>NC_079877.1:3785566-4478350 GCF_029227915.1 Hydractinia symbiolongicarpus
CACCGTACTCAGTACATATTTGCGCATACCGCGAGGTGGAGTAGGGGTTCTCGTACTGGGAAAAGCCTCTTTCGTAGGGCATAGGTACCTTCATTCTCGCGAGAATACGTCTCATGTGGTAGTACACGTGGAATTTGAAAATAGATTGAACGAGGGGTACGGAGCCACTCATGTGCTTGGCAGGGATCCAAAAACGCCGTTGTCGCGCAATGACAAGCGAAATTCACCTGGATGTTCCAATAGTCCAAGGCTTGCCCCTCCCAATTTACCCTCACAGGATCGTTCAACAGGTTAGTGGGAACTTTGATGGGGTACTTGGTGAATTTTGGGAAGGCCACGAAAATGTGCTGAGTCGTAGACACGCAGAGGTCCTGATGCTCCAAGTTAGTTACACCGAGAGGCCAGTCACCTCTGTTGGACTTGTACTTTGCTCTAGGGTTATACGAGTAAAAGCTCATGTTTCTTTAAAGAAACTTGAGACAGCTGTATGTCACAGATATAGAGAAACCTACGATATTTGAAGACTACCTAGGGCAGGACACGAGGATCGCTTTGAAGTCGATCAGTATCCGCCCTACGTGGCTGAACCTCTTCAGTGACAGCGAGTTTACCATCCGTGAGGTAGAGCCTGATCAAAGAGTTACTCGATTTTAAATAATGAATGGCTTGTACAAGATTGAGGATTTAGCGAGTATCGTCAACAGTCAGGCAGAGGACAAGATTAAGCTGTTTGTCCTGAAAAATGGACTGTGCAGGCTCCGTGTCAATGACGGGTACAATGACGGGTGGTGATTCATCGACAACTGCAAGAGCTCTTGGGTCTACCCTACGATCCCAGTAAAAAATACTATATGAAGAGTGACTACGATTCATTCTACAAGACTGACGTATACCATAGGTTACGACTTGTTTTCCCTCAATTAGACGAGGATGACTGCCTGCTACGGAAAAAATCCAAGATTCTTGCCATGCTTCCACCAAAGAGATAAACGCATGGGGAGTCATGCTTACGGGGAGTTTCGATAACCCTCTATACCTCCCTCTTAAAGGTTCAACAGACAGGCTGGAGTTCATGCTGACGGACGAGCATCACCACGATAAGAACGTTTCGTTCGTTGGAATTACTATGCATTTTCTCATAGAATAAATGACTGACATTGCTAAGCTTTACCCGCCTTTACCGCCAAGTGCGCCTGAGCAAGAGCCTACGCATAATACCCTAGAAGAGAGCCAGGTCTATCGGTTGAAAAAGATCGAAGAGATCGAAGCGTTCTTCCGTTCAAAGTTCAAAGTCTGGGGGATAGGGCTGAGATATGCAGATCATGGAATGATCGCAGTAACTATGATAACCGCCACAGCTGGCATTGCCACACTTGCAACGGGGTTCGGAGCTCCGATAGCCATAGGTCTGAAAGCAGCGACTCTTGCAGTAGGCATGGGGCAAGTAGGTTTGAAGAATGCGTCCAAACGCATAAGTTTTAAGGTTCACATACATGAATGTATCAAGCTCCTAGCGGAGTCCAAGCTGGACACCGTGATCGAAAAGATCTCCAAAGTGATACAAGATGGTGTGATCTTTGACAGCGAGTTCACCATGATTATACAAGAGAAACAGCGCTACATGATGCTCAAGGAGCAGATACGCGAGAGGACTAAGAAGGCTGTGACAATGATCAATGATAACGAGCGCGCGGAATTATTAGCGCAAGGGAGACAGGAGGCTAGGGAGGAACTTCTCAAAAAACTTCAGTCTGTACAATATGTCAGCGGTATTTAGAACAACCACCTGCCTACTCAGTGTAAGTTTCGTTGGAAGTAGCTTCTGCATAAGCTCCCACAAAACTCTACTAGGCTATGCCAACCACTTCACCTGTATCACCATCGATCAGCAAACACCATCGTATATGATAGTTCGCTGCCTTTGAGCGAGATCTTCCAGAAGGTGCTCAAGATTCTTTTGCCAAGCGATAGTGCAACAAGGTTCGCAATAAGGACCGTTTGTTTGTGTAGAAGCGTCCTTGTACTTTACCTTGCGGATGGATTCGAAGAGTTCAGGTTTTTTCATAGTTGAGTAGTTACGAATCTTTAGTGATTTCCCTTCCTTTTTCAGTGCCTTAACGTCGTTCATGTTTGTTTTGATGTGTTAGATCAACACACATCAAAACCTTTCATATCTAGTCTACTACGACGAAGGATTCGTCATCAGAGTCGGAATCGCTAAGGTAGCGGGAGCCATAAAACTCGACAACCTTATACTTACATTCCTCCAAGTAGGTTTGCATGTAGTAATTTGAACCTTGCCTGTAGATGCCAGATATCTTGAGGATGGCATTGCACTCGCATCTTTGTTTTAGTGGTACTTTTTTGGAATGGAAGTCGGTTCTAAGTTTACCCTCCCACTTCTTCACCTTGGTGGTGATGTATTTACCTTTTTTCATAGGTGGAGTGGTGAAGCAATGACCCTCCAAGGACTCTACCTTGGTCAGGATACTCTCATACTTCTCTAACCACTCGGGATGGTTATAGATATCGAATGACATGGTAAGAGAGCAGCCCTCATCGTAACGCGAGGCACCATTAGAATAGAGGTTTTTAGGGGTTTTGATCAATAGAGGGGATAACTTGCTGTCACTATTTTTATAGCCAATAATGAAGCGTTCATCCTTGCCCTTTTTTTCTGGAATAGGATCGCTTAGCACGATATTTTCAATATTTACATCTTCGATATTTAGTGAAGTCGCTTTAGCATAAAAGTCTCTTGGGTTAATTCTCATTACCGAATTTGAACATTCTTTTATTTTGTGGAAACTGGAGTTCAACTAGGTTTTGGTACACGTACAGCTTCCACCATTATACGTAATGTACTCATGCCATCAGTACCAGCATAGCAGTTTACCTTTAATGAGGAATTTCCGTCCACAGGAGCATCTGTCGTAGGTGTCGAGTACGCGTTCACACTCATCACATTGTTCATTTATCGTTTATTTACTCCACAAGAGCTCAAAGTCTGCCTTTTCATCCTCCGAAAAACACCAGTCTATGACCCTATCGGGATGCCATGCAACCGGAGCTAGCTCATCCCTATTTCCATACTTCTCCGCTTTCCGCTGATGATAGGCTTCGAGCAGATCATTGTTACCCATGCACATTTCCCGGATCACGAACCAGTCCGGAACAAACTCGAGTGCTCTGGGATATTCTTGAACCGCCATGTTACACATCTCCTGGGTCTTGAAATGATCCGGTACATCCCCGAGTGCCCAGGGATCCTCTTGAACCGCTATAGCGCACATTTCCGGGGTCTTGAAACGGTCTGGAACATCCTTGAGCATCATGGGATTCGCCGCAACCGCCTTGCCGCACATTTCTGGGGTCTTTAAATAATTAGGAACAAACATGAAAGCCCAGGTATCCTCTTGAACCGCCATGTTACACATCTCCTGGGTCTTTAAATGATCCGGAACATCCCCGAGTGCTCTGGGATGTTCTTGAACCGCCCGAGTGCACATTTCCTGTTTCTTGAAATGATCCGTAACATCCTGCAGTATCATTCAGGAGCGCTTCTGCACTGCCCCAATACCCATTTCTTGTGTCTTGAAATGGTCTGGAGGATAGCGCAGCAGCTCGGGTTGTTCCCGAACCGCCAACGTACACATTTCCAGGTCTTGAAATAGTCCGGTACGAACCTGAGGAGCTGGGGGTTCTGTATAACCATATCGGCACACATTTCTTGAGTTTTGAAATGGTCTGGAACAAACTCGAGCACCAGCGGAAACATTTCAACTGCCCCGGCACACATTTCTGGGGTCTTTAAATAATTAGGAACAAACATTATCATTCGCGGGAGATCCATAACCGCCTTGGCACACATTTCTGGGGTCTTTAAATAATTAGGAACATACATGAGTGCCCAGGGATCCTCTTGAACTACCATAGCGCACATTTCCTGGGTCTTGAAACGGTCAGGAACATCCTTGAGCAGATGCAGGTACCGCCCAACAGCATCGGCACACGTTTCCGGGGTCCCGAAGGGATTCTCATGATGTTGACTCATGTTTATTATTATATCCTGAGTTCAATTAGCAATCACAACCCTATGGACTTATCCCTACTCAATTGCGCAATCTCTATTTTTGTTGATGTCAGCATTATTCCTGTTAGTCGCTATTACGCATGCGTTGGATTTTATCGGTATTTCCGGGATTGTCGGATTATATCGGAATTGGGATTTCCGATTTCGGGAATTTAGGGAATTCCCCTTGCCGTCATCGTCGACTGCGCTAGAACGACCATTTCCCTCTCTTTGAAGTAGCTAAGTCAGGTAGTTTACAAACACTTATCATGTTTTTTTTCTTTTCTGCGACCTGCTGTCATCTGTTCAGTCCAGTGGTGGATTCTACCAATTCTTTGTAATATCTCTTTTTTGCTATGCTGCATGGACATGGAATACAACGAATTAGAATGGTAACTCAAGAGACAGTTAATGTTGAATCTTCAGGCTCTGCACTTTACAAACAATAATGTCAAAAACTGTAAAAAAAAAGATTTTTTTGAAGAATTGTTACAGTTATTTTGATCTAGCTTATCTGTGGTGTTTAGGCGCAATCGATGTTAGACGCAATCGACGTAGGCACACGTGACTATAACCAAACATGTTTTTCACATTTGAACTTTCGCGTGTTGGCGAAGAAAATTATTAAGAAACGATGTTGATTTATTACAGAAATTTTATTTTCCAAATCCAAGACCTTAACATTCTCTTTTTTTATAACATATTCTCACATCTACAGACTACAGTGTAGAATAAGACGTGAGCATATTTCTCATGAGCAAAGCTTTGTCATTTACCAGTTCTTTTTTTTCACAAACGTTTTGTTATGAAAATGTTTATAGATAAATAATGTTACTAACGACAATACCTCTATCTTCGATTCTTTGGTAGTAAATAACAAACCATCACATAAGTCCTTAAATTTCTTTTTTTTAGCTCTTAAATATGCCAATGTTTTTTAACTACTATAATCAAAGGAGCTAATTTAATTTATAGTCTCAATTTCACGTATATCGACTTCAAATTTTCCAAACCTAAATTCTTAAACATTTTATCTCTTCTCTTAAAAAGGCAACCTCCCTCCAAAAACGTCGTATTCAAAAATATAGGTTTAACAATAAAATATAACAAAGGCCTATTACACTTGCAAACTCTAAACAATAAACACCGTGTTAGAATATCGCTCATATGACGAACTACTGATTACGCTGTTCAGCATGATTTCTAGTAAAACGCATTAATCCCGAATTTAAAGGCTTACCATATCACTGTTTGAGTAACATAATCAGGATCGGATCAAGGATTTTTTTATCACTCTCGGCAAATTTTAAAGGCAAACGAAACATACGTGGGGGATTTTCTTTATAGAGACGGCGGATAGGACTTAACCTATGCAATGAGCTGGTCAGAGATTTTGGAATGGATACAGTACAAACGCTTTTTCTTGCGAAAAAAGTTTAATATGAACATTCTCTGCACACAAACATGCACATCTGTACATCTTTCAGCTGCCATTTACTTTGTCTGGTCTTGTTCACAACTTCATAGATAACAGAGCTACCGTAAACAGACGTCGTTTCAACATATTTCTTTGTAAAGTATTATGTTAAAAAATTAAGAAGGAACCCAAATTTCGAAATCACGTAATGAGACGTATTCATAAGACTGGGAAGTTTAAGTTAGCGAAATTTTTCGCTCGACCCTTCGCAATTTCATTGTTCCCTGGCATTTTCGCCAAGTAGTCTGAATGAATGGCATAGAGACAAAACTATAAGGAGGTGGCAATTGAAGTTTCCGTATTGACACCAGAGCATTTTTTACAATAATTGCGTAATAAGAACGTACGCACGCTAGCCAGCGAACAAAACGTATATTATTGCCAAAGATAATGTCATTATATTTAGTTTTGCAAAATGCAGATCCCTTACGAAGATCTGAAATGGAGCGCGTCTCTCACTCTATGAAGGGCATATGCCTGACTTTTACCATCTCATTTTCTTATTTTATTTACAGTGGAATCTCTCTATCTCGAACTCGCAAGGGACCAGAAAAGTGTTCAAAATAGAGAAAGTTCGAGATAAAGAAAGAAAAATACCTTAGGAGGACCACAAAGGGATTGATATTTTAGTTCGAGATAGAAAGAAGTTCGAGATAGAGAGTAGTCGGGATAGAGAGATTCCATTGTAGTAGATATAGTGAATTTCAAGAGACTTGGACATCAATTCATCATGATGTAAGCATCGCAGTTTGTGGGCATGACTAAGTTCAGAAAGGTACAAAATTGATTTTCCAAAAAATTAAATTCCTGCAAAATCTTACAAATTGTGGATCTATTAACTTTCTAACAATTTTTGTTTGTCGATTTTGTTTTTATTATGTAAAGAGAACTGTACTAACACGCTAAACACAACTAAAAATGTTGCGAAAAAACAAATATGCTATTTCCCTACCAATCCCAATTTGTAAACTTCCCGCGAAATTACCATAGTTTTCTATTTGTGAAAGTAAATTCCGCAATGCCAATCTTATATATTAATTCCCTTGCGTGAGTAAAACTGTGAGTCCACGACACGGAAATCACGGGTCACTTTCCTATGACGTGGCCGTACGCTAAAATTTAACTAAAAAAATTAGGGATGTACTGCATAGAAATCGCACATAAGGTGTAAATATATAACCCGCTGCTAATAACGATATAAATAAACCCTTATGCCAAAAAACTCTATGTTAGCATATATATATAGGTATCGCTACATATGAAACGGTATTAGATATTCACAAAGCATACGGACTGTTAAATGAAGTTCCTAGCATAAAACGGAAATTGTGTTTACGAAAAAGATGGCTGTTCTTTTTGAGTATTCTCTACTCTTTCATTCAAAATAAATCTTTAAAAAAACATTTGAAGAATGTTTTATAAATTAATCATAGCAAGGTTCTGTAAGGTTTTTTCATGTTTTATTTTCAGTTTTGATTATATTATTGTTGCCAGACATGTTTTATAGCTAGCATCATAAAAAGCCAACCACCACCAACAACTAGCTAGCTAGCTAGGAATATAGCTATATATATATATGTAGCCATGTTCTTTATACCTAGCTAAGTCTCCAGTTTATATTTAAGTGACTAGCTATTAGCTGCTGTAGCTAGCTAATGCTAGCTTTAAACTAAAGATTCCCAGTATATATATTCCCACAAAACACATCAAACGTTATTAACCCTGAAAATTTTAAACATTTTCCTGGGTTTTTTTTGGTTTGCGAAGTTCTTTTCCTCCAAATATTCTGAAAATAAAGTTCAGAAATTACTTATTTTTAAAATGTAAATTTAATTTGTTTCAAATTGTGGGCAAAAACCTTAATCAGCATGCTAAAAGAACTGACTTTTCTTAATTTAGAACCATTTTCTTACATTTAGTGTAAACTTTTGTGCGTATGGCTTATATTTAATACACCAAAAGAGCTACTTTGTTGATTTCAATTTTATACTCTTTGTAAGCTATTTTTTTCTTCTTTTTGACATTTCTGTTTTACCACTCAATTTTTACATTTTATAAGTTATTTGGAACAGAATGGTATGAAATAGACCAAAATACCTGATCTTAGTTGTTTTTAATTTACAGGATGTGTCTGTGAAACTTTAAGGGGAACATTTGGTGGAATACAATGGCATGACATATACTGATAGAACTGATTTTTGTTGTGTTAGATGTTATATCTGAACCTTTTTGACATTTTATGTTAATTTTGCGAGGAAGGACCATATATATATACACAGAAGAAGAATTCAATTTTACACCTTGCAAGCTTTGTTTTTCTATATTTTGTATAAATTCTTACTGGGGAGGACTCCGTGCGATATATCGAAATGACTGATCCTTCTTGATTTAAATTTGATGTGTTCTAAATCGTATATAGTTTTGGAAATTTTGTGTAAGATTTAATGGGTAATGGGGAAGATGCAATATGTCAAAAAAACTTTTTTTGTTGAATCAGAAGCACTCCCTACAACCATTCTTTTTTTTACAGTTTGTGAAGCTTTTGTGAGGAAAGAGTGTATGCAATATTATCGAAATTACTGATTTTTGTTGCAAACTGTTTTTCTTTGGCATTTTGGATTAAAATATTGTTTTAGAGGGCATATGCAGTAGATATATGTACTGAAACAGTTAAATTTTGCAAACTTTGATTTTGTCGTTACCTCTCATTTTTTACATTTTGATTAAACTTTTGTGGGAGACCGTCGGTATGCGAAGGACCAAAATAAGAGATTTTAGTATTATTTAGAATTTGTATTTTGTGTTGCAAAATTGGAGCAAAAATTGACATAAAATGAACTTATATACAGATTGATTGCTGTTGTTTAACATGACTCATTATGACTTATATATATATTTTATGAAAATTTGTGACAGAATACTATGTGAGATTTGAAATTTTGTTTACTTTATTGATGGTAAAACAGCATGCAAATTGCTAAAAGGACTTTATTAATTTTAGATTTAAACACCGTTATTTTGTTGGCATTTTGTCTAAAGTTTGGTGAGGAAGGACTGTATGCAATATATCAAATAATGTTTTATTGCATTATAATTTGTCCTTGCAAATCCCTTTTTTTACACCTTAGATAAAAAATTCTGTCAGAGGCACAATTTATTGTTTATTTTTCACATTGTGTGTCAACCTTTGGCAGGGTTTGCAATAAACTAACTGATTTTAACATATACAATGAGATTTGTGTTTGAGATTGATCAGCGTTTTGAGTTATGGGTGAGATGTATGTTGAAATGCTTTTGGAAACTTCTTTCCGAATAATTTTCGCATTTGTCAGATGGTCAGAGCAAGTAATTTTAGTAGATTTAGATTTTAAATGTCACATAAATACTGCAGTTGTTGAAAACCTTTAATTTTTTTGGTCATTTATATAATAATGCAGATGTAAGATGCGCACTGCTGTATTGTTTGTTTTTTGATGGACATATATCTGCTACATAAATTAAATGGAATACAGTGGATTCTTCCACGGGAAACAGCTAGTCGAAAATTAATTATCTGTGTAAGTTTGTTTTGCAACGACTTAAAACAGGGTTGATTATGAGAAGACCCACAGTCTAACTGAGAAAGTTAACTGTGGAAAATGTGTATGGATGAATATGAGGCAAGAAACTTACTGGCCAAATTATTTATTTCTTGACCAGTTTTAATGCTATACTAACAATTATAGAGCAAAATTTTAAATTTCTAAGCATAATAAATGCCGTGGTGTTTATGACGCTGTTTTGAAAAACATGCTACATCGCTATCCGAAGTGGATTTGCACTCAATATATTCTTAGTAATTTCTGTATGCAAGATTTTTAAGTTCTTGATGTTTTCTTATACAAAAGTCTTTTATCAAAATGGAAAATTAAGATTTGTTTATACATCCCACCAATAGGGACTACCATGGTTTGCTCAGACAAACAAAAAATCTTGCAGAATGAGCGATTTAGATCTCCTAAAAACGATGCACTTTATATACCACAAAATCTCATTGATTGTGGGGGAACCATATTTAATGTTATGATGGATACCAGTCTGTTATTACGACAGAATTTCATCATGCAGACTCTTCAATTTGACAGTTTAATATCGTTGAAAAAGCGAAAGAAGTCCTGGGAATAAGGTTGATGACGCTGATTACAAAAATGCGCCCTTTAACTACAAACATTTAACTAAATTTTGTCCTGCGCACCTCAACGGCTTGACACCCACTGCCATATCTGTTACTTTGAAAATAAAAAAGAAAACATCATTTTGAATGTTTAAATAACCAGTATTTCTGACAAGTTACAAATTTGAAACAAAATCCGGGCTATAAGCTTAAATCCTGGTTTTCATATTCATTAAGACACTGGTTTTCCCTCGATTCACGGAATTTTGAAAATATAATTTAGCTCGGTGTATTTACTTGATCCATTGAGCCTAAAAACAACATTTTTCTCCCTTAAAATACAGTACTTCAGTTTATATTTTACGGACTGCAAAACCAAAATTTACCTAATCGCATGGTGGTTTGATTGTTCCTCAAAAAGTGGAAATAGTGCTTCAAAAAGCTGAATGGCTATTTGTGAAGAACGGCGTGGTGAGTAAATTTTGGTAAGATTTCTTCGGAGAAGGTACAGGAATTCTGTTAAGGCAATAAAGATAAAGAAGAATCAAGTATCTGTGGAGAAATATTTTATTCAATTTAACATATTGACAACAATGTAGCTAGCTAGCTGAAAACTGGGTGGGCACAGCTACCTAGCTATTATACCCACACAACAACTTGCCACCAATGCCAGGATTAGACTTGTTATTTCTTTAAATCGGAATCATTACAAAAACTGTCTGTACACTAATACCTACAATGGGAGAAAGGAATGCAAAGCATATTCACTTGAGAGGTCTTTGTCAGAGCAATTACAGACTGCAAATCGAAAAAAAGGCATATCGTTTTAAGTTTCCTTTCTTTTTTGGGTTTTAGGACTTCAATAGCACATCTGCACGCAAAACTAGCGAGTTGGCTCAAACAGTGCATGGCCCATCTCACATGTTTTGTAGTGCTCCTTTGATGCTCAAAGTTTCCAAGACGTGATTTTAAAAGACTGCAACCTAAAACGACTCTAAAGGCAAGGTTTTTCAATTAGCTAGCCGATGCTGCTTTCTTGCAATCTATTGAGGTTGAGGTTTAATTTTAGATTGTGAACAGGGCATCTAAAGCGAGTGTTTGTAGGTGTTGTGTTAAGCTTTGCTACAGAAAGAATTCTACATGCACTGGCGTTATTACTGTTTACTTGAACACTTTTTTCGTCAGTGTGGAGCCGAACCTTTATATCCAACGCATAACCGCTAGTAGCTTTCGTGTTTTTGACCTTGAGCTTTTGTCATGGGAGTCAAATGTTCCAATGCATACAACGTTAGTTAGACGTTCAGCTAAGAAACACAATATCCTTTATCGTTTGCGTCGTGAAGAAATATTTTACAAAATTCTTAATTAATAATTCTTATGCTATATGCAGTTAAGTGCTACACCTTTTATTACTGTCATAAAAACTTATTCTAAAGAATAAAATTGCAGAGTGGTTGTTTTAGCTGAACAGGGTAACAACAGGTTGTTTCCTGTGTTTTTATTTAAACCGAAGTTGCAATAAAGTTA
The DNA here is from genome assembly GCF_029227915.1 of Hydractinia symbiolongicarpus. NCBI lineage: Eukaryota > Metazoa > Cnidaria > Hydrozoa > Anthoathecata > Hydractiniidae > Hydractinia > Hydractinia symbiolongicarpus. Next base: position 3,796,796 of record NC_079877.1, read on the forward strand.
TTTTGGAAAAGGGTATTACGCCTTTGAGGACATGCAACATGGTTTACCTGTACTAAGCGCTCAACCTAATTTTTAAATTTTGACAGGAACTTTACCTGCAAAATAAAGCCATGTTGCTTGATTGTTTTTTCTTTAACAGGATGAAAGCAAGTTGTAAACTGTGTTTTTACTTTTACAAAAACTTCTCCACGAAATAAAATTGCTCAGTGATTGTTCTAGATCCGCAGCGTAACAACGGGTTGTTTCTTGTGTTTTTATTTAAACCGAAGTTAGGATATAGTTTCTTGGAAAATTGTATTACGCCATATGCGACACGTTATACCTGTACTAAGCGCTCAGCCTAGTGTTAAAGAAAGGCTGTTTTCTGTGTTTCTCTTTAACCCGAGTTGTGATAAAGTTGTTTTTGGAAGAGTGTGTTACAGCTATATGGATGTGTGACATTGTTTGTCTGCACTAAGCGCTTAGCCTGGAGTAACATTCATTTTAGAACTTTCCCCAGGAACATCTTTCAAAAAAATAAAAAATGTTGGCTGACTGTTTTTGCTATGACGGGGTAACAACGAGTTGTTATTTCAGTCAAAGTTGTGAGAATGTTCTTTTTTAAAAATATATCACACCGGAAACACCATAATGTTGTACGCGCTTCACTCAATTCTCGACATACCACATACCCGTACTAAAACACTCTACCTTAATGTGTGGCACAGTTATTTGTTACTAGTCTATAATACTCTTTATTATATTATAACCTCGGTGCAGTTTCTTTGTTATGAATACGTGCACGGTCAAAGTTACTGAAAATTAACATCGCGTTGTCTATTTCGTTAAACAGTTTATATTATTCGCCTTTTCAAAGAAATTAACAAAAGCAAGTTTTGGTAAGAAGAATAGAACAACTTCGTAATTTTTATTTTATCTTTAACCATTCATACTTTTTCTAAGAATTTTTGTGTGAAGGTTGAGGGTGCTTATTTTCTTGCTGAAATTGTTTTTATTATGTTTAAACAAAAAGTGTAGGAAAATTTCAACTTTAGCTTTTTAAACAATACTTACAAGAGAAGCCTCTTTGTTATCCCGAAACAGGCCGTAAAAATGCGCGAATTATTGTTAAGCATGAATTTTACGAGAAAGTGGCGTAACACTAATTTCGATACACTATGGTCTGAAAAAAAAGAAATGTGTAGCTTATACTGGTTCCGTGCCTAAGTTTCAATGAAATACAACAAAAAATAGATGTTAAAAATTCTTAACCGAGATGAAAAAGTTTAAATTATTTCTATACTGCGATGTTGAAAATAATATTGCTACTAATGTTATAAAGACACAGCTAAAATCTAACACACAGTGATTATCTTATCATTAAAAAATGATATTGCAAACAAAGCTATTGAAATCGAAGGCGTTTTTGGAGTGGAATGAAATTCTGGAGAAGAAGCAGGCTCATACAAAACTAAATAAATCGATAAATCGATCAAAGAAGAACGAAGAGTTGCTTAAAATGAAAAGTTTGAGGGAGGTTCTTGACGGTACAAAAAGAGAATTAAAGCAACTCAATCACAGTGTAACGTTCTGCAATGCAACTTTCTGAAGTAACACAAAATATTAAAGCCTATAAAGACGAACGTAATCGGTTGATGAATGAGGTAGCAGTTCTTAAAAAGGAAGATATGAAGCAGCTCGATGAGATTGGAAAGCTCAAGTTAACCGAATCAAAACGCAAAAATAAAAACGCGCGTTGAAAAAATAGAGACTGTTTCAAAAACTACATTTCATTGACTTTCAAACGGTATCAGTGCGTTTGAGTTACAACGGTTGCGTCACATATTCGTACCAACATGTATTTAGCGATACTTTCCGATATTACTAGGCTGCATTCCTTTTAACAATGAAACGATTGACCGTGGGACCTAATTGAACTGATTTTGGACTTTAACCTTATAAATGTGATAAATAAGAAAATTGGACTCCAAGAATTAACATTCTTCTTACTTTGGCATGAATGCTGGAACTCCGTAGTTACACTGGACGCTCTGTAAACACTTTATTAAAATATTTAGATCAATAAGTCATTTTTTATAGTGGGACCAATCAAAGTTGTTAGCGCGCGTTGAGGAAATAGAGACAGTTTCTTAAACTACATTTCATTGACTTTCTTACGGTATCACTCCGCTTGAGTTACAACGGTTTCGTCACATATTGGTACCAACATGTATTTAGCGATATCTTTCCGATATTACTAGGTTGCATCGCTTTTAACAGTGAAACGATTGACCGTGGGACCTAATTGAACTGATTTTGGACTTTCACATGATAAAAGCGAAAAACGAGACAATTTGGACTCCAAGAATTAACAGTTTCCTAAATTTGACATGATTGCTTGAACTGCTAAGCAATAGAATGATAGAAATTTTGCAGATGAAGGAAAGAGAAGTTGAAAGGTTTGATACGAAGACTAATATGCTTGCAGAGAACGTTATAGTGGCATCTCTTTTGCAAGTGCAGAAGGAGCAAAAGCGTTATTAAAGAGAAGATGAAATTTTGAATTTATTGACACAATTGACCTGCAAAGATACCCAGATTAGGAAGCTTCATATAAAAATGACAATCTAGCAGCTAATTTGGAAACTTGGAAAGAAAAGTTTTGCGGTGCTGGTGCTTCTGTGCAAGAGTTACTAGGATGTCTCATACAAGATACCGATAGAAAATGTTCAACTAGGTGTGTTTACCAAACCACGGATGAAAAGATTAGCAGTAACATATCGTCTAGAGTTTATACAACAATCATGGACAAAAAATAATGAACCAAATAACTTAAGGCCTTGCAGCGAACTTAGGATTTCAGGTCTTAAGTTACTTCGTTGAATCATTAGCATGACCATCTTCGTAGGCTGCGATGTGGATTATTTTGTTGCGAGGGTGCGATAAGGAATGCTACTAACGATATTTACACGCTCCCTTCCTTGCCCACGTATGAACAAAAACATTTCACCCTTTTGATCATGTTTAAAACTTGACGAAGAAACTGTCTTTGTTTCACCTGTTTTGCCCATGATTGAAGATAGCTAAATGAAGAGTCCTGTCATTAAGAACTAGATCTTTAAAAACAATTTTTATTATTCTATACTAGCCGATGAGACCCGTGGAAAAATCCACTTAGGCAATAGGACATTGAAAAAGTTGGTTTGCTGACGTCAGCATTGCAAATCCAAAAAAACGTGACGTGTAGAGGTTGAAACTTGTTGGCGTTGTGTTCTGCTTATTTATTTTCCTTTATTATCTTGAAATAAAACTAGATATATATTTTTATAATCTGTTTGGTTTGCCAACAGAAGTTAAAAAGTGAACAAGTAAAGAAATTTTACAACCCTTCTTCTGCAGCAAAAGCATATTTTGACAAACTGCAGGCGAGAGAAGGAAAGATTCCATCCCCGCCTTTATAGCTCTTTGAGATAAGCCTTCACACCTCTAACATTCAAACTACATTTAGGTTATCGTTGTCAATGCACACTGTGTAGGAAGGTTTTGACATTTCCCAAAAAACTGCTTACCATATATTCTCTAATAAACTTACCCTTTCTTTCAAACGCCCCTCTTAATTAAACGCCTCCTTATTTTGATAAAGGGGGGACGAGGTTGCTGTAAACGCCATTATCGCCATCATTTTCTCCCAAAAACGGCTTTTTGTAATTTTCTTTTTTTGGATTTTTTTATCTTTTCACTTTATATCCGCTCAATTTGACTTTAACTTGTCAAGTATAACTAAAATTTAATTAGAAGAAATTTACTTTATAAAACTCTGTGTTAGAAGTACAATCTTTTCCCAACCAACTTCGACAAAATGAAGAAAAAATCACTTTTCTTTCAGTAATGGAAATAAAACCCTTAACAATTTCTTGTAAAAATAATGAAATTTCTAGCCATGCATCATCTGGAACAAAAGTTGTTGAGATTGAACTGATGAGGGTGGCAAAAAAATAAAAAAAATAAAAAAAATAAAAAAAATAAAAAAAATAAAAAAAATAAAAAAAAAACTTAAAAAATTAAAAAACTAAAAAACAAGGTTAAGTACATGAAACAAAGTGTTTGCGGGTTAATATATTTTTCGTCCCTATGTGGGGTCAAACCCTCATTAGATTTACTTTTTGGATTCTTTATATGCACCAACCACTGGGTCACGAGTTCGTTGTTGCAAATGGGACTTCTATTTTTTATATTGCTGACAAGTTGGACGTTTGTTTGTTTTTCGAGAATAAACTAAAAGGACTTCTTGTGTCGTAAGTTCCTGCTTTTCATTGAGACCAGAACTTGGACCAAAAAACTATAATAATGCCATTTGCTAATGTATGTTGTAGCCATCTTGTTTCAGACTTGAATGTTCTTCCTTGTCTTGAGAGATTTTCAACAGATTCTTGCTACTTAACAAGTTGTGCGGGGTAGTTCCTAGATGAAGTGGAAAAGTGGCACTTGGTATATATTAATTAGACTCCAATATATATATATATATGTTATTTTGCTTTTAAAGAATTTCTAACTAATTTTTTTTCGATGACCTTTTCCGATTTGTGTCTGAGAAATAAAAATAAACGCGAGTTAATTATTGATCACTGCTTTACTTCTTGAAGAAAAGTTGACATCACAACCAGAAAAATAGCAACACTTTATCGATCAATCAATAAATAAAATATAGATAATGAATTCATTGGTTTATTATGTTGCGACCACTGGCCGGCTCAACAGAGTTGTGAGTTATTTGAAGCTCAAACCCCTGGAGTAATACTAGTTATTTTTCATGAATAAGATAATGAATGTGGTATAAAAAAATTATAAATTTTTAAATATGTCTAGATAAGTAGTCTTTTTGCTTTTCGACAGGAAGCTGAAGCAAAGAAAAAAAAGTTCAGAAGTAGAACGTTAAAATTGCATTATGAAGCTAATTTTTGTAGCTCTTCTTTTGCTGTACGTTCAGAAAGTATACCTTCAAACCCAATCCATCACCACGTATTTTGGAGTTAGTGATACAGTGACTGTACGTTACAATAACTTTAAACTACACAGCAACACCAGATTTCTCTACAACGAAACGAGTATACATTTCCACAATTCTCTGATAGAGTGTTGTTCCAAATGTTTAAAACAAATTCCTTGCTTGGGAATTAACCATCATCGTTTTAATAAAACATGTATTTTGTTTGATCAAAGTTTGAGATTACATTTTGAATATATGATAGAAGACAACAGCTATGATTTTTACGAAGTGGAGGTAAGTTTTTTTCATTTAAATCTATTTTACTCAATAAGTTAGATAATTTCTTAAAATGAATCATCCTTATTGGTACTGTGTTTTATGTTGCAGCTTTAAAATGATGGCGTTAGCTGTATACCCATGAAAATCTTACTGATAAAATTTAAAAACACGACCACGAAATACGGAATTGACTTAAGGCCGACATATGCAAAATTTGCTTCAAATGGGTACATGTTACATCATGTTCTATATAGGCACATATCTTCCTTTAAAATGGGCACATTTCATAGCCTGCTTTGTCTCCACACACAATTTTTACAAAACTAATACCTTAAACAGCAGTAAAAAGTCGCTTCCTTTTTTCTCCTAATAATTTGCAAAAATTAAGAACCTTTGTCACAATTGAAAAACATATATAACAGACATTCATATATTTCCAAGTCTGCGCTTGTCTTTTCGATATCGTTTTCTTCAAATATATTTGTACGATAACTCTTTGCACAACTCATTGCAATTGACTTAATTAAAAGTATGAAAGGCTGCTTAGAAAGGAAAAAAATATTGTTAAAAAATATTGTTTTTTGTGTATAAGTTATTTTTTGTTTTGTTTTTCTTTATCTTCCTTTCACTAATTAGAGCGAGTGTACTCGTAACCCTGGTGTGTGTGAACATGGAAGTGTGTGCGTTCCCAGCAGCAATGGAAGTTTTTCTTGTCAATGGTGTTTCCCTCCGTATTCTGGAAAATACTGCAATGAGTTAGCAGGTAAAATATATATACTGCATTATGTTACATTACGCAAATTAAGGTTATATTTCAAAAGATAATGGGATGAATAAACGGATCCATTTAAATCGCAATAATTTTGCGCTATATACCTTTACGATCTAAATTTCCAGTGAATGCAGTTTTGTTCACCATTTACGATTACAGAATCCATTTTTCAGTTTGTAGCTACCATTTTTACTTTCATGGGATGTTTTCCTTACGATGCAATTCATGTGTTGAATCAGCCAATTAGCGCCCGAAATCTCTCCATCAAAAGGAAACTCCGATTCGCTTTCTAGCAGGGGGCTCTCATTCGAACGAGTATGGTAAAATTACATTGTTTTAGATGATTTAAACAGTCCACTATGCAAGAAGTTTCGAGCCTCGATGCCAATCATTGTAGTTCATGGGGTATACGCTATATCGTTACTCTCTCACCTGCGTACCTTTACACAAATCAACTGAACTGGTTTTTTTTATTGTTATTACTTAATCTGCTAGCATCTGAATTTGCCATTACGTTGAAAATCACCCATTGAGTTAATAAAGCTAAATCTAATAACAAATCTTGTATTATTTGGTCCTGTAATAATTGTCTTTCGTTTAGATGAAACAGTTCCAATCTCATTGAGCTTCTATCCAGGTACGTAAAACTGTATAGTGGCTCTGCTTTTATTTATTTGTTTTCTAATTTGATAATTCTTCTTTCTTTTAACCCTATTCGTGCCTGGGAAGCATGGCTAACCTGTTGAGGTTTTATAATTTTAGAAAATTTCTAACGCCTATTTTCAAAAGGTGCATCTCAAATTTTTCAAATTTCTGAATATAATAATGATATCCTCTATTAAAATTCTTTATTTGGAGTTTGCGTATTACAAATAGTTCACTTTTCGTTCAACGAAATTTTCGGGTTTTTTTTATTTGGAGCCATGTGAAATTATCTATCTTGACCAAAGGAATTAAAAAGTGTCTTTTCAAAGAACATTTCACAAAATAAGCGCTAGATCTCACTAAAAGTGCTTTTTGTCCCATTGACGCTAAAATAAGGCAAAAACAAAACGTGTATTTATTCTAAGATAATATAATATTGCTTTTACATTTAAACTTGCATCAACCGTCAGAAAATCATGTTGACATTTTGTTGTTCTCGTGAAAGTATCTTTTTTATGAAAGCGAATTTAATTTCAGAAATCTGTGTTGTAATACCCGTATACGTCTGCCTATCTGTGAGACAAGTATCCTTAGTTTTTTCTTTAAAAAAGCAGGAGGATTTTTACAGCTATGGTCACAATAATAACTCCCGTTTAGTTTTTTGAAATTCCAAGGGACATGGCTGTACCTACCTGGTCCCTTTTGTACTTTGCATCTTCTAAATGCTGTGTATTTTGATTCTTAGATATTCTCCGTGGAGAAAAGTCATCGTGCTTTGAGTTGCATAAGAAAACACCAATTACAGAAACATCCCTGTGTGCAATCCATCCATGGCGGGATGAAAGAACCATCTTTGTCTTTTGTGGAAAAGGTAGGTAGCTAAGCAGTGGAACAAAAACTTGCTAAATGAAAATCAAAATAATTACAAAATGTGATTCAATTTCTTTTTACTTAAATCTAACAGGTTTTTTAACACAAACAAGAACGTGTACTATCTGCAATGTCGTTGTCAATAAATAAATTTTCATTGTTTTAAGAAAACGCGAAAAATTATCACGAAACATTAAACGAAAGCGACAACCTAAAATAAAACCAAAACATATATGGCTGCTGTCAAAATTGTAAAAAAAAGTGTGAAATTAACAAAGAAAACCACAAATCATTGTTTTAGTAGTGTTTTATTGGGTTTTACTCCGATAATACTTTCGACGTTCTAACCAAACCCTTGAAATGTTTCTTTTGATGTCGGAGGGAGAACGAGTTTTACGTAAGAGTTTTTTTTCCGTCGTAGATGGACTTTTTCGTAAGGTCGCCAATAACAATAGCAACAACGGCGACGACCATGATAACGACTACAACAACAATAACAACAACGTCGACGACCATGATAACGAAAACAACAACAATAACAACAACGGCGACGACCATGATAACGAAAACAACAACAACAACAATGACGACAACAATAACGATAACAACAACAACAACAACGTCTATGACAACAACAACAATGACGACAACAACAAAAACGATAACAACAACAGCAACGACGGCTGCAACAACATTGTCGATGTAATTTGAGAAAGATCTGAAATAAGATGACTTCTTATACTCTAGTTGACATTATAGGTGGATTAACACTGGTTGGCAGAATACCACCAAAAAAAGCGCTGACTGAACCGGTTATACACCCAGCCCTTACATCTCTCGTTCAAGATTCATTTCACGTCACCACTGATGTTTTGCAAATCATGCATAAACTGTTACGTTTTAAAACAATGTTGTTCGCATGTTCCTATGAAAATGGTACCTCAAAGCAACTGGTAGTCCGCAAGAATACACTTTCTAGCATTGAAGTAATTCGTTATATGATAGGTGAAACTTCTGATAGGCCTAATAGCTGTGATGGTATTGAGATGGGCACAGATCTTCACTCGTGTGAAAAATGGATAGATGGCTTATGGTCTGCTCCCTATGTGTCTGCTCAAGCTTGTCACTATTACAAAGTAATGCAGGATACCGCTGGAAAGGTTTTCAGTGCCGGAAATGGTACATTTGGTTGTTTTGATGCTGGTCCATACGCTGCTTTTATGGAGTACAATATTTGGGTGCAATGAATTTGCTGTATGTTGTATCTGAAGACTGTGAAAGAAAAATTAATTTTTGAACGAATTGTCTCAAACATTGACGGTGGAAAAGACATTCAAAATAATGAGACTTTTTTTGTAATTATTTAATTCTTTAACTCTAACGCACATTAAAATAAGGTCAGCATATTTTTTCATTTTATATCATTACCTTCCTATCTCTCCACACGCTTTCCAACAATTTTAGTATCAATTGAGCATCATAATCAGCTCCAATACCAACATTTCTTTCTTATCCAGTGCTACAGCCGTCGACGCTGTTTTACCGTTCATATATCGTTGCATATTAAATCATTTTGCATGATTTGCACGGATTTTGATCTTATATTTTCGAATAATTATTTTAAAATTAGTTGTTGTTGTAACTACCAGCTATTCAGGTTAATAATTAGACACCATAACTGACAGTGTTGTTATTCTCTGTGTGCGACGGCTTAAGAAAAATAAAAACCAATATATAAATTATATTTGCATACCAAAACGATATGCTCGATACATCTCTATATTAACTGTCTGTTTGTCGGCCGCAAACCAAAAGTATACTTGCTTTCTGTATGTTTCACATGTTTTACCTACAAAAACATGTCACTGCGCGATTTTACATTCTTGCTAGGGATGGACAAAATAGCAAGTGCGATATAAGTACGACGGAAATGTGCACCAAAGAGCGATGTGGGAAACATGTATACGAGCAATTCTCTCTGAAATTTTTCACGGGCTAACAACTAGTCTTTATAACAATATCTGTTCATTACGAAACCCCCGCTGTTAAATTCATTATGCGGACGCGCAAACCCGTGCATCTTTCCGTGGTTTAACAACGAGTATTAAAAAAGGTGTCAAAGACACTTTTGAGGTGAAAATAGGATACGATAAATATTACCATTGGATTGTTTGTGTAAAACTCTTATAAAATTTGAGGAAATAAATACAAAATCTGAATATCGTAACAACAGGTTTATAAAATATAATAGAAAAAAATATGTCTGTAAAAAACTATTTTAAAATTAATTAACGCAAAATTGTCTAGACAACCATTCACACACAGTTGAAGTCTGCCATCATGAGAAATATGTAAGTCCAGAGAACTGAAAAAAGTTGCAACAAATTGAAAAGTGTTTCACAGAAAATGAAAATATTTAGACTTGATTTGTCTTTAATAATATTGAAATAAAATCTAATCAAGATTCTTAATTCTTATAATGGTCAATAACTTTCTTTTCTTCTCATAACAAACCTTAAATATTTTTCTGACATCTAAAAAAAATGTTTATTTAAAATTTTCGATAAAAAAATATATCTACATCAAATAAACGGCTATGACTTCATAATGTCATCATATAAAACGCGACACTGCTATATGTCAACAAAGTCTCATATTTTCTTCATGAACTACGGAGGTCTGGACACTAAAATAAAAAAAGTTTGATAACAGTGCTGTTATATGACTTTAAACACACATACCCTAAAAGACTTGTTGTTGGGCAGGTGCGTCCACACCACGTAAAGGAACCTGGGTGAGCATAAAAAAATTGTATAAAAGAAAAATAATTATAAAAATAGAGCAGTTTGAAGCAATTTGAATTATTCACAAAAATTAATAAATTTAAAACATTTGATGCTTATTGTAATATTTTTTGTTTGTTTGTTTGTTTGTTTTGAGTGTATGATATAAACAAAAAAACACAGAGCTTTTGTGTCACTTTTTAAGATTAACATGCAAACCGATAAATAAATAAGAAAGTAAGAAGATTGACGAATAAATAAAAATATGTGGTTAAATAAACAAACAAATGGAAACAAAAAGACAATTATCTGCAAAATTTTTGTCTATATTATATTTTATTCTAAGGAAAAGATTTTAATTTTAGTATTACCTGTTAATATGGTTTTCTGGTAGCCGTGAGCGTGTCAACGAAGGGTCGGTTGCCGTGGTATTTTGAGGATTAGTTCTTTGTGGTAAATCTTTTTCTATTAAAAACTTTAAATATGACATATAACATATGGCAAGTCTTAATATTTCAATCTTGGAAAGTTTTTTGCTCGCAGGGATTGATGGAATACGTTTACGAAGACCATCGAATGCTTCATTAAACAAGCGTGCTCGATCTTTTTCTTTCGGTAAAACTTGTTCGTTTCGTCTCCCTCTTCCCCGTGTTTTTCCTGCCCCTCCTCCGCGTTGTCTTGTAAGTCTTCCAGGATTTCGAGTTATAGTCCTTACTCCTCTGATACAAGAAACGGAGTTCATTACATTATCTACAATTTCATTCTCATCGACACTTTTCGGAGAGCACTCTCCATCGGAGGAGCCTAAATAATCACTTCTAAGTCCGTTATTTGTATTTATTGTACCAGGTAAGGAGGGTGAAGCGCAAAAAGAAGATATCGGTGGCATTTTGAATTCGTTATTTAGTCTTGATAATTCAACAAATGGGTTGTATTTGGACTCGTTCAGTTGATAATAAACATCGTCGTCCTCTAATTTTATATTGGGCAGATATTGATGTTCAGGCACATAATGGTCGCGGGTTAGATTAAACGCCATCATTTTGTTTATAAAACTAAATAAAAAAACAAAGTTGATATTATTAAAACAATATTTCATCTTCAAACGCGATATAGGCTTTTGAAATAATCAGAACCACGTTCGTAATTCATGTTACGGAGAAATAAAGGTAATTTAACACAGTAAAGAAAAAAACTCTTTCTAAACTTTTTGTACGTCATGGAAATAAACAACGAAGTAAAAATGTAAAAAATAGTTTGATGAATAAGAAGGTATATAGTGATACATTCTTCTAGAACATATTTTTTGTTATCAATGTAAAGAAATGTCCATGAATCAGTTGCTTTTGTTTTGATTTTATGCTAAGAAATATTTTCTTGATAGACAGTGATATAGACTTCTGCAGAGCATTCTTTATTTTTTATTTACTCCGAAACGTTCCTAATTTCCTTCTAAACTTTCCGACCAAAAAAAATTATTAGAATCCTTCTTATTAAAACTAAAGGATTTATTTTTGTGATCATCAACTTTACAAAAGCAGAAGAATTTGAGACTGTAAGTAATAGAGGTTATATTTGTATCTATGTTCTATCGTTGTAGGTTTGCCTTACTAAGAGCCTACCCTTGATTTTTTTCAGTATGTTCTAATAGTTTTTATAAAGATAACTCTAAGAGTTCTTATGGTCAAAGACTTTTATTTCAAAAAAATTGTTCTTATAAAATAAAAAAACAAGACACAAGCTAACTCATATCAGTACACTTACCTGGATATAGATGTACAACTTTTTTCTTCTGATAGGATTAACTGATTCTTGCTTCTTCTTTAGCCACTTATATATTATTTGGTCCAATTAGCATGTTATTATGAACCAATCACAACGTCCGATTTATCTTCTCTTGGGATCAAATGAGGTCATTCAATGTTTGATGCCTGTGTATTGATGAAGATAATATTTATCGATAGGTTCAGGTGTTATATTTTTACTTCTGTATTTTTAAATCACCTCAAGTTTTAATTTTACGCCGAGTGTGTCATTTTGAAAATAATGTAAAATGGAGGTCGGTGAGATGTGACGACTTATTAAACAATGGAGTCTTTCCGGGGGTGCTATTAAAAAATACAATAATCTTTGAATTTTATTTTATTAAATTTATAGCTTTTTATTTTTTGTTTTATTTTTAATTCTTTATTTGCTATTTTTGTTATTTTATTTTATTGTTGTTGTTGATTCATTTTATTTATGTATCATATTGTTATCAATCCTCTTCATATCACTTGGCGTAATTTAGTCGTCTGGGACTTAAAAAAGGTTTAAATCTTGAAGTGTAAAGGTTAAAACACACTCAACAAAAGTTTTTCTCTAATCAAATGAAGTTTAAGAAATACTTGGAAAAAAAAAGTTTCGGTAATATCAAAGACACAAGCTCTCCCTACCAGATGTCTCAGAAGAAGGAAATTAATTCAGAACCTTTTGTTAAAATATTAAGAAGGGACCCTAACACTAATTAACAGGGTAATTAGCGGGGTAATTAGTAGTATCCTAAGTCGAGTAGACATTAACGGGTTTTAGAGTTGGGCGGTAAACTTCTGAAGAAAAGCAAATTAAACTTTTTACTACTTCTTCTAAGAAGGAGGGTTATTCTGGGGAAATATCGGATCTTTTTTTTGCTAATCGGATTTAAATCGGATTGACACGAAGATTCTTAGCGGGGAAGAAAAACTATTTTTATATATTTTTTTCGATAGCGAAACCGATTACACGGGGGTTTTTTTATTTTCAGAACATATGGACCATTGAACGTGCAAAAATTTAAAACACGCTAAGAACATTTAAGTCTCTTTCAATACCTAGGAGATTTGAAATGCTCCTTTATTTTATCCTAATATTTCGTCCAAAAATCTTCGTCACTGAAGACCTGTCTAGGCTTTTAATATGTTAAAGTTATTCATTCTTTAACGCGCGAAAAATACTTTTAGAGAAATTTCACTTGTAGCCCTAAATTTTGTTTTTCCTAAATTTTCGCTAGTCTTTATTTTTTGTCAAATCTTTTGACATTTGTCGCCTCCGATAGTTTTCGCGCTGTTCACATTTTTCCAAAGTTTTTTGCACTAAGCATGAGGTCAGTGCAAACTTAGAAAATTAATTGCAGTGGAAAGCGAAGTTTCATCCAGTCCACATGCGATTTTCTCTTCAAAATGAACTTTATTATGCATTATAATATTCAGTAATTAAAAACTCTAAGATTGGAAAAGAAACGTTTGTAAGGGCAGTGGGGTAAAAATGCAAGAAGTTATTACGTTCGATATACTTTTTATTTAGTGTGGCGCTTTTAGTCAAATTAATTGTAAACTCAAAATTCGAATGCAAGCATAACATTCATTAATTAAGCAATTCTTTTTAAATTCATTCTATCAGGTAAGAGGGGAAAAATCATTTAGTTAATTATATTAGAAATTTTTCTTTTCTCAGAAACGAAACTTTTTCCGTCCACGTTCCGCGTCTATCTGAAAGCCTGTAAAATTAGAAAGTTATAATGCGCATGCGCCAATGTTTAAGTTCCGTTGCAACGGTTTTGGTTATATTTTTTTATCGATGCGTGGCTTTACCTGTCTGATAACCTAAGCAAGAAGTTTAAACTCAATTTCACAATGCCTAGAATTCTATATCACAAGAACTGTTGGAATACGTCTGTGGTCACACAGGGCAATTGTATATTTTTTTTAAGTTTGCGCATAATAACTTAACGTGGGTCAGCCATGAACATTTAAACTTAATTAAAGTTAGGCAGCCTTTACAGACCTGGCATGAGGTTTACCTGAATAGAGTTTTTCATATCGGGGTTGTGTTAACTGTACATGCGCCATAACTTCGTGCACATGCGCAAAGGCTTTGTACACATGCGCAATAGCTCTGTACACATGCGCAATAGTTTATTTCGGGCAAATCGTGTTTACATGAATAAAAATTCATTTCGCTAATTTGGACCGAAAATTTAAAGATTTAAGGAGGAAATATCTGTCTGTGTTACAATCAACCAAGATTGAAAAAACTCATTCATTCGGATTGTCTATATCTTATGTAAATCCCAAAATGGATATCTTTGATAAAAATAAATACGATTTGTTAACAAAATATAATCATAATAAAAAACAAAGGAAACTAATTAACACTTAAAAAGATGATAATGTCGGTGTAGAGAGAGAAAAAAAAATGATGAGAGGATAAAAGCGACAAAACACAAGTGCTAGGGACTGTGCATGGTAGCATACACGTTTTTTTAAATGTAGGGCTACCAAAACTTTCAATATGTAGTACTATACCTTTTTTGGTGTATATTAAAAAAATGTAAATATGTTATTAACAATAACAACAAATCATATATTACAACCTACAACTAGTATAATTCCCGAATATTATCCAGTATATTAGCTTCTGTCACTGTTAGCCCGTCCATTATTTGAGTGTGGCCTGTACAGTTTTTTTTTCGAGAGGAAATTATGACTTGACCACTAGACCAAACGAAAAATTTTTGTTAAACTCTACTTTAGAATGGAGTCTTTTTTTGAGAGATAAGACCATCCAGCGTCACCAATTCTAATACAGAGGAATCCCATTTAAAAAGACACTTGCAGAACAAAAATATTTTTTTCAGATAGGGGATGTTCCACTGTATAATTAAACGTAAATTCATAGTCAATCATTTTTCAATGCTGGTATTACAACATTAATATGTTCTGAAAGTCCTGGCTCGCCACGACTTGATTTGTTATTAGCAATCTCGTATCTGTGCTTACCCCCGTGATCGAAGCAAAGTTGACATAAAACCCGATATGGTATTAATTAGTTCTGACTGTTTATTGACAAGATAAAAGTTATCCTAGTCAAATTAGAAATGTCTTTTTGTTTACAATTTTTATTATTTTTTTTGACAGTTAAATTTTAATTTTCTTGTTCTTAGTCAACATGGACAGAACCGACACGACTCTTCTGCGCGGATGTTATTGTATTACAATAAGATTTAAAGTATGACTAATCTAAACCCTCAAAGAGGAAGTGCTTTGTTATATTGTAACTTGAAACCGAATCTCAAACAGTATCTATTCGTTAATTATTCTTTTCTTCTACTAGCATTAAACTCTGCACGCAAGGTTTTTTCTTTTACCGTTGTCTCTCCCAAAAGCACACAGAGATGTTATTAAGCGACCACCCCAAGTAAATCCACTATGTTTTAGTAAAACATGCTACACTAACTGAAATAAGACAGGGGGTGAAGCAAAACCTAAATATGTTTTTGCTTTTTCAGCTTTTGAATCAATCTTTGTGGTTAAATTATTTTGCAGCAACTGTAGATTTGAAAGTGACGTTTGTAATGCAAGAACTGCCATCCTTGCACCGCTTAGTTCAAATCTAAAATAGCATTCCTCTCATGTTTTTAACCCCATTCTGGTTAGGGATTTACAACCCTTTTTTTTTAAATTTGAACTAGGAAAATGCTACGTGTTGAAATTTGGTGACTTTTCGTATAAACTTACTAGAAATAATTTGCCAAAAAAAATTTTCACGGTTGTCATAGAAACAGGAAATTCTGGGTATGATGTTGAACTAAAAAGTTAAACTTTTTTATATTGTTTTGTTTTTAATGCAAATAAAATGCTTTCTTTCTGTATCAATCCTATATGTTGATTTTTACTATTTTTACTCAAATTAAGTAAGTTTATAGCTTTTTCTATTTAGGAGTATATAGGAACACTTCAGTAGTCCAACCTCTTGCGTACCTAAAACGTTACCAGCGTTAAAAAATTGGGATAGTAGTTGTGACTAAGTAGTTACCGTTTTGTCTCTTGTGTTAAGAATGTCACTTGTTCTATGTTCTGTTCGTTAAACATAAAGGAGAGGAATTCAGTTTTTTCTATACTGCTATATATGCTATAGGTAGCTCGTTTAAGCAGGATGAAGTTTTTTCTCAGCCTGGTATATTGTAATTCATTTGTATTTGAAGTCGTGGCTACTTAGAATACTCTTGGTGCCTCTGACACTTGAACTGGTCAGGTAACAACGGGCTGTTTTCTGTTTAAGCTGAAGGTGCGATTAAGGTTTTTATGGAAGATGGTAATACGCCTATACTCATGTGCAACACAGTTCACCTGTACTAAGGCTTTAGCTTGGTGTTAGCGGCGTTTTGTTTCCTGTGTTTTTATTCAAACTGAAGTTGCGATTAAGTTTTCCAAGCGCTTATGCCAATGTGCTCAGCCCGGTGTCAAGATTAATTTTTGCACTTCCACGGGAACTTATTTGGCTAAACAAAATAATATTGACCGATTTTTGCTATGACAGGTTAACAGTGGGTTGCAAACTCTGATTTTACTTTAGCTAAAGTTGTGGAAAAGTTATTTTTTGAAAAATATGTTATACCGGAAAAATCATTATGTTGTGTGCGCTTCACTCGATTTACGATAAACTATAAACCTGTATAAATCGCTCCAGTTAAATGTGTTCCACAGTGCACAGTTCTTATTAATCGCTCTGCTGGGCGAGCAACGCTGGGTAACACAGTTACTTGTGGCTAGTCTCTATATTAATAATAGCCACATTCTGACTGTCAGCCAGATGCGAGTTGTGCTAACCGCGCAAAAAATTTTCAAATTTCAAAAAACAAATGCGATATATATTTACAGGCTTTTGTGTGATCTCTCGCCCATAGTAGACGAATCACGAGCCCTGATTTTTACAAATAACCAATGATCAATTATCAACATTACTGACATAGGAAAGTGAAAGAATCAGAGATTTATATGTTTTTATACGCTAAATTGCTACTTTTTTTTTTGACCGTAAATTAAGCTATGGTCTGTGATATATATTAAATATCAGTAAATCGAAAGTTTGTTTTGACGAGGAAACAGAGACAACATGAGGAGATGTGTTTGTTAAAAAAATGTTATGAGGTAGCTTTAAGAAGGCCATTAATTTGGGTAATGATAAGGAGATTGTGAAGCCATTATTGTTTTTTTGACTGACTATGTACGATAATCCTGTATGTTTCTTTCCATAGCTTAGAAGAATATACCTAGCTAGCTAGTGCAAAAAGTTTAAATTTTATTTCAAGAGAAAGCTTGGTTTAATAGCATTGTAAATGCTTATATCAAATGAAATATGGATATCAATTACACGTAGGGTACTTTTCACTCGTTTTCAGTTACATTGGGATGGTATTTGTGATATTTAGACTGATTTTAGATAGTGTTTTTGTCCTCAACGCCATTATCTCGACTTTCGTGTACGTCACTAAAGTCAAAAATCAACAGTTCGTTTTGTAGTCTCTGGTTGAGTCCCGAACAATTTACCAGAGCAAACCCTGAAACCAACTTACCCAATGAGGACAAAGTCATTTACAAACCATATTTTAAAAGCGTGGCAGATTTTTTTTGTGTCACCCAGCATTATTCTTCTCGTTACCGTGTTGTTAGAGCTTTGAAGTTTCCTCTTCTTTTCAATGTTACCGTGTTGTTATCGCTTTTGAGTTTCCGTTTCTTTCCAATGTTACCGTGTTATAACCGCTTTTGAGTTACAGCTTCTTTTTAATGTTGGTGATAGGAAGATCTAACGCTGGGCCTACCATATACGAATTCTTGAGAAACTTACAAGAATATTTAAGAACCAGAGGTTTAACAATTCCGGGAAAGAGGCAACATTCGAAGTAGTCTCAGATGGTCAATGTGGTTGTATAGAAAATTTATAGGGACCCCCTTAGTTTTGCCCGCCATAAAAATATGGTGTTAAGACTGAATATACATTTGTTATACATTATCTACATTAATTATTTAGATCGTGGAAAAATATTTTGTTTGTTAGAACAGTTAACTCCTGATAACTTGAATCTTCACTGAGAAAACTACTCGAACTTTATGCATTTTTGAGTTAAACGAAGCTTAAGTCAAATTTCGTCAAAAATGCAAACTTTTTGATTTTTATCATGTATTTCATTATGTATAGATTAGTTCATTAATGCATTTTAAAACTCTTTTGCAAAATCTTCTGCATTTGTTTAAAACGACATCTATTTTCGTCCATAAGTTCTTTGATTATATGTTATATCCAATCACATGTTTTGTTTTTGTGAGGATCTTTGTCAATTTGCTCTGAGATCAATATCAGTAGTGACATGTCAATCGGCATCTTTGCTTGGATATGAATAAACAAATGAATGGACATTTACATAAAAAATTAGCTTGTGAAATAAGCTCATTCAACATCATCTAACATTAATCCAAATGTTGGATGAAATGTTGGATCGGTATATGCCTAGCTTAAAAGAGTTTTTCAACTTCATAATCTGTTGAGTCATTTATCACAATAATATCACAATGGAACTGCTATCTTAAATCTTAGGATGAAACGTTGGATTGCATGTTTAATGAAGTCAAAATTCAACTATATCTAATGTTTGACTTTTTATCCAACATTCTATCCAACAGGAATATGAAATATTGAATGAGAGTGTTAACTGATCATTAACCGTAGTTGTGAAATAATTATGTCGTGTTGAGTTTTAACAATTATCATTGCAGTTAATCATTATTTATATTTGTATTTTTTATGACAATTGAAACGGGAAGTATAAAATCTTAAATGGGATGTTAGATGAGTCATTCCGCTGCTCACATACTTGATATAGGGATTAGAAGGCATATTCATTGTTGTGGTCTAACTTATTGCAGAGATACCTTATTGGCCTAAACTTTGTCAGTCAAAAATGACAAAATATTTGAGGTGACAACATAGCGCCCGTGTAAAATTAAACGCCAACAAAAATAATTTTGCCAATTTAGTTTTATGAAAAAATAACCTTCAATCAAGACACAACAAAATAGGTTTGACTCTAAACCAACTTAAGGCCGTGTATCTTTTTATTAAGTTAATATTTTGCTTTCATTTAAAACGTTATTTGAAATACGTTTTTAACAATCTTTAAATTTTGGCTTCCAATTTTGTTTTTACTGATTTTGTTGTATTTTAATAACGATTTTTAGGAGGGATAGGGGGAGGGGGAGGGGGTTAGCTTGTACTAATATATTAATGTTTGAAAATAATAAAGTTTGAACCGATGACCTATATGATGGAACAAGAAGTTTTATGTTTTATGTTATATCAAAATCATATTTCAATGTAAAATGCATTGCATCAGAGGAATATACATTGCTGAGCAGTTTGTCAAAAACCTAGAACAAAGAACAAGAAAATTAAAAAAAACTTGGTCACATGTGCAAAAAAAGACAATATTTTCGTCCTTGTTTTATAACAACAGCTCCGAATTCAATGCAGTAATCTATTGACAACGTCGAGCTTTTTAAAGTGTGCTGTAAATTCCGTCAGAGTTTCAAAGTATCCCAGGTGAGATGGTGGTAAGGTTCAGTTTATGTAAATACAGTGTGTATGAAAATAAATCCAAGGGATATTATTAAACTGTCTGTTATTTAAAGATAAAGTCACTCTTGAAATTTTAGAATTACCCATGTGCTATGGCCATTTTATCCTGGGCAGCTGTCAATTGAGCGGTCGTTATTTTTACATGTTTTTCTTTTTCAAAATGAGAGTTTACATGCACGCTGTGCTAAAATTATTAGCTTCGTGTTTTCCAATATCGTCGACAGTAGTTAAAGTAATTAATTACCATATAATGATTAGTTAGTCTACCCTAATTGAGTGATTAACAAAACACATGTTTATTATGTATTAACGATCTCCTTGCTAAGTAAGATGAGGACGTTAATAATATGACTTTTAATATCCTGTTTGCCGTCTGCTTTGCGTTACGACAAAAGAAACAAAAATAGCAAGAAGACACAAGACTTCCCTGTTAGTTTCTTGTAATTTAAGTTGGTAAATTTATCAAGCAACAGGCATAACTTCCAGACCTATCAAAACAATCTTTGTCCTCTTTCAAAGCAACATGTTGGTGAAAACTTCAGGTGCACTGATCGACCCCTATGAATTATTTATTGGTTTATATTATTGTGAAGAATTGCAAGAATACTTATCATTCCATTTCCAATTTTATTTTTAAATATAATATTTAACTTTACATATTATTCATATTGATAATTGACAGAATTTGTTTATTCCTCTGATGGCTCGTCTTCGGATTCTTCTTCATCTTGTTCGGGTTCGTCCTCGGTTTCTTCTTCATCTTGTTCGGGTTCGTCCTCGGTTTCTTCTTCATCTTCTTCTGGTGCGTCTTCGGTTTCATCTTCATCTTGTTCTGGTGCGTCTTCGGTTTCTTCTTCATCTTCTTCAGGTTCGTCCTCGGTTTCATGTTCATCATCTTCTGGTACGTCTTCGGTTTCTTCTTCATCTTGTTCTGGTGCTTCCTCAGTTTCTTCTTCATCTTGTTCTGGTTCATCTTCAGTTTCTTCCTCATCTTGTTCGGGCTCATCTTCAGTTTCTTGTTCCTCTTCTTCTGGTGCATCTTCGGTTTCTTCATCTGAGGCCTCATCTTCTTGTTCTTCGTTGTTGCTTTCTTCGGGTTGATCTTCCTGTTCAGTAGCAGCATCCTCTACTTTTTCTTCTGCTGCATCTTCAACCTTTGGTTCAGCGGCATTGTCCTCCTTTTCTTCTTTCTCGTCAGAGTTTTCCTCTGCGTTTGCTTCTTCCTTGGTATCTTCTTCCATTTCATCAGCTGGTTCTTCTGTTTTTTCACCTTCTTCCTCTAATTCATCCTCAATTTCTTGTTGTTCTTCCATATCTTCAGGAATATCTTCGATTTTTTCTTCAACTTCTTTTTCTTCATCCTTAACATCACTTTTCACTTCTTCTGTTTTCTTTTCTTCATCTTTTTTCTCCTCTGTTTTTTTTTCTTCATCTTTTTTCTCCTCTGGTTTCTTCTCTTCGTCTTTTTTTGCTTCAACTGCTTTTTCTTCTACAACGGGTGCGGCTTCATCTTTTTCCAACTGTTGTGGAAGAGAAAGATCCTCAACTAAACAGAAACATAGTTTCATTATATAGTCATCTGTCGGATGAGATAGAGCTACCTATCTATACATTCTAGGCTTTTTGCAATCTAATACAAGAAATGTCTTTCCTTCTTTAAATCGTGCTAATACACTTGAAATCATATAATTCGTAAGTGGTCAGCCTAACGTCGACCCAATCCTCTTGTTTTAGGATATTTAAATTTAAAAAAGAAACAATTGTACATTGCGCGTCAACTAAATGTTAATATTGATCTGCACTCCCTATAACGTTATGAAATATGAAAGTAAAAATATAAATAGATATACATACTTTTTCCACTTGGCAGAGCCAATGCAAGGGCACAACAACCCAGTAAAGTCAACAACAAAAGTTTCATGATGCTTAATTTGATCACAACCTCTTCACTCTCTGCAAGACAATTGAATCAGATGAAAATGTAAAAACGTTTAGGCCTTTTTAGGCTTCTGTGGAGTCATTAACTGGTTAACGAAAACGAGGTTAAAAGCGTACTATTTATGGATACGTCAATACTACACAGGCCTGGTTTTTATGCAAGAATATTTCAGCCATGATATATGTAGTTTTTGTACAACAGTTTTTGTAATCACAAAATGGCTCCAATCACACTAGCAAACGCTTTAAAAGTAATGCTTGTTAGTTTTCCACATAAGTATATTCTCACTACTCTTACGCTTGAAGGTTTTCAATAAATTCACATTATATCTCTAACTTTTCCAGCATTAGTGACAACCAGGTACTGCATATTTTGCCAGCGTGTCGAAATACAACAAAGCAAAAATACATCATTTGGACTGATGGTTAATTATAGCCATGTGCTTTCCTCATCCAAAATTCCTAATTAATAGATTAAAACAAGCTTTTTTATCAATTACTAATTAATTATGTTAGCATACCAACATATTAACATTAATTAACCACGTTGCGTTGCAGCATGGCCACGTCAAAATACTTTTTATGTGGATTTTTTATGGTGATATGACTATACTAAGAAATATGTAATTCGTGGTAGCTACTAAAGTTGCTTATGAAAATAAAAAATAAAAAACATCAACGAAAGATTAAAACTAAGTTTGTCGCCATCTTTCTTATTGAGATAGTTTCACTTAGAAGAAGCATGCCGCGAAATCTGATATAGTGGTCACTTTCAACATAACAAAAATATCTTTAATTCAGCTGTTTAATTCAGCTGTTGCGATACTCACAAGAATCTTATCCACTGCAATCGTCATTTCTACGCTGCTGTTCTTTTCACTTGGTTTTTTTGCAGGATCTGCCACATACACATTCTTTTAAATTATTCCCAACAAAGCGTAGCTCATGCAGACAGTGTATATATGACCTCTTAATCTCCTTTCTGATCAACTATTTTTGTCTGACTGCAAGTCAAAGGTGGTATCCGAGTAGGTCTCGTTTTTATTGAAGATGTTCTTATGATCATGTTTTTTCTAAGTGTCAACACTCGTCCGGCCTTTCTAAACCACATAGAGACTCAAAATAACCTATCAAGCAAAACAACTGTTTTCTCTTGTTTCCTACCTTTTTATGACTTTACTTTTTTAAAAAATATTTTAGACAGTGCTTCAAAGGTGAAGTACCAACAATCGTGTTCATAAATATTTGGACAAATAGTTCTTTTTACCCAAACTTAGCCAATTTTACAGAATAGCTTTCTGGGTCTTATTGAAAAACGGGGAAGAAGGACACAATTCTAAACAGCATTTTTCCCAATATGTAACTGCACCCAGCTGTCTGCAGAGGTGCTACTTTCTTAGATGCGAAGGTTAGGTAAGAAGCGTGTAAATTACACTTTCTAACACGTCTACTCTAAAGAATAATCCACACCAGGCCAACATATAGGTCTCATCTTTTGAGAAAATTGGTGATGTTGCCGTTAGCATCAATTAGCACATATATTTAGGTTTTGCATCTAAACAAATAAGGCCCCAAGTTCTAAGCCCGGTCTAACTCAATAGAATTAAGTTTCGCGATTTGGAGCATTTTATGGCTTTTCGCGAAATACTCTAATTGCCATGCACGATTTTCATGACATTTTAATGCGTCGTTAGTTAGAATAAGTTCTTTAAATATAGTTTGATTGAAATTTGTTATATTAATACAAAATAAAAAGTTTTGTCTATTTATACAGAGAAATATTACTTGATGTCAAACATAGCTATAGACCTAGCTTGCGAGATACGCTGATTGAGGCCAATATTTCTCGAAAGAGATAAAACAGCTTATTGCATTTATAGTTATTTCATATGGTAATAGCAACTTTGCGACAAAAAAACAGGTTTTTCTTAAAAAAAGGTTAATTTGAATTTAGTTTAAATTTTTCAAATTCATGTACAAAAAGAAAACAAAACATTCGATTTGAATTTTTTTTAAAAGTTTATTAAAAAAAATTCGACACCATATTACTTGTTATTACTACAGAATAGCATTATCTCACTCACTGTATTGTATATGTATAGTCAGCTGGCCAGCTTGTTAGAAAAATCTTTCCAAAAGAATTTTTCTATGCTAGCTACATAGTTGATTTTATGCTAGCTACGTTGGTAGTTCTATCGCAGCTAAGTAGTTAATTTAATGCTAGCTTTGTAGCTATTTTTATGCTAGCTATATATGTAATATGTTTGCTCTATTTTGTGCCAGCTAGCTACAAGTCTTAACAAAAATTAGCTAGCTATTTAAGTTCTATTATTATTCCAGCTCAGTCGGTAATTTTATGCTAGCTAGCCTTATGTGTGAGTGAGAATAAGAATCGGTTCATTACATGTAAAAAATAGTGATATATTAGCTACATATACATACTCTTTCTCCTTTCCACGTAAAGAAGTTAAACCACAACAAATCGTCGCTTGGTAGCCATTTTTTTTTTATTTATTTTAGCTGGCTCCAAACTTTGTTATTCAACTGTGCTCAGAAGAAGTGACCGCGGCTACGCTTGAGTGTCTTGTGCCCCAAACGCTTACAAGCCGGTCCAACTTTAAAATTTCACCTATATGTAAGGGAAATGGCGGAAATTTATATACGCCTGCACTATTGACATCAGAAAATGGGCTTCGCTTAGCTCCGCAATCAATATAGAAAGTTTGCGGAGAGGTTGTCAAGGCAAAGTACGATAAGGAAAGCCTACATCAATAGATATTGTTTCCATTGGAGAAAAACTCGTCTAATAAAGCATGTATTATCAATAAAAAAACACAAGTAAGATTCTTTTCACAATAAATACGCTGTTTCAAGGTTTACAACAGGCACGCACTTCAGCAGGAAATGGAATGATATCTTCACATTTTCCCTGAGATCTTTGCTTATAAAGTCTACATCAGATGCATATACGTTTGCTTGTTATACAACCTTGTTTATTTGATCCATGATCAAATGATATCCGGAGAATTGAAAAATGCAAAGTAAATTTTCAAGATTTTTAATAAAAGTACTTTTTAATTATTTTTGCATAAAATGCACCATCAAATGAAGTAAAAATTAGTTATAAATTCTTCTTGATATCTGCACAACTTTGTTGTTTAAATCAAGACATTAGAATATGAAGTTATTTGGGCCTGTGGAAAGAAATAGACAGGCGAATGTTTTGTTATAAATGTGGACTATCTGTTTAGAGTTTCCCATATATGTAGCAGTGTTCAACGACAAATATATGCTGTTTATTTAAGCGATAGTTTATGTTGATCATTTAACGAAAATGAGCTATTAAGTATCATTATTTAACTGTTTCAAGGAAAAAATATCTTATTTAATGAAATTTAATGAAAATATATGTACTTTATTTAACGCGAAAAATATATGCAACTAATTTGATTATATTATCATTTAACATATAGGTTAAAAAATTATAAATAACCTATATGTAAAAATATTTTAACCTATATGTAAGGGAAATGGCGGAAATTTATATACACCTGCACTATTGACATCAGAAAATGGGCTTCGCTTAGCTCCGCAATCAATATAGAAAGTGTTGCGGAGAGGTTGTCAAGGCAAAGGCATTAAGTACGATAAGGAAAGCCTACATCAATGGACATTGTTTCCATTGGAGAAAAACTCGTCTAATAAAGCATGCATTATCAATAAAAAAACACAAGTAAGAAGAGGTAACTTTTTCTTTTCACAATAAATACGCTGTTTCAAGGTTTGCAACAGGCACTTCAGCAGGAAATGGAATGATATCTTCACATTTTCCCTGAGATCTTTGCTTATAAAGTCTACATCAGATGCATATACGTTTGCTTTTGATAAAACCTCGTTTATTTGATCCATGATCAAATGATATCCGGAGAATTGAAAAATGCAAAGTAAATTTTCAAGATTTTTAATAAAAGTACTTTTTAATTATTTTTGCATAAAATGCACCGGCACACTCAGTTAAAGCATATTTTTCGGGAAACTTATAAATATAATCAGGTATGCCATCAGGCATCAAAATATCTCGTTGATAGCTGATTCGGTGTAAGTTCCATATAGTATCCTTGAATTAATCAAGCTCTCTCTGAACAACTAAAATCATCAAAAAAGAAAGCAAGTTTTTAAAATATATAAAGTTAATGAATTAGATGGCTTGAATGAATAGTGGATTGAAGTAATATATATAGAATGAAGATAAATTTATCTGTCATTTTGATTTCACCTCTTTTAACATAACAAGAAATGTATGTACCTTTCATGATCACCATGAAGATTGTAAAGATTCAAAAGATTGTTCAGCATCTGCTTCAACTGCTTCTCCATCCGATCACGCAATACTATCAACCATCTTTTGATCTAAAATAAGATAGATGAGAAAACATACTAAAATTGAAGTTTCAATGCCAAATAACAAATTGATAGCTACTATTAATGAGGAATACTTTTAGCAACACAGAGAAGAATTACAAATACAACTTACAATCCACACACCTGATTAGATGTTAAAGGTCCATATATCAAATTTGCGTTGACATTCCACTTTAATAAAGAAATTGTGTTATAGAATTTAATTTTTTCTCTACATTTCTTTTTCTCGGAATTCATTTTACACACTCCTCGGCAACCATACAAATCTTCGTTTTTATGGAAACCGTTAATAGGACAAGGCTTTCTACATAAAACAACATAAATGAATATTTAATCATTTTTCTTAAAAGTCTTTTTGCTCACCGTAGGAAAGGATGGAGATATTTCGCCACATTTTTTTAATTTTGATGTTAACCGTTGTCTTTCTTATTACTTCAACATACATCACAATTCTACCAAATAAAAATTAGATACTTCTAAGATCCAACGCTGCAGCGGATCTCACTTCTACGCAATTGTCATGTTTGGGAAAAACATCTTGGAAATCCAGATATCACTACAATCGTTCAATACAAACTGATATACGTTATTGTAACTACAGCTTAAGAACGAGTAGAGATAAAGACATTGTAAAACTAACAATTACGACATTTGACGGTTTACAAAGACAAAATTATTGGTGGCGACTCTTGGAGATTATTTTTGTTCAAGGAGCAGTTTATTTCAACGCCGATGTTATAGATAAAATGGATGGAAGTTATGAAGCAAAATTTGAATTACCAATTTCTGGAGATTATAAATTTAAGTTGGAATTAGAATATAGTCTCCGTGACGGACTTCGCGATCCTCCTACTTGGTGGTTTATTAATGGAACTGAACATGGCAAATATCAAACTGCTCATCTGAAAGGTTATATATATAAAACACATATTTTGTCGTTCAAAAAATCGACACAGAATGCAACAGTTAAGGTAGAAAAACAAAGAAGAAATAACACGGGGAAATGTATTATGTAGGTACCGGTAAAGGATATTGGGCGCACAATGGCACAAAAGTGAAATTTACATCGATACCTAAAACAAAGCCTTTTGTGTTTAATAAAAAATAAAAGCAAAATGCTACTTTCTGGGTATATCGAGATTCGTTAGGTCTCAGATACTATTCATACTTGAAGCACCGTTTGATTTGTGCAGATTTTTTTAAAAATTGTAAAGTCAATTATAACTGGGTATATCCTCTGCAACGTGGAAAAGAAAATGCAAACTTATCTACGATAAAAAGGATTTTAACGAAAGTATTGTCCTAAACGGCCTCAAAAACGTGCTGACATGCAAAGAAATGAGAAATTCAAAAAGCGTCTTACTTTTGAATTTTGGTTTACACACAATGATGGGCTTAACAATGAATCAAAGCAAAACCTTATTAATAAATTTTGTCAAAATGTACAGGAATCTTAAAAAAATACAAATTGTTCCCATGGTAATTTGGAAAACAACAACGCCCACTTATCGCAAATATAAAGACGATCATAGATTCATAACAAATCATCGAATCAAACTGTGGAATGAATTTGCTAAGTTGGTGTCATGCGAAGAAAGTTTCCCAATCTTTGATATATATCATGTAGCTGCACCGTATCCCATTTTTGCCATCGATGAGATTCATTTTGCTGAAGAAGTTTTCGATGTACCAATTAATCAGTTGGAACAATTTCTGGGAGAGAATTTGATGAAGTAAAAATTAGTTATAAATTCTTCTTGATATCTGCACAACTTTGTTTAAATCAAGACATTAGAATATAAAGTTATTTGGGCCTGTAGAAAGAAAGAGACAGGCGAATGTTTTGTTATAGATGTGGACTATCTGTTTAGAGTTTCCCATATATGTAGCAGTGTTTAACGATAAATATATGCTGTTTATTTAAGCGATAATTTATGCTGATCATTTAACGAATATGATCTATTAAGTATCATTATTTAACTGTTTCAAGGAAAAAATATCTTATTTAATGAAATTTAATGAAAATATATGTACTTTATTCAACGCGAAAAATATATGCAACTAATTTGATGATATTGTCATTTAACAGTATAAAATATGCTCAACTCTCTCAAGTGTAATAGAATTTGAAGTCAGTAATGGAATAACTCACAGAACGTTTTTTGCATAAAAAAAATGCAGGATGTCAACTGGAAAAATTATTTTGAGCAGCTAATTTTTCGCAATAAAAGACACAAAGATCAACTTTCTAGCGTCATGCAACGTTTTAATACAATAATAACGGATTATTCCGGGCTGTAGCGCAAAATATCGCCCGAGGTCTAATGACTGAGGGCAATATTTTCCGTACAGCACGATTATTGTATTTGTTAACCATTGTTAACCAAATTTAAAAAAAGGAAGTTTAGTTTAGTGTTCTTATAATAAAGTAATTATCCACTACTTTCTTAGCACTCAAGGTGAGAATTCGAAACAGTGCCGCGTCTTAAAACAGAAACATTCTATGCAGAATTTGAAAGTCTAGAATAAATCCTTGAAACAGAACATTACAATGTTCGACACTTACAGAATAATGTGTAAAGTTGAATGTACAACTAAAATTTAGTTACAGCGAATATTGAAGTAAATGTTTCAAACCAGCTAGCCAAGAATAACATGGACTTCAACAATTTTTTTTTTGATTAAGTAACTAAAAGCTGAAGGAACGATTCAGAAAATTAAGGCGACGCAATTGTTTTAAATTCGTTGTCTTGTATTGAATATTTTCTCGATAAAACTGGATATCGGATCATTGTTTTTTCATAAATGTAGCTAGTTAACTAGCCATTTTTGAAAAAGCATCCGACAAAATGTTGCTGAGTCTGATTATTTTAACATTTAAACTTGATATTGTTGTTGTTATATCCAATAATTTTTTCATTGATAAATATATTATAGGAGGTAGATTAAAATCATTTCCAATGCTTCTTGAAACTTGTTTTTTCGTGCTTGTTCACATTTTAAGCTACCATTTTTCTTGACGACGGGCAATACCGCTCCATATTGGCCTGTTGTCAAAAGCGCTAACCAATCAGAATGCCTAAAAACCTGTATTGCCTGCTTGCAGACGGTTAACAATTACTGATGTTGTCAAGTAATATCCATTCTATTTATGTGAAACGACTGCATCGCAAGCTGCCCCTCTTATTAGCTGCTGTGTTCTACTTTACACATTAACGCATCCTCAAAACACGATATCGGTATGTGTGTAAAAACATTATTCTAATATCATAAAAAAACTCTACCAACTTTCAGGAGCGAAAATTGGGATAGAGGAAATTTTGAAAAAAGATAGTCCGTTTTATAATCACCGATGAAATATCTGTTTTTTCATTAACGAATGGGTGATAAAATTTAAAAAACATTTTTATATAAAATATAACTTAAAAATTATTAAATTTTTTATAAAATTATAATTTACAAATTTAATTTAAAACCTCTTTTTTCTTCACTTCTCACTTTTCTTCTGAAGTTGCCGTTTTCGTTTCTCTTGTAGTTTCTGAGAGAAAAAAATCAATACATCCAACGTAAAAAATCTTCACTTAACGCTTAGACTCTGAACGCTTAAGATGCTTCGAACTTTTCTTTTTGTATATAACCTAAGTGTTCCTTAACGTGGCTTTCTACAAACTATGATATTCTAAAAAAAAATTTTATGCCTAAACTGGCTTGATGTTCACACATTTGAGGATTTTCGTACATCCACCAGTATTTTGGTAGGTAAAAAAGCACGTTCATGTGAAGTAAAATGACTATTACTAAGGAAATTCATAATCTTTTTAAAACCACCAAATTCAAAAGGTTGAAATTAACCTTTTTTAACTATACACTTTTTCAAAAAAGTTTAATTATAGGGAATTTCATTTTTGAATAATACTTTGATTATTGTGGTCTATTGTTTATATTTTCTATTTACCGAAATGTGTGCGCATATGGATATGTTCTCAACGCAAAATCAAAACATTACATCGTACGACAAGTCGTCTATTAAAAGGAAAATTCGTTTTCCCTGCACATGGAAATTTTCTTTTTTGAAAATTAACTTCGTAAATTATTCGCATACTTGAATAAATTAATAACTATGCTTTAAAATCATCCTTAAGCGACAAGAGATTCTTATTTACACCCCAGTTTAAAAATTGTGTTAAAACTCAAGCAAATTTAAATAATGTGTTCCATACCTCGTGAAATCGTTGGACTTTTTCTTTATTTCTTTTCATTGCTTCCTTTTTCTCTCGTTCAGCAGTTTGCTTCTGCACTTCTGGCAGTCGTTCATATAACCTGTTATCAAATTAAGCAATATAATTATTACAGGCTAAGATCTGTTTGAAACAAGTTATGTTAACCCAGTCCATGCTGCCTTGTAAAATCTCATTTCAGTTCCAGTAAACACTATTCGACAGGAAAAGTGACAAACTGTATGTCGATTGACGAAACTCATTGCGCTACCATATTAGTTGATTACCACTATAACGCATCCAGTGAATAATTTTTTGCTCCACGGAAACGACGAAAACAATAGTTTCCCATAAACAAAAAAGTAAAAAAAATCTTTCTACAACCAGGGAACTTTTTTGTGGGAACTTTTATTTTTTTATTTCATTTTGTTTATTATTTTATTTTGTACAAGTAATTTTTGGTACAATCAATTGGTTTGAATTTTCCCAGTTTCTCTCTGCTTAAATCTTTTTTTTTTCTAGGTTTTTTAAACTCTTTTTCACCCGACTATTTTTGATCAGTCCTTGATTCTGGTGTGTCCATCATACTTGGTTTTATTATTTATGTATATATAATTATATTTTAACGTCTTTTTATAAAATTTAACTGGATACATATTTATAACAGCTTTTAGTTGACATGTATATCCAGTATAGACGAAATAATTTGAAAAAACATTTTCCCGACAATATTTTTTTTCATTGTAATTGCTAGTTCGCAGGCAAGCCTGTAGCTCGCTAAAGAAAACTATTTCGCCGAAAAACACATTGTTTGCTATGCTTAAGACATGCGACTTAACTTATAATGAGAGCATCAACATCGTCAGGGTGTAAAATTGTTTTTAAGGATTTCGAGGTCTTTAGGTTTTTTGGTAACTTTCAAGAAGCCTTTTAATGATTTTTACTGCAACTTTTGCAATTGGAAAACAGCTAACACCAAAAGTTAACACAAGAAAGACCAAGAAAAAAAGTTGAGAAAAAAGTGCAAACACAACATCTCACTAGGAGGGAATGTTTATAACTAGACACAAATATTTTCGAAATATTCATATTTAAGGTTTTTCTGCACAGAACAATAGATACTTCCAGATTTTCAACGTCACCTTGTCTTATTTCAAGGTTTTTAAAATCTGGCAGCATCCTTATAAAAGAATAAACACCTCTTTAACGAAATGTGATAAAAATATACCTTTTGGTGCGATGCCGATCCTCGATTCGCTTTTCCTTTAGTTTTTCTGCAAAAAAGAGAAATAATTCATGCGATGTGCATGACAGTAAAACGATATCATTCGTGTCAGGATATAGTTTTCGCAGGAGTTTTTTTTTTTTTTTTGCGACAAGAAAGAAAACATTGAGACATATAAAGCCAAAAGAACTTATTTCTGAATTTTATTTCTGAGGGAGTCAAACAAGCTAGCTTAATTTCATCCTGGATTTGATTCAAGTCTTGAAAATTGAATACCTTTGTCAAGTTTGTCATCGGGCACAACTGCAGTGCTCTCTGTTTTGGGTACTGCATCTTCTTTACTGTCTACTTTCCTCTTTTCTTTCTTCTTCAAAAAATCTTTTTGTCTTTCAAACTGCTTGTCCTTTTCAGCAGCTCGTGTGTTCACTGACTCCAATCTTGCGGATGACTTCTTAATAAACTGCTGCTTTCGCTTCGCAAATGCTTCTTGCAAGGATAAATCATCACGCTTAGAAGATCCTGCTATGTTATTATCCCTGTCACTACTATGTTCGTTGTGTTGACTAACATTTGACAAATCTGACGATGATGCTTTGGAGTAAGGAAGTAACGTTGACCAGTTGACACTATGTTCTGACATTGATGACAGCTCCAAGTCGGACAACAAACTGATATCAGTATGAATCTAAAGACAGTTCAGTTAGCGTGAAAAAATTAAACCGCTAATATAATTTGTTACTTACAGGAAACTTTTTTTTGTTTCTTAGCCTGTTTTTAATTTCGAACGTAAAATAATTTTAGACTGTTTTACACTTTGCGGATAGAAATCATTCCAGGGAGATCATTTCGTAAAAAAATGTGTGAACGTAAAAACTTAAGTGTTTGTTTACCTTTTGATGTCGCCATTTTGTTTCGGTCTCACACGGTTCCGTTTGTAGTGACAAAATTGTTTATTTTTTTCATCGAAAAGAAATTACTTGAGAGGTTCACTTTCGTGTGGACAGAGACCCGACATTTCACGGAATTTACGATTTTTATTTGCAATGTGTAAACATGGTCTTAAGTTTCTGCTGTGGCATAAAGTAGTGAATTAGCCTATACGAGTCAATCAGCTTCTACCTCGCCTCTCTCACGCTAAAAATATGGGGTCGCATTGAATGAACTATCAGTTAAGGTGGCACATTTAAATTAAAAACTTCGGGAGAATTCAAAAAGAACAAGAAGAACAGTTCGGAACATCAATCTTCGTTTGGAAAAATAAAAGTGCGGAAATATATTAGTTCAAAATAATCCTGCCATTGATGGTTTAGTGATAAATACATGGTCAAAAAAAACATCTATAAATTTATTCATCTGGCGCTTAAATGTAAACAAAAGTATGTCAAAATAGGTAATAAATCTTTTAAAACAGCCTCTCATTTTTAGTACTGTTTTTAGGATTCGCGACCAAGAATAAAGATTTCAAAGTCCAGCTTGACCTAAGCGGGTAGGAAATACATTACACTGACCACTGACCCCAAATATAAAAAGGCCACGTGGCCGTGTAAATATTTTCAGTCTTTATTTCGGTCCATTATATACAGTCCCCCTTGGAAGGTATTAATAATACCTTGCAAGTGTTCATTCTTAATCAGCACAACAGGGTTAACAGTTTGAATCTATATTGAGCTAAATTTTGCTTAAAGAATACCGATACATGTGGGCTTCGCAACACAGCGAAAATAAACACAAATTAAATTCAAGCGAGACGTGAATCAAGAGTGATTTTCTCCACGTGAATAATGTCATTCGTGTCAACCGCGGTGATAATATCGCGTAATAAAAACTACGCGAAAAATCCGAATCTCGGCAACAACTTGTATGTAAGGACATTAAAAACATTCTTACCTTACTAAGATTCCCGCCTTCATCATTTTTATTCGATTCGTCTCTCAGTTTTAACTTCCCAACAGTAAACAACTCACTTGACGCCGTGTCGCTTAAAGGACTTCTTGAAGATATCAATTCATTTATCAGATCTATCGTGCTTTTCTCAATCAACGAAGAAGTTGAAGATGGCGAAGTTGAGGTTTCAACCAGTTGCAACAGCTCTGTCAGTGTTTGGTCTGACTTTAATAAACTTTGCGTGCCACTAGACGTTTTAGAACCTTGCAAGTTACCGGAACCTTGCGAAGTGAGCATGTTTCCGGACGACTGCATATTACTGGAAGCTTTCGAACTTTTCATGTTACTAGAAGTTGGCGAAATTTGCATGTTACCGAAAGCTTGGGATGTTGACATCTTACTGGAGGTTTGCGTGTTACCGGAAGCATGCGAAGTTTGCATGTCAATCAAAGCATGCAAACTGTTACTATGTGTCTTTGTACCTTGCATTCTTGAGTTTCTGGTCAGGTGGTTTACTTCAGTCAAAGACAGAGCTTCAGATGAAACATCTTTTTCTACATTCACATCATTTAGTTTAGCTCGTTGTCTCGTTTCTTCCTGTTCCTCATCACTGTCACTTCGGTTGCCTACGTATTCGACGTCTTGAGTAGACTCTACTGAAGCTTTCATGGGCTCTTCAGGTATCACAGCATTTCGAATCGAAGCTCTCACATCAGACAACGGTAAACCAAGAAAACTTTCTTGTGTTAAACTCATTAAAGAAAACTTTTCACTGCCTGACCCACTAAATTTTCTCAAGGAAAAATCGGGTAAGGTAATGTCTTCAAAATAAGACATTAAAAATTTATTTCCTTTCTCAGATTGGGCTTTGTTTTTGTCATAACCTCCACATGAATCCGATGATACGCTGTGTGGATTAGCTTCATTTGTGATGTGTGCACCATTGACTTCTTCCTCACCAAAAAAAGAATTTTCTTCTCCTGGTGATGCTGAAGTGGTCTGAAGCAAGTGCTGAGAAAGATCCAAAGTTTCGAGTTCTGTATGATTTTGCATTTCTGTAGGCTCGCCAAAACCTTTAAAGCTGACTTCACTTTGTGATGACGTTGATAGGTCATTTCTTAACTCAGTCACTACATTGAAGTAGCTGGTAGGATTTGTGTTTAGAATCTGTTCGCTTAAGTTTGAGGTAGAGGAGTAGCGGTTTTCTTCCTTTTGACGTGTATCATATTCAACCTCAGAATTATTTGAAGATTCCAAA
Organism: Hydractinia symbiolongicarpus; assembly: GCF_029227915.1. NCBI lineage: Eukaryota > Metazoa > Cnidaria > Hydrozoa > Anthoathecata > Hydractiniidae > Hydractinia > Hydractinia symbiolongicarpus. The sequence goes on from NC_079877.1 coordinate 3,831,484, forward strand.
AGATTCTGTTGCCTTAAACTACTTTTAAAATCACTTTCAGCATGACTATTCGAATGTCTTGCACTGCGGTCGTTATTCTCGCCAGATTCGTTACTAATGATGACAGGTTGTCCAATTCGAACATCTCCAAATTCCGACGTTATGCTATGTGAAGATAGATCCACTGATTCAGATAACGAGCTCTGTTCTCTTGAGAAGGACTCTATCAAAGTTTGTTGCTCTTCCATGTGGACAAAAGGAAGTTTTTTTACTCGTTCTAAGAGCTCCCTGTATTTACCGCTACTTGCAATTGAATCTAAAGTTGACGAACTTGATATTCCAAAGGGTTGCAGCAAGAATGGTTGACTGACGTTTTGAGTTTGGTTATCCTGTGCCAACTGGCGGACATGCGAGGTAGTGAACTCAGTCGTACTATTTTTGGATCTACTTTCTGTTGGCCTTGTATTATTATTAAGAGCGCTCGTGGGCGCAGACGTGCTGTTATTTGGTTCGCTTCTTTCGTTGTTTGCTCTATTAAGTTCTGATTCAATTGGCGCCTCATTATGAACACTGTTGGACAAAATACCGTTTAAACTAGAGCTGTATCGATCCAATGAATAGAAAGGAGAATTCGATTGGGTATTGATCAACGATAACGAGGTACTAGCAAAATGGTTAACTATAGGGCTTTTCTTGTTGGCTAGTTTTGCATGCCTTTCAGGTTTTGGTAGAAACAATGGAGAATCGTCTGAGGATGGATACTGTTCAACTAGAGATGAACCTTGCATATCAACATCATCTGCTCTTTCTGTTTCCTTTGCAATGTGCACGTCGTTAGAGAAGGAGCGTTGTCGAGGAATACTCTGTGAATGTCTACTGACAGTGGCGTCAGTCATGCTCGCTTTTAGTTCTCGTAGGGGATAAAACTTTGTCACATCCTCGGAATTTACACCGTGGGTGAGAACATCTTCGGAAGGTACACCGTGGGTGAGAACATCTTCGAAATTTGCACCGTTTGTGAGAACATCTTCGGAAGCTACGGCGTGGGTGTGAGCATCTTTAGAATTTATACCGTGGGTAAGAACATCTTTAGATTTTACACCGTGGGTGAGGACATTTTCAGAATTTGCACCGTGGGTTGGAACATCACGTTGAGAAAGAGCATCGCTTGTGAGACTTTCATGGGTTTGGTTTTCTGATTGGCTTGGAAAGCGCGCTATAGACAAACCCTCTTCGTCGTAATTAAACGAAGGAGTGCGTGTTTGTATGGGTAAACTGGAGCCAGAAAGTGATTGCACCTCCAATGTTGAGAGGCCTAAAACAGAAGGAAATTTACGTTGCTTTATTGTGTTTAAACAACGGTTACATTCAGGGTTTTTTCAGGATTTTTAGTGACTCAAGGTCTGTTAAAACAAAGTATACAAAATGACACTGACAATATTAGGGAGGTAAGCACTTATAATTAAATTAACATTATTAATTAAAAAACAATATGGATTTTTTAAATAAATTTATTTATGGGAAATATTTTTTAAGGGAATTAATTTTCGGGGGAATTAATTTTCTAGTTCTCGCGAAAATTAATTCCTTTAAGGTATTATTTCTTAGCTTTTCACTTACCAGTCAATCGCTGTGGCGTGAGCTCTTCTACTTCGCGGATAGGGGATACTTGAGGATTGGCAGACACCCTAAATGGCCTAGCAGCGCCTTCCCCATAAAACGATGACACGTCCCAATGATCTTTTAAATTTCTAACATGACTGGTACTCTCAGAGACATCTTCAGCGGGAGAATCGAATTGTCGTACCGGAGAGGCTTCATAACGAGGCAACTCATACATTTTCATACTGGAGGAATAGCTTGGTATAGACATTGAACTTGTAAAATCTGCTGCATCAGCGTTTTCATCTCGATCGATAAACATTCCAAACTGTTTGTTTTGGTGCTGTTTTCGTGAAGAAATGTCTTCATCAGAAGTCGTCTCATTTATACTAGTCTTTAGTTTTTTTAACTCCTCAAGAACAGTCCTTACACTAGGCAGTAAATAATCATTCGACTCGCTCGAGTAACTTATCTCTGTGAGATCCAAATCTGATAGATTAGGGATGTTTGTTTGCAGACGTTTGTGTGGAAACGAGGCTGGGAAAGCCAAACTAGCATTGTCAATTTCATTCTGATCATATTCGCGTCCAGCAGGTGGTTGGTTAGCCTCTATGCGATTTCTACTTAACTCAAGTTCCGATAACGTAGGTATGAATGGAGTAGAATCGGTGGTCAAAGGGTCAAGTCTGCGTAATGGATTTCTTCTTTTAGGGACATCCTGTTCTTTTAGACTTTCATTGTCAAAGGGTAACAAACTTTTAGCATGCTTTTCACCCATACCAGCACGAGTTTCTAAAATGGTAACTTCAGTAGCATCAACATCCACGTCTCCAGGTTTTTCAGTAACAAACAACCCTTCCTCAGTATTACTTGAACTTGTACGAGACGTATTTGAGTGATGGGCTCGTCTCTGTTCAAGCATTTGTCGCTGCTTTTGTAGTTGTTTTCTGTGATTCTGTATACGCTCCAACGTAACTGGTGATCCCTTTGTCACAGAGGTGAATAAATTTGGATACTGCGCCATTAACTGCTTCTTTTTCTGTGCAATTTTTTCAACATCATATTTCTTTTTTTCTTTATCTTTTTTCAGTTGGAGAATTTTAACTTCTTGCTTTTCCCTAGCTAGCTCTTCAATCTGTTCAGTATTGTTTATGTAATTCTCAACGAGGGATGTTTGCGTCTCTGCGTTACACTCGTTTCCTCTCTCTGTTTGTGTTTCTTCTTCTCTGAAAGATTCAGGTAATACATTCTCATTCTTCTTACTTATTTCTGCAAACTGGATATCTCTTTCTTTTAGGGATTGCATGGAATGTGGAGAAACACTAACATGTTGTCGAAGAGGTGTTTGTTTTTCGCTGTTCAACTGCTGTTCTTCCAGTGACGTCGTGAAACGCGTGGTCGTTGAAGAGACAGGTGATTGCGAAGTATTGACAGATTGAGATGACATATTTCCTTCCAAAGTACTGACATACGAGCTGGGTGTTCCACTGATGTTACTCACATGGGGCATAAACACATCAATTTGCTGCGAAGAATCAAGCATGGTGTGCTTTGTTTGTAGAAAAGGCTCTTTATCAAGCGTCTTCATCAATTTCTTCTTCTGTAATTCCAACACATGTGATTGATGTTTTAGTAAGTGATGATTGTAGGCTATGTTACTTGCTGTTAAATCTGATACCTCCACACTGGGTGTAGTCTTATCTTCAGACTGAAGGTCAGTGTCTGTTGCAGAATCTACAATGTAAAAGTTACAAACAGGTCAGTATACATTTTCTTGATGCAATCATTGACTTAACCTTTCCTGAATATCTCCCTTATTAGAATAAAAATTTATTTGTGGAGGTACATTGATAAATTATTAATAGAGCTTATGCTTCAGCTCTTTTTGCTACTGCAAGAAAATAAACAAATAATCAACACAAAAGTAGAACTATAAAAAAATTAAAGAAATTACCTGGTGTAACCGTGCGTGATGACGACATTTTCGTCTGAATACTACAAAACAACCAAAATCAGTTTCATATGAAAACAGTTATTTACCATTTCAGAGAACTTTGCGTAAGCATTGATTAAATGATTCAACTAACCTTTCATACGCAGATTCAATGTTCATAGATTGTAAACTATCCACATTCAAGCTTGCTCGCAACCCACCTTAAAAAACAAAACACAAATAAATTCAAAGCTATCACATTACAACATTACACAGCATTTTTAACCTTTTTTTTCAGTTGTTTATTAAAAATTATAGAACCTTTAATTCATTCAAACTTTTCCCGTTTTCGATACATTTACATTAATTTTTTTTTAACATTTTATTTTGCTACATACATTAGCAACAAAAATTGTGATATTAATAATTTTGGACCTGCTAATGGCTATGCATTCAAACTTTATCAATGTAAAGGTAGCATAGACATTATAAATACTTAACAAACAACCAAAAAAAACAAAGAATTAATGGCAAGGCGGTTCCAAATTGTTTGTTAAAAAACAATACAATAAAGATAGAAATTATAGATCATTAAAGTGCAAGTTTTTAATCATTGTTTGGCACGAAGCAAGCCCACCTACCTGGTGTTGTTTTTTCAAGCTGTTGACTTTTACGACTCTGCTGGTGCTGTTGTTTTATTCGTGTTCTTAATCTCTCCAATTTACTCTGATCTATTACAAAATGGAGATATCATTAAATTAAACAGAGTGGTAAGGCTAATTTTTCGTAAGGCGTAGCTTCCATCATTTATTTAGGCATGCGCAGGCCGCGATCACTGTATCTTGGTAACTTTGGCCAGTTTTAACCAGTTTACAACCACGAGTTTATAGATGAACAGCTTTTTGGAGGACCAATGAAAGGAAGACACTGCCATCTTTAATGTTATAAAAATTAGGCGTATTGAGCGTCGGATTAAACGTTAATATGAACGACCATGAACGTTTCATTGGAGAGCAGTCATTAATTAGATGCAAAATAAGTTAAATCATGTCTTCACTAATTAGATAAAACCTTTAAGTCACCCTACCTTTTTGTAAATGAGCAGGATGGGAGGCCTCGCTACTTGAGATTTCATTTGTAGCATGTTTAGCTGTCTCAACTAGCGCCAATCCCTAAAAACCAACAATTGAATTCCTCTCCATTAATAAAAACAAAAATTAAAGGAAATAGTAGTATAAATGTGTGAATTGTACTCCTGATAAAGGTGAGTAAAGAATTCTCATTTTTAAATAATGATGTGAATGATATGATGCAACCCCGAAACTACCTAATGTAAAACCTTTTTGTAAAATCAGAGCAAATTTGATAAATTTTCAGGCTGAAAGTATTCTCAGCACATTCTCATGCATGTATATTTGTATAAAGTGATTGGCTATTTGTTAAAAGACATAGACAAAGATGTTGACATAGAAATTGAAGAAAGGGGACACGTTTATATCTATATATCTGTTATTTTAGATAAGCAGTTCAGAAAAACAAAAAAGGTTTTAAAACAATAAGTCGTTTTATTTTCCTTTTTATGTAAAACCAGCATGGGGGTTATTCTTAAGATATTCCTAATTTACAAATAAATTTGAGCCTTGTTTTCTTAAAGCATAAAGGTTGTAATAAAACTGTGAGGGAATTTTTAGACAATGTAACATTCAGACAGTTCAGATAGATCCCTGTAAATGTTACAGACATTCACAGGGATGGAATGGGAACTTACACCTACCGATTCATTTGCAGTTGATGCTCCTAAAAAAAGAAAAAAAGAAAAAAAGAAGAATTATCATTCTTACATTTAAACCACAGGTAAGTTCATTATTTTAATTACTGGTTACCCAACAACCCAACAAGCTAATATCATCTATAATTTATTTTCCATCATAGTTTCACGAGAACATTTCTGTCATAAAGGTAAACCCAAACGCTTACTCAAATTTATTTATCTACAAAACTAACCTTCGACATTGGAGTTACCAAGCTCACTTATATTGTTGTAATATTTATCAAATGCATCTTCTAAAACATGAGCAGTATATAATTTTTTGAAACATTTTGTAAAAAGTACTTAAACTTATTTCATTGCAGTCAAATCAAATGAAGGTAACACTACATTAAAATTCCTCTTACTAAGATGATGAGTGTTCGAAACAGCAGTCTGGCTTAAAATACCAAACATTATTTTGTTGTAGACATTAGGAAGAACTAAATCACGCCTCCAACAAAAAAATTCCATTGTGCATTTTAATCGCATAACATACCAGATTTAACATTATAAACCTTCTCAAAGGCTTGCTCAAGGCTGAACTGTTTCGACTTTCCATCTTCGATCCTTTGATATGGAGGTTGAAACACTTTTTTCTAAGCAATTTAAAGAAATATTATCACACTTCTACATTGCATTCCAGTTTCAACGTCCAAATCCTGTTTACTTCACAGATAATATTTGCAGATAATATTTTTACCGGAATGTCAGCCACTATCTCACGTCTTCTATGTCTGTCTTTAAGTTCTAAATTTTCCAATTCTTCCATCAGAGATACTTTTTGCTAAAACGGAAAGGTGCTTTTACATTAAAAAAACACATTTCCCTCACACCTAAAAACATTAAATTTTTTAAAGTCTATGCACTAGAAACCAAAATTGTACAAAATGTAGAAAATGGACATGTACAAAATCGTTAGAACATACTAACCTGTTTTAGTATAACTTCTTTTCTTGCATGATCATGACGGAGTTCAGCATTCTCTTTTCGCTCTTCTATTTCTCTTGCTTGTTGCTTTGACAAAAACAAAATGAAAATAAGTATTGGATGGCATTAAAATATGTTACACATTCAAAGAATTCTTTTGCAGGGTTAAATGCAGGGAAACACATACAGAACCTGAATTGATTTTTTATTTAACACAACTTTGCTAACAACAATAATTTCTTTGTAAAGTAGTTTTGTCAGGAATGAAGATCCTATTCTCTTGATTTGCTGCCTGCATTATAAATTATTTCTAATTTTTGCAATTTCCATAGATTAAAAGAAAAACTTTTGCGTAAAATGAATAAAAAGTTAATTATTATTGTCGTCTGGTAGTACTCGGTACATTCGACATGTTTTGCCAAAATTTTTCTTATAAAACTTAAAAAAAAATTCTGACACTATATTTTTCGCGAAATTTGAGAGCATTAGTATCCGCAAAAACTATTGTGAAAGTAGTTTTCTGCGAAATTCGCAAACCTTTTTTTAGGTTTTTGATTTACACTAATTACCACATAACAGACGTTGGAAAAAGTTATAAATTGAGAGAGAAAAATTGTAAAAAATCGTTTGCATATCAACAGATATTTTTTGCAGGAGCCATTTACCTCTTTGATAGACTGTGTTCTTTGTTCTTCATCATTCGCTGCAAGTCGCGCATCTATCTAAAAGTCAAATCTTTATGTGTAAAAAATACACCGCATTAGGTCAAATCCCATTGCTACTTTTACTTGAGTTGTTATCACAAAATGTACCTGGAACAAACACACACACACACACACAATAATACCTGTTCTTCTCCACATGCTTTCTCAACGACCATTGTTGGACCAGATTCTGAATCGAATGACGCCAGATGATGGTGTGTGTATGAAAATGATTCCAACATACCTTGTTTTGTAAACGAACTGACAACTAAAAAAATACGTTAAAGGTATTTAAAGTAAAATAAAGAAAATAGCATTTCTTTCCATGCTGTTAAAGTAAAAACATATCTATCTAGTTGTGAGCTTCATTAGAAATAGAAAACATGGAAAATAAAAGTCTATAAATATTTTATTATATTGATACCATCATATTGATGTGCAAAATTAGACAAAAAAATCCTTAAAGATTTTACTGATTAGCTATCTCTTTCCTAACAATTGTAAAGTGAAAGAAACTTAAAACGCTATTACATAACAGGCTAGGCTAGTTAAAGCAGTGACTTATTAGAAATATTTTGGCTGAAAAATCTAACGTTTGTTGTCGACATGTTAATAATTAGTTTGCATTAATTATTACAACAACAAAAATGACGTGTTCAATTCTTGACAAATGTATGAAAGTAGAGTCTAAAGTTTCTCATAGGAAGAACACGTATAACCATATGATAACTTCTAATGTTCTTACCTTTTACTGGTTGGATGCTCTAAATAAATAGAAATATTAATTTAAAAAGAGCTAACTAAATGTCGAAAAGTGCTAAGCTACATAATTTTTTACACATGGAAAGGAAAATCAAGCATAGTCTTAATCAACAACATTATACAGAAGTGCTGTACTGAATTAATAAATAAAATGCCAGAATGTTAACTTCTAGAATTACAACTGTAGGAGTCACAGTCAACATTATACACATTCTCTATCACTGTCGTGCAAAGTTCTCACACAACATTTGTCTATTACTCCCATATTCTATACTTTTTTCCATACACAAAACCTTTCATAAAAAATACACTAAAAAAAATATTACCATGATTGGATCAGCAGGTTGTTTTGGTAGTGATACAATTTTTTGTTTCCTCTCTTCCTCCATTATACGAATTTGGTCCCTACATATGCGGCGAAAAAAAAGTTCAGTACATTATGTGAAATACGTAGCATCACATGATGTCTAAAAAAAATTATTTTATTTTTGTTGTAGACTATAGTGGCATACAAGCCAATTTTCGACTCACTTCATTAAACATGTTAAAAACATTTAAAAATTTTTTTTAAAATATCAGGGGTAAATCTATATCTATCAAGTTAAAACATTAGCAAGGAATGGGAAGACAATTGTGTGAAAGGATTTGTATCTATACATTGGATTGGACAATCTAACAACATCGATTTTTTTTTTGAAACATAGCATTTTTTTGCTACAAGATACCTCATAACTCCATGGTGGAGGATTATATACAATCCTTCTCTCCTCTACTTAGAAGTTATTAAGCTCTAGATTAGACTAAGGGTGAAACATTAAAAACACACGTCCAATGCTTTCTTCTCTTTTTTTTGGCAAACAATTTTTACACAGGAAGATATCTGACTTTCGAAATAATCATTACACCTTTTAATAATTTATGTTATAATACCCATATACGTCTGTCATGCAAAATGGTACCGCAAGTAACGACATGCACCCAATGTGGTATAAAAAGGACAGGTGAACCAATAGATTTTTCCAGGTGCCACAGACTAGTCTTTCGTAATTTTAGTAGTATTTCGATATTTACAAAGTTTTGGCATTTCTCGATTTTCATTTGCAGGTATTAATTTTTATGAATGGTATCTTAAAAAACGAAATCTATAGTAGTACACAAAAAATAGTATCATTTAGGGTACCAATATTACATATAAAATAAGCGTTGTGTGACATACAACATGTGACAACAATTATCTCAAGATCTTAAGATGACACAAACCTTAACAACTGAAGTTTGTGTTGTTTTGCATTTTCTTCTTGTCGTTCACTCAATACCTAAAGAAAATCAACACATAGAATGACAACGCCTACAAAATATAATTTAAACATTATTACTTATGTAAAGTACAGTTGAAAAGAAAAAAACAGAAAAAGTAGACAATGTGATTCTACTGAGAGAAAAATAGCTCAACCTTGTTTATTGCATGTTTGTAACGTCTTGAGATGTTTCTCTTTAAATTAGCTGATAGATTTTTTATTTCACCATAATTTTCCTGCAGAGAGTAAACATAATATATCACACAACAAAATTATATATATAGCTATGTGAAACGAGAGCATTTTGAGCTTAGGAACATGTTGTGAAGGAAATAATGATTTATGTAATCGTATCGTTAGTGCTGGTGATTTTTGATTTTAGCAGGACACGCCTAAATAAAATAGCTAAATTTTAAAATTGCTGCTGAAATACTACCGATGCTGTAGAAGTGTTGAATACATACAACAGCCTAAAAATCACAGAGTATTTTTCTGCTGACCAACAACAAACAATTGACCTTGTCATGTACTTTATGTCCTTCCCCGATTTGTCTCAATCGTCTTTCTAGTTCACAAAGTAAGTGTTTTTCTTCTTCTTCTTTCTTCTCATCAAATTCTCCCTTTAAAAAAATGGTGAGATTAACATCTAATTTTTTTCACTGAAGCCAGTACATACTCATTATTCTTCTAAAAAAAGCTGTAACTTAGAAAGATCAAATTTGTGCACAATGAAGATGCAAAATAAAACGTTGTAGCTTTGGTGAAACTTAAGTTTGTAAACAATACTTCAAATATCTTTTTACATTTATTTCTTCTGTTCTTATCCAGGATTTAAAAAAACTTGCAAACACTATTTGGTAGAAGTAACACACAGACCTGTAAAACCATCGCTATCTTTTTAAGTTCTCGCTCTTTTCTTTTCTTTACCTTTTCACGAAGCACAAGCGATGCATGCTTTTCTTGCTCTCGAACCTTAAGAACATGTAAAACAATAAAATTAATCCACAAAAAATATAATGTCAGAGTTGTCTTTAATGTTTCAAATTATGCTAAAAAAAATAATTTTACCTGTTGTAGTCGACATTTTCTCTTTTCCTCTGCTAACTTTTTCATGAACAATACCTATAAAATATAAACAGTTTTCACAACTATATTAACTTATAAATCTTTAATTAAAATAATGCAGATATACCAAATTGTTTTTATTATCTTTAGCACTCTAACTGTACTATGCAAAATTATCTCAAATTTTTACAGAAGGTCAAATTTATGAAACATTTTAGAATGTTAAAACATTAATTAGTCAATGACAACTTTTTTCACTCATAACAAGCAGAAACTTTGTTATTTGTTAAACTTTCTAGTAGACATAATTACCAGAACAAAAAGAATAACTACAATTAAAAGGAATTTCATATCAGCAGGCCTCTGATATAGGCCTGCTGATATGAAATGACTTTTATTTAAGGGGCAAGCGATCGCTCTCGAGTAAGCAAGGGCAAGCTTAATTACGAGAAATGAGATAATAGCGGAGTGATATCTCCAGAAACAGTTTTGATAGCTGAGCAACATAGTTTATCAACTTGGAGTCTGCATTTGTTTTTTAATTCATCTTTTTAGGTTAAGATAGTATATACTTCACCAATCAAATGGTAACTCCAACTATAGGAATCTTACTCTACTAATAATTTTTAGCCTATTTCGCACATATATTCAAATCAATTATATAAACTTATCCATTCTACATAACTTCTTTGTTACTAGATCTCTCAGTAACTTTTAAGTGAAATAATACAACGATATATTGCCTGTACCGCTTGCAAGTACAACTACACAGACTTGTTTTATCCGCATTTTGTCTTTGTTCTCCTCTGCATTAAAGAAGGATCACATTGCCAGATATCAGTTGTAACCCGCCTGGTATCAGTTGTGATATTATTTTTTTTATTTTAGGCGGTGGTTTGGTCGTCTTTTGGAAAAAAGATATATATCAAGTAAAGATTTTCACAATCCATTGTTAGCGTTGCCATTTACGGTCTATATTGGGAATATTTTAGTGCATGTGCTTCCATTCGCACGTGTAGTTGAATATAGACGTGCTATGATGAGCGAATGATCGCACATGCTAATTGCTTTGCACATGCGATTTTTTTAGGGGTGGTTTATTTTATTCGAAACTGTGGATCGATTAATTTCCTGAATTCAACTCACGAAAATAAAATAAGAAAGAAAACATTGTGAAAAATTGTATATCGTATTAAAAAGAAGTCTGGAAGTTCTCTCTCCCACAAGACACAGCAGGCAATAAGTCAGCCCTGCACTCGGTTTTGTGAGGAGAGATGTTCTGCGAAGACTCTATCAATTGAGTCTCCTGTACAGTTCTGCTTCATGGACATGTACTCCATTTCCATTTGTCATCGTCTTAGGAGATTAATACATTGAATTTATGACAGGTACAATACAAGGTGAAAAATCATACTAAGTAGCGATTTGCATGTTCGATATATCGATCATCTAAACAATTTTGCATGTCTCCCTGCACGTGCACGTGTGATCGCACGTTTCTACCAACATTGACTGCGTCAATTTACAAAAATTGGTCATACCACAATAGTTACAAAGTTAAATTAATGACGGCAATCACCACTTTATATATAGGTTAAAATTCTAAGTCATGAACATTGTTGGAACTTTTACTGTGCTTGTATCCTATGCCGAAACACCAGCCCCTGCACCATGTACAAGGTCAAAAGGATTAATACTTTACTTTTTAAAATTTTTGTTCATAATTTCAATATTTTGGCTTCGATATAAAGCAACATTATTGAAGCTTTGATTACACAACTTATTTGCTTATTCGATAAGCTTAATCAGTCATTTCACAAGTGGAAGATCAAAACAGCAAATAAATTAAAAAAAAAACAGAAAAAAATTCTAGCTTCTATTCTAGCTTTTATTCAGGCATAAAAAAATAAAAGCTGTAATGTTAGTTCATTCTGTTGGAAACTTGCTGTTTCCCACTCAAGTCAAATGTACTTCCTAACTAACGTGATTAGTCCTTCAAAGTTTTTTAAATTTAACTGCCTGCCAAATTTTGAAACTATTCGAAGTACAAAAAGTTAAAATAGCTTTTCAAAGGAAGAAGAAATTTAATATATTTTAATATCAAATATTTTTGATATTTTACCTACATGAATTTTTAGCTAGCCAAGAACCACCTATAAGCAAAAATTATAGGACAAACAAACAATTGTAAAGCTCCAGTTGGAAATAAAATATGATTACCTCTTCACTTGGACTAATATTAATGCACTTCTTTCTTGGCATCTTCAATATTTATTATTTAGGGTGAATAATTAATCATTAAATCATTATATATTATCTAAAATATAACTAGAATATAAATGTGAAATTGAAATATAAATGAATGAAAGTAGACAAAATATATTTTCAAAACTTCATATCTTTTTGTATACTTAAATTAATGTTTAATATTTTGTTGTAGGTCTCCATCAGCTTTCTGCCACGATCATTTTAACTTGCATTATTAAATAAATGAGTAGTAGTAAATATAGTAATAATATATAATCAATAATGAATTTCGATTATAAAAATAAGGTAAAAGTTATAATGAAAAATCATATAAAATTACATCGGATAAGGCAAAATCAATTTAATTAGTAGTTGTTCTACGGGTCGTACCAACCATATTTTCCAAAATAACTAACACAATTTTCTCCGCCATTTATTTATTCGTATTGTTTTGTTTTTACTTGTGGCAACAATATCAAATATTGTTACAGCATTATTATAAATTTTTCTCAGCATTACTTTAAATATTTTAAAGGAGAGGCGAACTGTGGCAGCCAGAAAATAAATTTTAAGCGAGATAAAAATATATACAGATTTCTAAATCCTAAAATCTGCTAAGATAACTACTATAATATACCAAAAAAACTATATTTCACAACTAACTACCTATATATCTTTCTAACAAAATTTTTGCAGAAATTCCATGGCTGTATGGGGTGAAAATAAGTAGGTTTTAAATGTGTTTTTCAGTAACCATCAAAAATAACATCTTTTACTTGAGATAAGGATGAATATTTTACGTACTTTAGTAGTAACAGCTTTTTATAACCTTCGTTTAAACTTCTTTGAACCAAAGAAATATCTGTCATAACAAACAACAATATTTTTTCATGTTTGGAGTCCCTTTTCCACAACATACTACCAAATTCGAACGATAAAGTTTGTTATCATGAGATGGTGCCAAATTTGAATAAATATACAGACCAGAAACCTTCAATAACAAATCGAACGTGCAATATGGTGGCTTCATCTTTCTTCCTTGTTTTTTTGCTTTATCTTTACTCGCTATTGTATTGGCAAGTTGGGTAGTACAAAATAATAAAAATATGTTCTTTACATGTTGTTCAACATTTTTGCCATTTTGATCTTCAACTTTTTCTTATTAAATCACTTTGTGCAGGGGCAGGAATTTAAACAATTTAGTCTATTTTTTTACAAAGTCACTAAGAAATAGGCGTTAAAAGAACGCAAGGTGTTTAAGGGCGTTTTTTACTTAGCGCATAAAATCCTATTTTAAAAATACATTAAAGCCAATATGAGGAAAACCAAGCAGGGAAAGGTCTATATATTAGCCAGTTTTATCCTGAGATTTAAGCCAGTTAACTTAATATGACACGTTTCATAAAGTGACCAGTTTGCACATTGTGTTGAGGTCAAAATTTATGCACGCTTTGAAAAAATCTTTTTTTTTTTTAAGAACTACAAATTTTTGTATACCGCATGGCTTATTCTACGCTGGAGAGCATATTTCAGTAGATTTTTGGTGACCAGTCGAATAAGAGTACCATTTTATGAAAGCGTGTGTGAGAAAAAAAAGCAGAATAAAATTTATACAAGACAATATAAAATTATATTTTATAAAATAAAAATTACATTTTTTATGTGAATAAGGCATTTTCCGTTTTTATGTAACTAACAAAAACTATGACTATGTTCAATAATAGTATAAAAGTTTTTCTGCACAATTCATCTACATTCTAACTAGCTAAAAACACATTAGAAGCATTACAAAATCTACTTCTACCTAAACATCCTCCATCTATAAACAAAGTTCACCAGAAAATAGTATTTTTCAAGGTCTTGTAAAGTAAATCATTCTTTTAAGCTAAAATCGTTGATTTAAAAAGAGCAGCTTATTCCACTACACATCTGCTTTTAATTCGAAAATTCATAGTGCCAGGCACAACAACTTTATTTATCCAACTTAACTAAGAGCAAAGCTTTAATAAAAACATCATGCGTTGTCTTTCTCCAGCTGACAAAAAAACTTTGTACATGCTGGTTACGGCTTGAAAGTTTCATATTCAGTTCAGCATGGAAATCTCTTCACAAGTCAGTCACAATAAATTTATCAGGGGGTAGTTGTACAATTTTTGTCAAGTTCTTATTTCTTTGCTGTTTTATGACCTTGATAACAAATCTTCAAAAGTAAATATGTTGTTTATTATTTTATTTTTGTTGCGAAAAACTATTGTGCAACGAAGTAAAGTATTATTTGTTTTTGTTTTTTTAACGATAACAAGCCACTACCCTTATTCGACTTACTTACTTATGTTAAAATTATGGGGGTTGGATTATGTTTTTTACGGTCACATGTTACCATTATTTATTTTTTTCACCCCCTAATACAACAAGTAAGTCAAAGTGCAGCGAGATTAAATTAGGGGTATGCACTACAATTTTTACAGTGAGTTAAAGCAAATACTGAATATTGTGCCCCCTAATAAAACAACATGCGAAGTTACTCGCAGGATAATTAAGCAGCTTCTTACGTATTACATCATATCATTGATGAATATGTGCCTAACTATATAATACATGCATGTGTGTATTATGTGTAGAAATTCTTTAGAAATTCAACCCAGAGCATATTACAAAAGCCACCCTGAAAGATTTTTGTGCTTAAGCAAAATACTTTTTTGAAATTGCAACAAGGCTTTTGACGAAAATTAAGTATGTCCAACCGACTAGCTTGACATACCCTAAATAAGCAGAGTTCTTTTGATGCTTTTTGAAACCTTAGCTTAGTAGTAGCCAGCCGGCTTGCTTGCTATTTATTACATAGCTATTTACTAAAAGTAGCCAGCTAGATAGCTGCATGTATTTAGATATAACAAAGTACTAAGTAAGAAAACAAAGTAAAAATCAAAAACAAAACAAGAAAGGAAGAGAAATTTCCCTTCGTTGTGTTCACGAAACGAATATTTTTGGAGTTTTTGTTTATATTTTTGCGCCAGTAATTATATCCTCTTGGTTTTGTCCCTTATTTTATTATGCGTTTTGCTGATTCTGCATTACATTGGAACTTGACAACCCCGGGAAAACCTAAACAGTGAAGCTGACTAGTTTGCCTAGTTTAAAGGATGATTTTTCTTTAAAAAATTAAAGATGTATTTGAGATCAAGGGTTTCAGCATGACAGAAAATTTTATTAAAGATTACATCAGTGAAGATGATCTACTGGTAAGTAACTTCGTATTTGTTCCTGCAGGTATTTCTATAAAGTGGAAATTATTAAAAAAAAACTGGTTTCATTTTGTTTTCTTTATTATTAGCTATAGATAGATAGATAGATGTGCATATTTTACATGGCTAGCCTCGCAAATATCGAGGGATATACCCTGTCTATTATTTCCAGGAGGGGCCATGGCTTAGATGGAGAGTCCTAGAGTATTTAATGCTCATTTTGAGCGACGCAGACCCAATTAGGGCCCGCGCTCTACTAGACAACTCCCGGCAACATCCAACGGCCCACACAGTGTGCCATCTTCCCAATTTTCCTCACATGGCTTGGGTTAACTTGGGGCTATGGTAACATTCACTCGCCCATGTTAAATCGCCATCAAGAGGAATCGAACCCCGGTCTCCCGCACAGAGTACGAGAGCTATAACCACTAATCTACGGCGCCACAAGCTATAAGTTAGCTAGCTAGATAACTTGCAAGTGTTTCCAAAATTTAAAAAGTTTGGGGTCTATTACACATGTGCAACAGAAAATATAAAGAACAGACCACATTAATTAAAGAAATCCATCCTAAAAAAGAAAAATTCGCTTAGGGGCCTTCAAAAATATTTTTGTGGTCCGAATCTTTAGTGATATCATGCTAACGGGGCCCAAAAATTTTTTTCAAAGTCCCCTAAAAATAATCATTTTAAAAAGAATTAGAAGAAAATAGTTATAATTTATTTTCAGTTTCTCTTGGACCTTAGACCACCATCAAAAATATGTTGTGTTCATGTCCTGAAGATCCCGCAAAAATGAGTTGGGCGGGCGGGCGGGCTGGCGGGCGGGCTGGCGTATTTTTTCCTGGGATTTTCAGATCGGAGCAAGCAAATTCGTTCCCATGGCCAAGACAGTATAGCGCCACTCTACATCGTTTGTAGACCATTTTTAGCCGCCCTGTAAACTGTCAGTAGCCACAGGAGTTCCCTAAAGGAATTAATTTTTACTGAAATTAATTTTCACGAGTTTTTATCAATTTTGCATAAATCATTTCTGGCGAAAAAAAATTTTTTTTTGAAAAATATATATCTCGCAAAATTTTTTCCCGGTCTTTTCCCGACTTACCGATTCAGGTTTTTATTACCAGTCGGTCGGAGGATGCGAACACAACATATTTTTGATGACGGCCTTATGCTACCCAAAAAATCTTTAATCTTCATTAATAGCCATTTTACCCTGTGTGGGTCCTGCTATTTTTACCTACACAAACGTGCTCTTATACCCATTGTTCTAAAATAAATGGACAACTTTCCGCATGACGTATAGTTGTCCATAGATAACTTAATTTTTTACACTTTTTATAGGTAGAAAATACTAAAGCTAGCAAACTGTCAAGTTAAATATTATCTTTTTTAGGCATTTATCAATGTTATCCTGGTTTTTTGGGTAATTACTTGAATTTTTTCAAAACAATGACCTCGCCTGAAAAAGACCTGCACTTTTAACGGTGTATGTAGCTTATCGACACCCTTGTAGCAGAGCAACAGGACCTAACAAAATGGGAGGTACTGATAAGCCATATTTTTAAAGTTTAGCAGGCTCAAGCACCACCATATCAGGGCAAGTTTGTGTAACTTTTAAAGTTTGTGTAACTTCTAAAGTTATTGGACATCTCTGTTCCAAATATTTGTCCATAGTCTCTAAGGAATCATTAACATAATATATTCCTTCCCTTTAGGCCATTTCTGGGAATATTCTTTAATTCTCCAACTATCTGTTAAAAAATTTAAGAGAATCCTTGGGTAATCCAGTTGACGATTTGGAAAATCTAGACATTTTACCAACCACTATTGTTCTTAGCGTACAATGATCTGATTTCAAAACCGTTTTATGACAAATCATCTGCCTTGCGCTTGGCATTGCAGCGCCCTGTTGTTACTTATTTTGGAGATGAAAAAGCTTTACACAGACAATTAGAAATAAAGGTTATTTAAAACATCACTTTCCCCTTATTAAGATTTCGGATTACATCCGAGATCTTATTAAAACGGGCGGTATTTTTCTTCTTCTTCCTCTTCTTCTTCTTCCTCTTCTTCGACCTATTTTTTAAACGATTGCCGTAACGTCACAGCTTTTAAAGTCCGGCCTGAGCCCACAACTTAGTGCTACACCGGCCTTGTGCGTATCTTGACAATCGTAAATAATGAAGACTGTGCTACGCATTTGATCACAAATATTGTTGTAAACTGTTATTTTAATATTTCATAAGCTATGCTCGATACTTCTTTAAATTTTCGTTTCAATATGTTTTTAACGAGGTGGATTTTGTTCAACTAAACGGAGCTCTAGGGGTTAAGGTACGAATTGTACCTTTCGAGGGACAGAGTTCAAGCAAAGCGAAGTTTTTTGAAGCAAAGGGAAATATTTGGTTGGGTTAGTATAATTATTTAACTGCCTGAATTTCAGTTCTATGGACGTTTAAAATATTCTCTTTATTGTGTCTATGTTTTCACATTTTAAGATGAAAATATCATCACGTTTTCTAGCCATGTGTAAATCTGAAACAAATCAATTTTAAGATTTTGGCTGGCTACAAACGTAGGTTTCAAGGCTGCTTAAGCTGTACCTAGCCTTATTTATTCTTATTCTTTTAAAGTTTGGTATATCAGATTGGAAGAGGGTCATTAATATACCTCGTCCAACCCATGCTAGCATGGAAAACGGACGTTAAGCCGAGAATGATAATGAATGATGATATTGTTATTTATTTTTATGTTGGGGTTGTGGCTAGCTACCTCTTTAGCTACCTGGGTGAAGAGTAAAAGTAGCCAAATGCAGTTTGGCTTGCTAGCTAGCTACAACAAAATTTTTAATAAATATTTCTTATACTAAATGCAGTTTAGGTAGCAACTACAGTTCCTTACTCAACAAAATAAAATTGCTGGAAGATTTTTTTAGGTAGAGGGCGAAGTTGCAATAAATTTTTTATTTGCATAAGGGTATTGCATTTAAAGACTGCAATACCGTTTACCTGTACTAAGCCCATTGTTAGAAACAGATTATTTTCTGTTGTTTTGTTTATATTGAAGCTGTGATTTGACGCTTATATGGATATGCAACACAGTTTACCTGTATTAGCTAAGTGTTAACAGTGTGCATCCTGTGTTATTATGTAAACCGAAGTTACATCAAAGTTTTTTAAAAAGGGTATTACGCCTAAACGCATCGACAACATAATTTACCTGTACTAAGAGCTCAGTCCAATGTTAATGATGGCTGTTTCCTGTGTTTCTGTTTACCAAAGGTACATAGTTTTTTTAAAGCAAAGGTATTATACTTATGCGACATTGTTTGCCTGTACTAATTACTCAGCCTGCAGTAGTTTGAACTTTTAGCGGGAATGGTCTCTGAAAAATAATAAAGGTTGGCGGACTGTGTTTGCTCTATCAAAGGGTAGCAACGAGTTGTAAATTGTGTTTTTTTCAGCTAAAGTTGTGGAAAGTTATTTTTTGAAAATTTATTACACTGGAAATACCATAATGTTGCGCACCTACTTTTTTAAAATTATGTTACACTGGAAACACCATAATGTTCTGCCCTCCCCTTGAGTTATGACATAATATGCACCCTACTTCCAGGCATTTAACACAGGGTAACACAGTTACTTGTGGCTTAACCCAGTGTTTTGACTCTGGGTCCCCAGCTAATCTGAATATAAATACTACGGAATTGCATTTTGAATTTAGTCTCTTTTGTTAATTCTAAACCGGTGAAGTTAGTGATAAACTTTTTGTTCCTTTTGCCTACTTCTATTTCTTTTTTTGTTTTTAAACTTGTAGGATCCAACTTTATGGTTAAATCTTAGATATCTTAAACTTCATAACGATTTTAGTCATATCGCAGGTATAATAAAACATTTCCAAAAATCGCTACACATCATCGTCATCATTTCCAACTACAAGGTCAGCCACTCATCCACACCTAATTTTTTCATAGCGCACCAAATAACTTTACGTGCCACTCTATCAAAAGTTTTCTTTAAATCTACAAAGGCAAAATAAAGATTCTTTCTCTTTCCTAAATACTTTTCCTGAAGCTGTCTGAGTAAAAATCTGTAGTGCCACGCCTGGAACAAAACCAAATTGCATCTTATCTATATCAATTCTTTCTCTAAGTAACTTAGATAGATGTGCATATTTTACATGGCTAGCCTCACTAATATCGAGTGATATACCCTGTCTATTAAGTACGAGAGCTACTACGGCACCACTTATCAATCACTCTTTCAATAACTTTCATCACTTGATCAACCAACTTCAAACCTCAATAGTTATCTCTTTCTAATGCATCACCCTTACATCACCCTTGCCTTTGAAACAATTCACTATTACACTTGACTGCCACTCGCTTGGAATAGCACCATCCTTTATAATCTGATTAGCAAGACTTGTAATGAGCTCAACTCCAATATACACATATGCTTTTACCATCTCTGCAGCAATACCTGATACTCCTGCAGCCTTGCCAATCTTCAATTTCCTAATAGCCTCCATTACCCATTCTGTCTTGATCTGCATAGCTGGCCCTTCTACAACATCATCATCAGACAAATTATCCTCACCCCAATCAAACTCAGTGTTAAGCAACCTCGATAATAATTCTTCCAAGCTACCGTTTTCTCCTCCTCTGTGCTAGCCAAAACACCTTCATCATCACATATACACTTCTCACCTACAACATCTTGATTAGTCTTCTTCATTTGCTCGGCTGTCTTGAATACCTCATTGCGCTGGTCTTCCCTTCTTAACACATCTGCAAATCTGTTTCTCTCTGCTTCTGATTTTGCCTTATAAACTGCTGTACGAGCATGACGCTTTGCTTCTAAGTAAATATTTTTACTACCACCTGACTTCCACTCTTTCCAAAGTTTCCTCTGTTCCTTTATACACTGGTCAACCTCATTACTTCACCACCAGGTCTGTCTATGTCTAGCTGGTCCTTTCGTCCACCCACATTACAGATTATTTCATTCACTTGGTTTTTAACTATAAAAAACACCTCTGTTAAAGTAGAACCTTTGCAACCAGCTACATATAGCACTAGACAACTGATGCTATTTGCCCAATTAGAGAAAGACCTGAAAAACAATTTCCCAAATATTATTTCCGGGGTTGTAGTTAAAAATGTTTGGATATACAAAGTGAATCTCCTTAGTTGTATGAAGCATTGAAAAATTAAAAAAACACAAAATTGTATCACTGTATGCTTGTACGTTGCTCCCATTATGAAGTTGTTAAGAATAACGCTGGTCGGGACATAGCTTGGTTATAACTCTCACATTTTGTGCCGGAGGTCAAAGTTCGGTTTTCCGTGTTGGCGATTTAATGGGTGAGTGTAACATTTGTAGCATACAACATCATTCACATGGAACGCAATTTGTAAATTTGGGAATGGATGGGGATGCTGGGTAAAAAAAATAATCGAAGTAAGGCAGGACAGATATTGGTGCTGCCAACAAATTATAACATTATAATTAGACCAAAATGATTTTCCAAAGTGAAGAGGGTAATTAACACAGAATATGCGTGTTTTGGATGACCCTCACGATAGTATATGTCCTTGTTAATCATATATTGTGAGTCATTTCCAAGGCATGACCCAAATCTCTTTATGCATGAATTACATTCTCATTTCCTCTATTCAAGAGGTACATTTCCTTCCTAATTTATTTATTTATCCAACTAATTATTCATTTTTCCTTGTCTGTTTACTTATTTAATAGTTTTTTATCAAGCATGAAGGTTTCTCTTTTATAATGAAGGCACACTTTAACTTCACCATAAACAGATAATCACATGTAACACATTTCTGGACACAATAAACATGTGCTATCTAAAAATCATGAGCTAAAGCTGGTATGGCTCAGCACATGTTACCAAGAAATAATAATTTGGCCAGTGCATGAGAGGGTGTACCAATGCTTTACAGGAGTCGCTCTTATTTCGCAAGTGTCATCAGGTTTCGCAACACATAAAAGAAAATAAGTTCCTGATGCAAACTACATAATAATTACATTCGATTTTCAGTAAGTTAGGCCATTATCACTAACTAAAATCATTCAGGCTACAGAAATACTGTGGTGCCATTCGATTTATAATAATAATCAAAAAAATTGTATAATGTATTAAAAAGAAGTCTAGAAGTTCTTTCTCCCGCACTGTCAATGTCGGGAGACACGTGCGATCACACGTGCATGTGCAGGCACACATGCAAAATTGTTTAGATGATCGATATATCAAACATGCAAATCGTTACTTAGTATGATTTTTCACCTTGTATTGGGGCTAGACTTGTCATAAATTCGATGTATTGTTCTCCTAAGACGATAACAAATGGTAATGGAGTACAAGTCCCATTGACCTACCTTCCAGATGGTGTACTTCATTAAGTTAATAGGCCACTGCTAACTGGCTTTATATGTTTCCAGATGGACTCATTAGGAAGTACGTTGTGCACGTCATATTTACGAACTGAAGGTCAGGGAATCATTAAGTTGTATATCACAGAAGTCACTGGTGACATGCTTCGAAAATGCTTGTCACCAAATGCTTGCACAGTTTAACATGAAGCAAAACTGTACAGGAGATGCATTTGTTAGAATCTTCGCAGAACATCTTTCCTCATAAAACCGAGGGCAGGGCTGGCTTATTGCCTGCTGTGTTGTGTGGGCAGTCTATATCGGGAATATTTTAGCACGTGTGCTTTCATTCGCACGTTTAGTTGAATATAGACATGCTATGATAAGCGATTTTTTTAGTGTTGTATATATAGTGAGCGTGAATTCTTATTGATGATAAGTTATTTATCATGCGCATGATACTAAACAAATTTGCTTACGTTCTGGAGAAGTTTGAGGAATATATCATCCTGGACTTCAGGCTCGTGTTTTAGTTTGAAAGCTATGATATACAAAAGTAGCATGATAAACCATTTATTTTTAAAGAAATATATACCCCTGTTTTAAAATACTTGATATAATGGTATTATGAACTACTGCTTAGCTTATGTGTTGAATAGAACAGGGGGTTCATCTTTTTTCGTATTCAAAGATATCTCAATCTACTTTAGATTAGTGATAATGGCCTACACTTCTGTGTATATCTTTTCAGTTGAGTGAATGCAACAGAAACAACAAAATAGGAAATGATTAACAATAGGATTATGGTGTCAATTGGTATGCTTGAAGAAATACATGATTAAATATAGATGGAAGGTGTTAATCTCTTGATCGTAATGGTGTAATATATTTTATTCATTTAACAAGGGATTTTTTTTTTAATAAAAGCTTTATAAAAAATAATTTTTTCGGAGAAACTTTCGATAGAGAAACTTTTTTGGATTTTTTGGATAAATTTTTGCGAATCTACAAATTAAAAAATTTCCGCGAGATAAGCTTTCGCGATTCGTGATTTTTTATGTTCTTATAAAAAATAACCTATATTTCTTATGATAGAAAAGTGTTTTTTAACGATGTAATTCTCTTTTTAATGGTATGTAAAAACTTCTATTATAAATTGGGTTCATCGTCAAAATCACAAAACAGATCAAACACATTTCTAGGCTCGTCTTCTTCTAGCTCCCACGCATCGTCGTCATCGTCTTCTTTTCCTGTAACTTGGTTATAAGCCATACATACATTTGAAACACCATCATTATTTCTAAGTTAACCAGCAATTTTTTTTCAAGTTTTAGTGGATAAATTTTCGCGAGTCGACAATTTAGAAAGTTTGTACTGAATAAACTTTCGCGAATGGCCATTTTTGAAAGCTTCGCGAGACCAAGTTTCGCGAAAAAAAGCCAAAAAACGCGAATTGTATTATCTGCTAGATTTATTGTAACATCTATAGTACTGATGATGATTTTCTACCGAAAAGATTTTGCTAAATATTTTTAAAATTGTTGTTGTGATTTCATTTTATTTCACTGCCAGATTTTCCGAGTATCTTTCTGTATATTTTTTCAATCTCTCTTATTTGTTCATTTTTCTTATGTAAAGAAAACTTAATTTAATGCTATTTTTAGATTTTCGAAGAAAAATACAACACAGAACTAAAAAATGGGCGTGTTTCCCCTGAAACTCAATTTGAATATGCATGGTGTCTAATCAGAACTCAATATAAGGATGATATTCAAAAAGGAGTGCTCCTGCTAGAAGGTCAAATTTGATTTTTTAGTTATTAAGTTCTAGCATATATTATATTGCATGTGTACGTCCAGTTTTATATTATGATATTTAATAAGAAGTTCAGTGTTGTATTATAACAAAGCGTTGGCAAAAATTTGACCTTCCAGTTTACATGTGTGACGAATTTTCTTGAAAAAAATTAAGGACTTGACATCAATGCCTTTATCGTGTCTCCATCGTTTTAAGCATTATTGTCTGTATTTCCATTAAAGATGTTTTTACTTGTATCTATTTTTTGTATAATTTTAGGTTTATGTGCCAGCAATGTTGATCAGCGTGATTATCTTTTCTTTATTTCAACTGGATATTACAAGTTGGCAGTAAGTTTTTTCTCAACGTATACATAATTTATGTTTGCAAATTTTACTTTTTCTGTTTAAAGTTTTTCAAACTTTTCGTCAAATCTCAGGGGAAATTATATAAAACATTTTGTGTCCAAGTTACAAATTTTTTGCATATTTAGTTGATATGTCAACTAAATTCGCATTAAATTTTGCAAGTTATCGATCTGATTTAAAAAATAATTCGCAAAAATTTCTTCCTATGAAATTTAATTCCCTTGAAGTAACACCACTGGATGGGAGAGAAAAATCATAGTAAACATACTGGGCGAGTGTAACAAAGTCGTTAAACTACTTCCATGTTTTGAAAAACTGGTTATTGAAATAAGAATAAAAGGTATTGGTAAATTTGTCTGTGTAAGAAGGTCACCTGAGCATGATATTAGCCTCCATTTATAGAAGACAACACATCAATGACTGTTATTTACTGATGTTTGTAAACAAAACTCTTTCTTTTAGGAATATAGCAAAGCATTGAAGTATGTGAAACGACTGTTGATAATAGAACCAAGCAACCATCAAGCAAAAGATTTAGAAAATTCAATAGAGAAAAAAATGAAGTCGGGTGAGATATCTGAATTTTGTTTTTGACAGGACTTTGTTAAATGGGACACTGCAACTTTTAGCAGGCTTCCCGCTTAAGTAAACTTTTGTAAAAATATTATGGTATGGAGGAAAAATGGGGCCAACAAAAACATTGTTGAAAAAAGTTTTACATAAAGGCCAATGTCCAAACACAGAAAACGTTCCGCGGACCGGACTAAATCAAACCAAAACAAAGCTTTGCCCATGCTCATTGTTAGCTTATTACACAATCGAAACGGAAAAATTGTCCAGTTTGAGAAACCAGAAAAAAGTTGAAATGTTTTAATTTTTTTCTGGTCCGCGGAGTGACTAGCATTTTTGAGCAATAACAAGCTACCAAAAAAATCAAGTGACATCAACAAACTACCGACGGCAGCTAGCACATGGTTTTCATCCACATTATGTTGTTGTTATCGTTGTAGCAACGTAGAAATGAATTGTCGCTCTTCAACGTACTGGAACAGAACGGAACGGGATGGAACAGATTTTATTCGTTATCCGGCCCGGTTTTCCATGTGTGGACCTTAATACACATTACTCGTTACTTCTTCCTAACAACTGAAAACGTTGCCTATATACGTTCTCCTCAAAAAAGTCCATGTTGCCCAGTGTACCACTTAGCAGTATTCTACTGTAATTGGAAAAATATCCTCCTGTCCTGGCGTTGTTTCTTTTGGGTGGGAAATTAAAACGAAAAAGGCGTTAATACGCCAACATTATCAAAAGCGAATGGACTACTTGATCTTTACAGAAAAGACGAATGTTTGTGTGACAAATATTTTGTGAATCCAAACAGCTATATACCAAGGAAAAATATTCATGATATAGGACTAAAAACCACTGAGCTATGCCTTGATTGCTGTATTGTCTTCGGTGGGCGTTAAACTTGTTTTGTACGCCCATTGGCGTTTAAGGGCGTTTATTAAAGAGAATACAGCATAGTCGTGTCTGACATCTTTGAACGCAAAACCATAAATGTTGAGGATATTTTTCCATCAATTAATTTACGGATAATACTTCGTTTTTGTTCACACAATCTATATCATGAATTTATTTTTCCTTCTTCAGATGGTATTTTGGGAATGGCTATGGTTGGTGGTGCAGCCTTAGTTGCTGCATTAGTTGGCGCCGCTTTCGTCAAACGTGGTGGAAGTTGAATTTTTCAAAGAACGTTATAGCAAATTCGGATTATCAATATTTTTAGAAAAAGAAATTTGAATTTCCTATAGAAAGTGTTTATGTTTTGCAATATAGAATGTTTTATATTATTATGGAGGAAATGAATAAGCCCACTCATTTTGTTTTTGTTCTGCGTTCTACACGCTTCATTCAAATAAATTGTCCTTTTTTTATTTCGCTACAGATGCACTAAAGGGTGTTGCAATCGCCGGAGGTGCACTTCTTGGTGGCTTTATCGGTGTCGTCGGAACGGCTGCTTATCTTGGTTATAAATTTGTAAAAAGAAATTAATTGTTCATAATAAATACATTTCTTGTTATTTTTTATTATTGTTATTGTTTTTGGAACTATCTACTACTTTTGTTTCCATTAATACTACTCATGGTTGAATAATAAATATATAAAAGCGAGTTTATTCTAGGCTACGTTTCGGCAGCTACAGCTATCTATTTCTTTTACCGAAAACAGCCAATCACTTTCAATTTGAGTTATGTTGAAACGATTATTCAGGAAATGGACAGAAAATAAACTGCGTGTCTAAGTTCTCTAATTTGTCGTATTTTAAAGCAGAAAAGCGCACTTGGGTTAGGAATACTTCTTAGAGTACTTCAAATTGTTAGGGTAAATACAGCCAAAACGGTAAACTAACTTTGAAAATCAATTACGCATAAATGCACCCAAATTTTACAGGCCCTAAGTATCTAAATTATAAGATGATCATGAAAATAGGAATAAAAAAATTGAGGTCAACATTTATTAGGAAATAATTTTTAGAAAATGTATGTACAGTTAACTTCCGGTGACTCGATCCGATGATTTCGACTTAACGAATGTTCAAGTTAAATGAACTTTCTTTTTGAAAGGTGGGGCAAGAGCAACCTCGTGTCCAGGACTTGTTAGGCTTTTTTTATTTAGATGGCCTACAAGTTGTTCAGGCGGTCCAATATAAAAGGCATAAAAAGTCCTAGGCACAGGTTGGAGCAACAGTTATCGGAAAAAGGTGGCGATGAAAGAGGCATGCAAGTCCCTTGTACATTGAATTTTCCTTAACAGACAACATTATCTATTTATATTAATTCAGGAGTTAATTAAAACTAAAAACAAATATTAAAATCTGACACTTATCTAGTCTGTGATTTCCTTTTTTCGAGTAAAAAGTTTGAGTTATCCGACGAATGGGGATGAGGGACGACAAATGGGTCGAGTTAACGAATGTTCGAGTTATCCGCGGTTCGAGTTAACAGAAGTATTTTGTCAGAAAGTATTACCGAAAGTTAAACGGACCAAAGAAAATAATTAGAGATGATTAAAATTCGAGTTATCTGGTGTTTTAAACGGACAGGTTAATTTTAATACACCTTTTACCAATTCTATACTTATCCTTTACGACTATTTTTTCGACGGGTTAGCACACAATTTTTGCGTATATTTTTAGCGGGGTTTTTTTCGCTGATCAGCACCAAAAACATTTTCGGATAGTCACGTATGTAGTCATACAAGTTAGTTCGGCGCAAGCTATTTGTTTTGCGCACCTTTTGAAAGAAATATTCCGCGCAAAACAAATGTTGCTTGTTGTTAAGGCTTATTGATCAATAAGATTAGTGATACTTTTAAAATATCGCAAACATTACGCACTAAACATTGCTCCCAAACTTTGCACTGGCCTTTATTCCGTCAGCTATATCTTACTGAAGCGTTTTTTAAAATTTTTTAAATCTATCGTCACAATTTGAAAAATGGGTTTTAAATATTTGTATCTAAGTATCTAAATTTTAAGATGATCATGAAAATAGGAATAAAAAAATTGAGGTCAACATTTATTAGGAAATAATTTTTAGAAAATGTATGTACAGTTAACTTCCGGTGACTCGATCCGATGATTTCGACTTAACGAATGTTCAAGTTAAATGAACTCCCTTTTTGAAAGGTGGGGCAAGAGCAACCTCGTGTCCAGGACTTGTTAGGCTTTTTTTATTTAGATGGCCTACAAGTTGTTCAGGCGGTCCAATATAAAAGGCATAAAAAGTCCTAGGCACAGGTTGGAGCAACAGTTATCGGAAAAAGGTGGCGATGAAAAAGGCATGCAAGTCCCTTGTACATTGAATTTTCCTTAACAGACAACATTATCTATTTATATTAATTCAGGAGTTAATAAAAACTAAAAACAAATATTAAAATCTGACACTTATCTAGTCTGTGATTTCCTTTTTTCGAATAAAAAGTTTGAGTTATCCGACGAATGGGGATGAGGGACGACAAATGGGTCGAGTTAACGAATGTTCGAGTTATCCGCGGTTCGAGTTAACAGAAGTATTTTGTCAGAAAGTATTACCGAAAGTTAAACGGACCAAAGAAAATAATTAGAGATGATTAAAATTCGAGTTATCTGGTGTTCGCGTTGACTGTATTTCAAAAAGTCAGTTGTACCAAGTCGCTACAAAAACAATTTCACTTTAACACTTCTTTAAGGAATTGTGGTTGTCAGAACTAATTTTTAGGCGTGAAACTAAAAACAGTTTCTTGGCTAGGCTATACAACATAGTATTTTAATGTTTTATTTTTCCATTTTCTTGTAAAACAATAAACACTAGTTATTTAAGGCTTATTGATCAATAAGATTCGTGATACTTTTAAAATATCGCAAACATTACGCACCAAACATTGCTCCCAAACTTTGCACTGGCCTCTATTCCGTCAGCTATAACTGAAGCGTTTTTTAAAATTTTTTAAATCTATCGTCACAATTTGAAAAATGGGTTTTAAATATTTGTCGACCCATAGTAACGAAATTTTAATTAGGACCGACGAAAACGTACATAAACGATTCCCTTTTACGTACCTCTTTTAAAGATGTTCAAACTTTGTACAATGTGAACGGCTCGATGCAAAAGAAACTTGGAAAGACCTGGGGACGCGGTTGGAATGTGTTCTATCCGCTAAATTTTATAGCTACTCGCACAACATCATCCCCAGGGCATCTTGTATCTTTTGTGTTTGTCTCGCTGTCCCAATATAAAAAAGAAGCAACAGGCGCTAGGAACGAGGTTGCTTTTTGCAGTAAAAATATCGTTTTTTTGCAAAAGCTATTACTTAAAACTTTGCCCTTAGAGACCCAAAGATGAAGGGTCAAAAGTATATCTTAGTAAAAAATTCCTGGAGAGAAGAATAAGATACAGAATCTACCAGTTACAATGCGGAGTCATTGTAATCTTATTTGTCAACTACTTAAAGCTCTGAAAGGGAGCGGGATTACAGAGGATAGCGCTGGGCGGGGAAACCAGTCCCAATATTAAATCTAAGCATAAATATAAAGCGTTTGTATGATGTCGCATCAAACGTTGCATGCGTTCACACAGCAAGCGATTTTTTTCATTTTAAACTTTGATGCATTTTTGAATAAAAGTGGAGTAAACTAGACACTGAAACGAAATTTTTTTTTGCTTTTGAAATGAAACTTATGTAACGGCTGCATCACAGTCGACGGCGGAAAAAAAATTTTCGCCCTCTAATATATTAAAAAGTTTCTTTCCATTTAAAAGTTAGAACATTTATCCGCCATGTAAAATCTGCAAATCAGCATATTCATTTTGTGCTATTTACGTTAGGGAGAAATGTTGAAATTCGTTGCACAGAATACACAAGAGCAGGTGGAAAGCCGGAACCATCACAACATTCAATTTCCCAGCGCACTCATTTACAAGGTCAGTTTTTTTAAATGCGCCAGTTGGAGAGAACAAGAAAGAATTTGAAGGCAAGTTATATTGGCCCGTTAAGAATCTCATTAAACGGACAGGTTAATTTTAATACACCTTTTACCAATTCTATACTTATCCTTTACGACTATTTTTTCGACGGGTTAGCACACAATTTTTGCGTATATTTTTAGCGGGTTTTTTTTCGCTGATCAGCACCAAAAGCATTTTCGGATGGTCACGTATGTAGTCATACAAGTTAGTTCGGCGCAAGCTATTTGTTTTGCGCATCTTTTGAAAGAAATATTCCGCGCAAAACAAATGTTGCTTTTCCATCCAGTGCACCTTTTAACTGCAGACAAAATTTTTTTGATAGAATCTTTTCAAAAGTATTCTTCTCTGAAATGAGTAAAAACAATAACATTGAATATTCGAAAACATCTATATTTATATTCGTATTCATAAACATAATCACACGTAACCAGCATAAAATACAAAAATGTTATAATTTCGGGTTGTATCCAATTATTGATCGCCTACCGATCATTTCACCAATGTAAAACCAGAAAGCTACTTCAACTACAACTAATCCCTTGGCGGCAAACTGATTCACGGTCATTTCTGACACCCGTTTCAAACTTTCTCCACTGATGATATCATTTTTCACTACGTTTGCTTGATGCAGAAACTCATTGGGAGCAGGTGGAGCAAGTTCGACGGATGCATTTTTGGCAAAATTTTGTGCCTTGGGTTTCAAGACTCGACCAAATTTGGTAACAGCATCTAAAAATAATTTATGTAACTATAATGGTGCAAATTTACATCTGGGGAGAAAGTGTACATATAATAATAATTTATAATTTAATATAATTTGTTGGGTATTGCACACTCCTCAACATAGGCACTTTCACACAATTTTATTCCTCTTAATCTAGCATTTTTCTATTAGTCAGATATTATATACTTGTTTTATCATTCTTGACCAACTCAGATTAACAAATGCTTTATTGAAATGTGTGCCTCTGACCCTATGTCTATATATGCGCATTTAATACTCAAATTTGCCTGGACATTGCCTGCAACTCTTTACAAGCACTTCTAAATTCAGAAGAATTGCCAAAAACTTACAAAAGTCACAAAAACTAATTTTCCTAAACTTAATCCAATTACAGTAACTAACTTTGAACAGTTAATCCATATGGGAAAGTTTTTCATGAGAAGCTTATAGAAATAAGGAAACTAATTGTGGCGCCGTAGATAGTGGCGCCGTAGATTAGTGGTTATAGCTCTCGTACTCTGTGCGGGAGACCGGGGTTCGATTCCTCTTGACGGCGATTCAACATGGGCGAGTGAATGTTACCATAGCCCCGGGTTAACCCAAGCCATGTGAGGGAAATTGGGAAGATGGCACACTGTGTGGGCCGTTGGATGTTGCCGGGAGTTGTCTAGTAGAGCGCGGGCTCTAATTGGGTCTGTGTAGCTCAAAATGAGCATTAAATACTCTAGGACTCTCCATCTACGCCATGGCCCCTCCTGGAAATAATAGACAGGGTATATCCCTCGATATTTGTGAGGCTAGCCATGTAAAATATGCACATCTATCTATCTATCTAATTTGCGCACCATAGCTCAAAATTTCACTTCAGCTTACTGAGAGAAAAATGAATATCAAAATTGTCAAAAATTTCCAATCAGGAAGCTCAAAATAAGGCAACTTATCTGGCATGTTGATAGCCTAATTAGAAGAGATAAATCGCCTAAATAGCTTATTACGTACTAATTAGACTGTAGAAGCCTAATAGACTACTTTTTGTGTGACATAGTTGATTTGAGTTCATTTTGAGAATAGGCATGCAAGCACTTTTGCAAAGGCAAAAAAAAACAAGACTCACACAGGGTAAAATGGCTATTCAAGAAGATTAAATATTTTTTGGGTAGCATAAGATCCAAGAGGAACTGGAATTGAATTTAACTATATTTTTCTATTCTCCTTAAAAAATGTCCCTAATTTTAGGCAAATTATTTCTTTTTGGATGGATTTCTTTGATTACTGTAGTCTGTTGTTTATATTTTCTACCTATAGAAATGCTCGCGCACGTGCGAAAAAACTGCAAACTTTTAAACTTTTGTGAAAAGTCATCTACTTGCCAGGTGAAGCAAAGTAATTATCAGTCTATTTTTTCACACAAAGGTAGCCATTCCACGGGACCCGTTGACGTCATTGAAAAAATTCGAAATTTATCTCAACTTTCTTGCGTTATATTTCATAAACCAATATAGCTTTTCTTGTGCTTTTTGCTGGTATATAACATGGAAAACCTGATTAATCCGATTTTCAGCTACTTTTCATTAATCCAAACCAAATATGTTTTTTCGCGCAGAACAGGATTAGTTGGTGGTGAAGAATTTCAAGCAGGAAGCCTACCTGGATTCCTTTTTTCAATCTTAATTCCAGTTTTATGATTTAAGAAAACGAGGAACACGTTGGTAAACTTCGTTTTAGTCCATTTCATAAAATTATACACTTAATTTAATATTCAAATCTTTTGTAAACTTAAATTTTTAGATTTTTTTTTTCGAAAGCAGGGGTAGCAGGGGATATTTTCAACTATCAAACTATATTTTTGTCTTATTTTTGTCTTATTTTAGCTTTTGATAGAGTGCCACGTAAAGTTATTTGGTGGGCTATGAGAAAATTAGGTGTGGATGAGTGGCTAGTTACGATGGTACAGTCTATGTACAGCAATGCTAAAAGTCGTGTCAGGATTAACGATTCACTTAGTGATGAATTTAGTGTAAATGTTGGTGTACATCAGGGTTCTGTACTTAGTCCTTTGTTGTTTATTCTAGTCTTAGAAGCGCTGTCGATGGAGTTCAGAACAGGTTGTCCATGGGAGTTATTGTATGCAGATGATTTGGTTCTCATAGCAGAGTCGATGGAAGAATTAGTTGAAAAGTTTGAGAAGTGGAAGAAAGGACTAGAAGAGAAAGGGCTGAAGGTAAACACAGCAAAGTCTAAAGTCATGATAAGTAGCATTGCAGCCAAGTGTGACCTTGTAGTTGGAAAGTGGCCTTGTGGAGTTTGCAGGAAAGGGGTTGGTAGTAACTCAATTTTTTGTCAGACTTGCAAGCATTGGGTACATAAGAAGTGCAGTAGTATTAGTGGAAGGTTAAGAGCTGACATGCAGTTTGTATGCAAGCGTTGCAAAGGTGAGATTATAGAGAATGAAGTACTTCCAGCTTTAATGATGTACAACAGTGGCTCGTTAGAGATAGTTAAGAACTTCTGTTACTTAGGTGATATGTTGGGCAGTGAAAGGGGTGTTGGAAGAAGTGTTACTTGCAGGATAGGTTCTGCTTGGAAAAAGTTTAGAGAGTTACTTCCTTTATTGACTACCAGAGTCCTGTCAATTGAGGTAAAAGGTAGGTTGTATGAGGCCTGTGTAAGAAGTGTTATGTTGTACGGTAGTGAGACATGGGCAGTGAAGCAGGAAGATCTTGACCGTTTAGAAAGGAATGATATGAGAATGGTTAGGTGGATGTGTCATGCCAGTC
Organism: Hydractinia symbiolongicarpus; assembly: GCF_029227915.1. Classification (NCBI taxonomy): domain Eukaryota; kingdom Metazoa; phylum Cnidaria; class Hydrozoa; order Anthoathecata; family Hydractiniidae; genus Hydractinia; species Hydractinia symbiolongicarpus. The sequence continues at coordinate 3,864,630 of NC_079877.1, forward strand.
TGAGAGACAGAAAGAGTTCAGATGAGCTAAGAAGCAGGCTAAGTCTCCGTAGAATTAAAGATGTTATCCAGATAAGAAGATTGAATTGGCTGGGGCACTTGGAAAGAATGGAGGAGGATAATTGGGTAAGAAAGTGTAGAGACTTAATAGTTCCTGGGGCAAAGCCCAGAGGCAGACCGAGAAAGACTTGGCAGGAGGTTATAAGGACAGACTTGATAGAGAGGAAGTTGAGTTTAAATCTAACACAGTCTAGATCAGATTGGAAGAGGGTCATTAATATACCCGGTCCAACCCATGCTAGCATGGAAAACAGACGTTAAGCCAAGAATGATGATGATGATGATGATGATTTTATATCCCTACTGTGTTGAATCCAGGTCGGAAACGTAATTCGGAGTTTCAGCAGTGCTTTTTATTTCTGTGTATAACATATTTTTAGAAATAGAATGTCAACAGCTCACTTTAAATTTAAAATTTGCAGTGCAATGTCTTCTTTTTAATTTCATCTTTCTTTTTTCAGTAACCTCGATAATATATCTGACTACATACAAAATTTTAAAGCTTCATCATAACTCTGAGTAATGACAATTTCATTATACACCTACTTCCTCTGAAATAGCATTATTAAAATGGTGCCACTATTGCTAATTTATCTAGCTATAATTTATATACTCAATTGTCAAATTTTAGTCCATTTCCAATATATTCAAACATACATAACTTTTGAATTTTTTATCGTAGAGAGTTGAGTGACCTCTCATTTTTTTGTCTCACTGAACTCTTTTCAATAACGGACCTTCGAAAAAAATTTTGGGCCCCTTTAGCCGCTAACCGGGCCTGAAAAGAATTTTTGAAGGCCCAAAGCCTTGTTTTAATAGCATTGTTAAAACTTCATTTTTTTTGCGTGGAATAGCTAATAAAAAGGCATCAATCTACACTTGATAGTAGTTTATAACCTCAACAATGTTTCCATGAGAAGAAATGCACAGAAAAAGACCTCTCTTCACAAAATTCTAGCACCTTTTTTTTCCTGCTACACAAATGCCAGAGTCAAAGAGCTTTTACCGCCAAAATGTAAACAACGGAATTCATCTATGATAAACTTCCTGCTTATGTAGTTAATTTCCGATACGAAAGTAATCACCTATTTTTGTGAATTAGACCGTTGGTGGTTTGTTTGGGTAAGACCACCGTCGAAAATATGTTTGGTTAGCGTCATTTCTAATTACAAAAGTGAGTCGGTCAGTCAGTCGCATAAAAATTTTTCCCAAAAAATTACAAAAATACTATATTCGCAGCCATATTTTGTTATTCAATTTAAATGTACGCCAGCTGTATTTTTAACCTCTGTTTCAAGTTCGATTTTTGTCAGTCAATGTCGCTTCCATGGTTTTCGCTTGTAATGCCGTATAAATGCAAAGCAAAAAAAAAATATAGCACTGAGTAGCGCAGCGTAGTCCCCTATCGAAATAATTCGGAGGACGGCTGAAAAGGTAAATGGTAGATTTTGTTGCGTGTCAAAGATTGTTCGTGGATTGTTTGGTTTATTTTTTACAAATATACCAACTCCCCAACTCGACTTTAGCCTTTCAAAGTGAGTCGGTCGGGTGACGCTAATTAATTATATCTTTAAGGGTGGCCTAAAGAGAAAAGATGTTTTAATTTCTTGACATTTAAAATCTTGGCTAGCTATATCCGAGATGCAAAAAAGGAAGTAAAGGTAAAAAAAAAGAATATTACTTATGCCCCTGTTTCCAACACGAACTAAGATTCCAGGCGAAACAGCAGATAGTGCAGCAGTTGCTTGTTGAGCAAGTTGCACAGCTTTCTGCGCCATCTTGAATAAAAACGAGTAAACTTGTGCAGCGCGAGAGCAGTTCTGTAGACAATCTGCCGTGTAAGGCCTGGATTTACTACAAGAAAATCTCTGTGTTTACTACAAAAGTATTTTTATCGCATTGTAGCGAGTTTTAAAATTTTAACAGCTAAAGTAATAATGAAAAATAAAACAAAAAAACGGATTTAAATTTAAGCATTTAAAAATTCAAAAGATATCAGACGACACTATATGCGTACAACAAATGATGCCAGGAAACTCGCATAATGAAGATGTAGCCTTAGTTACCCGCGTAATTAACAATAGAACCCGCGTTTTAAAAGCCTCTAGCGTGCACAACACACGTGCATCAACATTCTAGCCAGCTTTGTTTGAAGAAGTTGCCTATAAGAATTGGAGACACAATTTGTCTTTTTAATTCTCATTGTACGCAAAATGGGTAGACCTGGTAAGATAATTTTATGTTATTTATTTTCTTTTGTTTTCTTAACTCTCTGTAAACCAATGCGTAAAATCTTTCATAGTATATCCTGATGCGATTGGAAAAAATTAAGGCCAAACCAGGCCTGAAGTTGATACTCTACGGTGGATCAGTAGTTCTCTCAGGTTGTGGGTTTGATCCCTAGCTACAGCAGGCTATTTTCACCTGGCCATCCCGATTTAAAACGATATGACCAGCTTGTTTGCATATGGGACAGACTATTAGATAGATAGATATATAGATAGACAGTCAGGGTAAGCACTTAATTAGGCGACGGTAGGCTAATTAGCGCATGCCACCTATTTAGGCGACTCATTGTAGCCTAGTTAGGCCATATGTAACCTAGTTAAGACATTACAATATTTAATGGCTTTTCACACATTCCTAAGAAAAAATCTTTGTCCACAATGGATAGTCTACGCTCCCATGATTCCAAAATTGTCACTGGTGCCTTGAGTTAAGTGTCGCCTATTATTTAGGTGACGTTTTTGTCCGCCATATTTATTTTTTCCCTGCAGCGTGACGAGGGTGCCGATAAGCCGCATCCGCCTTAAAAAGTGGGGGCGAATTCGGCGTTTTAAAAAAAATTCAGGTATTTGCCCGAAAAACCCCGCATAGTCCCGAACAATGCACAAAAAAAAAAGATTCACCATAAATGACTCTGGAAGAATTATTTAAAAAAGTATAAAAATTAAAATGAACTAACTATATGGTAGCTAAGTTCTTAAAAGAACTATTTTTTATGGTTTTTGATAAGATTTACTTGATAAATAACTTATATATAAACTTTATTACCTCCTTTCTCTTCAAGCGCGTTCTTTCAACTGTCGTCCGCCATGTTTATGTTACAAAGTGTTGCATTTCGGAAATGTTCCGGGCGAGTTCGAGTGTGTTCGGGAAAGTGCGGGCAGTTTTAGCGGACAACCGTCAATTTAATTCGAAAAGTCGCCTGAACTCGCCCTTATATATGCGGATACGTTTGCGGCTTATCGACACCCTCTTGCGGCGTGAATGGCTGAAATCCATTATTTAAAACAACAAATTGCCACACGAGGTTTGGGTCATAAGTTACCAATGTGCGATGCAAATAAGACGACAATTAGTCAAACTTATCTGCAAAGTGGACATATTTGATTCACATAAAAATTGTAGTGATTTTGACGTATTTACAACAGAAAGTTTTCGTTCGCCTAGTTAGACTATGGGTAGTCTAATTAAACTACATCGCGTCGCCTAACTAAACGACTCGACTAATTAGGTCATGCTGCCTAATTAGGTGTTTACCCTGACTGATAGATGTGCATGTTTTACATGGCTAGCCTCACAAATATCGAGGGATATACCCTATCTATTATTTTTGGGAGGGGCCATGGCTTAGATGGAGGTTTCTAGAGTATTTAATGCTCATTTTGAGCTACACAGACCCAATACACCTTTACAATAATTCAATTGTACATGCGTTCCTACGGCTCTCCATCATTTTACAATATTGGAAAAAAGGAGTTAAAATCGTGTTTTATGAGAGTTTGTTAGAGACAAAAGCGTATTTTCTCCAGTTTTTTAATTTCCGTCGCATCAATTTCAAATTTTCAGGAAACATTATTAATAATAAGATACACTTATGTGTACTTTTCATTAAAAACAAAACGCTGATAGAAAAGTTATCACAAAAAACGTGTTTTCTCCTTAATAAACTCTTATAAAATTGTGATGTTTACCTCTCTGATTGCTTAATAAGCTGCGATGGAGTGTTAGTTTTTCCCGAATTATCGTAAAGGTGTATAAGGCCTGCGTTCTACTAGACATCTCCCGGCAACATCCAACGGTCCAAAAAGTGTTCATCTTCCCAATTTCCCTCACATGGTTTGCTTCAACCCGGGACTATGGTAACATTCACTCGCAAATGTTGAATCCCCATCAAGAGGAATTGAACCCCGGTCTCCTGCACAAAGTAACAAAAGCTATAACCACTAATCTACGGAGCCACAATTTATAATTTGGTTAGTGAAGCTAAACTGTTTATTGAACTTTTTGCCTTTAGATTAAATGGCTCAGTCTTAAACTGACTGTCACCCATTTGTCCAAGATTGGGCAGAACAATTCCACTGGTTGATATACTTTCACCTTCATACTTTGCTACACTATCCAAGAACTTTTTTTATTACTGAAGCAACAGATCACAAAAACTGGTCTAAAAACAAATTTCTCATGTATTTCTAGGGATCATCCTCAAACAAATATTTTTCAGACATGCAAACATTAGGAATGTAAAAATATTTTATGGTTATGCTCTGAAAATGCATGTTTATTGGACAAAAAAAATTTCCTTGTGAGCTTTGTTTTGAAAATTTATAGCACCAGATTGGAGTACAATGTTGCTTATAGACAATATTTTGACAGGTTAGAACAACATTTCCAATTATTCTATCCCAGAGGTTAAGAATACACAATGAACTGTGAATTTATTGTTACAGTTAATCAGCAAGTGGTAAAAGTAAAATCAGGAGAGGTGGTATCCTCCTCCACAATGCCTACTGCTTTTAGAAAAGAAAAAAAAAGAGAAAGAAAGCTTTCTACCTCTGATAAATTGGAGCACTAAAATAGTGAGGGCTTCGTTGTTTACACTATTTTGCTTCAGCGTTTTGTTATGTTGCTGATATTTGCTAGAAAATTTAAATTTTCTTTGTTTTCTGTCTCTTCTCCATTCAACAATAAAGGTTAAGTTAGTTTATACATAAATAACAGACAAGTTATACCCCTTATTTGTTACCCTTTAAATGACACTAAGATTTTTGTCTCGACTATTTGCCCATCCATTATTCTCTTAACAATTCAATGTCCCCTAAAAATAAATGTTCTTGCACACATATTCTTGTAGAATTAGCCAGGCTAAATTTCTGATTTTATTTTAGAAATTCCTTGCGGTTTTTTAGTGTGTCAATTTTATACATATTTGCATCATGTTAATTTTTTTTATAGGTTTTGGTGGTGGTGGACGTGGTGGTGGAAGAGGAGGCAGAGGTGGTTTTGGTGGCCGTGGCGGTGGAGGAAGAGGAGGTGGTGGTGGAAGAGGTATGTAAAATACATAAAAGTAAAATCTTAAAGCCTATTTTCAATGTTACACTGGAATTTTTTATGCATGTTACTGTTGAACTGAGTAATAAAATAGACAGTGTTTTCTCTTTTCTGTTGTTTCTTTGTCTTGCTATTTTGTTAAATCCTACTTAAAAAAATATTATAGGTGGTGGTTTTGGTGGACGAGGTAGAGGTGGTGGTCGTGGTGGTGGACGGGGAGGTAGGAAAATTCTGTCGTGTTTTCATGCAACATTTTTCATTTCATCTTGGTATTAAGAATTTTTAGAAGTTTTGATTTTCATTTTATTTTAAGGAATGAGAGGTGGAAGAAAAACAGTTGTTGAACCACATCGTCATGAAGGTTCGTGGTAATTTTCAATTGACTAAAATTTAAATTATTTTTTTTAATTCAGACACATCGTCATCTTTCTATTTTTAGTCCAGAATTTCAGATTTATTTGTACCTTACTACTTTTCCATTTTATAGGTGTATTCATTGCCAGAGGGAAAGAGGATGCGTTGGTTACGTTAAATTTGATACCTGGCAACACGGTGTATGGAGAAAAGAAAGTTTCCATAGATGTATGTTGCACCATTAAAGTGCTTTTTTGTGTGTGTCCACCTTAATATGCTGAAATGGAGATTTCGAGAAAGTTTTTTTATTAATAGGGAGAAGAAGGGGCTGCCAAAACTGAATACAGAGTCTGGAATCCATTTCGTTCAAAATTAGCAGCAGCTATATTAGGCGGTGTTGATAAAATTCACATGAAACCTGGTGCTAAAGTACTGTATTTGGGAGCAGCTTCTGGAACCACTGTGTCACATGTCTCAGACATAGTCGGACCTGTAAGTGTCTTACCTATTCTTTTTATTAGTACAGCTAAGGTTAATAAATTAAAAAATATTTATATTTTTTCCCTAACTTTTAGGAAGGTCTTGTGTATGCTGTAGAGTTTTCACATCGTTCTGGACGTGACTTGTTAAATGTGGCCAAACAAAGGACAAATATTATTCCAATTATCGAAGATGCTCGGCATCCTCATAAATATAGAATGTTAGTTGGTAAGTCGAATGTGTTTGTGCGTAATCAATTTGGTTTTTCGAAGTTTTAGGTAATTGTGGGGTATACAGTTCATTCATTTCTGTTGAATTGAAATAGATCATTGTTGTTGTTGTTAAAAACCTGATTGAAACCACCTTTCTTGTAGGTATGGTAGATACAATATTTGCTGATGTTGCTCAACCAGATCAAGCTCGTATTGTTGCTATCAACGCGCACAACTTTTTAAAGAATGGTGGACATTTTGTTATATCTATCAAGGTAAACAAAAATTTTTGTGATGTATACCAAAGCTTCGAACGAGGATGTTTAAATTTTTACGTATTACGATGAATTGTACAAATAATACGGTTTGGGGTTACTGCAACTTGATCTACTGTCAAGGATACCTAGCATGTCTTTGCATCATACGAAACTAAGATGTTATTGTGAAAATAAGAAGGTATATTGTGTTAATCATTTTTGTTCTGTTTTTACCTCAGGCAAACTGCATTGATTCTACTGCTGCACCGGCTGCAGTATTCGCAGGAGAAGTAAAGAAATTGCAATCTGAGAAACTAAAACCGCAAGAACAACTCACATTGGAACCTTACGAAAGAGACCACGCAGTCGTTGTTGGAACATACAGGTAAAAACAGATGATTCTAGAAATACCTTTGTTATGCATTGGAAGTAATGACAAAGATTTATGCTGTGACGCATCGATTAAGGTTGCGATCTGGAATGTCAAACTTCCACCGTAGATAAAAATGTTATGGATGCTAACTTCAGCTGTTTTTTCTCTTTATTTAGAGCCCCACCAAAGAAGAAGGATTGATGCATAGCATAGCATTGAATGAATGATTTATTTCGAACTACCCACGTGTTTGCGCTACGTGGATCATTCGACGTTTTGATAATACGAAATGATTGACCAAGTTGGAGGATACAACGACATAGATGGAACAATTTTTTACCGTTTGAAAAACTACATTGAACATGCAAGGGCGTGCAAAATTTTCTCCGTACTGTAGATAGTATATCTCTGCTTCTCATTTTTTGCTCTAAGCGTAATAAGGTGTTTGTATATTCTCTGATTCGATTATTTGTTTATGAAAATGTTTCTTAAAATTTCCATTTATCTTGAAAACAGGTTTTCGTGGTTTGTGTTTATATCTTTTAGTCATTTTACTTATTTTTAAAAAAGCGATTGTATAATTTTGGAAACGATATTTGAATACCAGTCGAAAATAAATATACAAAAACAAGAAGTATATTTTAACTCAGTAAAACTCAGGACAATCCGCAAGTCGACGTTTTTAAAATATTTTTTCATAAAACTAATTTGTAGTGTTTTGTAACATTCAGACAATTCCTGTCATCACATTGTATTTCATTTTTTGTATAGAGAAATATTAGTGGGATCTTAAGTCTTCGGTACTCGCGGGAAAAAAATGTGAGAAAATAAACTTAGATAATTTGCAAGTACATTTCTCAAACGGCAGAAATTTCTGCAGGTCAATATTTTCTGATAAAGAAAGGTCTGAAAACTCTAAGAAAATTCTCGGATTTTACATTTTGGAAAAAGATTTCTTCTTAACGTCGTATTAAGACAGCTAAGAAGCAAAGAACGCTGGCTAATTTAGACTCTAGTTCTGTTGATATAATTTCAGTTAGTTGCTGACTAAACAAGACCAGGTAAAAATCACGATTTTCGTTTAAGAGTCCATGTGGATAAGCAAAATTTTAAAATTATTGAAGGTTGCTTAATTTCATGTCGCCTATTTGGTGGCGTATGTTTCTTGGGTGGTATGACACGGACTACTGAGTTTTGTCTCCATTTACGACAAAATTTAGCGTACTGACCAAAAAACAGGCCGCTTAATGAAACGGTCACATAAAAGTATTGTGTTTTTTGCCGTTAACAGTTTTCGGCAGACATTTTTTCCAAAATTTCGCATGGTGCCCAAAAAAAACGCATCCTGCTGGATATGCTATGTTTCAGATGTAAGTAAATAAACAGAAATACTTGATGTAACTGAAATTGATGCATATATTTGAAAAATATATATTTCTCCTTTTCAATTCAGGCAGAATGGGCGAAGAAAAGGAATAAATTTTCGCAAGGGATTTAAATTCGCGAATGGCTAAACACTATTATATAATTTGCAGGTTTACCATTTTTGTTCTATCACAATTTTACAACTAAATACTGGAAGACGCCTTCATCAACCTCAATGTCTGTGTCCTAACTTAATTTATCGGAGGAATCGTCAACTCTTTCATTAACGTAGTAACTGACTGCTGACTCTCGTATTTTACACCTGGCATAATTACAACACACGAATTTTTTTGACAAAAATTTTGCGAGATTTTATTTTCGCGAATGGCGTCAGTGGCAATTAAAGCATTCGGTAGAAAGACAAAAAAATCGCGATATTTAATTTTAGTGAAAATATATTCCATTGGAGTAGTGAAACTGGGTAGACTTTATGTTGTTCTATCAGTTGGATGAAATTAAGCTGGGGAAGCATTTTGTTTTAACCTAGAAACTCAATTTTGCTAGTGAACTGCACTGCAGACTAGCGCATAAATATAGGAACGTCATTAGAATGTTGTTTTCTTTAATTTTCCATAGAAGCTGTGGCGGACTTTTTTGATAGTTAAATCGACCGTAAAATGCCAAATAATTGAGTTTTTTATTACTATGTATACAATGGACCCTATCTTGAACTCTCAAGGGACCGGAAAAATATCTTCCAGGTAAGAAGAAAAAAGTTTAAAAGTCACAATAATAGATGGAAAAAACGAATTCAGGATGTTTGCATTTTAGATTTTAACAACCGCAAGCTTGTCCAAAAGATTCCCTAGCATTAAACTGTAAAGGTTACTAAAGGCGGGAATATAACGCGAAAAACAAACATATTCAGAAAAATTCTAAACTTTTCTATCGTAATGTATGTTTAGAAAGAATTTAAATAAAAGTTTATTTCACGTGTTGCTAAAGTTTACGATTTACCAACTGAACGGTCAAATTTTCTTGTCTTGAAAAAAAGATCAAAAGAAAACCGACGTCTAGTAAAAATTTAAATACACTGAAATGCATCCAAAATGGGTGGTTACGTTTATATTTCATTTGATGCATGCTTTGATCACATTGCGCATAGTTAACTGTATCAACCAACAAGAGGCTTATTTGCGCATGATAAACTGTTAGCCAACAAGGACACTATCACTCGACTGCTGTGTAAGCTCACAAGGTAAAGTGATACTTTTTTAACAATTCAGTTTCTCACATACCAAAAGAACGCCACATAAAAGTCATTGCAAAGTGCGGTGCATAGTGTGTACTTGGTACATATTTTATAAGAATAAATTTATAAGAACAAAGAGACTGGAATGGGTAAAATAAAAATAATTGAAATTTTACTGATATTCCATTTTTTAATGGGGAAATACATCTTTCAAAGCTGAAATTTTCGCTAGAATGATTGTTGTGATTTCGGAAAAAATTGTATGCAGATTAGATTTTGTAGATTTTGCTGAAAGAAACATTCGCTGAAAGAAACTTTCGCGGTAAAAAAATCACTTCGAAATTTTGGAAATTAACTTTAAAGTGTTTTCACAGATTCCAGAGTTAGACCTCGCGGAAGTAAGTTTTCGCAAAATTTAATAGTAAATTATTAATTAGACTATATTTTTGACTAAAAGTTACCGATGTGTTTTATTTTCCTCGCAAGAATAAATTTTGGCGTTTTTTTTCGAAATTTTGTGGTTGAGCATCTTTGACGTGCTTCGTGGAAAAAAAGGTTAAATCACCGCGAAAATTTCTTCTCTAAAAGCAATTAGCTCTCATGTATGAATTTACCATCAAAGATTGTACCTCCATACTCAATTCTCACCGTAGCGTAAGTGTTTTCAGTGCGCGCTTTAAAAGTTTCTTCCTCTCATCTTTAGATTATCAACGACACCGATATGGCTATTGGTGGTATTGTAGCTATGGGTGTAGTGTGTGCTGTGTGTTGTACCTGGTTCTTATGGGTGTGGTCAAATGAGGTGAAGCGAAAGTACAAATACAATTAAAAATAAGACTAAAAATTTCAGAGTTAAATAAATAACGAAATAAATAACAGACTGGTAACTAACACATTGCAAATAAACTAAAAGTACTCATTCTTGTTATAAAAGAATAAAAGAAGCTAATGTGTACAGAGGATTTTTTTTACCCCATCGGGAGATTAACTCTCCCTTTTTCTACCCCAAAGTAGATTTTTAGCAAGGGGCTCTTGAGTTTACAAGCTTACTTTTCCATCTTTTTAAATCTTGCGAGTAAAGTTCAAAAACCACACCAAGACAGTGGTCATGTTGAATGGCTGGTGACTTTCGACGTTTTAAGGGACTACGAAATTCAATAAGCTCAATCCCTGCACATCCCGAAGAATGGCGTGCCCAGACAATATTGCGCTCAGGTTTTTTGAAGACAGAAGTTTGCTGCTATGACTCTTCAACATTGTGTAAGGGGGGAGAGGTAAAAAGAACAGTACTTCTGTATTTATTGACTTTTCTGCCACTAATGGTAAGTTTTTGTGTTTGTCCCAACTACTTTTGGCAACAATTGTAGTTTAAAAAGTTTGAACTTAATTTTATTAGAAAACTTGAGTTAGAAGCAAGGTAAGTGGAATAAATTATGATAATCAATATATATATGTGGAATTTTTCTGTCATTTTCAGTTATATTCGGATGCCTAATTGATATTTAAGATAATTTAAGATGTTGTTTCTGCCCTCAGTGATCATAACATTTTCCACTGCCATTAGCTCGACATTCTTGGAAGTCACTCAAGTTAAAAACCGTTTTTCAGCCCCCCATAAGTAACTCGCTCCTTTTGGACGTTTTTATTATTATGGCGCCGCGTGTATTTATATACGTAACAAAAAATGTAGTACGGACTTGTTTCAAATGGTCTGGCGTTGACTAAGGTATGGGGTAAGATAATGTAACGAATTTTCTACCGCACTTCTTTATCAATTAGCCAGCGCTTCTACTACATTAACGGCACTAAATTTAGGATGTCAAATCCACATTTCGCCGGTAAGAGTTTTTGCGCATAGTATCCTAAGAAACATTTCGTTACTCAATTTCAGCGATTTACTCAAAATCCTCGTAAATTGGCATGTAAACCAAACTAAGCTCCATTAAGATATTTCTCATGAAAAGTATTTCAGATTTGAAAGCATATTTCTTCGCATTATTTTACATACATATATATATTAATATAAATAATAATCATAATAATATCTAAAAATATAGTCTAAAAATAAAATAAAATAAAAATATACAACACACTTTCCATAATAAAATTAATATTTTGTATAATAAATATATTTTAAACTTAAAATTTCATTGGTGTTCTACATAACTCGGTTGTCGTTAATTTTAAAGCGCAGTTTGTCACAAATGATGCAAGCCAAACACAAAATTTTATAAGGAGGGCGAGCCTCATTTTTAGAGGACACAACATCCTTTATGGACTCTTAGAAATATTTCCTAAGCAACGAAAGAATTTGATTTAAAAAAAGGTTAATTCTGACTACACAATAAATATAGTTAACAGTGGAATGTGTGGACGCTATTTATTTAGTACAACTAAATGTTTCTGACGCACTGTTTCAACAACGGTTTCAGAAAAAAGATTAATACAGGCATAAAACAAACTCAAGTCAACATGCCCATACAACACGAACGAATGGGGAAAAAAGGAAAAGCATATGCACAGCATTGCACTGTAAAAGGGAAGAAAGAAGAATTTCAAAATTTCCCAAACCTTAGGGGAAACTGCTCCTACAGGATGGAGATCTGTCGCAGAACAGCGCCTTAATTTCTAGCACACGATGTATCATTCTATGTAGAAATGTAATTTCAAACACTTTTTATACAAAAATGTTTTTTTTGCTTAAATTGTTTCTTCATCGTTGTCATTGAAATCATACTCCATAGCAGGCAGTAACAAAAAGCACAAGATTACCAAAATAAATAAGCACTATTATGGAGCTAATACTTTTTAAAAAAAGTGTGTTTAATTTTTACGTAAAGAAATCTGTTGCACAATGCATAAATATCAGTGGTGTTATCATTTAAAACGTACAACCTCCAAGGTAGCCACATCTTTTCATTTGTTGCGTCTGTCAAATAATAGCAAATGCTAAACACTTTCAGTTTTACCTTGAAAATCAGGTAACCATTGTTGCACTTTTTTTCGCAAATCATTTTTACGCTTCTCTCTTACACGTTCTTCTTTTACCAAGCTTACAAAATTAACCAATGTATGGAAATACAGCTTTGTTATACGTCTAAAAACAAAGCAAAATACGCTCATTAATGTTTAGAACAAGGAATGACCGAAGAAAAAATTAATGGAACCTTTTTGAAAAAAAAAACATAATCAGTTTCTTTATACTGAAAGTTAATGTAAAACTGTATGTTAAAATCTTTCATAACTTACGCTTGATTATGTTCATCTGCTGAACTTTCTTTCGCCCACATTAAAATACGTTCATCTGTCACATAATCTTGCCATGCATTAAAAGCATGTTTTTTTATCCGTTGGATATTATGTTTTCTTGCTATCTTGTTCAACATTTGCAGGTTGAATCTTACCTAGAATAAACATACAGTTGCATGGAAAAACACTGAAAGATTTTTCACAGTTTTAAGCTCGAGATATAAGAGATGTGCAACGGATTTTAGAAAGAATTGTTGATGCCGATATACGGTAACTGTTGATATTTAACAAGAAAAAGAAGATTTTACAGGCCACACTAACGGTCGTTACCGGGTTATGGGTTCAACGTCTATATACCACATGCATATGTTTTTATAATTCAAGGGAATTTGCTTCAAGCTCACCTCCCAGTATTTGTTCTGCTAACTAACATTGCAAAAACCAGAAATTCAAATTTAGTCACTTCTTCTTTGCCATATTGAGAAAGCTTTTCGTTCAAATTAACTTATTCAGATTTAATCTAAATTTGGCACCCGTATATTGCTCAGGAGTGGGCTAGCTATATGAAAGGATTAAGTGATAAGATTTTGCAGCCGGTATACCTCATTAATGATTTAAGTTTTCAGCAACTTAATTTTAGGCAGAGTAACAAATCTTAAATACTCTTCGATACTAATGTTATACATGCGTTTTGAGATTACCTTGTTTTAAGGTTGGAGGTAAACTGTAATAGACGACCTTCCAATGAAGAAGGTATTGCCTACATAGTAAAATACATACATTCGTAACCTGTTCGTATATATGTTCCAGCCACTTAAATAACATTATAAAGCGTTCTGAGATTAACTTGTTGGATGTAAACTTTAATAGAAGGCAATCCAATGTAAATGGCATACATTCGTTACCTGACTGAACTGACACCTTACAATCCATTGTTTAGTTCGCATACAACAGTAATGTGTTACAACATGGTTATCAATTGAAATACCCAATTAGGCGACGGCAAACACAAATACTCTCAAGACCAACCTAAGTACATGTTAACAACAAGAGAGAAATTCTAACCTTTTGCCATGACCTTAAACTTCTTCTTAACAAGATCTTCTCGTAACAATGGTCGGCCTTATTTTTCTTTTCAGTCACATCTTCTTTTGTGTTTGTGTACCATGACACGAATACTATTTTAAGTAACCTTCCGCTGCAGTATTTATTACTTATTTCTAAATTTAACTGTACTACTTGAATTAATCGCGTTAGTGGTTCCAAGCCATATTTTCGCAACAAAAAGTTCTGGTAATGAGTGGTTGCGAGATTTGTTTTGATGCGAGCTTGTTCTTGTCTTAACTGCTTTTCTTTTTCTTTCTAAAAATAGAATTCTTTAAAAATAGAAAGGCGATATGCAGATTTAAGTTTCGTGGAATCGCAGTTCGTGTTGATTCATAACAACAAATTAAACTAACAAGCAAAACTCACAACTAAACCACTAACCGTATAAACTTTATTAATGATTGCAGTTGTAAATTTTTTTATAATAATTTAACGTTCCACAAAAAATTTTAACCAGGAAAAAGAAAATGGAAAAGTCTTTCATAGTGTAAATAATAATTATATTTTTCATCATTTTTTTTTTGAAGAAGTGATAAAATTATTTCAACACAACAATATCTCAATATCTTAAGAAACCAACATCATCTCACCTGTATTTCCCACCTGTATTGCTTCTCAACAAATCAACATCGTCTCACCTGTATTTCCAACCTGCACTGCTTCCCAACAAACCAACATCATCTCACCCGTATTTCCAACCTGCATTGCTTCTCAACAAATCAACCTCGTCTCACCTGTATTTGCAACCTGCATTGCTTCTCAACAAACCAACAACATCTCACCCGTATTTCCAACCTGCATTGCTTCTCAACAAATCAACATCGTTTCACCTGTATTTCCAACCTGTGTTGCTTCTCAACAAAACAACATCTCACCTGTATTTCCAACCCGCGTTGCTCCTCAACAAAACAACAACTTACCTGTATTTCCAACCTGCGTTGCTCCTCAACAAAACAACATCTCACCTGTATTTCCAACCTGCGTTGCTCTTTCCGTTGCTTTATTCTTTCTTCCTTCTCTAACTCCTCCTTTCGTAATCTCTCCTCTTCACGTTTGCGTAATACATTCTATCAAAATAAAAACAAATTAGTATTCACTTCATTCAACATTAAAACTTTTTTTTTGCCGAGGTATTTAATTCATTGTTGAACCAAATAAAAATTTGTCTCGGGGTCACAAAAAGGATTAACCCCTAAATGGTTTCAGGGAAAGATGCAAGGACTTTTTGTCATTGGCAGTGGAGGACGTTAAACTATTCTTTAATTTAAAACATTTTTAAAAGTCTCCAGCACCTTAATTTGGATAGTTTTTTAAACTAAGCAATGAACGGTGAACATTTTTAAAGTTTTTGAGTTTAAAGGGTATCCTGTTATCCTTAAGCACATCAAAAATTGACTAAAGGAAAGACACTCACGATATAAAGACATCATAATATACATTGTGAAAATAAATAAATAAATACAAGCTGAAAAGTGGTGATATTAAAGAAAGGTAATGCAAACTAACTAATTTTTCTTCTTCTTTTTTTCTTTTCTGTTCTTCCAGCTGTGCTTTTCTTTCCCTTCTTTGACTTTCACGTTCCTCCATAGCTTAGAAAAGAAGTTCGGTTAATATTGAGATTTGTTCAAAAGCTTTAGTCGCTCGTTTTTTATTAGCTATCAACATTCAGTTAAATGTGATGTTTAGCTGACTACATACACCACTCCCACAATGCATTTTTTTAACATTTTAACGTTTATTTCATATTGGTAAATTTTTAATTTAATTTAGTTGTTTAAATTTAATAACGATTGAGGGAGTTCAAATAATGCTTCACTTTGGAATTTTTTCAGTACTGAATACGACACAAAATAAACATTACCTAAATGTAAAGGTTTTGTTGTTTGTTTCTGTGATCGGACTTGAAAGTGCTTAATGGGAACTGTTACAACTGACTCTGCTGGGTCACTTCTGGTGGGGTTCGCATCATGTAAGACATCATTCTTTGCACCAATAGAATGTTTGATCAGTGGTGCAGAAAAAGGGTTTGCTATGTTATGTTGTATCATGTAATTCTCAGTCACCACAGACTTGGTCTTCTTAGTATATACAGAATTCTGTCTCGTGATATTTTCAACATCTTTACATGGCATTTTATTATGTTGGTGCACTTCTTCATTTCTCTTTTCTTTGTGTTTTTGGAAATGAGATTTACCTGTTGGTATTTTTTGTGTCTTGTTACGGAGATGTGTCTGATAAAGCTGCTGGTCATTTACCTTTTTAAAAAATAAAAACATGAAAGCTGGTTTGTTTTTAGCAAAGAAATTATGGAAAGGATACCTAAACTCTGTAAAACAACAAAATAAATATTGCTTAACACCAAACACTGGGTTGTTCTTTTTAAAATTTCATGAATTATAAAAGTTCTTTGCTTTTAAAAGTTCTTTTTATTTTCCTGCTACTACCATACCAAACATTTAATTTGGTAGTACTGAATACGATACAACATAAACATTACACAAATGTAGAGGTTTTCTTATTTTTTTGTGATATGACTTGAGGGTACCTTTAAGAACTGGTACAACTGACTCTGCTGAGTCACTTCTGGTAGGAAAAAGGGTATGTTTGGTGGAAAAGGGGTATGTTTGGTGGAAAAGGGGTATCTTTGGTGAAAAAAGGGTTTCTTTGGTGGGTATCTTTGATGGAAAAGGGGTATCTTTGGTGGAAAAAGGGTACCTTTCGTGGCAAAAGGGTACCCAGGGGCGGATCCAACATTTTTAACATGTCAGTCACATTTTTGGCGAAGCAAAAAAAAGCGCAGCAATTTGCTGCGCCCAAAACAGCTGGGGTCATGGGGGGCGCTGTAAGCCCCACCATAGCGAGTCCGGAAACTTTCGCTATTTTAAGCCTCTACGCATTATAAACGGCCTAAATAATGTCCAAATTATTAGCTTTGTTAGAGACTTTTTTTGGTCTAAGTTTTGAATGGACAAGAAAATAACAGACCATCTTTTAAAGGGTTTCAAAAAAGTGTATGAAAATTAAAAACAACAGTTTAAATTCAAATATTTTAAGACTGTTTCACCCAATATCAGGGCTCGTCAGCATGTCTAGGAAATGCCTAATAACGTAATGTTAGCTATTCCAGACATGTTAGCTATTCATGACATGGACAGTCTGCTATATGCTAAAGTAGGCTTAACTAGGAGAAGCTGAATTGTTTTAACCAGAATTACAAAAATGGTTGGCTTTAAAATTATCATCACATCCTTCATCAACACCTTGCAGACAAAACAGAATATGAGCTTGAGCATAAGTATTTTTAGCATTTAATGATGTAAGTACAGGTTCAACTTTGCACTTTGCACCACAGTTAAGAAAATAGGAAATTTGGTTTTTGGTTTTTGATGTACAGTCTGGAGGCACAGCATAATTTTTCTTACCACTGGGAAATTAAAGTATTTGGCTAAAGGTGGCAAAAATTTTCTGTGTTCAGAGTACTAACCATGCTATCGCAACTAGTCTACCTAGTTAAACCTCAGGTTAAAAGAAGAACCCTAATGATGGAATGTTGCAGCACGTCAACCAGTGTATTGTCACCAACATGTAGCTAGGACATGTAGCTGTACAAACAAATCTCCAGTGACTTTAAGAGCTAAAAATAATTATCCCAGGAAATAAGTAAATTGTCGAAACTAACTGCTGTATTATACAACATGTTGGATGTAGCACTACAGAATAAAACATATATGCACCCTTTTGGTTGGTCACTGCCTATTCTGCAAAATGTGTTTGCTCAAATATTATTCAATTGATAGCATAATAAAGGACAAACATAAATTTTATCACTTAAACCGTAGTCGTAATCATGATTAAGCTTTTGCACCAATATAATTTAAGTTGAACATTCCGGTACTTTACAATTTCTTTGGACTGGTTAAAAAATTTGGGCTTAAACTAGTTTTATCAATTCCTATCTGACTTATTTCAACTAGAAAAATTGCTTTTAATGGTTTTTGCACTTGTATCTGTGTTAAAAGAGATATGCTGTAAAAAATGCCTTATCGGCGTCCCCAAAAATGCCTTAATTAAAAAACTTAAGAACTACAATGATAGGTCAATGTATATTGGGCTCTCTTTCATCAATCTGGTCTAAAACTATACCATATCAAGTTTTAAGCCATTGTTTTAATTTTTGCACAACTTATTGGACTTTTACCATTAGCGAAAAGTATGCTTTTTTATACTACCCACTCATAAAATTGCCACTTTGACTAATTAGTTAGGAATTATTTTTTTTTTTTTTAAATTCACAGACTTGTACTAATATCAAAATTCCTCAGATGATATATCCTAGTAGTAAGCTATTAACATCTGCAGGAAGTTATTATCAGTCTACGTGTGCTATGGGCCTATTTCGTGAAAATTAAAAATTAAGTATAAAAAGGATTTTTCATATGAAAGTTAGATCCTGCATGCTTTTATTAGCTAGCTATATATTACAAGTGTTTAAGATAACAAGAATAATAAAGCATTATCTTCTTAACATAAAGCAATTGCAGAACTCTGTAAGTTTTTGGTCAACAACAACAACTTTAAAAAATAACCCACTCTGCATTGAAATTTCTAGCTAGCTAGCTAGCTACATATGTTTCAATATCTATAGCTACGCAACTGTAATTATATTTTTGACATAAAGACTTGATTTATTGTAATAACTTTACGTATCTTTCTTGCACATTTGAAAATTATTGTATCTCATTCCAGCACACATGGTGAGTCATCATGCCTGGTTACTTATTAGCCTTGCATGCTTTCGTTTGGTCCGAAAAGCTATTGATTGCTTTCATTTGGTCTGAAAAGTCATTGATTGCTTTCGTTTGGTCCGAAAAAACCCTCCTAATTGCTTTCGTTTGGTCCGAAATTCAAATTACCAACATCAGTTACAAAAAATTCAATGATTATTGCAAAATACATGCTGTGTCACATTTTGAATGCCGTAAATATGGGTCAAAGTCGTCAGTTTTTTGTAAACCAATCAGAATACCTTATTTCGGCCGTCAAGCCAATCACATTGCATGAAAATTCTTCGGATGTCAGTCGCTTTTTGCCGTATCCATCAACTCAGTCACACAAGAGAAAGGTCCGTAAAATAAAGGTCAATGGTCGCAGGGACTGCAGGATCACAGTACCCTATTATTTTTTACGATTCTTAGTAAAAATTATGTCAGTCGCGCGATGGCGCTGACATACACTGGATCCGCCCCTGGTATCTTTGGTGGAAAGGGTATCTTTGGTGAAAAAGGGCATTTTTGGTGGAAAAAGGGTATTTCTAAACCTTGCAACTTCCTGGTGTTTTCCCTATCTGATTACAATTTAGATTGACCTTTTTTCACTTCAAAAAAAACAGCAATGAATATAAACATTATGAGCAACCATTTCATTTTACATGTAATATTTCTACATACCTTTTCGTTGGTAAGAACAATTTTTTCATCTGATGAAGCATTACATTCTTTCTTGTCTTTCCACAGTAATCCTTTCGAAGCTGCTTCAAGAAACATGGCCATCTTCTTTGCTTTCTTTTCATGTTCAGCAAGTAGAATTTTTTTCTCAACTTGATAGCGTGCATATTTTAACCATGATATAAAACAAGTATGAAGCAGTTTTTTATTGCTGTATTTAATAGCCATTTGTTCTTTCCTAAAAATTGAGAATAGAGGGGCTAAGAAAAAAGTGGCTTTTAGTATTTTAAAAAAATTTAATAAAACACACACTCTTCTTTTTGAGTTATGTGATAATACAAGTTTGCATTCAGGCATAGCCGTAAGAATTGTGGACATGCCTCAAGGGTTAATCCATGAAATTACTTTTCAGGAAACGAGAAAATCAATTTGTTTATCTCAAACAGTTAATATTTTAAAGTGAACCTACAAGATCTAGAACTGTTACTACCACATTTTTTCCTATCCATCACTACAAGAAATAACACAGTTTCCACCTGGGTCTAAATTGACCTGTATCAGCCCCTATGCCTATACTACATTTTTTTAATTTCAACAAACATAAAAAAGACAAAACAAAAGAAAATACCTGTATTTTTCTTTTAAGCTTTGTTCAATAGTTCTTGCCTCCTCGCAAGAACGCACACAAGTAACATAAGCCTTCCATGCGTTCCAAGCTTTAAGTTTACACTTCCAATCTGCAACAGCACGTGCCTTTCCCACTTTTATTCTTGTTTCGAGAACCAGATTATACCACAAAGAAAAGTGCTTGTGTAATATCTAAAAAGAATTAACGTTAAACACAATGTTTTATTGCGCTAAAAAAAAAAAGATATTGCTAAAATATTCTTTACATAGGTTGAATAATTTTATTAAAAATAATTTTCACAATTTTATTACATTGGCTCGCCTTTAAAAAAGGTTTGAGTGAAACTTTAGTAGCTATGCCAGTGTGAATTCTTCTTTTTGTGAGTGATGCATTCAGTCATCCAAAAAGCTCATTTACATACTACACAGATCCATTTGAAAATAAATTTAACACATAAATAACAACAGCATGCAGCTATAATATCAAGCACATTGTACCAAATAGCCAGATGTGTACATATGGCTAAATACCGTTTGAAAATGTTCCGTCAAATCAGTTGCTTAAAATAACCTTTTTACGAAAAGTCCTGGCATGTTATGAACGTTTTTAAAGTAAGACATACTTGCATATTTTGTTTAAGCTCTTCGAGTGACTTTTTCTCAGCTTCATACTCTACATGCAAACGCATCTGTTCTTCAGCTTCTTTTCTCCTTACACTTTCGGTTTTTCTGTGTTCTTTCTTTCTACGTAATTCTTTCTGCATCTGAAGTTTAGCTTCATCAAGAATCTTCTTTTTTCTGAGAAAGTAAGCAGTAAAAAATAAGAAAAAAAAACTATTTAATCTAATCCAGCCATATACCTGAAAGTTAAGAGAATATTACCGTTCAGATTCTTCAAATCGTTTCCTTTTCTCATCTTCCAGTTCTTTTCTTATCCTAACCATTTCTAACTTAATTGCTTTTTCTTCCGCTTTCTCTTTTAGTTTCTTTTGTTTTTCTTCTTCTGCTACTTTAGCCCTGGCTTTTTGCTCTATTTCTTTTTGAGTGGATAGTTCTAACTTTTTTGCAGCAACTTTACTTTTTCTTTCAGCACCTTTTATTTTCACCTAAATTAAATAAGTCCTTTAAAAACTGTTTGTGTTTTAAGTAGTAACTATAACCTCTGAGTCCTTTCCCTCCCTTCCACCTGCAAACCTAGACTCCTGTTTAATTCAGTTCCCACTTAAGTTATAACTCCCTCATCCAAACCAATTATGTCACAAACAATTTGAGTAAACAATAAGAAGTAAAGATACACTGCTCAAAATTTAAATTTTTTTATATTTACTAAAAAATACCTGTTGATGTCTTAAATTCATCTTTGGTACTGGATCTTTTAACCTTCTTACAAGTGGCTTCATCCCAAGGTCGATGTTTTTTACAACCTCTTTATTCATCATCCCTCGTAGAACTTCTTGGACTACTAAGCTGTCATCAATATCATCGTTATCTATATTTTCAACTTCCAATAAGTAGTTGGTATAATCTTGTGCAGCTAAAATAACAGAAACTTATAATTGTTACATTTTGAAACTACTGACACTAATGAAATCTATAAGACAAAGTCGAAAACAAGGGCTTTTAAAATGATTCAAATCATTATATGATCTTTAAACTTGGTTTCACACAAATTCACATCATATATATACAAATATATCTAAACAAGGTATCGTGACTATAAGAAAGAGTGTTGTTAGTAAGATTTTAAGAAAAATATTTCTGATTTTCGTTGATTTCTCAGCTAAATTTAAATAATTTCTTTCACTTTCCTGAAGTTTTACAAAGTTTCATAATTGTGATTGAAAGTACTACAACCTTTACAGTAAGATTGGAATCCACGAAAAAAGGAAAGTTTACTAATTTTTCGATTGGCTTATTTTTTAATCCAGATTTTAAGTTCTTAGACCTTTCTGTTTGACAGCAGCTTTATTCTCTAAATTAAAATCTCCCCAGATAAGTCAAATTAAAGAGTAAATCAAAAAAAAAATTACCTGAAGCAGCCTCAGGAAAAAAAATTGGTTTTGGGATTTCTTCTTCTTCTTCATGATTTGTGTCTATATCTAAGAAAGTGTTTCGAAAATCTGTCAGGTAGTCTACTTTGTTTTTGTTACCACCATGTAAATATGTGTCAGCATCCAACATTAATCTTTTATTAGACGACCAACTTTCCTTTTTGTGTTCTAACTCATGCTGCATATTTGGAAACGTTTTCTCTTGCAACCACCCATCTAATAACTCCTGTGCTACAACAAACACGAAAAAAACAGTATAAGCCATTGACAAACAAAATTAAGTAGGTTGTTCAATATTATTTTTGAGAGGGGTACAGCTAAGAAACAGTTAACAATGCAAAAAATATGATGAAATAAGTTCTGCCCTGTGCTGAATACACCTTAACAGGTCAAGAAACTTGCTACATATACATTTCACACAACCTATTTTTTTACGTTATACAGACATTCGGGACAGTTTACATTTTGCTTTATACACTTGAATTTTCACTGTTTGGCACGAGCCATACAAAACCAAGAATTTTTTTCTTTTTCACAAACACTAACCTTCATACAAGGCTTCATCATCTGGAACAAATTCTCCTAAATGATCTGTTTCGAAAATATCTGAACCATATGCCTCAAGTGCAGCACGTTCAGAAGCATCTTGAACTTTCTAACAAAAAAGAGAGAAAAAAATTATATCATATTATAGATGCAAAAAGTGTGCAACCGCATAATGAAATAAACAAAACAAAAATACAACCACTAACTTTTATCCAGTCCTTCATTTTATCTTTCTTTCCTTTTCTTCCCATTTCCTTAAAAATGTAATGACTATATATTTTAACCCTTGTGGTCTGTGTGAAAGGGGTAGTTGTAAGTATGGAGCAAATATTCCACAGGCTTTACAGTTATGTGTTAATAAAATACACATCAATTGCCTTTATTTCAGACATGTTCCCAAAGAACTAAAATACATGCAGGGCATTTTTAACACCACTTATTAATACATTGTTCATTTACATGTCAGGGCATGATATAATCACTGAAAAAACCCTAATCAATTCTATGTTTTCTTTTTTTGTTTTTAATGACTATAGACTACTGCCCCAATGTAACTTTACATGTGCGCGATAGTTATCACCTTCGCATGAGCTTTCAGTATCCTCAGAACTTTCGTTGTTATTGTTAACCTATTGTTAAATACATGAGCTATTTTTGCATGTTGAAAACAATATAATTCATGTCTTGTTCCCGAAATTTAATTAGCTCAAGTGAACCGTGTGTCTCCCATTGTTGTATTTAATTGCTGGAGTTCTCAAGAGATCAACGGGAGAAAAAAAAATTAACAAAGATGTAAGTATCTATTTTTTATACTCATGAACGGTTATGTTAAACCATTCGTTTATAAATGTTATGTATTCTCTGATGCTTGTCTTTTACCGAAGTGTGCGTGTAATTTTATTTCTCTTCACACAAAACGCTATTTCGCACATATAATATACCTAACTCTTAAATAATCGCACAAACATTTCCCTATAAAAGTTACAATTTGCCTCCGTGAAATGAAAACAAACGAAATATAAACATTGTTTTAATGTTCAGATGCTTGACCTATGAACAAAAAGCGGAGTTAGAAATGCTTTTATAGATCGCACATTAAAAATTTAAGAACGAAAAGCGGCGATGAGAAATCTTCCTTAGATCGCATTTAAAAAACTTAAGAATGAAGAAAGGAAATAGAAAATATATTTTTGATCGCATTTCAAAAGTTTAGGAAAGAAAAGCGGCGATAGAAATGCTTTTTTAGATTGAGTTTTAAAAATTTAAGAACAAGGAGCGGCAATAGAAAAGCTTTTTTAGATCGCATCGCAAAAACGAAATGTTCTCACAATGAGTGTTTAGATCTCTCAATAACGTCAAAAGTTAGATTTTTAGAAGTTTTAAAAGTAGCAGCATTATGTTTTTTAAATATTAAGTGTTATGTTTGTTCTTTTTTCTAGAATAACATATTTCAATAGCCTTCTCAATCTTTAACACGTTTAAACAATAACATGCATGTTACATGTGACAACAAAAGGATTCATCAAATCTTATTGGTTATGACTCGCATAGGACGATAACAAAGAAAGCAATTAAGTTCATGTGTAAACAAAAGAGATATGAACGTTCTTTATGTACACCTGAGATCGTGACATGAGGTCGTAAAACTCGTGTACATGTAAAGTTACATACAGGCGGTACTGTATGTTTAACTCTCTTTGATCTGAATAAGAACATACTATGGACTATGTTAGGAAGTATAAACTGTTGTTTTTGTTGATCTTTTAAGAAAAATCATTACTATCTAGTTAGTAAAACATTATAGAAAATAGCATAACACTTAAATTTTGACATTAGTAAAAAAACTTTTGACTTATTTTTTTAAAAAAAACTTTGAAAATTTAACATTAATCAATTTTTCTTCTAGAAATTTACTCAACAAAATAAGAGAAAATGAACAACCTTACCATTGGATTTGTTTTTCTTTTCCATTTAAACAGATCGGCATGATGATTCGCCATCTCAGTTTGTTTACGTCAGTTTTTCTTGCTAAAAATAAAAATTTAGTACACAAAAGTTTTTCCTTATTTTAAAAATCTCAACAAGGCAAAATCAATAGAGGGTACAAATAATATTCATATTTTGTTACATTTAATTTAGAAATACAACTTAGAGGAAATACAAAAATGCTGTGTCTGAAACAATTTACTTAAACTTCTAAAAAATAAATAAAAAATAAAAAAAATAGTTTTAATGGTTAATAGTTTAAGATTATATTATATATATTATATATAAACCTAGTCACTAATTAGCACAAAAATGTATCGTTTTCAAATGAAATATATATTTTTCAACAGAATATGAACACAAGGCTTTTTTATTAAATGTATTCCATGAAAGATCAGAAACTTCAATGCTGATGTTTACTTAACAATGCTTTACCCCATGTAGTGAACAAAACTGTTTTTTTACCTTGACTTGGAGATTATTTAAAATAAAATCAATAGAAAAGTTATTTTAATTTACACATTATTTGGTTCATAAGAGTCGAGGGGTAAGACTGAGAAAGTTGCTAGCTCAGACACTAAGTGTCCCAAACACAAGAAATAAGTCTTATTTCTTGTGTTTGGGACACTTGTCTCTTGTTTAAAAAAAAATAATGACACTGAAAAAAGGCAACCACATGCCACTGCATTCCATAAAATTGAGAGAATGCATGAGAACAATGGTACTTTAAATTCTTAGTTTCCTATTGTTTCTTTCCAGTTTCCATATTAACTTTGATCACTTTTCCAGCTAAAAGGCTGGCTGTTGTAAAATATGCTTGTTTGGTTGTAAACAGACAACCTTGCTAAAATTCTTTATTAAGATATCAATAAATTAGGATGAAACAAAAGCAAACAAAAAGAAATGGTAAGTAAATCTCCTCACTTTATGGCAACTATGATAATTAGGCACTCATTTATTTATTAAAATGTTTGGCCAGAGTTAATTGCATAATTTTTGGCATCCAAACAAAGGAAAGTACACAAAGTGAAAGAACTATGGAGATAAATAACGAAACAACTAAATATTTGAACAAAAGGAGCACCATAAAAGGAAGACAACGGTGAGGCAAAGCTGTCTTTGAAAACAAAAAAGATGCATAAGATGCATAAACTATCTCGCTTTTATAAAGGTGCAACTGCAATACATTCACAATAGTGACATACACTATTCTTTTGTTTAATTTACATTTGGGAAAACCAAACTGGTGTATGCTACTAAGTCTGTGACCACAAACCATGTTAGGTCTTTATGATCAGTTGCTAAAAGAACATTTTTGGACACAATAAAAATTTAAGACGTCTAGATGTAGTCACTAAGTTTGCGCACATTTAAAACAGTTTTGGACACAATAAAAATTTAAGACGTCTAGATGTAGTCACTAAGTTTGCGCACATTTGAAACAGTTAAATGGGGCAACCAGTATATTTATCAAAAAATAATTTTTTGAGGAAACAAATTCAAAAATGTGATGGTTTAGGTACAAACACTTTTTTTATAAGAATAACGAAAATAAAAAAAATTCATTAATTTACTTCTCTATTGTTTTTCATTTATCTCAATTTTTCTAAACAATAGGCCTATTTTTAATCTAAAATACCAACAAACAAACCAGATTCTTATAAAAGTGTGATACATTATAACCAAAATAAACAAAGAGGCAGCAATGGTTATCCGGACGAGTGCTAAGGGTTGCTAAAAAAAGCAAATTGAGGAAAACAGTTGGGTAAGAAAGCTTTAAATAAAGTGAGAATAGTGTACAACTACATACTTTTTGTTTTATAAGAACATGCATTATAAGAATATGAGGCTAGAATTTTTGATTAAACACAATAGGTCTACTGTTTAAACAACAGAAATGAGAATTGATGACTAGCCTGGTAAGAAATTTGGTACATACATAAAGCATGTTATAGATTTCAAACTAAATATATACGGCGAGTTGATTTACTTTGTCTATGGTATAAAGCTAAGGTATTAAGAATGGTAGCTATGAAATTTAAGACTTTAATGTTACCTAGTCAATGACCTGAACATTGTGTTCAGTATTTTGAGGAAAAAATTACCACTTTATGCTAGAGAAGTGTTAATGCATATGATAATCCATATGTCAGACACCATGATCATTTATCAACGCGAACATAATTCCCCATTGCCAAGGTATACTTTGTTACAATTAGGTAAAAATACCTTTTGCAAAACCAAAGTAATGTTAATGTATACTTTCAGAAGATCGTAGTCCATTCATGGCAACTTTTGCACTACAAGCAATAATATTTATTAAATTGATACAATTTAAAATAAGTTTGGCATTGAGATCAAAAAAGATAAAGAAGGTTCTGTTGCGGTGCTGGTTTAAATCTTCCTAGGAGACGTTTTTCCAAAATAAAACCTTGCAAACAAAACCTTGTTGATGACGTTGCAACTGCAATTTGGGACATTTATAGTTATTTAGTTACAAGTTTGAAACCAATACTATCCTCACAGACGAGATAGTAATTAAGGGGTAACTGGGTTTTCAAAAGAAGCCTGATTTGAATAAGTTAAACCTTATTCACAGAGAATAACATGGAAACTTTGATCGAATTATCATTGTCAGAAATTCACGGCAGTTTCGTAGCGGCCAAAAATGTTTGTAAATTTAGGCCAAAATGTCTAAAAAATTATCATTTGGATGGATTAGAAAACATGTTTTTTATGGTCCACAGGTTAGGTTAAATATCTTGAATGAAAATTACTAAAATTTTATTACTGTCCGAAATTGTCCAAAGGGTTTTTATTGGGCCAAATGAGAGAAATATGTAAAAAACGACCTTTAGAACCTCAATGTATGCTTAAAATTAACTGAATAAAAAAATTACTTTGGATTGTTTGACAAAATAACTCTAAATCCATAACACATATGTATAACATATTTATATATTTAAAAAGGAGAAAAGTAGATCATTTTAATACTTTTTATTCCAGTTAAATTAAAACATAACAAAGTTTCAAAACTTAAAAATAATAAAAACACAAAATTTCAAAAAAAATTGTGGAAGTTATTTTAATTTTGTCCACAGTTTTAAGGGGGATTTTCACAAAGCGAATTGAGCGGCGAATTGTATCTGAGCATGCGCAGTTCGATGCAAAATCAAAACAAACAAAACTGTGCATGCTCGAATCGAATTCGCTGTTCAATCCGCTTTGTAGAAATCCCCCTTTACCGAAGCGAAACAGCCACAAATCAAAGAAATAATATCAAATTTGAGCAGGGAACAATATCACGTGACACAAAACGTGCCCGTGTGTTCTGAATGTATATAGGTATACTTTGGGTATGCATCGGTTGTAGTAATTTTGATATGGGACAAGTACTTATGATGGTGTAAGAGCTAGCGGTTTTTTCTTAAAACAAGTAGTAGAAAAACGAGACAGGTATCCTTTCTAACAGCATGACGACGGGAGCACACCTGGAATGGCATCCACCATGAAAAATAATTGTCGTGTAACCGGACACAAAATTAATCGGTGCGCAAAAACTCTAGTTTCCAGGACTCTTTTTATTTCTATGACCCTTCATTCGCCTTTTGGACTAGAAACGAGAATGGGGTGCCGTCGAGTTGGATGCGATTCTTTGAATTGCGAAAGCCTTCCCATCACTTTCGTTCTTTTCGCTAATAAAGGAAGGGAAGTTGTAACTTTTGGTTTAGCTAGCTTTTATTACAGGCTTTATAACTTTGTCTTTGTTGTTAAGGCTTATTTCCAAATGCATAGAACGTCATTTTAGAATGCTTCGAACTTTTGCTTTCTATTTTTCACACCTGGCTAGAATTATTTAATGTAAATTCCAGAAGTAAAAAAAGCAACTTCTTTTCTTCTTGTGGACAATTTCTTGTTACTCAAATACACTGAGTTGCTCATACATTCGGGTAAGTGTGTGGGCAGAGTATCCATTTTCCCAACAAGCACGATAGAAAAGCCACATCATAAGATGGAATAAACAGTTATGGGTGGGCAGAGGATAGATATATAAACAGATGTGCATATTTTGCATGGCTAGCCTCACAAATATCAAGGGATATACCCTGTCCATTATTTCTAGAAGGGGCCATGGCTTAGACGAGGAGTCCTAGAGTATTTAATGCTCATTTTGAGCTACGCAGGGTCCGTGCTTCAATGTCCGTGAACAATGCATTTGGGTAGGCAAGCTTTGTCTATGTTTAGGACTCTAATGCACCCAGTCAATGACTTAGACCTTATGTTCAGTAATACCTTTTGCAAAACAAAAGTAATGTTAATACCTGCCTAATAATACCTTTGGAAGCTTGTAATACATTTACGGAAACTTTTGCGCCACAGAGAGAAAATGCAACCAAAAGTACTTTCTAGCTTTCCAATGACCTATTTTTTATGAAAAAGAATTTACGTGGGTTTTACTTCACACATAAATTTACAGGGGGAGGAAAATTCCCTTAAACCCAACCCTTACCTTTGTCAAAAACGTATTTTGTAACCTTTCTTGAAGTTAACTGTGTTGCGATAACAAAAGTTATGCTACAAAGATTGAAATTATTTTACTCAAACAATTGCAAATGATAAAAAAAGGTTTCGCATTGAAAAGATAGCCAAGTTGGTTAGCTTGTTGCACTATGATGCAACGTTCTGCTGCAGTGCTGGTTTAAATCCCTTATGAGACAAAAAACTTTACAATGTTGATGATGTTGCAACTGCAATTTGGGACATTGATAGTTACGAGTTGGAAACCAATACTATCCCACAGGCAAGTTCATTATGAGTGTATCAATTTGAAAAAGCAACTATTATAAAACATTTTCTATATGTTTTTTCACATGGTAATTTCTTTACATATAATACACTATATATACTTTTGATTATGTCCATGTCTGTTTTTCTAGACTTTTGTCTACTTCTGACATTATATATATATGGTAGATACTTCTTGTCTTGTTACAGAATGATTACAAGAGCGCTTTTAACAACAAAATTAACACGGCTTACAAGAAAATACGTTTCTGGAAGAGCTACAACTGCATTGGATGATATACTAGAGCCATTTTTTAAAAATGGTTTGACAAATTATTCGTGTGAAAGGAATAAAAATATTATTGCAACAGTTATGGTTAAGCACAATATCAAATGTTCGAAGAAGATAAAGGTAGCAGATTTTGCTTAGTAGCAGTATCCTCAAATAATTATTTAGTGATTTTTTTTTGTTATACCATGTTGGTTAATAATTTAGTTAAAACTTCTCAGTGAGTTCTGAATTGTTATTTATTTAATATCCATTAAAATTTCCCACAGTAAATAAATGCTTTCTTATTAGTATCATTTTATATTTTGTGAAAGGTATTACAATTTATTTCTTATTAATGCAGACATGGATTGATCAAAGGAAAAGAAAAGAAACAAGAAGAATCAAGAAATTGGATATGCATACTACGTCAGGTTTGACAATTCTTGGTCTCCTTTTTTGATGCTGTGGTTATTCATTGCTTTGACATTTTCGGCCAAAGTCACTTTAAAGCCTGAAACCTTGTGGCTGTCTTTTGTATGTTAGCTGTGATTTGCAAAAAAATCACTATTTAGAAACAACATATTTAAAACTATCAGATGAACTTGTAATGTTTAAAAGAAAAGTATTTCCTATACTAACACTATATTCTTCTGGGTAAAGTTTTTGAAGACAGTGAGTTTTTTGTAGTTACAGTTTTGTCGCTACAGCAAAGAACCAATTTTTTAGGAGTGGATTAGTTTATGCAAAAAAAACATATGCGTAGTATGATATTGCTACACTTATTAGAGCATTTTTAAGATTATTTTCGGTTTCTTATCTGGTTTATTTATCTGGTTTAATATGAAACCAGGAAATCAAAATTTATATGTTATTAAAAGTTGAATTTAGGGTTACTGTGAATTGAAAAAGTCTCTTTTCGAATCAGGTGCTTTATTGTAGATTCTAAAATTTATTTTTCTTAGAATTTTACAACAGTGTGAAGGATCCCAATACTATGCCAATTCCCAAAGATGTAACTCCATTAAAGCTAGAAAGGTGGAAATATTATTTGAAGAATTGCCCTCTGCAAGATGTATCTTGGGTTTTAGATGGAATATCTAATGGGTTTTCATTAAATTGTAATCCTCTGAAACTTATATCTGCCAAGAAAAACCTAGCATCAGCTTATTCACATTCTAGCATAATTGATGACTATTTAAAAAATGAATTAGAATTTAGGACAATCAGTGGTCCATACATTGATCCTCCCTTTGACAATGCGCACATAAACAGGTTTGGAGTAATTCCAAAATCTTTAGGAAAATGGAGAATGATAACTGATCTGTCCTTCCCAGTTGGTGGAAGTGTTAATGATGGAGTGTCTTTTGAAAACTATACTGTCTCATATGTTGGATTATCAGCTGCTATTAGGAAAATTTTAAAATTCAACCAAGGATGTTTAATGGCAAAGTTTGATCTTCAAAGAGCATACAGGTTGTTGCCTATCAAAGAAAATGAAAGGAATTTGTTAGTTTTTAAATGGAATGGTTTTTATTATGTTGATTTAGCTTTACCTTTTGGTGCCAGAAGTGCACCAAGAATATTTACAAGATTTTCCAATGTGTTGGAATGGATTTTTATGACATGTGGATCAGTAAGGGACATGCAACATTCTTTAGACGATTTTTTTATTTGCGGACCTAAAAAGGAATCGGTGTGCCAAGATGGGTTAACAGCTTGTTTTGAAATTTGCGAGGATTTGGGTGTAAATATAGAACACTTAAAGACAGAGGGACCTTCTACGCAAATTCAGTATCTTGGATTGATCATTGATACAGATGTTATGGAAATCCGTGTTCCTGTTGATAAATTAGAAAAAATCAGGCTACTGTTGGATGAATGGTTGACAAAAGGCTTTGGTAGTAAAAGGGCATTGTTATCTTTAATTGGTTCTCTATATTACTGTTGCCAGGCTGTTATTCATGGTAGGCCATTTCTTGAACAATTGGTTAGGAGAGCATATAGTGTAGAGCAGCTTCATCACAAAGTTGTGTTGACTAAAAGAGAGTTAGAAGATGTACGTTGGTGGTTTTACCTCCTCAATACATGGAATGGTAGGAGCTTGCTTAATGATTTGACCCACAACAAACATATAGTCCAGTTGCATTCTTAGGACTTTTATTCATTTTTAAAAAATGTTAACTGTAACTTTTTTAAACATTAAAAAACTGTTTTTTTTTCATTTGCACCACAAGCCACTACTGTATCCTCAAAAAATTATTTTTTATGCATGTTGAAATCAAGAAGTGAAAATTATGAAGTAATACAATACAATGTTGTGGGAAAGCATCTGTAATCTGTGTATTTGTTTTCTTTAAAAATTCTCCTCCTAAGAAGTCATATTTTTAACAAATTCTTTGTTGTGTGATAAATCTAAAGTGGAAAATTATGGTAAAATTAGTAAGGTTAGTAGAGTATTTTTTTATAAGCAAGTGAAATTTGTAATCAAGGCTGAAATATGCTTATGTGAAAACACAGTCAGAATTAGACTATGCTAACGTTCAGAAATTGTATTGGTGTTTAATAAAGCTTTTCAAGACTGCATTTAAAAAAATACCCATGACATCATACAACAGAAGGATTCACTGAGTAATATGCTTAGCACATGCATAAAAACTTTCCCCATCTGAGCCAGAATATGCTTATGACTGTTATGCTTATAGAAACTTGTAAAACTCAAAGGCTAATTAAAACATTTCTGAGGATAAAAACAATGTTGGTTTCAACACGATTGGATGTCAACCCTAATGATTACAATTTGAATAATTAGTATGAACTGCAATAAAGCATAAAGAAAATATTAATTACAAAATAACAATAACTGCATAGAACGTATGTTTTTATTTGAAGTGGGAATATCACACATAATGAGCCAGCTTTTTTTTAATTCAGATTTACCTGTAAGAGCTGAAAGGAGGAGCTGAAAACCCTTACATTGGTAATAGTACTAATATAAAATAATGTGTCAATTGTTTATAATTCTATTATTTAGGTTTTTTGACAGTAATAGACCATGTCTTCATTGTATACCTCTATCTATATAATAATACGGAGCTTCTGTCTGTGACTTTTGCAAAGTGGATAAAATTTCTTTAATAAAATCTATAAAACAGCGCCTATAAATTTGTTCTGTAAATTAGCAAACTTTGACGTTAGAGCAATATTGACGTCAAAGGAAATTATATTAAGATTAGTGAAGCCATTGCATTTTTAAATTCAAGGCTAAATAACTTGGAAACGGGTGGAAATAACTGATGTCATCTCCTGTGTGGGTAACTAGGGACTACCCGGGACCAATTTAGGTAAGTTTTCCAAACCTGGGTCCCTGAATCCGTTTTGGAATGGACGGGTTGATGACGTTGATAAAGCTAGTTTTATAATAATACAATAGCTGCCTTTGACATAGTAAAACTACTAAAAACGAAAAAATATGGAGGAAAAAGAAGAAGATGGTACTTGTCGAATGAAAAAAATTGACTGGTAAGATCTTGATTAATTCAAAAAAACGCTGAGAGTTAAAACTATTTTCATTGACAAATTAAACCTACAATCTTTACTAAAATCCCAATAAAGCACAGAGCAGTACTTCTGTACAATGTTTCCATAGGGTGAGGGTAAAAGTTAATAATTCTGACATTTAGCATTTTTCTTGACTACCTGCTGTTGGCAAGGATTTTAGATATTTTTTCTTAAAACCTGCATGCTTCTGCATTAATATCCACTCCAAATTTAGGGACCAAACATGCTATGTGCCGAAGCCTCATCTTATAACAGAGGAAAGCTTTAACAGACATGCTAAAACGTTATCATATAGAGATTATTTTCTTTTGTTTACATCAAAATCGGCTGTAGATGAAAAAGAAGAAGATGAAGATGTGACAAATAAGAACAACGATAGAGACTCGGAAGATTTTAAGATTCAAAACTCTAGAAGGAGTGATATTTTTGAAACAGTTAGCAAAGAGCAAGTACATTTTAAGAATGCAACAACCTACCATATATTATCACAAATGCCAAGCTCAAAAATTTCAAATGCTGACCGTGTGTTCTACCATTGGTATATGAAGAATACAAGTGAAGGAAAGAAGGTAGCATTGCGACATGAAAATCAGGTCAAATTCAAGGTAAATATTGTACTTCTTCTTTTTCAAAAATTTTTGTTTGGGAAAAATTTAGGTCCATCAGCTTTACCATTTTTAAACTTATTTTCTCAAATTAATTGACGTTTTATAGCCCTATCATGAGTGTTGATGTTTTTCTATTGAATAAATCTATCTGACAAACTTTGCATATGACTGATGTATATATGTTACAAAAATAAGATAAAAAGGGAATTACAATGTGCTGAGTTTGAACATCCTTGTTAGTTTACTATCAAATTTTGTGCGCAAAAGCCTGTTGCATATTGCGAAACACTTCACTGTAATGACTGATTAGCAGTCAGTTTACCATAAATACCGTTTTAGGATTTGATTGGTCGCATACAGTTAGAACAAAACGAGTATCAGAAGTTTCTTCACCATGCTTCTCAAATAAGCCTGAATGAGTACATTTATGTCAAGCCTGTAGTTAAAAAGGAGATTTTGGTATGTGTTTTATTTCATATTAATTTTTTCATATATTTGTTTTAATTTTTTTGCCTTACAATCTGGTTGGGTTTACCACCTTATAACCAGTCTAGGAAACAAATAGATTAATGCGGATCGGTAGCTGCGCCTCTTTTTAGCATTTAACTGTACCATTCCATTAAGTTTTTATGATTTTTGCCCTCTAATATGACCTACTAAGGACTCTCACCCATTTTTATTTCTTTGTAAAAAATGTCCACACCTCTTCCCTAACTTTTAGTCATATAAAATGAAAATTGTAACGGTACTTTTTCAGCAATATGCTCTTTGTTGATATATAATAATAACCAAACACACAACCTAGCAACTTTGTTTGCTGAAATATTTCGGCAAATGCTAAATCCTGTCAAAAACAACTCAAATGAAGTGGATGATTTGGAGTGAACTTTTGTATGGAGGATAAAAAATTGTCGATAAAAATGACTTATTTAAGGTTACTATATCAACATTTTTGTCGAATTATATAACGTATACATGAAAAATTCGTTCCCTAAAGTCGAAAGTTTAGGGAATTTGTTTTATAAACAGTGCCACGAATGGTAAATTAGCTGTAAAAATGGTTTGTTATTGATATGTTTGTTCAGATGTAATGGTGGTATACAAACAGTATAAAGACATTGATAATACTTTTTCCCAATTTCTAACTATTTTAATGCAATTTATATTTAGGATAACATTCAATCGTTAATTACGAAAGAATTAGAGAATCACGAGGTACATGAGCTTTTGTTCCCTATTTATATTTTAACTGTCCACATTATCATATAACCTCACTGTGACGTTTTTAAACAACTTCTGAGATGTTATGAAAGTTTGAAAAAATATTCAATGGTTGTCAACGATTGAATGTTAGAAGTGCAACAAGCTAACTGTGGAGTTGATATGAAATATTAGTCAACAAGCAAAAGCTAAATATTTTTCCAACTTTTATTATGTCTATCGTTTATACTTAGGTTTCCTTAGAATATTTGCAGGTTAATCTTGCTTAATGGTTGCTTTTTTAAAAAAGTGCATGTTATATGTTTCCATTAGGACTAAAATTTTAGTTACTTACAAACCTCTTGAAACTAATTTATTGTATTAATTTTCGCGCAACGAAAAAAATCTATTTCGCGCAATAACAACGTGAACGTATTTCGTGTCTTATTTTTTAAATTTTCTCACAAATAAACTGTAGAATTATCCTCTTTTTTTATTTTTTTTTAAACATAAAAAAAATTGATGGTTGAGACAAAAAGTATATTTTTTGCGCGTATTAATTTTCGCACAAAACGTTTTGCGCGTAATTTTGACACTTTACGCCGATTCGCGAAAATTAGTATGCGCGAATTAAGCTCTCGGGTTATGGTGCGATATTTTCATGCACATGCAAATGCATACAACAATATTTTTATAAATCTTTATAAAGAGGGAGAATTGTAGGGTTATTATGATAAACCTGTTAGAGCAGGTTTATGGATATACATTTTATAAAACGTAGTATCGCATGATGCTTTTTGCAATTCTGTTGCATAAAAAAAGCGAAGCATAAAAATAGGTATAATATTTTTCACAAACTTCTTAGATAAAAACACATTTGGAATTTTGGTACAAAATATGTTTAAAAATATTAGCTCGTGTTTCTCTTATAATCGCAGTTGTCTATTTTTTATTTGTGTCTTTATACTCTCTATAAAATTCTTCGCTTTTGATTGGTTAATTAAAATAGTGCAACAAGAAAAAGAGCTATGCGCCACGGTGCAACATTTTAAAATTTCGGTTGTACGGTGTTTGATTTTGTGCATAAATTATTTTTTGTTAGTTTTGCTGTGTGGTGAAAGTTTTTTTCAAGTCTGCAATGTAAGTTCAAAGCAACCAGTCATATTTATTTTTTTTCGCTCACTTTGCTCATGCTTTACTTTAGGCTTCATATTCGCTGCTACAAACTGTTAACTTTGACGTCAATTTGTTAAAAGAAACAAAAGCGACATTTAGCTTTGTTCGAAATGTGCGCCCACAGGTATTTAAACTTTCGTGCTGCATTTGTGTTTTGCATGTGAGTCGCAGGTCTTAATAAAATATTTAACTGTTGCAGACCAAACGACCGCTGCTTAATCTACCAAAATTGGGTACACCAATTATACCAACAATGAATACATATATCGAAAAAGAAAGTATAAAAAAGGTAAAGTTCTAATTGCTTCGATTGATTACATAAAAAAAATTACGTAACTTATAAAAAATGCTCCCGCACCGGGAATCGAACCCGGGCCGCCTGGGTGAAAACCAGAAATCCTAACCACTAGACCATGCGGGATTGTTGATAGATATCATTTAAATTAACTTAAAGTTGTTCTGGTATTGTGAATGCAGCGAAACAGCGGAAGAACTTTAAGGGTAATACACTAGTTTACAGTTTCAGCTAACCATTGTTTAAAGAAATCTTTCTTTTGTTGCAAAAATCATATTGAGAATTAAAAAAGGAAGTAAAGTGTTATGAATTAAGAAGGCTCTGAAGAAAAGTAAAATAATTTTTCTGTGAAATATTTTGAAAAAAGTTACATTTCCTTCACATATGTTTTAAGTAGGTTACTGGCAATAATATACTACATTTTCATCCCATTAGACTATTTATATCTTCAGAAAACTAGAAATATTAATAGGTTAAAGCCATATTAAATCCACTCTGTTTGCTTCCTTTTTTTAATACAGAAAATAAGCGAACAACTTGAACTTTGAAGAGGTGAATTGTTACAATATATCATCCAGTCAATTGTAGGAACTGGTGTCAATTCTGTGCAGTTAAGGATAAAAGTTCACACATTTGTTTTGATAATGGTCAAATGCACAGAGAACAAAAATGGTATTAATTAAAATATTTTTAAATAGAGCCAAATTGATTTGATTTATAAAAAAATCGTGAGCTTTAAAGCCACAATTTATTGTACGTCGTCGTTACATCTCTACAATAAATTGTAAAACTACAAGAACATAGAATTGTGCACAATTAAATGTGCACAGTAGAAATGAAAGCTAGCTAGCTACCTTTTATTTAGGTTTTTTCTGTATTCTGTTTTTTCTTACCTTTTGCCTGGATGATTTTTTTATATCGTTTTCAGCAAGTACACATATCAGACGAAAAAATCGAAGAATTTTGTTTCGTAGAGGACGCGGCTGTTTATATGACTGGTTCTGCTCTTTTGGCGATCATGGAAAGTTTTATTGATACGACGCGTGAGTGGCTGATACCTTTTCAAGTTAAAGAACTAACACAAGGTATGAAAGCCAGTATATTCTCTTTTACTTCTACAAAAGCGATATTTTTTTTATTTTTCCGTCTATATCTGCTTGAAATTTAGATCTGCCTTAAGGTTACTGTAAAGGAAACAAATTTTTTTTAGGGTTTTTGTAAAAAATTCATGACATATAGAAAAAAAAATTCTCTTTCGAATGACATATTTTATATTCCATGAAAATATTTGGAACATCCCTTTTTTCTGGAAAAAGCCTTATTAGAGGTGTTATATTCTTCACACCTTCGAGAAATTATGTGCACAATGAGTTGAGCATATTTTTTGTAAACGTTATGCCTGATATGAGACTACCGTATAAATAAAAGCATAATAATATTTTTTAGATAGTTTACTTTCACCATCGATATATATATTTAAATGTTGTCGTATAAAAAATCATTAAAAAAAATCAAAGTTAAGGAGTATGCATATAAGCTTTCTCTTGTAACCCTGACTTCTGTCTGTTAATAATTCTGAACGCGTGCACGCATATTCAGCATAAAGAAAAAGTTCACACTTCCATCATCTTTCTGCATACTTAGTTCACACTTTTTCATAACACCTACGAAAATCTTTAAAAACAAATATCTCGTTAGTAAATTTTTGCATACATGCCTTTACGTTTGTGGTCTCTTTTTCCGAAAGCTTCCTATTGGCTCATTGAAATTTTCGGTAATGGAAAGCTGAATAAATTATGCACAAAAGGTTCCCGGATTTTTTTGTATAAATTACTGATTAGCGAATTATGACGATAGAAAGAAAAAAATATGCATTTTTTTGAATGATTATATATAATTACAAATAATTTCATAACGACGTTGTTACAAAAAAAACCCGGGAACCTTTTTGAATTTAATTTATGCTGAATGTAATAGTGCAAAAACGAGAAGTCTGCGACCACGCGTTCGGAAAAAGAAGCCGTTTTAAAAGGTACGGTGAAAAAAAAATGGTGTGTGTTTAATTCATTATATTTTCTTTTTGGAAAATTAACATCTCACGAAAATAACACCATCAAAATAGTCTTTCATAAAACATTCAGAAACAAAAAAAAATTAAAAAAAATATAAAAGTATTGATAAATTATAAGGGTTTTTCTGAGACTACTCATCAAGTGAGTTTTTTCCTTTACAGTAACCTTAAGCATGGTTTCCAATAATCTAAATTTTCTTGCACAACAGTCACCGTTGCAACTTTAATGGAAACATATGTTCTACAACAAAAACGAAACAAGAGATGTTGCATTACAACGAATGTTGTAGAGATAAAATTCTTTTTCTATTTCTGCAACAGTTGGAGAACAACAGTTGAAACCAAGCTTAAGTACCTTGTCGGTAAAAAAAAATTCGGCAAAAACTTTAGTCGGCAAATAGTCACCTAGTCAAAATTTAGTCACTTTTCCCCGAATTTTTGTTACTGATAAGTTATTAGAAAACTCGCCAAATATAAATTTGTCTACAGACACTCGGTAAGACATTTTAAGAACCTCAAATTTCCGCCAATTTGATTTTCGAAAACGAGATTCTTATTCGCATATTACTTAAAAGTTTTTCAACATGCGCCCTTGGTGTTATCAACATTTTGCGATATGTTTCGAAAAGAGTGTTTTTAAAGAGCGCGTTTATTAAAAAGATCATCGAAGGGAAGGAGAGAACGCGTCTCCTAGAAAAGGGCGCTTATTCGGCAGATTTTTTATCTCTGACAATGCGAGACCACCCCCTTTCATCCCAATTTTTTGTAATAACATCTGTTTTAAGGTAATGATACACGATTCAATTAATCGAATTCGATTTGTCAAAATTATATTAAGCATTAAAATAAAATCAAAACTTGACAGAGGTGATACACGAGAACAGATTTCCGATCTTTTTGTTTCGTTAAAATATCTTCCGAAAGCGAAGACGAAGTGAAACTCGCTGCGTTTGCAGTTATTATTCCAGCTACTAGAAATTTAAGAAAACTTTGGAAACGTCAAATGTGGACGAAAAAATGACTGCAGCGAAGATCTAATTTAGGAGTGTGTGATATGTTCTTAAACGAAAATTATTTTAATTTTCTTCGGATGTCTTCTGCTAATAGATCCAGAGTGCTTTTTCCAGCATCCATTTACTGTTAAAAATCTCGTTAAATTCTTTTTTTATCCTTTTTTTTTTGAAGACATGTTTTTAAATGTCCTCTAGTAATCTTTTTTTTTCATATAGAAACTCACATTTCTGAACGCGTGTTTTATGTACAGATTTTAAGCATTTTGATTGGTTAAAATCTTTCGATTAATCGAAAAAGTTAAACTAGTCCAACTTTTTAAAAATCGAGTTGGACAAGTCTAAGCATGCCGAAAGCATACGTTTTTTACATGATACACGATCCAATTAGTCGAATTCGAAAAATCGAATCGTTAAGGCTTGAATTTGAGTGGCTTCTCCTCACTTTTAGTTAGCTTCAGGATAGTCAAACAATATAAGTATGGCGTCACTTTTTAATGTTTCTATCTTGTAGAGGTTTCGAATGCACGGAAAGTCATAAAACTATGCGATCCTCTTCCTAGTCGGCATATCAGCACAAGAGATATTAATTACATGTTCTATAAACAGCAAGTTCAAACTCAATTCGGCGCTTCATCAAAAACCATCAATGAAAACGTGACTTTAGTGCAGGACGAACCAGTTGAAGGCTGTTCAAATAAACCGGCAGACGATGGCGATTCCTGTATCAACTTGTTGCAGTGTGGTGATACAAAAATTTTAATAGAAACCAATGTTGACTGCTACGACAGCAAATCAAAACAAAGTTACCAAGTAAATCCTAAAATCGAATATCAGCCATCTATTGGATTTGAACAGTTTGCTTTGCTTGATTTATGCAGAGCTTGGTGGGGTAGTATGATAGCTAACACGGATTGTGTGTTGTGTCCGCGCATTGATGTGAGAAATGATTGCATCTTGCGCGTAGATGTATATTCTCGTGACGTTTTATGTGGACCAGGTTGTCCGTACAACCCACAGTTCTTTTTCAATCATCTTAAACATTTATTGTCAGTTTTAACGAACTTAAACACTCTTGGTAATTTTTTGATGGAACATGCTCCAGGAAAGAATTCATTTTTCTTGTTTCGCGAAAAGTTAAACGGCTTTGCATCTCTTTCTTCTAAGTATAAAGACTTGGTAAATAAAAAGAAAGATATAATTCTCGAGCCTGTGTCACCATGGTTACCGATTGATACCAATATTTTACCGAACCACTACAATCAACGTAGAGAGATACCATGGATATTTCCGGAGTCAAAGAGCGTCAAATTTCGTGGCGGAAGAAATAAAAGTACGCCTCGTAAAGGGAAAAAGAGGAAGACGAATCATGTAGAATCTAATTTTCAAACAGACGAAGCATCCATTCCTGATATGCGTATTTCGACAGTCATCGATGAGAAGAAAATTAAACACTATGGTGGAGATCTACAAGATATGGATCTCTTTTAAAATTTTAAAGTTTTTTATAGTCGCTTGGAACAAACCTTGTTAGGCAAGTGTGATTTGGGCACTCCATAACACGCGCCAAAAAGCTGTGTGTTTTGTCACTGCTTTCAGTGAATTTAACGAGATTTTCTTTTTGTTTTATTGATTTTTTGAGAATTAATAATTAATTTTTATAATGTACAGTTTTCTGTGTTTTATTTAATAAACCGAAGTTGCGATAAAGTTTTTTTTGAAAAGTGTATTACGCCTATATATGTATGTGCGGCATGGTTTATCTGTGCTAAGCGCTCAGCCCCGTTTCACCATAAACTTTTGAACGTGCACGGAAACTTATTCCGCAAATTAAAATAATATTTAAATTTACTGATTGCTATTGCTATGACGGCTAACAACGGGTTGTAAACTTTGTTTTTATTTAGCCAAAGTTGCAGTAAAGTTATATTCTGAAAATTATATGACACTCGAAACACTCTAATGTTGTGTGCGTTTTACTCGATTTTCAACATACTGCATACCTGTACTAAAGTAATCCACCTAAAAGGGACAATATATAATTCGTATAAATCGCTCCACAAGGCGTTCAACGACGGGTCACCCAGTTACTTGTGGCTTAATACGGTTTTTTGACGCCAAGGCTCCCGCCGACATGTAGCAATATTACGTGTGTTATCAAATTTTGATCTCCACAAACGCACTTGATGTACCAAACATCATACTCCACAGATAAGTATATATACAAACTGCAATAATTACATCAATTCCTGGTAAATAAGGAGAAAGAGCCTGGTTCCCGTGTTTCTTTCCTTTTCCTATTACGCGAAGAACGAAGGGGTATATATGATTTGTTTTTTTGTCTATTTTCCCGTGAAGACAATGACTTGTACTTTTTTTTAAAAGAATCAGGAAAATAATTTTTGTTACGTGTTCAGCCCTGGATTGTTCTTATAGTTTTCTTATATTTTTAGCCATTCCCAGCCTTCTCCTGCTATAAAATATTTTAATAAAATTCGCTTAAAAACGATACAAAGTAACAAACGTAATTAAAAATTAGTATAAATGCTAAACTAAATACAATGTACAAAGTATTATAAAGCCAAGTTATGAGCAATACTGCGTAGGTATTCCATGTTACGACGATTGGGGTAGTCATCTACGATATGTAAAATTCTGACGTTATTGTCTTCGTCGAGGTTGAGCGGGATTTCTTTTCATATCTTCCTAACAATAAATTAGAACAGAAAAAACAATAGTATTGGAGTAACTTGTTATATTGGTTGGTTGGTGGTTAATTGGTTGGTAAGAGTGGTACATCACATGACATATTTTAAAAAACGTATTTCATATTCATCACCTTTGCACTTGACATCAATCGGCTTGTGACCAGCAACTGGATTAAAAACTTTCTCAGTATCCACGGCCAAATGTGGATTGCATCCTTTGTGCGTATTTTCCAAGAAAGAAAACCGTGAAGATGGTCACTTTACAGTTGTCGATGTTCGTCTGTTCTTCTTCACGCCAACATTTTCTTGATTATTTGTGCTAGTGAGGTACATAAAACGAAAATTGCATCAATTAATATTAATGACAGTTAAAGTTTGCGATGCTTTCCGCGCAAGCAAAGACCGAGGCTTGGCCGAGGATATAACACGTGCATCTATACTATTCTCATGCGCATGCGCATAACCCGAAAAGTCGGGTTACATTGTAGTGCAGAATCCGGAAAGAAACTTCGTTCCCGACTTATCGAAGAACGTCGGAAACAGCGCGTCCTCCAGGATGTTGAAGTATGAAAACACGAACAATAGCCTCCTTCTTTTGTAATACACCCCAGAATTTCCAGAAATTCTGGTGACAAGATGTTAAATCTCCATGGGAAGTTTCGGTGCCATCCCTCAACGCTATTGTTTGTTTGTTCTTGGCAATTCTTCAGTTCTATGGAACATGTTACAAAGATCGATGCTAAATATAAGCGGTCGACGAGGTGCATTGTGCCTGAATCTGCCAATGTATCTGTTTTTAAAAATACTCCAGAAGGTCATATGCATCCCCCATTGAAGTTGTTACGAATTTCGTCGCATAGCTTATCATAACGATTGATGATGCTCTCCATTCTCTGTTTCTTAAAAATTAGGAGAAAGCACTGGTATTGCTGCATGATTAAAGGAAGTGGAGGCAAATCTCTTTCTTGGCGGTTTGCACGGATATTTTTGCGCATCGTCTCCATTGATGGCAAGTTAAAACATCAACACTTTCATATATTTTCACTGAGTTCTAAAGCTAGGATTTACTGGCTTGTATCAGTCGAGTTATCCGCTTTCCGTCTAATAGCGGATTTAATTTTTGCCACATCGCAACTAGTTTGAGACGGAGGATAAGGTATCCTCATTTGTCTGTTCAATGAAATCACTTGTCTCCGAAAGCTTTATTGAATTTCCGCGCCCGAAGGCGTAGGAAATTCTTTAAAACCGTCGTTTTTTCTTTCGGAGCATTTTTTGAGAAAAAATCGACCCTGGGATTTCACGTTTCTCTGAGAGGAGGATCTAACTAACCCTGTCCCAAATAGTCAATTGCAACGTCACAGATTTAAACTTCGTACCCAAGCTCCCTAAGTACTGGGAAGTCATCTAAATGACGTTTCAGGCCAAATTGGTATTTGTTTTCGACAAAATTTGGCACAGTTAACAAATAAAGTATGCTGAACATGATGGTGACATTAGAATTTTAATTTTTTGCCACCTTAAATGTCATTTTAGGCCAAAATTGGTCCAAAAATTAAAACCACTTCATTTTCGACAAAATTTGACACAGTTAACAAATAAAGTATGCTGAACATGATGGTGACATTAGAATTTTAATTTTTTGCCACCTTAAATGTCATTTTAGGCCAAAATTGGTCCAAAAATTAATACTACTTAATTTTCGACAAAATCTGGCACAGTTAACAAATAAAGTATGCTGAACATGATGGTAACATTAAAATTTTAATTTTTTGCCACCTTTAAATGCCATTTTAGGCCAAAATTGGTCCAAAAATTAAAGCTGCTTCATTTTCAACAAAAATTGGCAAAGTTAACAAAAAAAGTATGCTGAACATAATGGTGAACATAATTGTCACATCAAAATTTTGATTTCTTGTCAACTAAATGCCGTTTAAGACCATAAACGTTTCAATCGCAAGACTTTCAACCATGAATGGCTGTATTTTTTGTTAGCACGTTTTGTTTGCGTTTGTTGTAAGATATAATGTCACTTGTGTGCTTTATCTTCAGAGCTTCATGCACCAAACCTCTTCGAATGTTTGGCACGATAACACAACGAATAAGCAGGTTGTCATCAA
The DNA here is from genome assembly GCF_029227915.1 of Hydractinia symbiolongicarpus. Taxonomy (NCBI): domain Eukaryota; kingdom Metazoa; phylum Cnidaria; class Hydrozoa; order Anthoathecata; family Hydractiniidae; genus Hydractinia; species Hydractinia symbiolongicarpus. Next base: position 3,909,125 of record NC_079877.1, read on the forward strand.
ATGTTTTGGTAGCGAACGGAAATTCTTAGAGCCCCCAGGGCTTCTTGTTCTGGATTTACATTGTCCTTTTCTTCTGAAAACACATTCCCACGACGCAACGCTGTTCGCTAGATTTTTTTGAAATACTTACAAATAGAAATATCCGTTTCTTATGAGTTTTCTTTGTCATTTTTCAGTAGTAGTTAAACTCCATTGTGATTGAAAACTTTACAAATTCAATCTGGCAAGTTCTTATAGCATTTTAATGAAAAGTTGTGCAGCTGTAAACAACTTGACGGGTGACGCAGAAAAATCTCCTATTTGCATAATAGACAAAATCGTCACTTGAACAGCTGTTAAGGGTCTGTGGTTTAGAGAAACAAGAATAGTGAACAGCACATAAAAAAAGTTAATTCTGTACACTAACATAAAATATGATTTCAAAAAAGAAGACCAAATTTTCAAGCGTGTATTTACTCGAGAAACTTGTCTTTTCTTTCAGTGTGCATCAGTAATTACAACAATGTTGTCTCTTATAGAAAGTGTATTAAAATAAGTAGTGGCTCTCAAGTAACAATAATTTTTTAAATTATGACTGCCCTTGATATCCTCGGTAGTATAGTGGTAAGTATCCCCGCCTGTCACGCGGGAGACCGGGGTTCGATTCCCCGCCGGGGAGGCGTTTTGCATTGAAATGTATTTTCCTCTATGACCTCTTCTAAAAGCTAGTATAATGTATATAGATTTTTTGACGAAATAAATTTTCGCTTTAAAGCGCGAAATACATTTGAAATTTTTATTATGTCTGCAACTAGTGTTTCAAGAGTGTTTCGAAATACTTTTTTACTATTTCAAAATTAGTAAAGTATTTCAGCATATTTAAATCATAAATCGAAAGAAGAAGGTTGTTTTCATGTCAATGGCCGCTTCTTTTTTTTTGAAGAAAATTGGAATGACGCAAGCGGTCTATTTTCATGGCTGCAAAGAGAGCAGTTAGTGTATACCATACATGGTTAAATGAATTAAGAATGGAAGACGCACAAGAATATAAAACATATCTTCGTATGAACGAAGACTCATTTAAGGTTTAGTAAAGGTGAACAAACTAGCAAATCTTTATTTAGGAAGTGTTTGAAAGGATATGCCCTGGTAATTTGAGATGTAGCTGCTGGAGAATTTCATTCGTGCGCGCGTCTGACTATCATTCAGCTTTATCTCAAAAAAATCCACAAAAATCTTTAAAACGTCAAAAAAACGCGCAACTGTCTTTCGAAATGTTGAAAATTCTACAAATCAATTTGCAGAATTTTCTTGTTTTGAAAAGCCTGTAAAAATTTCACACCATATATTTCTGAAATGAAATTTTCAGACAGTCTCAAAATTAAAATTTCAAGTGTATATCCGTCCTTACTGTTTCCGTTTCATATTTAATTTCTCGAAAGTATGAAAAAATCATGTCAGAAGTGGGATTCGAACCCACGCCCACATTCGTGGACCAGAATTCTCCTTTTCAGGAAAGATGTTTGATCTTGAGTCTGGCGCCTTAGACCGCTCGGCCATCCTGACATAACATGTTACCTCGATTTGTCATTATTATTCAAGACACTTTTTTTAAAAATTATTAATGATTGTTTTATTATATATTTGATCATTTTACTTAATTTAAGAAGAAATTAATTATCTTGCTGTAGAACTTTGAATTTAATAAAGTGCTAGTTTTGGGCTTCGTCGCCCGAATATGGATAGTGGTCAGTTCATCTGACATCAAACGTGGTTCTCACGCTTGAACGCTTGAAGAAAATCTTAGACCAGAAAAAAGGGAATAAGCAGGTTAAAATTGACGAGTACAAGTTCAAATTGAATCAATTGAACAAGAAAAAAGATCAGTTATAAAATAAGCATTCCCTGCTATTTTTTTCCGTTTTTGATAAAGATTTTTCTAATCATCGAAAGTTTAGAATTAGTAGATTTTGTATAAAGTATAATATACATAGAGCTTTTTGATTTTGTTGTAAAAGTAAGAATAATCTCCTCAATTCTCCTTGCTGATTCTCGAAATTGTCCTCAAATTTTACTAAATTTCTCATCTATTCTCCTCGATTGTGAGTTTTAAAATGTTGTGGGAACCCTGATAATGTATGGGTTTGTCTCCAGAATAAAATTAGTGGCATCTGACATAAAATCTGACTTCAAATCTGTGAAATTATCAAAGCTAGCCTGGTGTGATGCCAACAATAGATGATTGTTAATCGCTGAATGTTGGTTACCAGAGATTCTTTTGCTTGTAAGATGGAATATTCCAAGGTTTTAACAATATAAGATGCATAGGATGCTACATAAGATGCTACATATACAACACCAGAAAAAACGAAACCTGGCAGACAACCTCCACGAAGATTAAAAAGCAACCTGTAAGGAACAACTGGGAAGGGTTTAGAGAACACTTTCCTAAGACGGGATCTAGCCTGTAATGAAACTGTTTCTAAGTATAGTAATATGACCAATGCCTTCTTCTTAGGCGAATTGACTTTAAATCTGCAAAATCCGCGAAAATTTGTATCCCTAAAGGAAACCCGAGGTATAAAATGATTAGTTATGAGTTTCGTTAGCAAAAATTAAGAGGCCTGGGAGGAGCAAACAAGTGCGATTTTGGCAATAAAAATTATGTTAATCAATTAACCTTTATAATATCTATGTATTGATAAAGTTTGCATGCACACTCCTTAACAGGTCTAAAATTATTGATGAAAGAAAATGTCTAAATTTGCTATTACTGAAATATGACATCATAATTCATGCAGCATAATTAAATCTGAAATTCTTTAAATGTGAATATCTTGAGAACGAAAAGAGCTTTTAAGTTAAGACTTGTTAAGCTCTATAATATAAGAGCAACATCATTTTATACCTCGGGTTACCCTTAAATTAGTTTCTTGTTTAATTAAGCTATGAGAGTTTATCCATGAAAAGTCTGTTTTTCATTAACCCAGATTGTTACCTCATGACATTTCAACTGGAAGAATGCACTTATATTCTAGTAGGTTAAAAAAACAGGACAGATATTTTATTATATAATTTTTTATTAAATAGTTTAACTCGTTAGGATCCAATTTTAGCAAAAAAAGGTTATATGTACTTGATGATGCAAAACAAAATTATGATATTACTACCATGTTAATTTTTTTGATGTTCCCTCTTTGTTACATTTGGTATCAGAAACCAGGCCTAATCAGCCAGACCTGTTTCAATAAAATGATTGTTTTTCATATTTGTGAGTAAGAATTAGCAATTTATTTTGTGAAATGTATTTTGACCATTGCCGTCCTTATCAGTAAAAATATAATTCACTTTAGCATTAATGAGTACACTGTATTACGTTTTTAGGTTGATAAACATGACTGAAACAGCACCAAATAAACCATTGTTTCGTGACATAAATGCTGATGACGATGATCCTGAAATAACTGAAATGGAAAGTCTATGTATGCAGTGTCATGAAAGTGTAAGTCTAGTAATTTTACTTTTACTTTTTTATATTTTAACAGGTACTAATTAAAGAGTTTTGGACCTTAACGTTTCGACCGTTTTACATTTCTTTAATTCTCTTGTCTGTGACATGATTAAGACTTGCTATTTTTAAAACAACTTTTTTTTAAACAATAGAATGAAGAAGTGTCACTATCGCTATAATAATAGCTGTCGTCTGTGTGTTTGTCTGTCTGTTACAAAAGCATGAAATGTGATACATTACATAAAGGACGGGTCCACGAGTTGACAACTAGTTCTTATCATAATTTTCTTTTTCTTTTTTTCTCAGGGAACTACACGTTTACTTTTAACCAAGATTCCATACTTCAAAGAAATTATTATCATGTCATTTGAATGTCCACACTGCCATTTTAGAGATAATGAAGTCAAACCAGGTTCTGTCATCCAGGAAAAAGGAGTTAGATTTACCTTAAAAGTGAATGATAAATCAGTATGTTCTTTTTGTTTTCTGTTTTCACGAATGCTTGAGATTGTATTTATAACCTGATTTAATTTTTTTTAAAAACTATTACAATGTTATACATTATACCTTTGTAAATTATTCATTTCAGATTATGAACAGACAAATTGTCAAGCAGGGATCAGCACTATTTAAAATTGTTGAGTTGGACTTTGTAGCATCAGCATTTGAGACAAAAGGAGGTAATGTACTAAAGTGTCATGAAAACTGAAAAACATGCTAATTTGCAATATTAATTTTTATAATTTTTTTTAGTTTTAACTACACTTGAAGGAATATTAGATACAGCTGTTACAGGCTTGCAACAGGATCAACCAGTTAGAAAAGTTGGTTTTATTTTTATTCAATTTTTTTATATTTTACTGGTCAAGTATGCAGCCTGTTTTTATGCCCCCCCCCCAAAAAAAAAAAAAAAAAAAAAAAAACATTTAACCACGCACGAAAACGAAACTTTCCAAAGGACTGATTAAAAAATAAATCCAACTGTTTGAGAATTTGCAATGCAATCACTTCCAGTAAAAAGAAGGTTTTTCTTTCATACTATTGCCACTGTCAAAAAATTTTATAACTGTAATCCCTAACCTCTGCGTTTGTACTGATGAAACTACTGAGCCACAGGCTGCCTACTGAAGTCCATTTAATATTATATTTCAATTGTACTCTAGATAATGCATCCAGATGTTGCTGAAAAGATTGACAAAATTATTGAGAAACTTGAAAAGTATAAAACTGGAGAATTTCCTTTCACATTCATACTTGAAGACACATCAGGAAATAGTTTTATAGAAAATCCATGTGCACCACTGCAGGATCCTAATTTACTCATAGAATATTTCGAGCGAACAAAGGAGCAAGATGAGAAACTTGGGCTTCAAGCAATAGAAGAAGAACCTGAACAAAAAGAGAAGGAAAACAAGAATGAAGAAGGTAAAGTACTTTACAAAAAAAAAGAGATAGAGTGAAGCATTCTCGTGATTATCATCTCCTGTTATTTTCCACACTCACTCAGTAAATTACCAGAACATTTGATGCCTATACAGCCTTTTAAATTCAGTTTCTTTTAAATCAAAAAAATTGCTATCATGAAATGTCACTAGCTTGCTTCTCCTTGGCAAATGTGTATTTACGTCGGCGACTGTGTATCAGAACTTTTTTTTCAATTCCATGATTTCCCACAAAAGCCACAGTTGAAATTAGCACACAAGCAACTGTTGAATTTTTAGCACACAAACAACAGTTCAATTCAAACAGAAAACAAGATTAAAACGTTTTTAAATCCAAATTACCATCGACTAACAACTTAAATATTGACAAAAGTTTGCCAACTTGAATCAAGAATTTCAGTTACCACGTCAAAAAATGTCAATGTGAAATTGTGAAAAAGGCTCGTTTTGTGAGGTTTATTACATAGTCACTTAGATCTCTATATTTTGTGTATTGTATTTTTTTATTTTTATCATTTTGTTTTAGAGAGCGATACCAAAATAAAAGACGAGGTATGATGTAATTATTTTATATTGGTTTATAATATGTAGGACCATATATTTATACCAGGAAATACTGAAATTTTGTCAATGTTGACAATGTTGATAAAAATACTTTATCCCTAATAAACCTCCAAAGAAATTAATTGTTATTTTTAATAGGTGTGTACAGTATAACTTTTTTTGTCCAAGTTTTCTAAGATAAAGGTGAGTAGTGAAACTACTGTTGAGACCTCCTTGGATTTACTAATGAAATGATGTTTATTTTTGGATGAGAAATTTAAGGAGCCACTTTCCATGTATTTTTTGTTTTTCTTATTGTTGTTGGTTTTGTATTATAAATATAATTTAAATTTAACTCGTTATTATTAATCAATGTAGGTATTGGAGTTTCCTACAAATTGCTCAGCTTGTCAGTCACCAACAATGACGAAAATGAAAGTATTACGTATCTTTTTATTTTTTAAAAATAAAACACACAAACACTTGCGTAAAATGAAGCCAAAACGTAATTTTATGTGTATGTTCCTCACCACCAACAAATCCTAACCACCACAGGCAAATCCTCCCTACAGGCAAATCATCCTTTTTCCTGTAAAGCATACCTATAAAGTGCAATGTGAAAGTAAAACAGTTGTTAACACTGTAATAAACTTAGTGGTGGCATTATTTGGCTTGATTTTTAATTTGTTCATAGCTACAAACTTGCAATCCAAGCTTGCATGTTTAAACATTGGCAAGTGTTTACCTTGTTTTTAAGTTGTCCAAGGTCACAAGTCTCGGTGTGGCCTTTATTAATTATTATCTTTAATTTAAGTATGCAAAATCTTTAACATATTTCCAATCAGAAATTCCGTACTTTAAAGAGGTAATAATAATGGCAAGTAGCTGTGATGTGTGTGGCCAAAAAAGCAATGAAATTAAATCTGGAGGTTAGTACTCAGTGTTTTAATCTTTATTACGATATCTGATACCCTTTATTTGATTCCTAATGTTTACTTAACTGTTAAAAAATTCAACATTGCAATTGATATTTCTCTTGTAGGTGCTACCGAACCCTTAGGTTCTAAAATTACATTTAAAATGACAGAGACTACAGATCTTTCAAGAGATGTGTTGGCAGTAAGTTAGTTTTCGTTGAATTTCACTGTCGCATGATAAGTTCCTTTTGATTTTACCTTTTTTTTGACATTTTAATAAGTTTTTCATTTTTCTTTGACATTTTAAAGGCCATTTTCCACCTTCCGGAATTATCCGCGTAACAAACATTCTTTTTGGGCACATGCACATTACAATTTTAAGGGAAGAAAATACGTGTCAAAAAAGACTTCACTTTTCTTTTTTCTGCTGTGTTGTTTTGCGGAAAATTTGTGTTTCTAGGAACCAATCGAATATCTTTTTTTTTTCATATCATAAAACATTTTTTCGGAGAAACTTAGTTGAAGAGGCTATAAAGCGGCTTAAGTAAGATATCCCATTGGTGATGCCCACCATCCTTGCACGTTTGAAATAACATTGAGTAAAAAGCAAACCATCCAGAAGGTTAACGTACAAGAAATAATACTAACATTGAATTTAAAAGAAAATAACTAGCTAGCTAGGTTGTTTTCAGTTATAATTGGGGGTCAGTATGATATTTAAGATGATTTAAGATGTTCTTTTTTGTCTTCATTTTAAACTTCTTCCCCGGTCCAATAAATTTAGTTATTTTCATTCCGCGAGCGTTTTTCGTGAAATTGAAAGCAGTCTGAAAGTTTGCCAGTTTGTTACATACATTAGTCTTCTTCTGGCGTAATTTTCATCAAATTTTTTCTTTAGTCACAAACCTGCACTATCCGAATACCAGAGCTAGATATTGACATAAATCATTCGAGTATGGGTGGAAAATTTACGACCTTAGAAGGTCTTTTTGTAAACATGAAAGAACAGGTAATCGCTTTTATTGTTATTGTTGTTTACGTTAAACATGGTAGAAAAGCAGCTGCAACGAAGAATAAAATAAAACAAAAATATTAATAAGCCCGGTTTGTTTATAAATAAGAAAAAAATTGAAGTGTTAGTTTGTTTATTTGTTTGTTGTTCGGTCGAGCTGTTTTTGTTTCAGTTTAACTCTAGTTCGGTTTTTGTGCAACTGTTGCCTAATTACCAGTCAAACATTAAAAAACTATTTCTTTAAGGTCGCTTGCCATTAGAGTCAGTAATTATTGTGCAACATGTTTTCCAATAAAGTCGTACGATTGATTTTTATCAATTTTTATCTTAATAATGTAAACCGACGTTTATGTGGTATGCACAACTGCGTGAACCTGTCACATGAAAGCATGGCTGAGCCTCCCCACCCAAGACTTCTGCAGTGAACACTGAGTAGCATAAGGGTTCATAATTTATTAATTTTCACGTTTAGCTTGGACAAATATTTCCATTTGCAATGGGTGATAGCGCGCCTGAAAATAATCAAATTAAAAATACAATTAACAAGTTAGATAAGGTATGTTATGCTTAGTTATTAAAAGTTTATAAATATTAGCAAAAAGTATTTTCGCGGAGAAGGACTCAAAGAGCACAATTCAACGTAATAAATTATTTTTATTGAGGACTCAAATTTATTTAATTGTTATGAAAGTTCGCTGTTTGACTGTTAAAACCTAATACTGCTTTTTTGCGATTTAAAGCTAAAAATAAGTTAAATCTGTGAATTTTATTTATTTATTTTTTTTATTTATTTTATTTTATTGACTCACTTATTTTTGTTAGGCAATAAGTGGCGATTTATTTCTTACCGTGATACTTGATGATCCAGTTGGCAATTCTTATTTACAGGTAGGCTGCACGTGATTTTTGTTTTGTGTTGCTGCATACTTTACGCTATGTAATTTTATATTGCGCGAATTATTAACACGTGGATTTGATCATAAGTAAGGTAATTGATTAATCATTTCTGATGACGACAGCACTTTTAGAAAGATTGCTTCCGTCTGAGCTAATTGAGAAAAAATATATTCATTTAATTCGTAATTTTTATTTATTTGTATTTTTTTAACTTCTAAACAAATACAGAGAAACCTTTGGTGTAAAAAAACTGTTTATCTTAGCTAACATTTTTTTAATTCGCTTTGCTCAACCGTTTTTCTTCTAAACTCTAACCCCTCGTAACCAAATAAGATTGGTTGCAATTATCTATTTTCCGAAAAGAAACCATATAGAAACTGCATAATTCTAAGTTCAAGTAAGGCAGTTACGTTTTGATTTTTAAAGAAACCTTTTAAAGGGCGGGCGGGCGGGCGGGCGGGCGGGGTTTCTTTTCAACTTTTTACTGCTCTTAATCAACTTGTAAGAAGGGTAGGAGTTGTTATAAACGTTAAGACTGGAACTAGTGTGCTCTGTAACGGCACAACGAATATAACCCAAGAAAAATAAATACGAAAATAAATTAATCAATTTAGTATGTTTGTGGCAAAAAAGGTGCCCTCCTTATATATTCAAATTTTCATCAATGCAAATGGTGCAATGTTTTTTTTTATATTTTTGCCACAAACACGTTCTCCCCCATATTGTGTTATGTTCCGAATTTTGGTATTTTAGAACACATGGGCGCCTGATGCCGATCCAAATCTAACAATCGAAAAATACGAAAGAACAGAAGAACAAAATGCAGAATTTGGCATTTCCGACATGCGCACTGAAAATTATATATGACACACATTCTAAAAATAAATGTATTTCTTTTTATAACTTTTTCTTTTTATAAATAACCTTTCCTTGCCTAACAAAATACCGGGTTTGGGATAAAAATGGTAAAGAATGTTAATATTTCTGAATTTAGATGTGACTATGGAGGTTGACAACCTTTGATGTTCACCTCTTTTTTCAGTTAATTGTGAAGCGAAGTGTTCGGCTTCTGCGAAAAAAAAAATTCGTTGCTTACATTTTCTTGCTTATGGTTAGTGGTGGTACGCACAATATTGAGGTGTAGATGACACCTTAAGTTAATTAATTTTCGCGAAATTTAATTTACGCAAATTTTAATTTTTTCGCAAAAATATGTCTGCAAATCTGGAAAATTACTAGAAATGATTTATACCCTAATATTAATCTTTTCTCATACTTAACTATGCTCTTGTGGCTTTGTATCTTCGCAAATTATCGGACATGGGCCTTTTCGCTAAAACTCAGATGGAGATTGTAATGCTCGTATTAACAACCTTAGTCCTGAGACGATATTAGATGAAAAAAGAAGCTGAAGAATTTCAACGCGTAATTTGTAAAACGAAATGCGTGGTTTCTATGCATGAAATTTATATAAAGCTGTATTCATTGAGATAAGAATGATTACAAAGAAGTAAACAGAACTGCTTGTCTCAGATTGCTGTTTTCCAGAAGAGCTTAAAATAAATTATCATTAGAGAATTTTTCTTTTTCGCAGATGAGACAAGGCATGAATGAACTTAAAGGTAATACTGAGAAGTTTCATGCAGATTAGTATTCCTTGTTTGTTTAAAATCTGTTGTTGGGTACGTTTAGAAATAAAACTGTTATGAGATGGTGAATATACGGAACTCCTTCAAGAAACAGAGCAACCAAAAATTAACAATGTGCGCCAACCATGTTGCAAGTATACTTAAAATATTACACCAGAAGTTCAAATGATTGGGGTAATAATTAGCTAAAGGCTGAACAATGGACCATCGCTGGCCTTCATCTTTTTTTCTACGGGACAGATTTTTAATTTAAGCAGTTGTGACCACGTATTAAAAATGGTGTCGTGTTAGAGGTGTTCGAAATGTAGTTTATAAACATCAATTATCAAACGTAGAATGACATTTATCTTATTGTAATTAAGGGATAAATTAATTTAATTTATACATAAGAACAAAACTATATGGTACTTGTAATGATATTTAGCTTCGGTTATGAAGTTACGCTTGTTATTACTAGTACGAAGTACTCAACATTTTTATTGTGTTGGATAGGTTTTAGAAACGTGCTCATTTTTTTTTACTTTCTGGTAATGACTGGTATTTTTTGCAGTTTTGCCATTCGCAAAAGTTTCTTACTCCTAAATGTTATACACTTTATTTATTAAACATTGTTTACCTACTTAAAAAAACGTCCCCAAAAATTGTTTAGTCATTATTTATTTGGGTAAGTTTAGTATGTAAATGGTTTATTTTCAAAGTATTTATTTCATTTACTATTATTTTTTACTTATTCCCCCTAAACAAATTCTTAAGCAAATAAAATTTTGGTAATTTTAGGCGCGACTGTTTAAATGTAGCCTTGTTTATAAAAAAGGTTTATAGACTGATGATGATCTACTTTTTTAAGAAAAGATTTTTCCAGTTTCTTGCACTGATTAAAAGTGCGTTGTCTGATAAAGCAGAAAACAGAGGATGTTGAAGTTCCTTTACATTTACAATAACACACTGTCATCTTTACAAACATTGTTATCAATCATTGTTATCATTCGATCAGTTTTATTGACCATGACCAATAATGACCATTAAAAATAATCGTGTATACCATAGAGATATAGTAATATGAGATAAAATTATAAGATATAATAATCTCTATGTGTATACGCGACAAAATGGTAAAATTTACCCTTTTTCACCAATGTTCACATAAAATGAATAGTTAAGGCTGAGACACTCGCTTTTACAATCATTGTTTTTGATCAATGCAGTTAAGCATGATTAATGGTCACATACTGTAGGACCGACGAATTGAATGTGGAGGGACCAATATATTTACTAAGGATGGTCCCTTCATGGTTTGGGCCGCCTTAAAAAATGTTTGAAATTTCAGATCACCAAGTTTATTTTGTTGACTAAAATATTGTTTTTGAAGTCGGCTCTGGAGATGTATGCTTTGGATAACTTTATTTGAATCTTTACTTAAATTAACTTACATTTTTATATCGTGTCTCCATTTGGTTTATACTTGTGAAGGTAAAATAATGGTCGCAGATGTCAAAGTTCATTTTTTTACATTAATTCTTTACGATGAACTTTGTTCAAAATGGTTTCTTCATTTCTCACATCAGGAAATATCTAGGACTGAATAGGTTTTATGCTGTTTGTTCTAAAAAAAATTTATTGAATAAATGAACAATTAAGAAGATGTTATTTAAAGTAGTATGTCGCAGATGGTCAGTTGACGATAATAATTTGGGAAACATGTTGGTAGCTACTTGTTGAGAAAGATTAAAATTAAGATAAGTGATATGCCACCGAATATTTTGCTTTTTGTTTATCGTTCTTATTGTTTCCATTGTTTGTTTATTTCCTATTGCTTGTTTGTTTGTTTGTTTGTTACCCATCATGTAACTCTGTATAAGAAGTAGGACACTAAAAAATGTGCGTTAAAAGCTTAGGAAGTTAAAATTGACTTTTATTGTGTGTTTCTGCACGCATGTGCAGAAGCAATTCGCAAGAATAGTCCAAGAGCAATCGGCGTCAGAGAGCAATATGAAATACTAGTCCATGGCCCGTGGAAAAATCCACGGGTTAGCCCGTTCTTTTTATACCGCATTGCGTGCGTCTCCCTACTTGCTCTACCATTTTGAGTGACAGACATACAGACGTATACGAGTACTATAAAATAGATTGTTCGTCGAAGGAATCTACCTCAAAAAAAAATTCCATAGGTAGTTATTGGTCTAAATGTACTGCATATTTAATTGGACAACATGACAACATTTTCTTCTAATGCAATTGTTCACAAAGCAAGTGTTTTTAGATAAACATTTCACCATGATGTAATTTCTTCTAAAGCAGTTGTAAAAGAGCTTTATTCGTTTACTTTATGAGATTTTTTATAAGGTCTCAGGTTTTGGTCCCTTTCACATTACCAGAAGTGGCAATTATCTTTCCAGAAATAGCATTTTGTCATTATGGTGACAAAACCAGAAATCTGATGATGTCAGTAACAACGAATTTGTCAGTTTATCAGGACACAGTAAAAATCAGTAATTACAAAAGAGGTGCAGACGAATGCCGTGGTGACAAAAAGAAAACACAGAAGACAGCCGTAACAACAACAAATGCGTTCTTGAAGTGCTATAAATAATTTATGATAATACTCGCTTTAACCGGATTTGTTTTGTGTACAATATTCTCAATGCTAGTTTACGATATTCATATATCTTACGATTACAAATTATAATATGCTCTACGCACTGTAACCTGCATACTTACCACAATATAACATTTTGCGCATAGTGATCCATATTACGTCATTCATTGGTGTCACACATGAGTTACTTCTTAATTAAGTTTCTTGCGTGTTGGCCTAAACAAACAGTCAAGGATGCATTTTAATTCAGTTGGGATTAGTTATGCTGATAATGTGACATATTCAGGCAATTTTAAGAGAAATTTAGGAAATAATGTACCCGATTTTGACGATTTTTTTTTTTTAAATTCGCGAAATTAAACCATTGTAATAAATCATTAAAGAGCTAGTTCATTCACAAAAAGAAATCCATGTATGTATTTTTTTTTTTTTAATTTAATAAGTAAAATCAAAAGAACCACGATTCTCATTAAAACTTAGAGATGAAACCAATCAAATTTCTTTAACACCTTTTATATCTTTACATTTAACACCTTATTGTTTAAGATTTTTAAAGTAAAGAACCCATGATAGTCTCCTCCCTTGGCTCCTTTGTACGTGATATCAAAAAAGGTGAAAAGCAGACCACGAAAAAATCAAATCATTGGTAAAAGTATGATTCAAGAAAATAAATGCACGCTAAATAAAAAAAAAAAATGACTGGCAAAAATCAAATCAAAGTGTAAATTCCTCTTCTTAGGGTGGTACGTTTTCTTCATTTAGTATGCACCAGGGTTTTGCTGATTGCATCAGAAAAAATGGTAAACACAATTGACTAACTATTGACGTAAAACCAGTGATCGATGAACATATACATCTAAATATTATATAAGAAATTAAAAATGTATTGTATGAAAAGTTATTAAAAATGCAAAGCGGCGTGACGGTATATGAGACAGTCATTCATGGCAATGTTTCCGTGTTATTTGGCAACGTTGTGAACAGGTGTCAGAACGCGTAGAATAAATAATTTTTATTGATACACTATGATGCTCTGTTTTTAATCGACTCGACACTTCGCACACAAAAATATTCTATACGCAACTTGACTGTTGATCTGATACTCGACTGGATTAATAACATTGTTAGAGGTGTATTTTAAAAACTGCAGCTCAACCAGAATTTCTTGCGCATAATACTAGAATCGCTTAAAAATCTAGGTATTTTAATTTTTTTTTTCCTTAGAAACATAATAGAATACCTAATTTCGTGATTAGACTGTGAAGCAAGCCAGGGTCGTTCGGTTGGATAATGTTTTTGTTTTAAGAAATAATGAAAACAAAACAAAATAAGAAGCGAAAACGTAAACGAAACTGTACGCCATATCTGGGAAAGTGCTTGTTATATGGAACAAGAAGACCAAAGTTATAAAATACATGCTCACGAAATAAACGTGTAAGGAACCTTATAGTAACGTTCGCTGAATTTCTTCTTCACAAATATCTCTGCTCAACAACAGATGAAAAAAAACTTATAATGAAATATTTAAATATTTAAATAAATTCATTCAAAATTTTTGTCAGTTTAATGTTAAGGTTATTTTCTCTTTACCAACTGATGTAATAGAATTATTTTCTGTTTTTGCTCTATTTTTTTGCTATTTTTTGCTTTTTTTTCTTATTTTCGTGTTCACAGCTTCTCCAGTTTCGGCATGATAACTTTAATTAATTCCCTAGGACTAACAACAATCTCGTCCCTAAGAATTCTCCCTCTAATATGTAACTAGCGGAAGAAGTAGAGCCAGCACGCATATCGAAAAATGAAAAATACTTAGGGGACGGGATTGGGACTTACAAAAATGTTTTAGTATAGCGTCCCACCTATTGGGTAATGGTAATTCATCAGCAATATAGTAGAAAAACAGAGGTTGTTTTTAAAACATTGAAATTATTTAAATAATGTTTCTAAAATAAAGCTTTTACATACTTTCTTAGGTTCCTTTTCTTGTGAGTTAAAAACTTTGAAACATTCTTTGGAACTGTTAGCTAATGACTCATCTTGTATATTGTATTTATATAATTAAAAGTGATCTAGTAAACCTGTTTCTCTCCATCGCTTGTAATTGAAAATCATAAAGCAGTAAATGATTAGCACTACATTAGTAATGTAGTGCTAATCATTATTTTTAGTTGGCATTTCAAACTCTTATTTTTAGGTCCTCGCTCAACATGGATGCGCAAGATTTTGTGTTGATTGTTGGATTTAGTTGCGTATTCTTTTTTGGTGTAATTGGCAACTCGATGGTTTGTTTTGTTTTTCACAGGAAGAAACGGAATAGAGATATATATGAACCAGAAGGGCAGGAAAGACACAATTTTGAACGTTTGATTTTTTCCTTGGCAATTGTGGATTTAATATCAAGTATTATTAATCCAAGTGTCTTCACATACTGGCAGGTAACGCATTACGAAGCATGGCATTTTGGGAGGTTTTTGTGCAAATTGATACCAAGTTTAAATGCTATTTCCATAAACATTTCCATTGGCTTTATTCTACTGATTACAGTAGGGCGGTGCCGTAGTATTTGTTCTCCGTTTAAAACACCGTTTACGTCAAAGCAAACTTGTTTGTTTTCGGTCACGGTGTGTTTGCTGTCTGTTTTATTAGAAACACCGTATGCTTTTCAAACAGATTTGATGCCACTTTCAACAGCTAAATATTTATGCCCTATGACGTCATACACTCAGTTCCAGCGTGCTAACTCACATCGTTTTCTCACGGACCCTACCCATAATTCTTTAAAACTAAAAAATGCATCACCAATAAAAATATTCGATTTTAAAGTGTACAAGATATGCAATGACGTGTATAAAAACAATATCTCAGTAGATACAGCTAGGACAAATCCATATTACATAGAATCGTACAAAAGCAATGTCCTAAACCAAAATTTCATTAATATCTCAAAAAACTGTCGCCTTCATTGCTCGCACTATTCAGTGACGTGTTACGCTGACAAGAATTTGATTTACACAAAAACGGAATTCAGTTTGACAATTGTTCGGGATTTGACATTTATTTTAGCTCTTTTTATTTCCAATTATCTAATATATAGAGAATTAAACAAAAAAACAAGCAAAGTTCCATTGTATACAATTCAAGAACAGAAGAAAATTCTAACGCTTCTTATAAGTATGGCGTTTGTGTTCACGCTTTTCGTGTTCCCAAAAGATATATTCTATTTGATCTACACTGGTTGTTATATCTATGGTTGGAACATGCCACTTGGTGTGGCAACAACTATAAACAGTTATTTGAAGTTGCTTCAAGTCTTCAACAGTGTTTGCAATCCATTCATATACGCGAAGCTACACGCAACGTTCAAAAGAAAACTCAAATCTTATCGTCACACATCGTCAAGAAAAAACAACGATATATTGCTACGAAAGTGTGATGAGTTACCAGTAGCAGATAAGAATATGGTACATAGATTATAATAAAAAGTTTGTGGGAAATTTATGTAGAGTTTTCCAAAAACGTACTGAAACCTTCTCAATCTGGTTTCCAGGTTTTTTTTTCTGATATGTGGAAAGCGAAAAAGAAGCCCTGGGGACGAAATTGGAAACCTTCTCCGTTAAAGAATTATAAGTTATCAATTACCAAGGATTTAAACTGATGTATTTTTTGTAACAAATTGCATATAACATCCTTTACTAAAATAAAAATATTAGCATACAGCTTATAATAAAAGCCATACGAAATTTCGTCGACGTTTAACAAATGTAATAAAATTGAACAAAGAAAACTTTGTCGTTTCGAACCTACCACTTACCAAGTACTTGCATTTCTTTGTTGTCTGTAAATTCGCCTTAAGCAAATTTTACATTTTAAGGTGTGCATTTATTAAGAACAAGCGTTAAAATTAGAGGGGCATTTGTTTAAAAAATGAATAAATTTGGAACAGTTTTTGCAAGACGACAAACAACACAAAAGAGAAATGTAATATTGAATTGATGTCCATATATTAATCTTCATCCCCCTCTTGGACGACTTATATTCTCATCGCCGGTTTGCTCTATAAGTCCTAAGTCGGTTGATTTGAATGGGTTAGTTCTGAATCTATTAATAATAAATTGGGAGTGGTCCCCATGAAGGGGATCAAAATAACTGGGAAGTTTTAAAGATTCCACCCAAAAGACTGACTGCTCATCCTCTCCGACGTAACTAAGTTACATTAATCGCTAGGAAGTACGTATAGCATCGCTTTAGGATGCTTGCCACACAAGCCAATTGGGGTGAGTAGGTAGATTCGAATGGACTGACAACACTATATTTACAGTGCACTGGAGTGGAGACTCGAACCTGACTCGAATCTGATAGATAGTTCTTTTTCAAACCATTTAAATTTCCGTTACATTTTACTCCAAATACTATATTTTAATCATTAAAACCTTGAAGATTAAACTAAACAGTTGATCCAATTTTCTTTAAGTGAAACTAAGAGATAAAATCTCTTTTGGTGTATTTTATTTACATGATTTTTTCTATCAATTTGCAGGATTTGTATCATGGAATTTTCGGAATGAGCCAAAATCAAAGACGTCTAGCACCCCTCTAGAGTTCATTTATTCTTTTCTTTTTGGGATATTGAGTGGTAATTTGTAATGTTAACTTCATCATGCACAACTGGGGAGGGGTTTGGGAAGAAGAATAAGAAAACTTCAAACCACTGGTCTTTTTGTTTCGCAGGACCCTCATTGATAACAGTTTCTATTAGGAACTGAAGAGGCTATGTTTGGTAAATAATAGTAATAATTAGTAATTCTTTTTTAAACTTATTCCCTCCTCTCTCACCTTCCACCTGTCAAAATATGCTTTAACTGGAAAAAAGGTTGTAAAAATTCTTTACTTGTTTACTTTGGTTACTTCTATTGTAAAACAAAATAGAACATAAAAAATATTTTAGAGTTTTTTTTTATGCTACCATTTAGAGATAATAAAAAAGATAAAATAACAGATGCGAATTAAAAACAATTTTTAAAATTTTAATTCTCAATAAGAGACTCCTCTTTTTTGTTGTCCCGTATAAACTCTAGACAAGATGGTACTACTGAACTTTTTACCCATAAATACACCTAGTTGGACATTTTCTATCGGTTTCTTTTATAAGACATTCTACTAACTCTTGCACAGAAGCACCAGCACCGCAAAACTTTTCTTTCCAAGTTTCCGAATTAGCTGCCAGATTGTCATTTTTTATATGAAGCTTCCTAATCTGGGTATCTTTGCAGGTCAATTGTGTCAATAAATTCGAAATCTCATCTTCTCTTTAATAACGCTTTTGCTCCTTCTGCACTTGCAAAAGAGATGCCACTATAACGTTCTCTGCAAGCATCTTTGCAACAGTGTTGATATCTCTTTGAAACCTTTCAACTTTCCTTTTCTTCATTTGTAAAATGTATTTTTTCTTTTGCTCAACAATACTTTCGCATTTTGATACGGTTAACTTCAGCTTCTTAAGCTCTTTGAGCTGCTTCATATCTTCTTTCTTTAGAACTGCTATCTCATTCATCAACCGATTACGTTCGTCTTCATAGGCTTTAATATTATGTGTTGCTTCATCAAGCTGCAGTTCCAGAACTTTTCTCTGCAATTCAGCTATCTGATTTCTATTCTTATACCCCTCAAGTCCCTCGTTCAAACAAACATTTTGCTCGTTCATTTTTAACATCTCTTCTTTGACTAATTTATTTTTCAGTTTTGTTTGAACCAATTTTTTTTCCAGAATCTCATTTTGCTCCGAATTTGCCTTAAGAGCTGAATTTAACCTTCGTTGGTCAATTTTCATTAAAGCAATGGTTGCATCTTTAGCTTTAATTTCAATAGCTTTGTTTGCAATATCATTTTTTAATGATAAGATGATCACTGTGTTAGATTTGAGTTTTGTCTTCATAATATTGACAGCAACATCGTTTTCGACATTCTAGTAAAAATATAATTTAAAATCCCTTATACAAGAAGTTGAATCTTAGTTTAGTTCAGGTCTCAGATTTTTTAACCAAGTAATCTGTTTTGTTTATTTAATTGAAACATGGTAACTGATGAAAAACATAATTATAAAGTCTTTTAACTGAAAAAAATACAAAAATTATTTTATTGGAAACGACGATTGATTTTCTTGTATCATTTGGTGCAGCATCTTTCAAGATATTAACTTCTTTAACATCAGCCTGGCTTCTAAATACAGCATCAGTGGTAAGATTGTTCTCAATAAGTGGTTTATTTGAAATCACTTTATTTGATTTGTTTATATATTCTTCACCTTCCTTTTACCCATCGTGCAAGTTTTGCAATTCAACTGTAAACCACTAAATTTATAACTACAAAAACATCTAAATGTGTCATATTTGACGTGAATTAGGTCTACAAACGCAACGTCATTATTGAAATGCCGTCATTCATTACAAACTGCCGTAAGATAAAACTATTTTTCGTTGTTCGTACACTGTGTTTCACGTATTATCTCTTCACATTTAATATCTCAACTTATGTTTTACTGTAAACATTTTTCACGACAAATTAAAGACTTCTATATGGATTTAAAAAAACTTCTATGTTATTGCTGTTTACGGCATTAAAGAGTGTTAGGTGAAATTAATTCCCCTCACTATAAAACGTTTTCATAAATACCTTGTAAAAGGGGTGTAATCTCTGATTTAAGTGCACTGGTACAAGAATTAGATGTTATCAATTTTTTTTCAAAAAAATATGTACATAGGCGAACATGAAAGAAACAATTTGTTGAACATTATCATTATTTATTGTCTAATGACATAATAAGTTGCTATTTTGATAATTTGAAAGTTTTAAAATGAATTCAATTTAACTAAATTAGAGTATCTGCGATCTTTGATACACTGGATGATCACGCATGTATGCTGACATTTAAACTTTTATGACCTTTGGTCTTAGGTAAAAGTTTGAAAGTTGATTCCATTTTGTGTGGTACAGTGCTCCTATAAATAAACGTTCATGCATTTGAATTGTTATGCAAGAAAAAAATGAACGTGAAAATATTTCGCAAATTAATCAAATTAAGCTGAGAAAACATGGCTCCTTATTCATTATTGAAGGTGAAGTGCCCTGGTTGGAACGGGTACAAAAAAAGAAAAAAGTATAAAACATAAACAAAATGCCTTTTTTCAAGTCAGATTTTTTTCGCACAGAAAGGATAAACTTCTTTCTTGTTTAGTGGTCGATCTGTATCCCACAAAATGTTTACCTTTGCAAGGTATGGTTTTTTTCCAGCATCAGTTACCATCATGGCCCAAAATGGCACCCCTCGTTTCATGAATATACACTTGTTAGGATTCAGTAAAGTCCATAAGTCCTGATCTTGAATAATGTGGTGTCAAGAGCTTTTCATTGTTGCTTCTACGTCTTTGTAGCAAGGAAGGCATCATTGTTTATGACTAACCCTCTGCTATAAGAGCAAATATTACAGCAGGTGACTTGTGCAGCTCACCTGGTACAGGTTTTGTTTGTAAGACGTTTATAGCGCATCAATTGGTCGTCGGCATGAAAGTCCGTAATGTATTCAGACTTGGAGAAGTAGCGATAGCCAGCCAGCTGTGCTTTTATATCCTCTGGTCTTGGTATTGACATATTGGTATCTTTACGGCCTTGTTTGGATCCCTCATGTTTGGAGGTTTGCTACAGCATCTCCACACATGACAGTTCCTTGATAATACTCCGCACATATAATTGATTTCCATATGGTTTGATTCGCATTTTTGTTTCCAAAATGACAGACTTTTAGCTTCTTTCACCAATGTAACACTTTTACTAGCAGTCTCTTTTGGAATAAATAAATGTCTTATTACGACAATAAAAGCATTAAACAGTGTTGATTACAGTGACAAAAATTAGTTTATTCTAGTCACCAATTAAGTTCCCTTGTTGGTAGGGGTAAATAAATAAGAACA
Source organism: Hydractinia symbiolongicarpus (assembly GCF_029227915.1). Taxonomy (NCBI): domain Eukaryota; kingdom Metazoa; phylum Cnidaria; class Hydrozoa; order Anthoathecata; family Hydractiniidae; genus Hydractinia; species Hydractinia symbiolongicarpus. The sequence goes on from NC_079877.1 coordinate 3,929,635, forward strand.
AGATATATAAGCATAAACAAAATATTTGTCTTTCAACAATAACCATATGGAAATCTGGCTCTAACACATCGATGTCAAGTACATTTTGTATGAAAATATATACTGAATATATGCTGAACATGTTGCATGCAAAAAGTTTAGCGAAAAAGTTTGAACATATTGTGAGTGGGAATTTAAGTCATTTTTACAAGCATAAATGATCGTATGAAAAAGTAGTGATAAAAAGGGGCCAGCTAAAGGTGAAGAAATGTGTAGAAGATCGATGTATATTTTAACTGAAATAATAAATATTCTAGAAAGTTGTTTTGAAATAATGAGATATAAACTTTCATTTTTTGTTTACAAAGCGTACAGAACGTGCTATCGCCACTAACTGTACAATTGCTAATTGTAATAACATATCATAAATCACAATGATATTGCAAATTTTGATGTATCAATTACAATTAATCACAAAAGAAGATATTTCTAGAGTATTATGTATCGTACATCAATATTGCGAGAAAAAAATGCTTACAAGAATACTTGGTAAATTTAAAAAAAATAATGTTTGCTTTGACGGAAACATGCTCACACACAGTAAGGCGATATTTTACTGAAGGATACACGTGTTTTATTTGTAAAAGATTATGCTCACCAACAAAGATTAAAAACGTTAGGGGTAAGTAACAAAAAACACTTTATTAAAAAGGTCAAAGAAGGATTTAAGAAAAAAGTCATTGCATTGCCGTGTTTCATCACTTATATTTTTATTTCTTGTGGACATGAGAAAATGCTTAGCCACTTATTCTAGGAAATCATAAACGCATTCTTATGAAATCTTATCGGTCACGTGTGAGGCCGGTCATTTTAAGCCGGTCAAGAATCTTACACGCAGGTAACTTTTCCATTTGAAAAGTGATTGCACGCTTAGGCATATTACTACAGTTGCCACCGTAGTAACGAAAGTAGGTCACCGTAGTAACGAAAGTAGGTCACCGTAGTAACGAAATTATCATTGCTCTGGTTCCTACACCACCGTTAATTTACAGCGGTTGTTAGTAGCAAGCCAAATTAGGACTTTTGCGCTATGAATCACATTGATAAAAAATGAAGATATTTTATCCATTAAAAAAGGTTAAGCATATGTTTTGAAATATATTCTTGCATAGAAATGTTAAATAGAATAATATACGAACATCAATGGCAAACTTAAATCTGATCCTGGTACAATCTCAAACGCTTTCGATGAACATTTTGTTTCAATTGCTAAAAGCATAAGCATAAGAAGAGGCTATCCTGGGTAAATAATAGTAATAATAATAATAATAAAAAAATGGGACACCACTCACTGTTCAACAATTCTCTTTCTTTTTTTGCAAAATCTTGTTCAAAATTCAATTTTTCTCAACGTCTGTCTAGTCTTAAATCTAGCAAATAGTCTTGTACGTTTAGTATTCCTCCAAACATTCTCTTCCTCTCATAAAAACAGAGATATCCACTCCGCCTGCCAAATTAATCTCTCCTTTTCTACGAGTATACGAGTATACTGCAATGGTTGTTCCCATTCATAAAAAGAACTCAAAAACCGAAGTCAGTAATTATCTCATTGCTCTCGAATCTTGACAACATATTTGAAAAGGCTCACCTACAAACATGTTTATGGTTTTCTTAATGCAAATAAAGTATTTTATAAACAGCAATTTGGATAACAACAGCAACAGCTCATGGCTACTCTAGTAAACATCTCAAAAGAATCATTGATGCGCTAGAAAAGGGTGACTACGCAAACGGATATTTTATAGGCTTTCAAAAAGCTTTTGATACTGTACATCATCCTATTCTACTTAAAAAAACTGTCTCTCTATGACATTCGAGGTGTAGCAAACTCAAAAACTGTCTCTCTATGACATTCGAGGTGTAGCAAACTCTTTATTACCGCAAACAATTTGTTCCTCTAAACATGGTTAAATCATCTAATAGGATTGTTAGACATGGTGTCCTTCTCAGGGATCTGTTTTTAAACCTTTTCTACTTTTTATTTATATTAATGATTTCTTTAGTACTATTAAATACTCTGATGAAGATCATTTTGCTGATGACACAAATAAATGAATTTGGACCTAAAGTTTCTTAGTCATTGGTTAAAGGAAAACAAGATTTTTATAAATGCAAATGAAACAGAGTATATTATATTTAACCAGGCCTCTAAGTTACAATTTTAAACTTTTTAAAAACGAGAAAAGAATTTATCCTAACACTTATTTAAAGCATCTTAGTATTTTATTTGACGCAGATCAAAGCTGGAAATCCCAAATCAATAACATTGTAATGGAGCCCAAAAGTTCTATTGAGACGTTATCCAAACTATGTCATTTTGTATCTCAAGATATTTTTCTTCTTGTGTATTATGCTATTTTTTAAAACTTTGGTAAGATTCGCCATGAAAATTGATGGATTAAAAAAGTAAAACAAACAAGTTAAAATCAAGCAAAAGCTTTTCGGTATAAAACCATCGTCAGTGCATATCGTCACTGATGATATGCACTGTTTTACTTTTTTAACCCATGCTATTTTTCATTCTCACCTTTAATATTTTCCTCAAATGTGAGGTCAACGCAATAAATAGTCTCTATCTGAATCGTACATCAATACTGCAAAACATCATGCCTTGAGAAAGAAAGAACATGTGATGGGAACAAGGTTGATTCACTTGAACACGCCCAACACCAGCTTTCAACTCGCGCAAATAAATCTGAGTAACTTTATCTAATCCAGATCAATATCACTAACTTCGGTCACTATTTTATAAAGTACAATTACATTTTTTCGTGGAACGCCATTTAATCCAAACTACCAACTAATATTATTACTTTGGATAACTTTGGATAATTTTTCATTAACAATTAGATTTAATTTGACTGATTTGTCAATAGTGTCACGTTTCACTTTATGTTTGAGCCGTTATTTGCGTCTTGCGGTTGTTCCTTGTTTCGTCTATTTTAAGCCACACTTTAATAGCTTTTTGTGAGTGCTGGTCTCCCTTCAATAGTATTTATGATATAGTATTTCTGTTGTATTTCATTATTAAACGACATTACTGTATCCTAAACTGCTGATAAAAAATTCCCTTCCTTCCTTCCTTACTCTCCGTGAATGCGTCTCATCATCCCCCCAGTACTCTTCTCACAAAAAATTCTTATAAATCTCAACTGCATGATAAATTTATTTTTATTGGTTTTATTGCTTGAAAATTTTTGTTTTCTTTTTATTAACTTTACACTCTTAATTTTAAATTGAACTTGAGAGAGAGCTTTTATTTCAGGGGAAATGCGGCGCCGAGTGCTTTGCGCCTACAAATTTGCTAGTGTTTCAGAAAAAAAAAATTACACTCGGGTACCTTATGAATTTCACATTTCCCCGTTAACATTTCGGCACCTACACCGAAACATAATGGAGGCCCAGCAGCAAGTTAATACTGACGGATGAAAAGCGAAAGGGGTTGAAAGTTTCATACATTTTTGCTTGTTTTGCCTGTTTGTCTCAACACCCAATGTATTAAACGGAAATTTATGTTATTGTTTCACTGTATTTACAATTATAATCTCCACGATCTTAAATCAAGCTACCGAATCCAGCTGTAAAATCTTTGCAAATTTGCTTCCACGACAAAACAAGTCAATATTTTAACTTTTTGCCAATGTCGCTAAAACTGCTCAAGTGGCAAGCGTATTAAGGTACTTTTTCACTTAAAGGTGATGTCACACAAAAGAACAACCAAGAGTATGTTTCAAAATCTTTGATAGTTGGGACATGCAGACCACAATAATCAAAGAAATCAGTTTAAAGAGCAACTTGAAATATGCTTATGCTATGGCACTGGTTTCTAATAGCTAAAAAGCTAAATTCATAACTGTGTAGCTAACATAACACCCACTGAAAAAAGTTGTAGGTCCTAGCTAGCTAGCTAGCTAGCTAAGTCTATAAATTAAAGTGAATTTAAAGTGAATTTTCTTTTTGTCTGTCAGGTACATGGCACACATACACAATTTTGTATGTATTTGCAGCTCATGCAGATATCTATATTATAATACCCGTATACGTCTGTCTGTCACACAAAATGGTAGCTCAGCTGCGCAATAGCGAGAAGCACGCAATGCGGTATGAAAAGGACGGGCGAACCAGTGGATATTCCACGGTCTAATGACTAGTACTATATAGATAGCTATAAACCACTTTCCTTTTAAGTTGATGTTTAGATTTTGTGTTGAGAATAAATAGACATGCACTCTCATTGCTGTATATAGAATAGATAGACAAGATAAATCTGCATATTTCACATGGCCAGCATCACAAATATCTAGGCATATACCCTGTCTATTATTTCCAGGGAGGCCATGACCCACAGTATTTAATGCTTATTTAGAGCTACGCAGACCGAATTATTAGAGGGTCTGTGTGTTTTACCAGACAACTCTGTTTAACATCCATTGGCCCCACAGTGTTTTGTTGTAGTGTGTTGGGGTTATGGTAAAAATACTCACCGGTATAGATGCATCCCTTGGTTGGTCTCTATGATCTATGAAGTGTAAATTTTGAAAACGACAGCATATTATGGTCCTGCATAATGCTGCCAGTTCCACAGGGCATGATGGTCACAACTGCATTTCTAGTTAACGCTCTAAAAAATTATTATGACAACTGTGAACATAGTTTTCATTTGCTTTATATGGTTGATGACACATAGTTTAAAAATCAGTAAAGTTAGCTACTAGGTCCTAAAACCTATAAACTTATAATATTCCTAATATTATTCTTATTAGAATAAAAACAACCCATATATATATATATATATATGTATATAAATAATCCGTTTTAAACTACATTTTAGTGAAAAGATTTTAAACATCAAATGACTCCTTTGAGTGGAGTTCATCTACACAAAGATTGCGAGAAAGGTTAAACAAAGCCCGGCTACGGGCATGACCGTTAACCCTCGTACTACGCCAGCAGGATCTGGAATGAATAGCAAACAAGATGAGTCTAAGCAAGATTCTGAACAAAATGAAGATAAAAATTCTGAAGATGTTGATATGCAAAAGACTTCAGGGGGATTAGATGATGTGGAAGAGTTGTTAGATAACCTAAATCTCGAAGGTGAGGTTGAAAGTGATGAGACACGAATTACAGATGCTGATTATGATGAAAACGGAATTCCTGTTTTTCCACATGAATTGCTTGCAAAACTTGACGAAATGGTAAACAAGCCAAAGTGGATTATTCCTGTCCTGCCCAAAGCAGAACTTGAACTGCTAATGGATGCTTCAATAAAATTGGCCAAAAAAGGTAAGTTTGTCTACCAATGTGTGAGTTTAGTTTAAACAAATCGAGAACATACCATCTATTTTAAGGTGTTTATTTTGTTTTAAATCATTTTTGTTGTCAAAAGGCCAAAGTAGTGATGGAACACATGGAACTTGTATAGCATGTGATCACCAGCATTATGCATTCTTAAAATTGAAGAATTAGATGATTGAATAATAAAAGTATAATTCCATAAGTTATTGCTTATAAAAAAGGTGTTGTTGCTGTTTGAGTGTGATTTTACATCCCCTGTTTGTGTTGCTAGTGTTACTTTTTTCACACAGGCTTAGACACCCAGAGTGAAGCATGTCAACGTTTCATCAAGGAAGGAATGACAATTTCATACAACAAAATCCTTCTTGACGATGCAGTAAGCACGTGGAAATTTGAAATACATGTAAGATTTTTTTTGCATGCATTTTTAGCTACTTACCCTAATAAAGGACACAGCTAAAAAAATTTTTGTCACTAGCGAAGTATATAACTAGCCAACTCTTAAATATTTGAAGATTTGAAGCCAATATTTCTGACAACCAAAACACCTATTTTTTACCTGATGTATATCACCTTCTTGGAAAAGTATGTTGCAAGGAGGTAGTATTCTAATCTAATCTCTATCAAATGCTGAAGAGATAGCATCAGGTTGATAACATATTTGGTAGCATATTAACCTGACATGCCATAAGTTGTGGGTTTAAGGCACATGCCACTTTTATTTATTGCATAGTTTTGTACTAAGATGGTTACTTATTTAAATAACCACAATATAAGTTTTATCTTGTTTTATTTTATTAATTCTAAATTTTCACTTTGAAATAAACCTTCTATGTAAATCTGCTTTGTGTATTGTTAGTGTTGCTTGACAATGAACAGAAATCTATGCATGGTTCCCAAAACTGGGAGCCATAGACAAACCCAGTACACAATGTGCAGCAATATTTTAACGAAGCACCCAATAACTTATCTGCCTGCGAAGTGTATGTAGAAAATGGTTTTTCATGACCCATCCATGGGTCCGTTCTCTACTGAGAATGACAAACTGCTATCTGTAAGTGTGTTGTTGTTTAGAAATATATTTTGAGGAATACTGAGAAGCTTCTGGAACTCTGTGTGGTCAAATTAGAACAAGATTGGTTTCCTCTGCTTGACTTATTGGCAATTGCATTAAATCCCAGTTCTCGGTACCTAATTTGTTTGTAATAAGTCATTTATTTGACTCCTTAACACATTTCTTCTACAGTACCACTTCAATGTAACTTTACATGTTTGCAAGTTTTACAACGTCATGTAACAATTTCATGTCTACATAAAGAACCTTTGCATATCTTTTGTTTACACGTGAACTTAATTGCTTTCTATTGTTATTGTCGTGCGGAAGTCATACAATAAGATTTGATGAATCCTGTTGTTCTTACATGTAACATTGTTTAAAAGTGTTAACAATCGCCAAAGCTATTAAAAGATATATATGTTTTAAAAAATATTTAAACACGCATAAAGCGTTAAAGATTTTGTGTTTAATGTAAAATCATGTTTATGCGAAGAATGTAAAATTAAAGCAATCATAGTAAAACTTTTTATAATAGCTTGGTAACTTGCGCATTGCTACCTGTTTTTTTATTTCTATTTTGAGAATACTGTTTCAATACTCACATGCACTAAAAATAGTAGTTTGGAATACTAGTTTCAGTACATCAAATTAAACTTACTTGACGGCGATTAAATTAAATAAAGTAGTTTGCCATTTTTGTGAATCCCAAGTTTTATTAATTTTTGTTGCCTTGCGTTTTGTTGCATTGCCATATATTGTTAAAAAAACATAAAAACGGCATCATAGAAACTGAAAAGATCGCCGTAAATTGTTTAAAAATCATGAAAACAGGATTGTAGAAAGCAAAAACATCGCCGTAGATCGTTTAAAATCATAAAAACAGAATTGTAGAAAGTGAAAAGATCACCGTAGATGATAATCGTAAAAACGGGATTGTAGAAATGATTGTTTCTATTTGTATAAAATGTAAAACAATGGTCCTTAATAAAATACAACATTTACGTTTGTGTAAAAACAATAAAATTGCTTGCAAAACATGAGATTCTATCAAAGTATCATAACAACTCGCATGTAAAAACAAAATATGTCGCTGTGTATAGGGGAAACAATAAAAAGTTAAAGCTTTGTTAAATTTTATATTTTTTCTTCTGTTGGTCCCTTGACAGCTAAAGGAATTAAATACAACAATGAGTTACGCAAAGTTTACATGAGCTGATTAAAGTTCGTATGTGAGACATGAACTTTATCATTTTCAACATGCAAAAATAGCTCTTGTATTTAACAATAGGTTGACAATAACAACGAAAGTTCTGACGCTACCGAAGGTTCTTGTGAAGGTGATAAATATTGTGCACATGTAAAGTTACATTTAAGTGGTACTGTAGTTATGTCTAATTAATTTTTAAACCAGCTAAATACTCTGTTCTCTTAAATAAGCCCTAGGTAGACGACTTGCATACACTTTCGCAAACACTCGTTTTTACTTTGTAACACATATCTGGTGTAATTTATACCATGATTTGCATTTTGGATCACGTATGTCTGACTGAATTCAGCTGAATTATCTAACTTGGTGTGTCGATGAGTTGGTTGTTTTGCTCCTTAGTTTTCACTTGTATAATGCTGGAAGAACACCAGAATCATCACCTACTACTGGAATGGTAAGAAGAGAGGAGTCTAAATATCTCATATATCTTAGTATCTCTTGATTTCTATGATGTTGTTAGAGTTTCGAACAAATAACTTTAATCAAGTATAATATTTCAGAAGCTCTGACTACATGTTTTACTTTACCAGTGAATAGTTGCTTAAAAGTGCTTTATACAAGCAAAATTATGTCTGTTTTTTTATTTTATTTTGCATAACATATTTTAGGAAGAACGACCTGTATTTGCAAGACCAAGTGATCCACGGCAGCCTAAGGTGTGTAAAGTTTGTTGTGAAGTATCAACTGTCATGGTAAAATCACCAGATGCTACTAGGGTTTACCATACCTTAAAACTCCTAAGTTCTTCCTAACTTGAAAAAGTATTAAATCTTTTCTACTTCTTTGGCGATAACGCCAAAAATATAGTGGAGACCAATAAAACCAATAAAATATGCCTTAAAAACCATAAAAACAGACCTTTAAAATCTGTCATTTTCCAGATAAAGACTTTTAACAAATTTTTAAAATAAATATTTTTAAATTTGTTTCTGTCTAAATGTGAAACATTGCATCATTCAAGATTTCTGTTTAGTATAGGATGTTATTTTTTTGTGTGTGGTTCAGAAAAAAATTGTGGTTAAAAACCTTTAAAACACCCCTGAAATTGCAAAAGAAATTAGAAAACCTTAAAATTGTTTAGAAAAAAGATTTAGCTAACACCAAGTGTATTCTTTTAAATGAAAAATAAAAAAAAATTCAAACCATTAAAAACCTCCTATTTTCTTAAAAAAAGTTGAGATCTTAAGGTCTGAAATCTTTTTCAATTTAACTCTAAAAAGAGGTGGCAACCTTGAATGTGCAGTTAAGCTTTGATTGGTTAGTTGTTTGTGTTTTGGTTAAGTACCTTCATTTTATTTTAACTTAGGGATGGGTGGTTGACCTGGTGAACAGATTTGGAAATCTAGGCGGCTTTGACAAGCTGAAGAAAAGATTTTGTGAAATGGGCCATTTAAATGTGCCTATAATCTGTGCTCTTATCAAGTATGTGTTTTGCTTTATACCATACTGTATGTTTTATTCTTTTTATTGAATGTACTTTACAGTTGGATAAAGAATATTGCCTAGTAAAAATTAGGTAAAATTAACCAGAGTATGCCTGGGACCAAATTTATTTGAATTCTCTAAGGTCAATCAAGGTATTTAATAAGTTGATGACTTCGTTGGAAAACTTTAAACTGGACTGTTTCCTTAAAAAGAATATGGTGTTAAATGCTATTTTAATCAACGTTTCAAAGCTGTGAGCATGCATCACATAAGCCACAAATATAAGAAAGTTGAACTTTATATCATGCTTTACTGTTATAACCACAACTGTTTGTTTCAGGCCATTTGGATTATGTGCTGAAGTACTTGCTGAAAAGGTTGTTGAAGAATACCTTTTACCCATTGTGGTAAGAACACATTCTTATTTTTTCTTCTTCATTATCTCCATGCTTGTTATTAATTACTTTTCTTTTTTCTATCATAGCACATTATAAAAAAATTCTTAGATTCTCTTACTGACGAAGTTTTAAAAAAAGAATCTAAGACTGAATCTAAAAATGAAGCAATTACTGTCATAATTAAGGTAAGATTTTAGACCTTTCATAAATTGCATACATGGTGACTAGTATACATATTGCAATTTTACAGTGTATATGAAATAACACGTCCTCCAACAATAAATTTTAGCATAACGATTTTAAATTTAAAACAACAGAATGCACTCAACCATCCAATGATAAAACTATTATAGCAAATCAATTTGGTAAATTATTATTGTTAAATATATATATGGTGGTGCTAACATTAAGCTTGTGCCTGGAGAACCTTTTTTTATCTTGCTTTTTTTGCAATAATAAAAGTTGCTGCAAACTATAAAATAATGTTGGACTTTATTATAGAGCTTAAAAAGCCCTTTTAAATTTTTTAAAAGCTCTTTGTGTTCTCAAAATATTCAGATTTAAAGAATTTCAGAATTAATTACTTTTCTGAGATCTAAAAGTGTCCGACCAACACAGAAATCTATTGGATGTTTTGTCCGAAGAAAGTTTGGAATGAGCTACGGACATGTCTGACCAAGCTGAAGATGTGTAAGCATATAAGAGTTAAAAATATGTGCACCATTTGCATACATGACACAGAGTTGTGTGCAAAAAATTCATGCATGGATCTTTTTGCTTTGCACTAATGGTTATCCCCACTTTGCAACATTCATTCTACTTAAATCTAACACGAAAAAGTATGTCATTCTCCTACTAAAATTTTGCTTGTTCATTTTAGAGCATGAAATCTATCGTTGCTCGTCTTCCTGGTCAAGAGGACTTTTGTAAAGAGTTGGAAAAATTGAGGTTGCTAATGATTTTAAGGTAATATATTTTTCTCTTATACATTAAAAGTTATTATCAAAACTAAATTTTGTGAGGGTTGGTAGTGTGTGGATAAAAAGTGTTATGAAATTTTTTTATCCCAGTCAAAGTTAATCGAAAGCAATTTTAGAGTAGAAATTCCATTACCCCTGGAGATTCATGGGTTTTATAGATCTTACCTTAGTTACTATATTATACTTTAAATTAGAAAAGTGCAAATGTTTTTTTAAAATATTATTTTTCTCCTGAAGGTTATTGCAAGTATCTCCGTTCAATGGTAAAATGAACGCATTGAATGAAATCAACAGAGTAATCAGTAGTGTTTCATACTACAGTCATCATCGTCATTCTGGATATGATGAAGATGAGTATTTAACGCATGACATGGTTGCTAAATGGTTGCAAGAAAATGATGTTCTTGTCACCGTACTAAAAGACAACCTGCATCAACCACAATATGTTGAAAAATTGGAAAAAATTATAAGATTTACTATAAAAGCAAAAACTTTAACTCTGCAGGATTTAGACACAATATGGCTTGCTCAAGTAGGAAAACATGAAGCTATTGTAAAAAATATTCATGACTTGTTGGCAAAACTTGCCTGGGATTTTTCTGCTGAACAGTTGGATCACCTATTTTCAAGATTTCAGGTATACATGGCATTTTTTGCAGTAGTAATTAGATGTTTTGGAGTACAAATTGCAATTTTTGATGATTGGTTTATAAAAGCGAAAATTTTTGAGTCTGTTGGGGAAGAAAAATTTTGGTTTTAAATACTAGGAATTAAAGAAATTGCCCTCAGCGCCATGTAATTACAAAATGATGGTTTATGTCAATATATCCATAAGGAGTTTGATTTTAGTAACTAAACTTGTGTTAGTTATCTAAAATAAACCGAAATAAATATTTAGGCTAGTTGGAAATCTGCAAACAAAAAACAACAAGAAAAATTATTGGAACTCATACGTAGACTAGCTGAAGATGACAAGGAAGGTGTCATAGCTCATAAGGTAGTTAATTTTGTTACTTAAAATTTGTGTGTGATGGAAAAGTCACATAGATTAATAGAAAGTTTTTTTTTAACAATATTAATTTTAACAATATTTTTGAATTGATTGGGCGTACTATTTTTAGGTTTTTATTGCACATCCAAAAGTTTCTTTTTTTGTAGACAAAATAATTAGAGAATTAAAATTGGCTGCATATTAGCATTTTCTTCATCGAAAAGCATGTAATTTTATAAAAAACACTATTTTAAACTTTAACCACGCTTTCATTTACGTTCTCATTAAATTTATTATGTAGAAACTATTTTTATCACTTTATGTTTTAAAATTATTCAAGGCTTATCCTATATATATGGTTAACCATTTATTTGTGTTTTAGTACAAACAAATATGACATTAAAGTTTTTATTGTTTTAGGTGCTTGGTTTATTATGGCAGCTTGCCCACAGCGATGATCTCCCAACTGATATAATGGACCAAGCGTTAAACGCTCACATCAAAATCTTGGACTATAGCTGCTCACAAACACAAGACCGAGACAACTTAAAAATAGGATGGATTACTCACTGTGTGGATGATTTAAGGGAAGGAGTGTGGGTAATACCAGCATTGAAACAGATCAGAGCAATTTGTGAATTGTTTTATGAGGTATAACATAGAACTATATTGGGCTTTGTTATTTTCTATTGCTACATTCTCTCTAAATGCTTTAAAGATGTACAAGTGAAAGTTTTGTAGATATTAAAATTCTGCTTGTTAAATATTTCAGAAGTTTATACTGTTTTTAAGGGTTCTGGACAAAGCTCGAACCCGCATGTTTTGTACCGAAATGCAGTGGTAGAAAATATTCAAAACAAGCATGCTGTTGTCAGTTTGGTAGCAGAAAATTTAGCAAAATACATGGATAAAATAAGAGAAATACATAAAAGTAAGTTATTTAGATTTATCCATTCTTCTGTTACCATGTGTGCTTGTTAATAGCAGAATTTTTTGTTTATTTTTTAAGATGATCCAACGATCGATCCTGTAAATTTAATACCTGATGGACGATACAGTCATGTTATGCAGATTCAAGAGAGGCTTGATTTTTTAAGGTTAGTTGTTTCAGTGTTTTTTCAAATATCATTGTTGTCTGTTCTGTCCCCATTAAACCTTTTATTTCATGCTAATGTACTTCTTTACAGGTTTGTGTTGAATGATGGAAAAATGTGGTTATGTGAGCCTCAAGCAGAACAGGTAATTGCTTTATTCCTCTTAAAATCTTTAATTGTGAAATATTTGTATGGTTGGTACGAAAGCATTTTACATGGTCTAGATTTGCCATCTTTACATTGATGAAGTTTGAATGCATAGCCAGAACAGGACCAAAATGATAGGTACCAAAAGTATAAAAAAGGGCTTTTACTATCATATGGGATTTATGCTGCATCATTATGTCTGAAAAAAAAGTCTTCAAATGCAAATCTTAGAATGATCAAGCTTTTTTTAAAAAACAAAAAAAATTAATTAAAAAGCCTTGTTAAACAAAAGTTTTAAGTTTAACACTATCATCAGTTTGATATAACTTTAGGATCCCTTTGAACGTATCCAGTTGTCTTGTTTACATACTATATTTTTCAGATTTGGATTTGTTTGGCCATAAACTGTGCTTTTGCAGTGGACAGAGATGTGTGTTTTAAGTGGTTTTCAAAGGTAAGGTTCTGACAAATAAAAACGTTAAAGTTATTACTTGTATCTTTCCTGGCTTATTTCTTTAGCCAGTTTTACTAAAATATTGCTACAAAGGTCTGCCCTGTATATGGTGCATGCTTGTATTTTCATAATACTTTGTCAGTATTTTTGTGATAATTTAAATTCGAATACTTCCACAAGAAGAAAAAATGTAAAAAATAGATGTGACAAAAAGTTTGTGATGAAATACTTTTGAAGGATTGTGTCTTTGGCTGTTTTTTTAAGAGGAAAGCAAACTGTTTGTTTTGTGATTGATTGTATTTTTGAAAACATGTTTGTAGGTGATGGGAGATGATCCTGATCTAGACCCAGAGATAACAAAACAATTCTTTGAAAATAATGTTCTAAAAATCAGCCCAGCGAATTTGAATGAGCATGGGTTAAGGTATGTCTAAGAATTTCAGCTAATAAAACAACAAACTATGACCCAATGTCAATTAAGTAGCATTTTTCTGCAATAGGAGGTTTCATGCTGAAACTACAGAGTGTAGTCCAGAAACGTAAAACAGTAGCTGTTAGATTTAAACAGAGGATTATTATATTAAGGATGCTTCATAGGACGTTCTGTAAAAGATTATTTATCCTTTGCGTGTAAAGTGAATTGAAAAATTCAAGATTTATTAGGAATTAGCCGTTTAACAACTACTGAGGATGCAAAATTACACCCTGAACTAACATTTTTGTATTAACTCTGCGATGAGCATAAAATGTTAAAAAGACCTTGGTTTCTTGCTTTTTGTTTGAATCTCTTGCTTTTAGTAGCACTGTCACATTTTTTGTGAAAATAGTTTATATTATTTTGTAGGTGTTTTGAAAGGTTTTTTAAATATGTGAACATGAAGGAAGGCTTACTTCAGAAAAAGAGGAATGGTACCTACATATTGGAAAACGTAAATTTGATTGGTTATGATTATTTATGGAAGGTACATCTAAAATTTTTTTTCTTTCTTGTAACTTCTGGTTTTTGTGACAGTGTGTGTTTTTTAACACTCACCTGTTATATTTAGGTTATCATAGAATCTCCTCTTAACATTGCAAATCATGGTATTGAAATTCTCAAGGAGGTTTATACAAATTTTGGTATTCACCTTCGAACAAAACAGGTACTTAATTTACAGAAAGAAGGATATGCGACCTTCTGAATTAAAAACAGAATTTTAAATGCTGTAGATAAATTTTCTGTCATATTTTTTCAATATAAATCTTTTAATTCAAACTCACTGTGTTTACAGTGTTTTTTGTACAAATTACCAACATTCGTTTTATTGTAATCTTTTGTTGTAAATTAAAAATAATTTTTTTAAATGTTTTTTAGAGCGACATTCATAGCATATTTATCAGTAACTGTCGAGAGCGTCTACAGCCATCCGAGAAGGTGTTGATCAATAGTAATCCTGATAAGGAAGATACCAGGAGTGCTGTTTGGCAAGAAGCAAAAAAAATCATGCTATGTCTAAAAACATTACGGGAATACGTTGCAGCATCAGACAATAATTATGGTGAAGAACGAGCTTTGCCACCTCATAACAGGTAGTTTTATAAATAACATTGTAGCAGTTTTCGATGCTTTTTAGCCCCACAATATCACCCTTTTGAAAAGTCACAAACCTTTTTTGTACCTAATTTTTTTTTAAATCCTTTTTTTTTTTGATAAAGAGCAAACCAATACTTGAATACAAAATTTAAAAATAAGAAAAAAGTAGAAGTGAAAATCTATTAACTATTTTTTGCATTTTGATCTATTTTAGATCTTGTCGTGCTGACCAAGTCTGCTTATATATTCGTTTCACGCCTCAAAACAGACAATTTGAGGACTTTGAGTTATGGACACACACTAATGAACCACTAGCTCTCATCAGAAGACAAATACATAGCAGGTATCAATTTATGCTTTCTTTTTTCTTTTTTCTGTTTTTATTCTTTTATGCATTTCTAATTTTTCATCACCATACAAAGTTGCTTTGAATTCCATGCTTGTACATTTCTAAAACCCTTGTGTGATTTTTTTTTTTGATCAAGAACTGTTACTAAAGGAATTATAAGACTTAAATTTTATTATGATTTTGAAATTTATTATTTTATTCCTGAAATGAGACAAACCTAGTAGAAAAAGGTTTGTAAAGTTTGTTTAGGACATCTGATCAGCAGTCAGTATTAGCATGTCTGGTTAACGTCTTGATGGAATGTTTGTGAAGTAAATGTTATTTTTTTACTCAGGTTAAAAATGTCAGCGCAAACCGTCAGGCTAGACATTTACAATAATGGTGAACTCATCAGTCCTATCAATGATCGAAAATTAGTCGGTGAATTACAAATAAAAGATAGAACAGTGAGTATTTGTAGAAAAATATTCCACCATTGATGATTTTTAATTATAGTAAAAGGTCTGGATTTATGCAGTACACAGCACAACCTCAATACTCATTTTCTAGTCATTTTCAGGAAAGGCGTGCAATCGCATGTGCACGCCTTGACACACGCCTAAATCGTTTCAACCGTGTGATTAATCGCATGCCTCAATAATAAATATCAAATTTTCTAAATCAACCTATAAGATCCATTTTGTAGCATCTGATGACAGCACTCGCAATAATTTTTGCTAATTCACACAGCACTCGCAATAATTTTTGCTAATTCACAGACTCCTGACTTAATTAAAAAAACTATGTAGACATAAATCTCTTGCCTGGCTCCTTCGTCATTGGTAACTATCTTACACAAGAAATCCAGCCATGCGGTTTTTAACTAATGCGGAGGTGAACGCTTACAGAGCACGGATAAAGCAAGTCTGCAAAACTGCACTTACAGGCGGAACAGACATTTTATGATGGATTTAACTGTAGATAATTTCTTCATTTGACAAAACAATTGGAAACCATAGCAGCTCCGAATTTGAATGGGTTTTTTTATGCCGCAAGAGTTATTTTTATTCAATTTTTTTTCTGTATAAATTTTGTTAAAATTTAGCTGAACTTTCTGAAGGAAATTTTACAATTTTTTTAAGCTGCATGGATAAAGATTTTTTTTAATTTGAAAGTGTATTTCAGTATAGTATATTTCAAACATGTAGAAAAGGAAGGTAAGATGAGGGAGTCGCTATACGTAGACGCTCGATCATCGTGTTTGGGATTCCACTTCAAAACGTCCCCCACTTTTCCAACCCAAAGTGAATACGCAACAAAGATGAACCTTGAAGGCGGTATCGCACGAGTAACATCCTTTGCACATGCGTTTTACATCGCATGTGTTACTTGATTTACACGTGCGAATCATCGCACACCTCAAATATTTCTGAAAAAGACTGATTTTCATCAAGATGTGATAATTTTTCAAAGGAATTTTATAAAGGGTTGTATCTGAAGTCCTCCAACTAATAAATTTGGGAAAGAACAAAAGTACTTAGTCAACTCCAGTAATAATTCTTTATTGAAAACCTATAGATAATATGTAAAACAATATGTAAAAAAATAGTTGCAAGCCCATGGAAAAATCCATGTGAATTCACTTGTTTTAATTGGCAGCTATTGTCCTTGACTCACTGACAGATAGTGCACATGATATCGTCAATAGGAAAAATAAAAGCTAAGAAATGCACTAATGTTTTCATGTTTTTCTATACTTGATTCTCATTATGTTGTAGGTGTTCACAATTAAACTTGGTTCCATTGGAGGTAGTGTACCATCATCTCCCGATTCGTCCTCAGATTCATCACCACCACCAACACCTCAACCTTGTGATGGACCAAATATAGAAGCAGAACAACTTCTCCCTGGTGTTGTATGTACTTTATTCGTTTTGGTTGTTAGTTCAGATTCTTAAAAAAATACTGTTATATATAATACTTATATCAATACTTGAAGATATTCTTGGCTGTAAGTGATTTTATATCACATTTTACATGTTTAATGTTGAGTGTATCTTTTGTCGTTAGCATTTTAAAACATTTTTTCATGCTGTATTTCATGCTTATTATGTTGCCATGAAATTATTTTTTATTAAAATGCTTCTTTTAAGTAAGCATTTCTCTTGAATAAGTGCCTGTTATTATTATCTTAACTCTAAAGTTTGCATTATTTTGTTCTTCTCTTGTAGATTCTGTCAAAAACCAAGTTTGCTCAAGTTTTGTTTTCCCTCGGCGAATTGGCAACGAAATTCAAAGCTCCTGAATTGCGGGATATCATTCTTAGTTTACTGAATATATGTCCATCAGGTAAGCATAATTTTACCTTTCTTTTTTAAAAAAAGCTAACTAACCAACACCATATTAAAATTTGGTAAAGAGAAAATTTCAAATGCTTTGGATGTTTCACTGAAGTCTATTTAAGGGATTATGAAAGTTATTACGCCAAATTCAAAGTAAGAGATCCATAAACGAAAAGGTCTAGTTTAAAATAAATTTGACAACTTAGAATGATGAATGGGTTTGAAATAATTTGAAATTTATTTGAAATCAGTCATGTCAATTATGACTGAGTATTCAAATCATTTTAAATTGTAATTATTGACAAACACATTATTTTAGTGAAATGTACTCAAGTTTAAATTCTTTCTTTTTAACATACAGATATTGAAACAATAAATCAAATCAAGTTGGTTTGTCATGAGCGTGCAATAAAAGGAAAACAAGCTTCACAAAGTTTAGAAAAATTCTTTTTATCTCAATCTCCAATACAAGTTCTCTATAACCTTGAGGTAGGTCTGCAGATTTCTCTGCTTTGTGATTATTATTTTATATTGTTCTGAGCTTCTACAAATTATAACGCATATTGCAGATATAAAAGACATGCATTTTTTATCCGAATTTATTATAATTTTTTCTAATCAAAAGTTTTAATGCACAGTTTACCTTCAATTCAAACGAGACATTTTCAACTTTTTTAGGTCATATATGCTTTGCTCTTACCAGCTACTGATCTAACTGATCATTCTGCACTATCCTTTCAACAAGAATTTGTTCTGGCAGGGGGTGTTGACTGTATATTAAAAATGTTTACTGGAAATAACTTTCTGCAAGGAGCAGATGGGTTAATAAAAAGGTTGGAAAAGTTTTTTGTAATTTCACTATGTGAAAAGAATATTTTTATTGTTGCATTGATTCAACAGTAACTAGCTAGGACATTTATGCAATAAACAAGATGTTCAGTCTGGCCCTACTTCACATTGACTTTATTCATGTTTTTAGTGCAAAATCAATGCCCACAGACATAAACTTGTACAGAAAAAGTCATAATAACAACACACTTTTTATTCAATCAAGCCAATTTCTTGTAAATTCAATAATTCTATAAGTTTTGTGTTTGAATGTATATTTACAACTTACAATTATGTTCATCTGTTGAAAATTTGAAAAATAAACTGATAATGTAAACTCAATGTATGGTTGTAAGTTAACTTGAAGTACATTCAAGTAAATCTTGAATATCTGAATGCCAAAGGAATAATTTTATATATAGGTGAATATTTATCATAGCACATCCGTATTTCATTCTCAACAGAGAATGCTTCACCCCGAGGTGAAGCATTCTCTGTTGAGAATGAAATACGGATGTGCTATGATAAATATTCACCTATATGTATACACACCATCCGGATAAACTATCTGAGTTCATCACTAACATATTGCCGCACGTAGTGTAGTGGGTTCGTCTACGGCTCCCAGTTCTGGGGACCGCGGATCTAATCCCGCTCACTGCTTGGCAGTATGTTAGTGATGAACAAAGTAGTTCTTCTTCAATATGACTTACACACATTATACTCGCCTGTCATCATCAGAGGTCTATCTAAACGTGAAAATGTTGATGTTATTTTCTTTTAGGTCTTCATATACCGTTCTTTTAAAGATTTCAAAGTTTTTATTCACTGCAATTGGTTATGCTCACATTACTGTTGTAGTAGAGGGTTTGCA
Source organism: Hydractinia symbiolongicarpus (assembly GCF_029227915.1). Lineage (NCBI taxonomy): Eukaryota > Metazoa > Cnidaria > Hydrozoa > Anthoathecata > Hydractiniidae > Hydractinia > Hydractinia symbiolongicarpus. Next base: position 3,948,730 of record NC_079877.1, read on the forward strand.
AAAAGATGCTGGAAAAATAACTCAGGCACAGCATTCTTATGCAGTAGTTCTGCAGCAAGCTATTCAGCACATACCGAACACTTATTATGAATATGTTCTCCGCAGTCTTGCAGGTAAACTGGGTCAAATTTTAGCAACGAAAGCAATTGCGCATATGCCAGATATACATGTGGTTCGTGTTATTCAAAGAATATGTTGGGTGTCTGCTGTTGGTCATATTTCGTTACTCCAATCCGATATTACTGATATACATAGACACTATGAAAATGTAAGTGGTCTTAAAATATGACAAGTAGTTTTTCTAGTTAATGTTTTGATTTATTTTTGTTCGTGTAGTATATAACGCTTTCCTGACTATTTTTTGCTATCTGTCTATTACTAGCCAAATAACGTAGCATTGGATGAAAAGACTAAGTCTTTTCGAGCTGCTTTAAAGCATTTTTGAGTGCCTAAGGCTGAGCTAGGACACCTGTGTAAGAACTGATGAGTCGATAACAAAAAATCTTTAAGCACTTTTTCTCAACTGTTTTTGAAAACACAACCTATACATTATTTTCTGCTCTGCAATATAGAATCAACGTGTAGAAAAACTCTTATATCGAAGTTTTGTATGTAGTTGGACCACCATTTATTTTTCTATTGTCTACATCAGCGAACCTTTTCACACAACTTATTTCTAATTTAATAATAGTAAAAAAGTGGTATGATTAGTGTAGGCTGTGTTTTAAGTGCGTAGTCGAAAACCAATGCTTTTACATTTTTTCTTAGGGAAATAATATGCCAGTTAATCTTGAAGATATAACCTTAGCAAAGGAAGCTTTTGAAGTTTTAACTATTGCATTAGCATTATGTCCAACCATTCTGGAATTACTGATTCGTGACAGAACCTGGCATCTATTCATTATTGATGTTCTGTTACTTTGCAAGAACAGGTAAATTGTGTATTTATTATGTACTGCGTATTTATTTATTTTATTTAACTAGCCTAATATATTTATATTTTCTGTTCGTTTCTTTTTTGTTTATTTAAGAATGTTTAACAACATGATATCTCGTTTTAGGCCACTTCGGTTAACTGCTGCAGAACAGTGCTTTCAAATAGCGAGTAGATGTTGCAGTGGGGACAAACCGTTGAAATTTTTTATACAATTACTCTTCACTGTTCGTGATGTAAGTTTGTACTTTAACAACATATTTTACATTTTTTTCCTAAACTAATTCTGATTGTGTGCGAAAAGCTGTTTTTCCTTAATGTTCTATTTCTTAATTTTACTATCATTTATGTCTATGTTGCATAAGGTTGTGTTTAGGGTTAAAAGTTGGTATTTATATGTTTGTTGTTTAAGAACAAAGTGTTAGATCATCCACATCAATCGGCAGAATATTTCAACTTGTTGTGCAGGTATTTACACTACATACCTCCAACCTTATTTTATTTATTAAATTTATCGGAATTACAATTATTTTTTTGCTGTTTGATTAGACTTTTAAATTATGGAAGGAGTGTTGACTTGCAGCTGCAGAACGCAACCAAAATATTGGAGCAAGAAATAAAATGGATCAGATTAGTTCAGGTGCGTAGCTGATTTTCCGGAATGTTTTGAGCTCTTAAGAACATGATGGATAAGGGGGATGGATAAAGCATGCCCCTCCGTCATAACCAAAGTGATAAAAGACCCATTTTCTTGCTGCAAAACTGGCACAAATTTTTTTTTACCTTATTGGGAGACAATTGGGATAAAATAAGTGGATAACATTGTCCATTTCAAGATGATGTTGTTCTTGTACTTCAGAACATGAAAAGGCTCCAATTGTAATAACGTTTGGAATTAAAAGCTCTCATACTAAATTTCTTTTGATTATTCTGAAGTCACTAAATTTCAAGATTAAAAGAAGGCTTTTTTAGCACCCAATCTGTCTTGTAAAGGGCTAATTTGACAGACCAATAATACATACATAAAGGAATGGAGCACTGGGTAGTGTAAGGTTATTTTTTTATGAAGACTTAACTGTTTTTAGTTAAGAAAGGGAGGAACTTTTATTGGGGTTGTCCTAAACCTGTTTTTCTATAGCGTTTTGATGAATAAGTCATATATTATATATATATCTTCTCTTTTTTAATTACAGCACAAATATCGAAAAACACCTGACAGTGAATCAGCGGTTGTGGAACATGAATTGCTTGAGGGACATCTTGGAATTACAAAGGAACTTTTAGCATACCATTCAATACAGAAACGCTACAGTATAGGTTGTGAAGACGGGGGAGATAAATTACTTGTTGTAAGTACTTTGGTTGGTTTGTTGTTAACTTTTAACCAACTTGTGGAAAGAAGAGGGAACGCAGCTTAACATTTTTGTTTTTCCCCCTGATATCCTATTCCAAAAATAAGGAAATATTTTACTGCGTATAATTTTAATTTTGCAGCTTTTGCAATTAGAAAAAATGGAGAAACTAGACCTAAGTTATTGTCAACGTATTATGTGTTGCTTAAATGAACCAAGACAATTCTTAACTTAATAAATGTTTATTGTAGAGTTTGATCAATGATTTCATATTTTCTGCATCCAAACTGGAAGTGATATCAAGGACAGGAGGTATAGTTACCAGCGTCTTTTTATTTGTTTTGTAATAAGAATTTTAATAAAGATTTTAATAAAAAAATCTAAGAATATATTTTCTTAAAGCACAAAACAGTGTATTATGAAAACTGAATTGTTTTAAATTTCTTAAACATACACACATTTTTTTATAAGCAAAAGATTTGCTGGGGACTGAGGTTGAGAGTTTGATCAACCAACTACTAATCAACTCGACAGTCTGAAAATTTGAAATGTTAAGCAACTAAGGCTTAAATGTGAATCTAAGAAGAAACCTATCAAACAGTTCTTTAAAAAGGTTGACTAAAGAAAAAAGGCCTTTTTGTATAGAGAAATTACATACACAAAAATTACAATTTTTAATCAATTTAAAAAAAGTAATTGAATATTATGGTGAAATCAAAAAATTACCCTGAGAGATTCGGATTTAAAATAAGGCATAAATAGTTGAATTCTTTAGAGAAAATGTAAAATGCATTTGGGTGAAACATATTGATTCAATGGTATTATGAAGGCTTCATCATATGCTATTTAAAGACTTAAAAATACGACTGCTTTGAGATTTTTGCTGTACACAAAATGCCACACAATGACGTATTTTATTCTGTGTTGATATTTTGTGACATGTTTTGTAGTCATGTCGACAAGAATAGTTATGTGACATTCTGTAATGTATATTTTGTAATGTGAAATTTAGGAGATGTATGCAATCAACATATTAATCCAGTTTGCAATACACCACCTTCAATAGTAGCCGCACTGGACTTGCTTGTCGCATTGTCAACAAACTGTGTACAGAATCTACGCTTACTGGCCGACAGCTTGGCTGAGTTATATTACTCTGGTTACGATGGCATATTAGCTGAGTGGGAGTACCAGCCACCAATTGGACCCCGACCTGTGAAAGGGTTTGTTGGACTGAAGAATGCTGGTGCAACATGTTACATGAATTCAGTCTTGCAGCAGGTGTGTATATATTTATAATACAGACCTAAAAGTTTCAAACTTTGGTACACATATTTTAAACTTCATTTATACTTACAGCCATTTTCGCAGTTACTTCGCTTGACTTGCATTGGTTTCATTTTACTATTTAGTTGTACATGATACCAGAAATAGGAAGTGGTGTCCTTTCAGCAGATGTTGGATATAAAGATGAAGATGAGGAAGGTGATCAGGAGAAAGGAGTTAAGGAGGTACAGTTATCATTTTCTTTATACTTGCTTGCTTCCAAAGTGAAAAACGATGTCATACTTATGTTGGAGAGTTGTAGTAATTAAGTAATTATTGGGTCATCGCCTTGCCTGGAATATGCAATCATTGCACATTATATTTAGACATTGCTGATCTTGGAAAATTTGTTTTATCTTAATTTAGGCAGCATGGCTAAATCCTCAACGAGGCAATGTCAAACAATTTTTTCAGATCAGAAACAAAAATTCAATCGCTTTTCACTTTAGGAATAATATAAAACTGAAAGTATTAGCAAGTTTATACTGAGCTGTACAATGTATTAGAAAATTTTCCACTGTTTTCATATCTGTTTTTTGTGTGCTGGCGGTATGTTTTGTGTTTCTATTTTCCAGAGTATCAATATATTCTTAAGATCATATGTATAAATATTTTTAATAAAATAGCGAGTAATAGAAAGAAATGCTTCATAGTCAAATATCTACCATTTAAAGATAATCAGAATTGACTAAAGCGCCAAAGGCTATGATTTGGATTGTATAACGTCTATTCTTTGTAGATATCTGATATTAAGGAAGATCAAGCCACCAGTGGTGATTGCAAAGAATTGACTGAAAAGAAAAAGCAGCATGAGCGTCAATTATATAACACAAAAATAATGACTCAAGTACAAGCTATATTCGGACATTTGTATGGCAGCAAGCTACAGTTTTACATACCCAAGGGCTTCTGGAAATCATTTCGTTTATGGGGTGAACCTGTGAACTTAAGAGAACAGCATGATGCTTACGAGTTTTTTAACACACTTGTTGACAATATAGATGAAGGTTTAAAGTCGGCTGGTTACAAGACTAGTTGTTCAAACGTTCTGGGTGGATCGTTTGCTGATCAAAAGATATGTAAACAATGTCCTCATAGGTAATGTTTTTTTGGAAAGTGTGTTTAGCAAATTCGCTGAATTTTGAGCTTTTTTTAAAAAAATAGCGAATGACTACCTCAAGAGATTTTTTCTGGAATTTCAATCGCTAGTTCTAAAACAAAATTTGAAAGCGTCGTTCAGGAAAGTTTGTCTTGGGAAGTTTTATCAATTCGCATAATAATACCAACATGTTTCTTGAATTTCAGGGCTCTTGGATTTTTTTTTTTGAAAATGTGCCAAGATACTCATCCCAACCGAATGAGAACTTTTAACATGACATTTTACTTTATAATTTCAGATATTCACGTGAGACACCGTTTACTGCTTTAAATGTAGACGTTCGCAATCACCATAATCTGATCGATAGTCTTGAACAGTACGTGAAAGGCGATCTCTTGGAAGGTGCTAATGCGTATCACTGTGAACGATGCGATAAAAAAGTAGACACTGTCAAACGTATGTGTATAAAAAAGCTGCCGAAAGTCCTTGCCATTCAGCTCAAAAGATTTGATTATGATTGGGAAAGGTAAACAATCATTTCACACCCTCCCTATTGCAAATATTTCATATTTTGTTTAAGCTTCACTATATGTTTATAGGATTTTTATATTTACATCGTTCTTTGTTTTTTGGTTTGCCATATATTCAGCTTCAAACAAATTTAACTTGATGCATAATGAAATTGTGACGACTTGCTGTCTTGCTGTCAAGCTTAAACTTCTTGGCACTACTGCATGATTTGAAAAAAATTAACTGATATGCATACAACAAGCCTCCCAAAACACATCTGTGATTTAAGTGATTTATACCACTTAAAAGTTTCTGTCAATGGATAGTGGGAAGTTATGCAAAATTTATCTGTCATTCGTAGAAGCAAAGAAAATCACTAAAAATGTTATATTCATAAAAAATGTTTTATAATTTAGAGACTGTGCTGTAAAGTTCAACGATTATTTTGAATTCCCACGAGAGTTCAACTTGGAGCCATTCACAGTTGAAGGCCTGGCGAGAGTTGAAGGTGAAGTTATTGAAGATGACGTAACTGATACCATCACAACAAAGAACAAGGATGTAAAAGAAGAAGACAGCGAACCAAAAAGTACAATATACAGACTGATGGGCGTGGTCGTACACAGCGGACAAGCCAGTGGAGGACATTACTATTCGTACATAAAACCAAGGTAATAAACTCAATAAAAACAGCGACATTCCAGTGAATGTATAATTCACTAAATCATTCTAATAAATATTTTCCTAACATAATTTAATATCCTGCACTATGATGAAAATATTACGAAATGATGTTTTTGTTTAGAAACAAAGTTGATGGTCAGCACAAATGGTACAAATTTGATGACGGAGACGTGTGTGAATGTAATATGGATGACGACGAAGTAAGTATTATTAGTAAAAACCAACCTGTTTTATTTATTGACTGCTGTGATTTTACATAAAAGCAAAATAGATCAACGTTTTAGTATGTTTCACACAATAACAGGACGTTTTACTTATTCACGCGCTGTACTCTGAATCTACAGGCCAGGGTTTTTTTTAAGTATTATTGTTTCCATCATTGTTTATCCAACAAAAATCATATCTTATAATAGCCGTTATCTGTCTGCGTATTGTAACGGTGTTAACCATGCACAAAATCTTGAAACTACAAATAACAAATACGATATAGTGTTATCTACTTTGCTGTGACGGCCAAACTCTTGTGCAAAAAAAAGGTATTTTGTCTGTCGGCTAAAACTGGGTCATACGCAGCACAAATAACAAATGCGGTTTATTTTTATCATTGCGACAGGTGAATTCCCGTGGAATTCGGCAAATGGTTTGTAGAAAGATGTTACCTACAGTTTTTCTTTTTAGGAACTGAAAAATCAATGTTTTGGTGGAGAATACATGGGTGAAGTGTTTGATCACATGATCAAAAGGTATTAAACTTTTTTTTCTGTGTCCAGGTTTTTCTTACAAGGTCCCTTTGTTTTCCAGTGTGCCTTGGAAAAAAGCTTAGGCATGGCAACTGTGGACGATATTCTTGTTTGGGTTTGAGGGAATTTGTTTGGATCTCCTTAGCCTTTTGCTATATAGCATGTTACTTTATTTTTGGTATGACAGTCCTAGTATAAAAGACTGACTTCATTTTATTTTCTAACTAATATTCTTTGTATTTCAACTTATATAATGTTTTTAACTTAACGATACTCGATGAAGTTTTTAGATATTGCCGCTGCATGTCATTTCAGACAGATCTCAAGTGTCTGCTGCTTTAGTTACATGAAGTTGCATTTTTATTTTTTAGGCGCCAGAAACGATGGTGGAATGCCTATTTGTTGTTTTACGAACGTATCGATATCTTGTGTCAAACGGATCGTGAAAATACATTCACAAATGGAAGTATACAAATGCTACCTGCAATAAAGAGGTCCGTTCGTAAAGAAAACATTCAGTTCCTGCACACGAGAACACAATTTTCTAATGAATATTTTCAATTTATGAGAAAGTTGACGTTAGCAAGCCTGATGCAACAACAAGTTTCTAATAAGGTAAAGAAGTGATCTGAGAATATTCCAACTGAATTTTTTGTCATCCAATTGCTAGAATGTTTAACATAAAAAGTATGATCACTTTCATCCTGCTGGATTGTCTCCTCGTTTCAACCCTTTTACAGTCAATTATCGAGTTTTTTTTGACGGACGTCGTACTTTCGTTTATTTTGAATAATTTCTAACATCACTTTTTTACGTTTAGCCGCACGATCCTGTTCGCGAGGAACTCTGTTTAATAAGTCTTCAATTGTTGTCTAAATTTTTGTTTTCTGTTGGCTTTCACACTAAAAAGAGCATAAGGTAGGTTAAATGAGTTATTATGTTTTTCACGGTGTATAAACGTATATTATTTTGCCCTAATTGTATTTGTAACGATGTTTGAAATGGTTGTTACTTTCGTTACTACTGTCAACTAATTATTCTTACTAGTGTTTGACAATTCTTATTTCTTCACATAGGGGTCCAGCAAACGAGTGGTATGAAGCCGTTTCAGTATTAGTGAGGCAAGGTATCTCGCTACGTCGATGGTTTGTTATTGACGTGTTGTTGGCTCATCCAGATCGAATCATTGAATACCTGTTGGAATGTCCCGTTGCAGAAGTATGTTCTCTTGTTGCATTTTAAAGAACGACCATTAACCAAGAGTAGAGATTGTTCTTACTTTATGTCAATTTTTTTTATTTAGCAGGGTTGAAAACATATGACCTGAATTTTCTGATCTTCATTTATCTTCTTTTAAGATTCTTATCTACCGTTATATTTTAGATTCGTAGTGCGTTTGGTCGAATTATCGTCTTACTTGCACACCTCACTAGGGCTGATGGCCAGTTTAGTGTGGAGCTGTTGAGCACACCATTAGAACAATGGCAAGGTAATTATAGATGAAAGTAGTTTAGTCCCGTAAAGCCCTGATGTGGCCTATATGCTAAAAATTAACGCCATTAGTGATAAAAGTTGCTTTATGGCCAGTACCAATAAAACGGCAGGTTTTGTTACAGTGTGTTTGGCTTCAGAAAAGACACTGTGATTTGATAACCATTGTTTTCTGTATAAACGCCCATTGACATTTTGTTTAATTCTATTGTTCTGAATGATGAAACCCTGAATAACGCCCTGGATTATTATCCATTGGTTTTAGTAAAAGCGCCTTTCAAAGCTCTGATTTGAGATCCATTGTTTTTTTGTAAAAGCGCCTTTTGACGCTCTGAATTGATATTAATTGTTTTCATTGAAGACACCCTTTCACTTCCTGAATTAATATCCATTATTTTCAGTAAAAGGCTGTGAGCTTACAAAGTCAACTTTGAGTGATTATCTACTGCGTACAGTATTGGAAGTCTTACATCGTGAAGGTCCTGATAACAATACGAGACATCTTCTGCAGTACTTTCAGTTATTTTCTATGTATGCAGGGATAGGCGTGCCAGAGGTACTAACTTTCTATTCGAATACAAGTCATTGCTTATACAGTAATCAAGAGCAGGTAATCCATTCCTATGTTTAAACTTTCCATCTCTTTCTTTCAGCGCAAACAACTTCTTGATCTGGGTGTACTACTGACCTTCATACGATTAGCGATTGAAGACGATCGAACGAAATATCAATTTGCTGAGTTATCCAAACTTTACTCGCTAGTTTCTGTTTTGATACGCAGTTGTGACGTCACCAAATATATGAAGTCGTCACAAGAGGTAAAAAATTTAAATCCCTTTTTTTAACCAACCAGGTACTCAGGTAAATGTTTTTTCTAAAAAAAAGCAAATTATTGCATTTTTAATGAGGTAAATTTTATTTGCGATATTTCATACTCTACCTCTATATAATTACTGACTAAATGATGTTTGTTTAGGGTATGCCTTCAAAGCCGAATCCATTTTTTGATTCCATCATAACCACACCAATCATGGAAATTCCAGCCGATGTGGAAGGGCTGATTTACACTAGGTATAGCCGAGTAATTTATAGTTATTATAAGCTATTATCTTCTTGGTTGGACAGAGCGAGAAAAGCATTTATTTTGTTATAATTATAAAATGCATCCGTTAAAATTACAGCATTTTCAGTTTTGATCTTAACAATGATTACAAGAGGATGTACGGTATCTTGCGTGACTTCATAACTTGTTTTTTTCAGCAATTACGTGAAGAAGTTGTTAGAAGAAAGCAACACGTCAGAAGACACTATACATTTGATGAAGGTATGATTGAAGATTTTACCAAGGACAGCGTGTACTTACGTCAACAACGATGTCTGTAGTAACCGAGTCAATTTTTCTTTATTTTTTTTTTTAGTTTTTAAGTTGGGAATGTTTAAATTTTTCGCTCATCGCACTTTCCGAAGTATTGTTTCAGGTAAGATTACTATGTTTAAAGAACATTTAAAATATGTACCTCTCCTACTGTCTATATGTCATCGTTACTGTCGTTTGTTTTAAAAAAAGACGCCGTCGTTATTGTTGTTGTTGTTGTCATCGTTATCGTTGTGTCGTTATTGTAGTTGCTAATTTTACTTCTATCTTCTTAGATTTCGTACGCGTACACATACGAACTACGCCCCTTCTTAGACATTCTGCTTCATCTCTTGCTAATGAACGATTCATGGCAGGAACACAGATTGAAATATGCCTTCAAAGGTAAGAGTTGTATGATGGGAATTCCGTATGATGAATTTGAGAAAAAGAAGAAATATTGTTTTCAGGTTACTGCGATGCTTAGTTTGAACCCCTCTGCAGATCAAGCACATTTCCTTGAATTAACTTTTAGATTAGAAAGTTAATAGCAACCAAGTTATTACTTATAAGTATTCGCAAAGTACTTTTGAGTGCACCTGTAAAAAGAGCCTGGAAGGATTTAAGTGGTGTATACTCAGAGCGTCCACTATGTCTGGACAGTCAGAAATTTTCAGAAATTTTCAAAATTTTTTTAAAATGACAGTTAGGAAAAACCTGTATTTCTTTCATATGTCAGGGTTTTTAGTTTTAAGTGGTCAACCAGATTTTCTGCAATCTACTTGCATCAATCTACCTGTATCGATTTTAGAGAATAATCCAATATTTGTACCGGCATTACATAGCTGAAAAACAATGTCGGGAATGTCAGACAAATAAGTTAGTATTCAATGGTAATAATAGTTGTGATAAACATTAACACAAGTACGTTATTTACAGGTGTTTCTGATGACAGGGAAGGTTTGTTTGACACCATCCAACGTTCAAAGTCACACAGTCATAAAAGAGGATACCAATGTATCAAAGCAATTGTTCAGTTAACTCAAAAGTGAGTTGTTTTTCATCTCAACGTATGTTTTATTACAAACAAATGCATCGTTTGTTCGTTTACTCATCTTTTTGTTTTTCTAATTTTTTAGCTGTGATGTTGCACTCCAAATGCTCATACATCAAGACGATTTAAAAGAAAAGTGGAAGTCTGCTGTTCGATGGTTGGGTGATGAGCTAGAAAGGGTAAAAAAGAGTTTGTCTTCCAATGAACGTTACGTTGTTGATAATTTTTGACTTTAAGCTGTTTTTGAAACGCTTTTAATTTAAAAAACAGTGAGTAGGATACAAAGAGGGCATGTAGTGTCACAATGTTTAAACAGTCTCGTTTTGACTTTGTAATGTAATTCTTTCCAAGGGTATCTTTACCTGCTCTTAGTCTACTTTTTAGTTGTAAGATGTTCTATGAGGAGCAAACACAGTTTTGTCATCAGCAGTCATACGTGTTTTGCCATGGTTTAAGTACTTAAAATGCTATCCTTTTAGGCATATTTCATGCTCACTAAGGTTTGGTTTACGTTTCAATAAAGAGGAATGTGCTTTCATTGTACAGAAACACATGTTACACAAGAAAGCGACACAAGAGATTTGCACAGTTTTTTTCTATCTCTACAACAGTTGTAGAATGAATACAAATTTTATCGGAAACCAAGCTTTGAATTGCAACGCATTCTTTAGGTCTCTCGCAACACTTTGTTGTACAACATAAGCATTGTACGAATGTTACTCTACAATTCATTATTTTAATTAAAAGCGACATTCACGTCATGCCAACAGTCCAATCAATGCTGTACTCACACTAGACACTATTAAAATCATGTAGTACATCTTTTTAGCGTGCGCCGTCAGCATATAATTATAATAATTGGTCGCCGCCGACCCAATCTAACGAAACGTCAAATGGGTAATTATTTTGATTTTTTTCTAGTACTCTCAAATGACATGTATAATAAATTATATGTATGACATTACGTATTCTTTCTCAGGAACAGACTTTCTTTAAAATAAAAACTCGCAAACATAAACTTTCGCCCCTATCGACTGATAGCTCATCTATGGATGCATCTTTAATCTAACGGCGAATCAGTGCATAGGTCGAACGTTTCGAAAGTTGCTGTTTTTAAAGTACAGATTTCTTTTGTGTTTCGGAATTAATAAGTAAAACTTAACAAGTTGAATTCCAGTAGTAGTCTTGTAACCGTAGAATTTACATTGTTCTGTATTCAGGTATTTTCTTGAGCGATCGCACAGTGCCCGGTTCACTTACGCTAAAGCATGTGAGACGTTTGATGAAGATGAGGTAAGTGTTTTCCGCTTACAGTACATTTTTTCACCAATGCTTATCTCCATAGTTTCATTGACTGTTCTCACCCACGTATTTTAAGAGGACAACAACGATATCGGGTGAAAACCGGCAAGATAATCATTTCCGTTTTTGAAAAACAAAATGCCAAACTAAGTATTGGTATACCTAGTTTGCATAGGTATGCCAATCGAGCAATCTCTGCTACAAACGTGTTTCTATATTTTATGTCATGTTCTTTCATTAAGGTTGATTGTGACATACTGCAATATGTTCTTTGCCGCAGAGCATAAATCTGATATGCAGGAAGACATGATTTGTTTTTTCTTATAGGAGGAGGAGGAGGAAAACGAATTAATGGAAAGTTTAGACCAATCTAATGGAAACATACCGATAATGAACGAACGGCCTACGCTCGGCGTGCATTACGCCACTCAAGACGACACTGTAAAATGTCCACCATATTCCGAAGTCGTTATGAACAATCCAGTTTCCCCGATTGATTTAAGTAGTACTGAAAACGAACAAGTAGACAGTTCCTTAATTGAAGAAGATTCAGATAATCAGGCTGAATAGATTTTTAGAAGAGCAATGTTAATGTGCTGCTTGTCACAAAAAGAATTGTCGCATATTTGAAAAAGAAAAAGCTTCGAGCTAGTTTCCAGTGACACTTTGTACTTGTGCAGACACATTATCTAATGCACAAGTATTTGTGCGAAATATTTTTCTACGTTACTACTGAATTACCTTTTGCGATGAATTTAACAACAACCTGCCGTCGCTTAAAACTGTAAGTTAACGCCAGTCCATTTTTACCCCCGAACAAATTCTCGTAGCGCAAAAAATGCTTCGAAGTTAAAGCCATTTGGTAACGTTACAGTACACAGTTTTTTGTAAACAATATTTTTAGTTTAAATTCTTTGAACGAAGTAACTTGTGGTTAATAAAAGGAAAAATGGAAAAGCAAGGGTGAAAAAATAAATAATTTCAGACATGTATCTTTGAACCAAGGTTTCGTACGAAGAACTTCATTGAACCAAAAGTTTAAAGGGTAGATTCCACTGCTGCAATGTATTGTATGCAATATTGTAGAGTATACATAGTTAGCCTCCTTGTTTTGATTAGGCTTATATGTGCAGACAACAAGCAAGGTAGTGGTTATATCTATACAACAGATTGTAGAAGTTCAAACTATCCTTAAATCCGATTGGCAGATTAGCTGAACGGGGCAACTAAACACGGGAATTTGGTCTTTTAGAACTGACACTCACGAAATTACAATTGAGCCTGTAAAGTATAGGAACTTATTATTAAGACTCGGCCAAAATTTTGTGTTGCTTAAAAAAGAAACGTGTGTGATGTTTTTAGAATTGAGTTTATTTTTTTTCGTCCTGTTGCGTCAATTTGGATATTACATGAATGCGTTTCCACCATCCGTCACGAGGAGGAAGTAAAAATATTTTTAAAATATTATTTTATATTACAACTCGCTTTTGTTGTTGTTTTAAATGTTGTTTTTGTGTGTGTATGTTGTTTCGAGTTGTCTTTGATGAAAGCATTTGTAAGATTTTTGTTAATTCTATTGTAACGCTATTAATTTGAAAAACATGTTCTCTGTTCTTGATAAATTTCAATGATGCAAAGAATGAATTTTTCCTTGCAACTATTGTAATGAAAATTACAATGCGCCTGTTAATAGAGTCGATTTTACCGGCAAAGGTGCAGAAATTGTCCGTTCTAAATAGTCGGAAATTTCTCAGTATCGGCTTCTAATACCGACTGGTCGTTTTGCGAAAGTTTTGTGCCTTTCTAAATTCCTAATTAACTAAAAAGTTTATTATTTTCTCAATACTTAGCTGGTGGATAGTGGCAGCATTGGAATAACTTATTCGTGAAAACTTCCGGAAAAATAATTTCAGATATAGTTTGCATAGGCCTGCTAATGGAGTCTCTTTGACGTGCACTTGTCTCCCCATCCCATGCTATACTTTTATTTTCGATTTAAACTTAGGTTGATTTTAAAAATGGTTACTTTAGGGCACAAAGTTTCGCGGGCAAAAACTCGCGATTTTTCATTATTTTCTCGAAAATTTGTGCCGCGAAATCAATCAAAATCCACAAAGTTCGCGAAAGTGTTTTCCACGAAATTACGTAAGAATCGTCTAATCGAAAAAGTTTATTTAAGACTAGTCGTTAGCCCGTAAAAAAATCCACGGGGTCGCTTGTCCTTTAAATTAACCCATTTCAGCAAAGTGGACAGAAATATATCACATTTGGTATTGACGCGCATTTTGAAAATTTCGTGTTTCCGTGTTATGGCAAATATCATTTTATTTTGCGGAACAAGTTTTTGTAAATGTTAAAAAATTAATCGTGACACCGAGCTGAGCGCTTAGTACAGTTAATCGGTGCTGCACAGACGTATAGGGTTAATACCCTTTTGAAAAAAACTTTCTCGCAGACTCTGTTTAAATTAGCTAAAACACAAGAAAAAGTCCATTACTAACACAGGGCTGAGCAGTTAGTTCAGGTAAACAGTGTTGGCTATCCGTACAGGCGTGATACTCGAGAAAGTTTAAAAATTAGTACAGGTTTTACAAAAAACGTGCTTAAAACTGGGCTAACCGCTTAGTACAGTTAAACAGAGTTCAACAGGCGTATAGAAGTACCCTTTTCCAAAAAAACTTCATTGCAACTTCGGTTTAAACAATTGCTCAGCCATTTAATTTGCAGAAAAAGTTTCAGGAAAATAACTGCATTTAGCATAAGAATTGTCGCTTAAGAATATTGTTGTAGTCAAACTGCATTTTTATCTTTATGCTCTCACTCTTTAGCCAAAGATAGGAGCTAGCTAAATGGCTACAGCCTCAACATAAAAATAAATGTTGGGTAGGATAAAAAGCTCTTAGACCATACAGATTAGTAATAAGTAAGGCTCTAGCTAGCTAGCCTTCAAAATCTTCGTGTTATACATGAGCATAGGGGTACTATTATTTTCCAAAAGTCCTTATCCCTTCGGAGTTAAAAGAAATCAGCCCGGTTCTGTTTAAGTTTTTAAAACAGTAATAAAAGTGGTCGCTGCCAACTGCATTGAGCTTAGCATAAGAATTGTTAAGAATTGTGTTGCAGCAAAACTCCATTTGACTACTTTCACTTGCAGCTTAACTGCATTTGGCTACTTTCACTTTTTAGCCAGAGGTAGCTAAAAGGAGGTAGCTAGATAGACTCAACTTTAACACAAAAATAAAGAACAATATACCAAACTGAATAAAAACTTTAAAAGAATAGGAATAAATAAAGATAGCTAGCTATAGCTAGCTGCCTCAAAATCTGCGTTTTGTAGCTAGCCAAAAACTTAAAATTGGTTTGTTTAAGATTTATACGTAGCTAGAAAACGTGATGAAATATTCACCTTAACATGTGAAAACAAACTAAATAATCGTATAGGATAAGAAGTACCCAGAAGAAATAAGGAGGATTGAAAGGACACCTACAAACTTCACACCATCAGTTCCAAACTACAAAGGCCTTCGTAGGGGTAGCATGTTTCCTCCCGTCGGCATGTTGAGGCCGCGAAGCACTTGGATTGGTCATTAGTGAAAATGGAGCCTCGTGATTGGTTTATTACGCGTGAGCGGCAAAGCAAGGCCGGTAAAAAAACGGGGTCTGCCCGGGATTCGAAATAAAGCTGCAGGGCCGCGGGGATTTTCGGCGGGTCTCGCTACTTGCTCCACCATGTTGCACAGAGACAGACAGACGACGGCTATTATTATAGAGATAAACAAAAATTTTTTGATTGTTAAATTCTATGGCATTGATCCTATGATACCATCTAATCCAGATAGCATTCAAAATGACAATTTGGATAGTGTGTGTGAAGTAGAATTTTTATGCGATCCAAACTTCATCAGCGATGGCCACTGGGATTGGAAAAACGCGGAAGAATGCAGGAATGCTTCTAATTTTCTAAACTAAGTACCGCAAAATTACGTCAAAATTGTGCATTCGAAAAGATAAAGTCCAAAGACTTCCGATATTTTTTCCTTGCGAAACTTTCTGCTTACGAAAGTTTGTGTCCGTAAAGTATTTTAATATGTTTCCAATCACAGAGCAAAAGTATGAGATTTGGATAGGCATAAATTTATTTTGGTTTTCATTACAGGAGGAAGAAAAAAAATTATTGGAAAGTTTGGACCAGTCTAATGGAAACATACCGATAATGAACGAATGGCCTACACTCAGTGTGAACTATGCCACTCTAGACGACACTGTATAATGTCCGCCGTATTTCGAATTAAAAAACATGTTCTCTGTTCTTGAAAAATTCTGCATCAAGTAATACAGTTGACATGCCTAATAACAATTTTTCAACTGATAACACAGTTGTATAAGCCTTCATTCGTTTTTCCAAAGACCTGCCATATTTGTTAGAAATCGGATTCAAAAAATTAAATCCCAAAAATGTGTTTTTTTCTTGAGAACCTATTTGCAAAAATTTATCGAAAATTAACTTAAATTGATAAATTTATTTAAGAAAAGAGAATCCCATTATTAAAACTGGGGAAAGGTGGATCTGAAAAAGCTCTGAATTCCATAACTACCTTAAAGGAGAGGCGAACAAAAAACTATTTTGTGGCAGCCACAAAATAAATTTTAAGCGAGGGAAATTAATATAGATTTCTAAATCCTAAAATCTTTTAAAGTAACTACAAAAATAACAAATAATTATATTTCATAACTAAGTATCTTTTTATTTTCCTAACAACATTTTTACAAAAATCTTCATGCCTGTTTAGGATAAAAATAGATATGTCTTAGGTGTACTTAATAGTAAACTTTAAAAATAAGATTTGTTAATCAAGATAACTAAGAATATTTTACGTACTATAATAATAACAACAATTTATAACCTTCGTACGATGGCCCCTATGGCTCACTTCTCTTCCAAATCAAAAACACTTCTCTTCTATATAACGAAACACTTCTCTTCTGTATCTTGACACTTCTCTGCATGTGGCTCTTTACAAATTGAATTCTAAAATCTGGTCCGCAATTTTACATCATTGGTCCGTAGTTTTAACCTTTTGCGAGGTTTATTACACGGGACCAGTCCCCCCGCCATGTGACATATTTAGATGCTGGTGATGCACTCCAACCTCGTTCCCAGGGCAATTTTTCGCTTTTTTAATATCCGAGACGGCCTTCTCGCCGTCCGAGATCGTCAAAAAGAGAAAAATGGGCCTGGGGACGAGGTTGGATGCACTCATTGCTGAATGTGTACGCTACTGCTTTGTGGATTTGATCAGAAAGGACCTTAATGAATTTGCGATTCGTTGGAATCAACATCTGTTAGCACCAAGCAAAGGTGCTACTGCCCCCCGTGGAAGGCCTGATACATTGTACTATGTTCCAGAATTATATGGTTGCGAGTCTTTTTAAAAAAAACTTTAGATCTTAATGAGCTAGAAGAGTTTAGCGAACTATCTGTACCAGATCACGTTAATGAGCCTGAATTTATTGAATTTGCGGAAACAGTTCTTCCAATGGAGAGTTTCTCCAAACTTAAGCCAGAGACAGCTCATGAAGCTATTGATTATTATATCGCCTTGATTTGTGCAGTAGAAATATATATGTAATACAACACCTGTAACAATGTAAAATGCTTGGATTTTAGAAATATATATCTTGTTTTTTGAAAACCACGAGTTCTTTTCCCAACAAAGATCACAATGTTTATTGCTGCAAAAAATATATCTTGGTTTTTGTAAACCACGAGTTCTGTTCCTAACAGACATCACAATCAATGTTATTCCCGGATAAAGTAGGGTCAATTGTAATATGCCCCCGTAAGAATTTATGCAAACTTTACTGGGTCCAAAATTTCATATGCGCAGGGCCCGGGGTGTGCCATTTATTCATATACAAGATCTGGATAAATTCATATATTAAGGACCAGATTCAGTCTGGGAAATTTTCGAGCTTATGGAAGAGAAGTGTTTCGCACTTGGAAGAGAAGTGTTTCGCACTTGGAAGAGAAGTGTTTCGAACGGAAGAGAACTTTGGGTATCAAAGTAGAGAAGTTTTTTATACAGAAGAGAAGTGTTTTTATATAGAAGAGAAATGTTGTTATACAGAAGAGAAGTGTTTTTATATAGAAGATAAGTGAACCATAGGGACCATCGTACCTTCGTTTAAACTTTTCTAAACTTAAGAATTATCTATCATGACCAACAACAGTATTGTTTTCATGTTTTGAGTCCCTTTTTCACAAAATACTACGAGCTTTGCACGAAGTTTGTTATGATAAGATGGCGCCAAATTGAAATAAATAGGGACCGGAAACATTCAACAACAAATCGAACGCGCAATATGGCGGCTTCATCTCTCTTCATGAATTTTTACTTTCTTTGTCTTTACACTCACAAAATAAATATCAATTTGTTCAGTACGTTCAATTGTATAAAATAATAAAAATGTTCTTCACATGTTTTCTACATTTCTTATTTTGATCTTTATTAACTTTTTCTTGATTCGTTATTTTGTCCAAAAACTATTCTGCCCTTTACTTCACTCCCTTGTTCTTTAAGGATTCGGTAACCCCCTTCAGGGTAATTTTTTTTACTTCACTCCCTTGTTCTTTAACATAGTATTCAGTACGCCACAAAAATAAAAACGATTTTCATAAACTGGATTTGAAATCTAAACAATGAAATATCAAGTTCAGCAAACAAAAGTTCTATTCAGGAAGTACTTGGTAGCTAGTTAAACTATATTCAAGTTTATGTAACTTGCACATAAAGCAGCACAACTTCTTTATCAACCTAGATAATTTTTCCTGTATTTTTTGCTCGTCAAACAATACAGTTGTCAGTACGTTTTCTGTTGATAAAACATAAATTTTCTGAAATTCCGCCATTTTTTGATCGTATACATTAAGGTATTCGTTATGACGCTCAACGATACCAGGGTATTTTTTGTCGTCTTCTTTCATGTCAGAAAAAACAAAAATACTGGAGACGAGGGTGGTACAGATTACTCAGAAGAGACAAAAGCATTTTTTCTGTATTAAAAACCTCGTTGTTAACGTTCTGTTTCAAATATTCACATGCGTCGTTCTTCTATGTATGTATTCAATAAATAGATTCACCATCTCGTCTGTAAAAGCACCGAAATAAAAAGTGATAAAGTTAAAAAAGCATTCAAGTGAGAAGGCGTATATCGTGTTTTCCAGGAATAAGAAACAATACACATATTTACAGATACTTTACTCGCCTCTTAATATAACTTTCTGCAAAATTTAAAGAATTTGCAAAAAATGTGTCATAATCACTACGCTTCGTCAGTGCTAGGTTGGTTCGCTTAATCTTTCCGTTACAATGTTTTGTGAGTAGGCACGCATTAATTGTACATGGCTCGAATGCGTTCAGTAAAGACACAATAATGTAGGCTCATTGCTGGGACTACTGTAAACAAATTTTGTAAGCATCTAGGCTCATAAACTAAAATGTCTGAAACTCTCGTTCAGGAGACCACACGATTTAGAAGATAAGACAACATTATTTAAAAGAAATGACAACTTTCTAAAATTATAATCAAAGGAACTCAATACACGTATAGAAAACAAATAAAGGCCTTGTTACTTGACAACTAGAAATTGAGCTTTTATTTATTACATAAGAAATAGATAAAGCTTATTTTTAAATAGACTAACAGAGTACTTTCTGGGCTTTCTTTCTTCCTGGGCGAAGATTGATTATGCTTATAAAAAATGGTGTAAATGATTTTATAATAAAAAATTTCTAAATTCTAAGTAAAACAACAACAACACTTTTTCATTTATAAGAATATGCTTCATAATAATATCAGGATGGAATTTTAGACAGAAACATACGTCTATAGTTTAGAACAATAGAGACGTAAGAATAATGATAGTGTACATCCTACTAAGGAGAGATTGTTTCTGTAAAAATTTTCTTTAATTTGTAAGTTCACATCTGACATACACAACTTTATCCAAAAGCACTCCTTTGTTTTTGTCTTGTATAATCGAGTTGAATGAAATGCTTTGAACAGTGTTTCCCAGCGTCTCCGGAATTTGATTCTCATGCAACGGTTGGAAAGAAAAATTTTCATTCTTTAGCCGCCGTGAAGGAATAATGACGGAATAGGCTTGTTGATTGTATTTCGGTTGTTCCAATAAGCGAGGAGAAGAATTGTCACATTCGTAGGTCTTTGAATTCAACTGTGACAAAACAGAAAATTTTATCAAAGAAGAAGGAGAAGTATCATTATGGTGATGCTGTGGAGGAATTGGAATTGGACGGTGATAGACATTTATGTTAGCACGGTTATACCACACAACAGAATATTGACAAAAAGAAGGCTGTGCTGATAAATTACCACCCGATATAACATGTGACGCCAAGCAGTTAATCGAACCAATGACACTATTCTCAAAAGCATCAACTTTCCATAGATACAGCGTTGGTGTATTGTGAAAATTGTCCACCATGTTTTTAAATCTGGTCTGGTAAGCACACTTTAGTGAAATACTTTCACTCAGTGATTCTTCTTTAAGTTTAAACGCATTTTTCTGTTGTTCAACACGATTTGCTGAACTTGCAACAATCTTACCCAAAACATTTTTGACTTTTCTTGTTCCATCTTCAAGTGATTTTTCAAATACATCAATCATTTTGCACAGTTGCGTATCGTCTACATATCCAGAGGCTTTCAGAGCAAGTATGGACACATTGTTCCTAACAGCTTCCATTGATTTTAGCTTGTCTCGAGCATAAGCTTTTGCTTTGCAACTGTATTGCTTCCGATGATCCATGAATACAGTATCCAACTTTCGCTGCAATCCACCCATGTCACAATCAAGTTTCAGCTTCTCCATGTCATTGTCTGTAATTACTGCATGCTTCAGCGCATTACGATCAAACTCATTAACGCTCTTATCCACATGAAGCTTCAAACTGTATATCTCCGCTTCTATATCTCGAGTGATAACTTGCAAAGAGGTTTCAATCTCTTCTTTAATTTCTTTCTCTTCCTCTTCAACTTCTTTTAAAATGGCATCCAACTTTAATTGTGCCGACTGAACTTCGCCCTTTACTTGCATATATCCTTGCAGTTTCCTCTCATTCTCAGAAACAACCATTTTCTGTAGGGAAATCATCACGTGATAGTCTCGTGATTGTTCCAGATGACTGCTGTAATCCTTGAAAATGACCTTAATATAAAAATGGACATATCATTCTTGTTGTTCAGAAGTTATGAGCAGGACTATAAAGCATAAGATTATTCCTAGCCTGAAATTTAAAAGCTAACCATAATCAACACAGGAAAGCTTGAAAATGTGTTAACTGATCAAACTAAGAATTAGGAAATATGCACTGGCTAAATACAAAATTCAATCTATTTATATTCTTAGAAAGTTTTTTTAAGGTGACGAAAGCTGTAGTTTTCCAACGTTAAAAATATTACCACTTATCTGTTCAGTCATTGTCATTGAATAACACAGATAGTATCATGTCATCAACAAGCGATTTTATACTAGGCTAAGTTCTACAGATCGACGTGCCGTTGGACGATATGTGTTGATACGTGATGGCCGGTCGATGAAAGATACTTCTGTGGAAACAGCCTAGAATAAACTCGCTTGTAGTTTTCTGTTTGTTTTCAACCCTGCTCCTTTTTGCTAATTAGGCTTTCTCAATGTTGGGGAAGAAGATTTCCCGTTTAATAGGCACAAAACATCCACAAATTTTGCCCAGAATTTAGGTGACAACTTGGTCAAAAATTGATATCAGCATTTTTGCTGATGACATCATCAAATTTAGCTAAAAATTAGCTAAAATATGGGCTTTGCAAAATAATTGTAAAATTGCTTTGTATTAACCCTATTCGGTCCGGGGGGCGGGGGGGGGGCGGATTCCGCACCCCCTGACGGTTTTTTTAATAACTCCTTATTGCTATGTTATATAGCTATGAAACTTAATGAGTTTCAATATATTTATCTATTAGACACCTGCATGCCAAATTTTTAGGTCCCATACCTTTCAGAGGCTTTGATATTGGCCATTACTCGAAACTACCCCTAAATATCTCTATGAAATCCTTATCATGGGGAAAATTTAATAACTTCTGTTAGGATTGTCCTTAGAACCTGAAACTTGCAACACAACTTTGTTTTATTAAGAAGAATCATTTTGCCTAATTTGGACACGTGATTAACCCGATTTCGCGATTTTGTCGGATTTTACCCGAAAATTGGAAAAAACCGGATTTTCGGGTAATTTTTGGTAATTTTTTATGCGATCCATGTAAAACTCGGAAAATATGTTAAATAACTTTTAATTAGCTTTCAGAAACTTCAAACAGAATGCAAAAATTCGCTCTGGAACAAACGTAATTATATTGTAGGCAGATAGTAGTATTTTTAAGAAATTTCAAGCTTCTAATGACGTCACAGAAAATGTGCTGACGCAAGCAAAAAATTATTGCTGCCATTTTGTTCCTTTTCTGACGTACTATAAGTGTGCAAAGTTTGATTTAATTTGAACAACCCTATGAAAAGTTATTGGGGGGGGGGGGGGGGGCGGATTCCGCCCCCCCCAGTCATAGTATGTTCGAAAAACCCCGAACCGAATAGGGTTAATTCACACTAATGTAAGTAACAAAAAACAGTAAGTCAATATGTGCAGAGAAATAAATGCTTCTAAAAACAATATAATCAATTTTTTTACAGATATCGGAAAAATTTCGTTTAAGTTTAAAAATTGGTTGACATGGCAACATTTGTCATACTTTTATTATCAGTTGATTTAAGTGGACAAAATTAATCTTTTGGATGATATAAGTCGATACGTAAAAAGGTTGGATTTGATTCAACATTTGTTTGCAAGGCGCATAACAAAAATAAAACAATCAAAAATACTTAAGAATAGTTATCTTTTAGACTAATCATTAAAACCAAAACAATATGTCATGTTGCATTTCTAACAAAATATCAGGGTGAACTAAAAGCCCATAAAAAGGTATAGAAGGGTTGAGTCAGCTCCCTCCACTTTTTTCTAACACAAATAGGGTTAATACAACACCTTTTTATCACAACCGCAAACTTCATATTCACAACTTATGGTGCGATATTCACATTCTGTCGAGTGCTGCATTTCCTGGAATAATGAAAACACAAATTAATGAATAGTAATTTTCTTTGGAGAAACATAAGAAAGTTCTGCTATCCTATTGTCAAGTTATTTATTACCATGTAGGGAAGTATCTTCTCTCCACAACTATAACTACATAGATTTGCCAAGTGACTGCATTTGGTTAGATGCATCTAAACAACAAATGACAGTGCTTTATATCTGAAATTTCACACCATGAAAATAACATGCTCAATTAAAACTTCTGTATACCTCCAGCTTTCCCAACTCTCCTGTCCATTGACATCCTTTTACATCTAACTTGAATGGAAAGAATCATTCGGTCGATTAGAGGCACAGATGTCACCTAAAAATATTTTTAAAATTTGGCCTTTAATTGATATTATATTTTGAACTGTTTGCCTTGAAAGCTTCTCTTTTAAGTCATGTTGGAAGACCCTTGGTTACTAAGAAAGCTTAAAGATGTACGTAATCAAGCATGACAACTGAGTACTACGGTATTTAGACATTGGAAGTTTATGGACAGTGTTTATCCAAGCAAACATAATTAGTACCTTGTTTCGTGTTATTGCAACATAGCATTTCCTGCAGGCTAGCTCTGTATTCCTGGAATATATATATATACATAAAATGTTTAAGTCTAATTTTCACAATCCTAATACAGGCGCTGATAAACGTTAAAAGACAACAAAGACAAATTAAAACCTTCATTCTATTACGTTGTTATCACTTTACTATAAAATGAGAACAAGAGAACAGCTTAATGTTACCTTTCTGATGCATCTTTCTCTAAGGCATCAAAACATCCTTGACACATAACATGTCCGCATGGTGGTTGGACAGCATTTCTCATAATCTTTAAGCAGACAAAGCAGTAAAGATCAGTAGAAACATTGCCAACAGTTTCTACCTCATAGCCAGTCATTTTTTCCCGATTAAAATCTGAAGAAAAGTTCACAAATTCCTGCTTGGAATATATATTTTAATAGAAATCAAGCTGCTAGTTTATATTCTTTTAAAAATTCTTCTAAAATAAAACTAATTTATATCATATCTCTTTAAAGAAAAACAACTTTCTCTTTTAAACGAAACTTTATTTCAACTTTCTTTTTGTTCACAAACAAATTTTCAGAACTTAATGAATAATACGCCGTGAAAGAAGACTCCACAATAGAACAATTTTTTAAATAAACAGTATCTTGATATTTTTGGCTGTAAGACAAAAATAAGACAAAAAAAGACGTAAAGCCAAAATACACGATACAGTCTTTTTTACTATTTTTAGCATACGATATTCGTACTGTGTATGTAATCTAAACAATACACTTATGTAAACAAAGCATTTATGCACCACAAAGCATATATGCACCATGAAGCTTATATGCACCACAACGCATACATGCACCATGAAGCATATATACACCACAAAGTATATATGCACCACAATACATACATGCACCACAAAGCATATATGCACCACAAAGTATATATGCACCGCTTTGCTGCAAACTAAGAATTTGCTCATAACAAATATCGTCTTCATGGTATTTGGTATTTATGCATGTATATTTGACGGAACCAAAACGGAAGTAAGTCTATTTTGACTTACAACTTAAAAGAATAAAAACGTTGCACAAGTCCTAACATATAAAACTAGCAGTAACGACAGGTAGCAGTAACGCTTTTAACCTTCGAAAATCCACATGATTAGTTACTAAATATTATTTTCAGACTAAATATACTTCTTTTTATCAAAGCACTTTTGCCAAAATTTTATAGCTATAAAACTATTGTCTTTAGTTAAAATATTCAGTATTAAAAATCTTTAAACACAAAACGTCGATATCAATTATTTAATATTGACGTTTTGCGCTGTTAGACCTATATTTTAACGGAGTAGGTTTTAAATTTGATGTTAGTGATATTTTTAAAACAATGCTTTATCTTCCGATTTCAGTTCGATAGAAGTTGTTCACATGTTTAGGACCAGTACTAGCGATAGTTATCATGACTGAACTTGAGATTATTATTAGGCCACCCATCAATGATCACGTCATTAAGTTTTACTCCAGATGCGTAGACGATGCTCTCCTACTGTTAGAACATGAAGACATTCAACATGTACACCGCGCCCATAACAGCTTCGATATTAATCTACAGTTTAACGTAGACACTTTTGAAAACGAAGTACCACACTTCCTAGACATAGAAATTGCACCTGATGGTCTGTCAATTTTCCGAAATGACACCAAAACTGGCTTGTAAACTAATTACAACAGCTATACACCGTGGAATTATCGTAAAGCTTGGATGCGAAGCTTAGTTAACCGTGCAACTAAAACCTGTTCTCCTGCTAAATTGAAAGATGAACTTTAAAGATGAACAATGGTTTACAAGCGTCAAGAGTTCTTATTTAACGTTTTAATTACCTTCAAAATTTCTTTTTTTACTGAACTTTCTTGTAACATTTCATTCTGCTGAAAGATGTGTTGGATGTAACACGAAATATACATAAATTTTAAAATAAATTCATTCGTCCTATATTATCTGATTAGGATACTTTGACTTTATGAATTCAATTTTCGGACTTGCATTTACTCTCTATTATATTAAATTGTCAGCTAGAAATTGTTTTTTAAATTAAATTTACTTACATAAAATACTGAGTAAATAATGCAGTTGTTTGGACATACCTATGCCATCTCTGGTAGTTTACAGGTCAGGATATGTTTTCCTGGGAAAGCAAACATATTACACCCATACAAAATTTTTAATAAGGAGTGGGTTTCAACTAAGCGTTTAAAGACTATAACACACAATTTGAAATGATCGTTCTAAAATGATCGTGTAAACAAAATGAAGAAAAGTACCTGTCATGATTTGAATCCTAACTAAATGTGGTTGATACAAGTAAAAGGGGTAAAGCATGGATTATAAAACAAATAGATTTAGCGCCGTATTTTTAAACCAAAAGTTTCGTACAAAAGACTTTACTAAATCAAAAACTTAAAGGGTAGTCTCTATTATTACAATGCATTGTCGTAATTTCTATTGCTAAAATATAACGTATTCAATGTTGTAGAATTAATTGCGGGGACTGACGTCCAATATTATACAATCATATACAAGAAGATAATAAATAGTTAACGCGTTTGTATTGATTATGTTTAGATACACAGAAAGTAAAAAAGCTCATGGTTATATTTGCACAATATAATGTAGCGGTGTAAACTTAACTCCTTATTTTTGATTGTCAAACTAGCTCAACGGAGCAACAAACTTCTCGAGCTGAGAGTCAACAAGCAACAATTGAGCCTGTGAGATATAGAAAGTTAATCATCATTGAGGCTTGTCCAAAATTTGCGTTGCTTAAAAAAGAAACGTGTATGATGTATTTAGGATTGACATGTATCTATTGTCGTACCTTTTCAATGTTTGTAACTTTACATGTATTCGTTTCCACCTTTGTTGCTGTTGTTGTTTTAAATGTTTTTTTTTTGTGTGTATGTTGTTTCGAATTGTCTTTGATGAAAGCATTTGCAAGGTTTTTGTTAATTCTGTTGTAACGCTATTAACTTGAAAAACATGTTCTTTGTTCTTGATAAATTTTAATAAAACAATTACAAGGCCGAATAAGCATTTGTAAATGGACGAAATTTTCTCAATTATCAGCTTTCTTTCAAAGTTATAAAGTTAAAAAGTGAGGTGAACTGGTGGAAAGTGGCTTTATGGGAATAACTTACTTCGTGAAAAGTTTTAGAAAAATTTTGGCAAATAATATCTAATTTTTTTATGACCTGACAAACCACGCGCTGAAAAGAAGTTTGAAGTAACTCAAGTGGTTATTTCAAGAACAAGTGTTCGCATGCGTCATATGAAAGAAAATAATTTTTAAATACAGACAAATGATATACCATTGGATTTTGTGTATGAACTCAATAGATAGATTCACTATCTCGTCTGTAAAAGCACCGAAATAAAAAGTGATAAAGTTAAAAAAGCATTCAAGTGAGAAGGCGTATATCGTGTTTTCCAGGAATAAGAAACAATACACATATTTACAGATACTTTACTCGCCTCTTAATATAACTTTCTGCAAAATTTAAAGAATTTGCAAAAAATGTGTCATAATCACTACGCTTCGTCAGTGCTAGGTTGGTTCGCTTAATCTTTCCGTTACAATGTTTTGTGGGTAGGCACGCATTAATTGTACATGGCTCGAATGCGTTCAGTAAAGACACATTAATGTAGGCTCATTGCTGGGACTACTGTAAACAAATTTTGTAGGCATTTAGGCTCGTAAACTAAAATGTCTGAAACTCTCGTTCAGGAGACCACACGATTTAGAAGATAAGACAACATTATTTAAAAGAAATGACAACTTTCTAAAATTATGATCAAAGGAACTCAATACACGTATAGAAAACAAATAAAGGCCTTATTACTTGACAACTAGAAATTGAGCTTTTATTTATTACATAAGAAATAGATAAAGCTTATTTTTAAATAGACTAACAGAGTACTTTATCCTGGGCGTAGATTGATTATGCTTATAAAAAATGGTGTAAATGATTTAATAATAAAAAATTTCTAAATTCTGAGTAAAACAACAACAACACTTCTTCATTTATAAGAATATGCTTCATAATAATATCAGGATGGAATTTTAGACAGAAACATACGTCTATAGTTTAGAACAATAGAGACGTAAGAATAATGATAGTGTACATCCTACTAAGGAGAGATTGTTTCTGTAAAAATTTTCTTTAATTTGTAAGTTCACATCTGACATACACAACATCATCCACAAGCACTCCTTTGTTTTTGTCTTGTATAGTTGAGTTGAATGAAATGCTTTGCACGGTTTTTTTTAGCATTTTCTGAATTTCATTCTCCTGCAGCTTTTGGAAAGAAACATTTTCATTCACTAGCCGCCGTGGAGAAATGGGCTGGTTACTAACCACGGTATAACTAACCACGTTTTGATTGTAATTCGGTTGTCCCAATAAGCGAGGAGAAAAATTGTCACATTCGTAGGTCTTTGAATTCAACTGTGACAAAACAGAAAATTTTATCAAAGAAGAAGGAGGAATTGAAATTGGACGGTGATAGACAGTTATGTTAGCACGGTTATACCACACAACAGAATATTGACAAAAAGAAGGCTGTGCTGATAAATTACCACCCGATATAACATGTGACGCCAAGCAGTTAATCGAACCAATGACACTATTCTCAAAAGCATCAACTTTCCATAGATACAGCGTTGGTGTATTGTGAAAATTGTCCACCATATTTTTAAATCTGGTCTGGTAAGCACACTTTAGTGAAATACTTTCACTCAGTGATTCTTCTTCAAGTTTAAACGCATTTTTCAGTTGTTCAACACGATTTGCTGAACTTGCAACAATCTTACCCAAAACATTTTTGACTTTTCTTGTTCCATCTTCAAGTGATTTTTCAAATACATCAATCATTTTGCACAGTTGCGTATCGTCTACATATCCAGAGGCTTTCAGAGCAAGTATGGACACATTGTTCCTAACAGCTTCCATTGATTTTAGCTTGTCTCGAGCATAAGCTTTTGCTTTGCAACTGTATTGCTTCCGATGATCCATGAATACAGTATCCAACTTTCGCTGCAATCCACCCATGTCACAATCAAGTTTCAGCTTCTCCATGTCATTGTCTGTAATTACTGCATGCTTCAGCGCATTACGATCAAACTCATTAACGCTCTTATCCACATGAAGCTTCAAACTGTATATCTCCGCTTCTATATCTCGAGTGATAACTTGCAAAGAGGTTTCAATCTCTTCTTTAATTTCGTTCTCTTCCTCTTCAACTTCTTTTAAAATGGCATCCAACTTTAATTGTGCCGACTGAACTTCGCCCTTTACTTGCATATACCCTTGCAGTTTCCTCTCATTCTCAGAAACAACCATTTTCTGTAGGGAAATCATCACGTGATAGTCTCGTGATTGTTCCAGATGACTGCTGTAATCCTTGAAAATGACCTTAATATAAAAATGGACATATCATTCTTGTTGTTCAGAAGTTATGAGCAGGACTATAAAGCATAAGATTATTCCTAGCCTGAAATTTAAAAGCTAACCATAATCAACACAGGAAAGCTTGAAAATGTGTTAACTGATCAAACTAAGAATTAGGAAATATGCACTGGCTAAATACAAAATTCAATCTATTTATATTCTTAGAAAGTTTTTTTAAGGTGACGAAAGCTGTAGTTTTCCAACGTTAAAAATATTACCACTTATCTGTTCAGTCATTGTCATTGAATAACACAGATAGTATCATGTCATCAACAAGCGATTTTATACTAGGCTAAGTTCTACAGATCGACGTGCCGTTGGACGATATGTGTTGATACGTGATGGCCGGTCGATGACAGATACTTCTGTGGAAACAGCCTAGAATAAACTCGCTTGTAGTTTTCTGTTTGTTTTCAACCCTGCTCCTTTTTGCTAATTAGGCTTTCTCAATGTTGGGGAAGAAGATTTCCCGTTTAATAGGCACAAAACATCCACAAATTTTGCCCAGAATTTAGGTGAGAACTTGGTCAAAAATTGATATCAGCATTTTTGCTGATGACATCATCAAATTTAGCTAAAAATTAGCTGAAATATGGGCTTTGCAAAATAATTGTAAAATTGCTTTGTATTAACCCTATTCGGTCCGGGGGGCGGGGGAGGGGCGGATTCTGCACCCCCTGACGGTTTTTTTAATAACTCCTTATTGCTATGTTATATAGCTATGAAACTTAATGAGTTTCAATATATTTATCTATTAGACACCTGCATGCCAAATTTTTAGGTCCCATACCTTTCAGAGGCTTTGATATTGGCCATTACTCGAAACTCCCCCTAAATATCTCTATGAAATCCTTATCATGGGGAAAATTTAATAACTTCTGTTAGGATTGTCCTTAGAACCTGAAACTTGCAACACAACTTTGTTTTATTAAGAAGAATCATTTTGCCTAATTTGGACACGTGATTAACCCGATTTCGCGATTTTGTCGGATTTTACCCGAAAATTGGAAAAAACCGGATTTTCGGGTAATTTTTGGTAATTTTTTATGCGATCCATGTAAAACTCGGAAAATATGTTAAATAACTTTTATTTAGCTTTCAGAAACTTCAAACAGAATGCAAAAATTCGCTCTGGAACAAACGTAATTATATTGTAGGCAGATAGTAGTATTTTTAAGAAATTTCAAGCTTCTAATGACGTCACAGAAAATGTGCTGACGCAAGCAAAAAATTATTGCCGCCATTTTGTTCCTTTTGTGACGTACTATAAGTGTGCAAAGTTTGATTTAATTTGAACAACCCTATGAAAAGTTATTGGGGGGGCCCCCCCCAGTCATAGTATGTTCGAAAAACCCCGAACCGAATAGGGTTAATTCACACTAATGTAAGTAACAAAAAACAGTAAGTCAATATGTGCAGAGAAATAAATGCTTCTAAAAACAATAATCAATTTTTTTACAGAAATCGGAAAAATTTCGTTTAAGTTTAAAAATTGGTTGACATGGCAACATTTGTCATACTTTTATTATCAGTTGATTTAAGTGGACAAACTTAATCTTTTGGATGATATGAGTCGATACGTAAAAAGGTTGGATTTGATTCAACATTTGTTTGCAAGGCGCATAACAAAAATAAAACAATCAAAAATACTTAAGAATAGTTATCTTTTAGACTAATCATTAAAACCAAAACAATATGTCATGTTGCATTTCTAACAAAATATCAGGGTGAACTAAAAGCCCATAAAAAGGTATAGAAGGGTTGAGTCAGCTCCCTCCACTTTTTTCTAACACAAATAGGGTTAATACAACACCTTTTTATCACAACCGCAAACTTCATATTCACAACTTATGGTGCGATATTCACATTCTGTCGAGTGCTGCATTTCCTGGAATAATGAAAACACAAATTAATGAATAGTAATTTTCTTTGGAGAAACATAAGAAAGTTCTGCTATCCTATTGTCAAGTTATTTATTACCATGCAGGGAAGTATCTTCTCTCCACAACCATAACTACAAAGATTTGCCAAGTGACTGCATTTGGTTAGATGCATCTAAACAACAAATGACAGTGCTTTATATCTGAAATTTCACATCATGAAAATAACATGCTCAATTAAAACTTCTGTATACCTCCAGCTTTCCCAACTCTCCCGTCCATTGACATCCTTTTACATGATGAATACATCTAACTTGAATGGAAAGAATCATTCGGTCGATTAGAGGCACAGATGTCACCTAAAAATATTTTTAAAATTTGGCCTTTAATTGATATTATATTTTGAACTGTTTGCCTTGAAAGCTTCTCTTTTAAGTCGTGTTGGAAGACCCTTGGTTACTAAGAAAGCTTAAAAATGTACGTAATCAAGCATGACAACTGAGTACTACGGTATTTAGACATTGGAAGTTTATGGACAGTGTTTATCCAAGCAAACATAATTAGTACCTTGTTTCGTGTTATTGCAACATAGCATTTCCTGCAGGCTAGCTCTGTATTCCTGGAATATATATATATACATAAAATGTTTAACTCTAATTTTCACAATCCTAATACAGGCGCTGATAAACGTTAAAAGACAAGAAAGACAAATTAAAACCTTCATTCTATTACGTTGTTATCACTTTACTATAAAATGAGAACAAGAGAACAGCTTAATGTTACCTTTCTGATGCATCTTTCTCTAAGGCATCAAAACATCCTTGACACATAACATGTCCGCATGGTGGTTGGACAGCATTTCTCATAATCTTTAAGCAGACAAAGCAGTAAAGATCAGTAGAAACATTGCCAACAGTTTCTACCTCATAACCAGTCATGTTTTCCCGATTAAAATCTGAAGAAAATTCCTGCTTGGAATATATATTTTAATAGAAATCAAGCAACAAGTTTATATATTTGCAAAATTCTTTTTAAATAAAACATTCCTTTGTGATATGTCTTTTTGAGAAAAAACAAAATTTTTAGGGCTCTATAACTTATACCATAGAGACGCACTGAAAGAAGACTCAGCAATAAAAAATCATTTAATAAACAACATCTTGACATGATTGGCAGAAAGACAATGCAACTAATTGCCTATCAGATGTTGTTAAAGGGCACCCCAGTGAAAAAATTTTTTTTGAAAAAAATGTTATTTTAATAAGACAATACATAAATATGTCAGAATAAACCTTTTATATACATCTTAATTTTTATATCTTTTTTTATCTTAATCGGGTCTGTAAACAGGGTCGCATACAAAATGATACTATGCCAATAAACTGTAAGCAAGAATAGAAAATCAAATATTCATACCTTACTCAACGGTTTCACTTTATTCGTCAGAAATGTGAAAAATAATTTCAAAAAAAATGGCCGCCGCTATGATCTGGAAGGACAGTGTGCTTCGTCCACTAAGTAAATTCGGTCCAGTCCTCAAAGTACTTGTGATGTCATAAGAAAGTACCTAACTTTGCCGTTTAATACAAAACAAGAAAGAAAATATAAGAATCTCAACTTGCCTAACTAATAAAAGCCTTTCTAAAAGAATTAACAACTTCCTTGCAACAAGAACTTCCTCTTTTTTTTCGTAGTAATGTTTTTCTCGGAAAATCGAGGCAATTTGATTATTGCATCAGCCATAACATTAGCGCTCTACCACGGATGTCCAATATAAACAATTATTTCCAGCTTATATTTAGCATTTTTATTAACACAACGGTAGAGTTCCTTAAATAGCTAATCCAAGTTAGCCTCGAAATGATAAATCTTCTTATCTTCCGTGGCGGGACCCTTGAGCGAGACGAAGAAACGGCGGGAAAATTCCATAAACAAGACTGCCAGTCGCTATGCCGTTTTGTGTGGCTTTTGGTTGTTCAAATCAAACAGAAAACAACAAAAATGTTTCTTTCCACACCATGCCTAAAAAGCAATCATTATTTAAAAAGTGGGAAGTGGCTATTGGGAGAACAGATTTACCTCCAAGTGGAAGATTATGTTCTGATCATTTTGAACAGTCGTGTTATGTCTCGACAACAACATTAAAACAGGAACTTTGTGGTGACTTGTATTCAGCACGTAAAGGTACCCGTCGCCGATTGACACCTGATGCCGTGCCAACCTTGTTTAAACATAAGGAAAATAAAAATAAGGAGAGAAGCACTTCTGTTGGCCGATCTACACGTGCTGAACATGTTAGGGTAAGATTACATTGGTAATTAATTGTAAAGTCATCTGCGTTATTATCTTGATACTTTTTAATTTAGATTGTTACAGAGGCAATGGCTTCATTCGAATGTGAAACAGATGCTCCTGTAGTTTATCAGGACGATACATCTGAGATAGAGCCTATAACATCAGAGGACCATTTTCAGGTATTCAGTTACTATCCATGGCTGTAGCTGTGCATGTATTGCTACAGATTTCATATAAGTTACGTCGCATATTATTTTCAGAATGCTGAAGTTCAAACTGATAGAATTTACAACGTCCACGCTCAGACAGATACAACAAACCTGAGACGAGTAACAACTACAGATTTCGGTTGCAATTTCAAGGAAATCATTTGCAAAGCAAACGTTTCAACACAAACTGACTTTGATAATAATAATAATACACAGTTAGAACAATCCAGGTAAGCACCAACAGTTAGCAATATTAATTGAAAGAAGGCATTTTCGTTGGGGTGTTTTTTTTACTTATGATAATATATTTTATCGTAGATTGTTGCAGTTTTGCACATCGACGCCCAATCGCCGTGATTATTCTTTTAGAGATACAGAAAGTGGTTGCAGTGACGATGATATGTCATCCTCGACCTTTGGTTTTTCTTCAAGTCAGTTTAAAATTATTTATGGGTGTGTGGTGTATCTTGTTGACAGTATTTACTTGCGCGTGTATTTTTAAATTTTGTAGCGAATTCTAGCATTTTGATAGATGAAGATAATTCGCTGAACGTTACTTCAGATGTTGCTGATGACAATGTTGTACCTGCATCGAATGCGGGAGAAACCGATGAAAAAAAAGATGAACGTAAAACAGATGATGGATGGAAAGAAAAAAGTGTTGAAGGTATGTACAACTCGTTCTCTGGGGACGAGAGTGAGTTTTGTATTCACTTATAATTATTTGAGTACACTGGTCTCATTCAGGTACTTCACAACTGAAGGAAAGTTTTTTATCTGAAACAAGTGAAGTTGGCAATGATACAAATGATTCCGATTTTGACCCAACAGTTCATGGTGCATCCAGAAGTTTCGAAGAAAGTGAATCCGATATCAATGAATTCGCCGAAAATACATATGATCACAACAACAGATGCTTTATCGTGTATGGAAGTCAAATTGATGTGTTATTGAACAGATGTTCAAAGTGTGGGTCGCTTGTGAACAAGTCAACAATTCGCGAATCATTTCGTAAAGGTTCCCAGCTTTATCTCCACATTACATGTACCAAAGGCTGCACTTATATTTGGAAATCTCAACCAGATTTCAAATGTGTGAAAGGTCAGGGAAATCTTGATATTGCTGCTGCCGTAAAAAAAGTGTAGTTGCCGTCTTCTTCTTCGAATTCGGCCCTTATACGGCTAACAGCGCAAGATGGTATAACCCGTCTAACATGGCGACCTAACTTATCATGTATCCACCAGGTAAACTGTCTATATGCTGCATATCTATACGATCTAAAAGTAAAAATAAATGAACCTATCTTTAATCCATAACGAAATACAGTTTCATATGTGCAAAAAGTTACCCTACTTGTTTGGAACGTTATTCCTGCGCGGCAAATAAGCTCCTTCTCTATCTGCCAAGTTCACCAGCGATGTCCACAAAACCTCGACGTTAAGGCACACTGGACTAAAACCTGGATGATCAATTATACAGCCTAATGATAAGAATATTTTTATTGTTACTATTTCTAATATGTGAAATTGTTAGATGTTTTATCCGCCGAAAAAGAAATTGACTCACCAATATTCTCCTTTTCAATCATCCGTTTTGTTTCTTCGACCTCTACACAACAAATGCATTCAATAGGAAAATACTTTTTTTGGCAATGTCCACATTTGCACCACGTTTCACTATCCACGTCGCATCTTCCCTGTTTTCCCATCTCTCTTTCTACATCACTCTCATTTGCCTCGCTACTGCAGTCAGTCCATTCATCTTCCCCACCCTCTGATATAACGACTGGCTCAAAAAGGTATGGTAAAATATCCTCTGCCGTTTTTACAGTTGTAGATTCCGCCATTATTGACATGTGAAATGAGCTCGTTTACCACAAGAACTTATTTACGCATTTTTCTGGTACAAGAATTATCGGCCAGCTTGGTTCATACTTTCTTATGACATCATAACAAAAATATAGACTGGCGCGAGTTTGAACATCGAGACGGAAAGGAAAGCAGAAGTGGAGAAGGAGGAACAGGGAAGCTGTAGAAGAATTTGAAGGGTATGACTTTTTTCCATATCTTTCGAAGCAAAAGAATGCGACTTTCGTTATTATTGGCATGATAGGAATGTATCACTAAAATATCATTTTCAATGCAGGAATCCCTTTAAAGTCGAGGGAGCTAGGTTCGAATAAATGAGCAAACGTCACATCGTGCAGAAAGTCCGTGAGCTCAGTAGCACACCTTCTAAAAGTTTGTTTACTTACTGTTTACATTGTTTGTTGATAAGACGTCTTGTCATAATGATGAAGATTATAACTCAAAAAACTTAGAATTGGATAATTCTCTTCATAAAAAGACTTTACAAAGCCACAGCCACACGACTTAGAACCTTCTCACAAGGGAGAAATTAATGATGCAAAGTGACGAGCTGTCTTTTACTGACTCAAAGCAACGTTCTTAGCAAAATATTTTCTTTTTAAAGAAAAAATATTTAACCCTTTTTTAACATTCGTTTCGTCAAAAAACTTTATCCTTCGCTTCAGTAAAGGCCAAGATACATTTGAGATTTCTATTTCGAAACTGTCTGTTTTTTTTTTTTCATTTCAGAAATTTTTATTTCAGAAATATTTAGAAATATTTTGAAACATTTCGAAAGCTTTCGAAAGTATTTCGGATTGCTCTAAATCATGAAAATCATGTATATATAAAGCATAAAGAAAGTGAAACTTCCTTTCATATCATAAACATTACGAAACTCACTGATCGTCGCCATTTTAATAAAGTATACAAAGGCTTCTGGTATTACGTAATTTCCAATAATTACCTAGCCAACTTCATTCCCAGGGCCGAATTGAGCTCTCTTTTATTATTGACATAAAACTTTAGATAGAGTAGATATTTTAAAAGAGCACTGGGGAAAAAGAACCCGCGGACGTGGAGTTATTAAACCTCGGCCCATTTGAGGCATATGAAAATGTGTTATTAGTGGACACCTGAACCAGGTATGGAAGTGAAATAAAACCTGCAACAAGTCACTCATTCTGTCAACAAAAGTTAATTTTAGGACTTTTTCTATTTCGTTCGGCAAAAGCATAAAAAAAAAAAAAATGTACACGACTACAAAAATTAAACTAAACAAGAAATGGCCTTGGAAAAATTATTTCCTCTTTCTCAGTGCTTTTGTCTATGCGGTCAGGTCGAGAATGGGGTCTTATATCATGACTCCCCTCGTTCCCAAGGCCTTTAACATTCTACGGGACCTGGTTCAGGTGGCGCTAAGAAAGTGGTTGAATCTATTCTTGACTTTAAATTTTTGTTTAAAATTTGAGATAAGCCACGCGGATTGTACAATTTTGCACGCTCCGATTGGTCGAGGACGTAGAGATAGGGAAATGCCGATGTTAGGACAAAATCCCTTAGCACTTTACCATTTTACGTCAGAAGAATAGATCATACCCGTTAAATCAACAATAGAAGAATTTCTGTCCATAGTGGAACTCATACATAACCAACTTAGATAGATGGAGGATCGCCGGTCCCAGGTAGATTGGCTTGTTCAGTTTGATCTTGATCTTGGACATCTCTATGCCCATCAGTGTTTCCGAGAAATAGATAGCACCCTTGAAGTTGGGCTTCTTCACCAGCTTCTCATATTGTTCTTTCTTGGTAGCCAAGCGTATGTCTTTGTGTCTACGTTGATTCTCCATAGTTTTACCAAAGACTGAATTGTTCATCAGCTTGAAAAAGTCCTTTTTGAAGTCATTCGTGATTTGGTACGCAGATCGGTATTAAAATCGATATAAGGTTTCAACCATGCACTCTGATCAAATCTCAAGAGCCTATGAACCTTCTCAAGAATGAGACGTGCTTCAACGCTTGATCAAGTGCACGGATGTGAATGACATAGTTCTTCTTGTCCGAAAGACACGGTGTCAGCTTTTTGACGCCATTAATCACCTTCCTCTCAGGCATGAAAGGAAGATCGTTATGAGTATCATGAAGCTCCCACGGATATCTTGCATCAACCTCAAGTAAGTAACCATATTCACCATTTTCCGCAGCCAACTTTGAAATGAGTTTAGCGATAAATTTACTAGCATCATCCCACTTAAACCCTCCAGTCGGCAGCTTCTGTATCATAGCCCATCCATACAGATTGTTAGCATCTAGGTATTGTAGATAGGTGGTCTCTTCAGAAGTATTATACATCTCACCCATATATGGGTTATTGGCCTTGGCGTGTCTATGAACAGCCTGACAGAGACCGCCCCTAATACCCTTCTCCACAAACAGTAACATATCCATATCGGACAACAAATCTAGCTCAACATCTGTCTTTTTCAGACAGGCCTGCCAGGCTAATCCCAGAGACGTGTAAAAATGTGAAGGATCCAGTTTATAGTTTGTCAAACATGTTTTCCTAAAAGTCTCAAAAACATCGGCAAGTAATAGAACGTCTGTCTTGAGATAGATATCATGATAAGCACCCATATTTTCAACTTCCATGTCCTTCCACACCTTCTGGGCATGCGCATAATCGGCATCACTGATACCATTCATGTTCAACTTGCTATAAAGGTCATATTTCAACGGAAGCTTAGTTTCATTAAACCTATCGAATGAATCAACATATTCATATGGGTATACACCCTTTCTTCTCATTATTTTGAATTGCTCATCATCATTGAAGAATTTTCGAAGATTTTTACACTGATCATCAGATAGATTGTTTACCAACGAATTCAAGCCGCTTGCCATAAATCTGAATGAGTCTATGAATCTCAGCTGTATCTTTTTGTCTTTGGTCTCCCCATTTTTGCCAATGTATTCACCAACCTCAACATCAGTCGAGAAAGAGATATATTTCTCTTTATTTTCAGCGATTACACTCATACCCCCTTCTCCATACTGCTTCGCAAGCTCTTTAATAAATAGATGTGCATCATATCCGCTAAGATTATGGAAGACTAAATTCTCCCATGCAGATGTGGCATTTGGTGGCATTTTCATAGCCATCAAGTTCTTCATCGGTGAGATCTTGCATACTTATTTTTGGAAACATATTATATAACCTTTTAGACTCAGAAACTACATGATCAACAAATCGTGAAACACAGTCCTCGCCGCGGTAAAGCGTCAGAGGGTTCGAAACTTCACCATGAGCAAATTTGCTATAACAACAGAAACCTGTAGGGATCAACTTTCTCCGTGGATGATCCGCATTTTGTCTCTTCCTCAGGCAAATCTTTTGTGAAGGCTTCGAAATCGGCATACATGATAAATGGGGCTTTGAGCTGGTACTGACCATTGTGAAATTTAACGGTGCTACCCTCTTCAGGGAGTTGAATCTTAGCAGCATCGTTATCTTTACAATATTCAAAGTGCTCATCCCTTTTCTGTTCGCTTAAGAATCCATTTAGACAATTCAAGCAATAATACTCCTTATGTTCATGCTTTGAGTTTGCCTTGCTCAGGACACCGCTCAAGTTCTTAACGGCGATATAATGTCTCTTATCCCCCTAACACAGTAAAAACAACACAACCGTCTCCTTACGATCCAGATGCTTCGACTTGCGACACATGTAGATACCTTCTCCATCATACTTTGTCAAAACATGAACAGCGATATCGGTGTTCCTTCTCTCAAACAAATCTATCTTGTTTAGTGCCATTGGGAAAGATAGACCATTCCAATTATACTTACCTTCAAACTTCTTAAGAATTGAGATACGCTCAGGATGATTATTGATCAGATTGTGGTTAAGCGCAGCGATAATAGCCCATCTGAAACATTCATCATCATCCTCGTTATGAGGGTTAATCACAGATCGCTTTCCACTGAAATTCTTGGGTAGCGGCAAGTAAGAACTACCTCTGGTTAATTTCAGTTTATGAAAGTCCACATGCATATGTAGGATCCTTTCGATTGTGAACCCGCTGGCGGGTAGAGCAGGGTTTTCAATCTGCTCGATTATCTTATTACACATCCGATCGAAAACATCAGAAATGTCATCGTGGGCGTGCAGTATCTCCATATAGCTATTGAACGCTTTATCGACATACATTACTATGGATTCAGGATTAGATAAATCCTCATTGGATAAATCATCCCTTACCCACCTCACCCACAAGGTCGCCTGAGTCTTCAATGACTTCTTCTGCCCGAGCAAGTCCTTCATCAACTTCTTAACGATAGGATAAACCTTTTTCAAAAATACCCTAACATTCTTCTTACCATCCGAGTTTATCTTGAAGCGTTTGTATGAACCTACAAACGCTTCTTCAATAGGGGTATATGGTTTTTCCTCTTTCGGTACAGCCGGTCCCCCACCTACCTTTTTATACAACCCCATGATCTTATCCTTCATGGTTTTGAAAGCTTTTGTTGTTTTATCCTTAATAGCCTTAGGTACATGATTTATCAACCATTCCCTCCATTCATTCAACTTACTTTTTATCTGAGGTCTAGTTTTAGCCATTTCTTGCCGCTCAAACAAATCCATGTCTTGTTGGCTAGTACCGGATCTCGAGGGTCTCGGTGCTGGTACGGGTCTAGGCATCGGTATTGGTCTATTTGGTCTCGGCGCTGGTACTGGTCTGGTGGGTCTCGGCACGGGTAACGGTGCTGACACGGTAGTGGGTGTCAATAATTCGATCAGATCGGCCTTTCTGAGCCTTGAGTATCCATGTAGACCGCGTTCTCTAGCGAGATCCCTTAATTCGGAAACTGTATTTCTCGAAGTCATATCGGGTTGTGATATACTATATGTGGACCTTTAATATGGTTTTATACAATCGTGAAACCAAAAAAAAGATTCATAACATTTGTTACTCGCGTGAGTAACAAAAAAAACAAAAACAATCTGACCCCCGACAAATCAATTATATTGTCTAATAACAAGATCGATGTATGCGCGACATATTGGGCATTTATCTCTCCTCTCTTTCAATATATATGCACATGATAGACAGCAGCAAAAATGCCCTGTGGTACCATGAACAATAGTTGCTTCCTTTCCTTTCGAATAGCAAATTATGCATTTTTCCGATTCATCCAAGGTATCAATGTCATAGTCTGGGATAGCCGGCTGATGCGGCTCGATTGGATCCGGTACGAGTCTAGATCCACCGGATCTCGGTGCTGATCCATTGCCCATCAGATGGATGAATCCCGAGTCCTCGTCATCACTCGCATCATTTTCAACCGGTGCCGGTACCGGTCTGATAAATCTGGGTCTAAGTCTCAAAATTCGATCAGCTCAGCCTTTCTGAGCCTTGAGTAGCCGCGTAGACCGCGTTCTCTAGCGAGATGTCTTAATTCAGCAACCGTATTTGTCATATCGGGTTGTTGTAGGCCGCGTTCTCTAGCGAGATGTTCTCTAGCGAAATTCCTTAATTCGATCAGAAGGGCCATTCTGATAATTGAGTTGTGGTAGCGTTCTATATAGAGACCACTTTCATCAATTGTATTTCTCGAAGACATGCCTGGTTGTGATATACGATTTTATGAATCTTTAAGATGGTTTGATAATCGTGAAACCGGACAAGGATCGCGAGGGGCTTCGTTCGCATAACCACCACCCGAGGTTGCGCTGCCCCATGGTGGTCACCGGAATTTTCCACAGGGTAGTTGGTGGTAAACTGCGGTTTATGATACCAACATCGCGCCACCATGCATCGTTTCCCGAGGGAAATGCGGGTGGGTACTCCCCCTGGAAAAAAAAATCGGGACGCGAGAGCATCGCCTTCATAACATTTGTTACCCGAGCGAGTATCAAAATCCGTTCTAGGTCTAATCACCTTTTGAAAGATCTCTTATCATTATAACGTTTTTGACATTTTAGATATGCTTCTCTGTTGTTTACCTTCCAGTTGGTACAGTATCCATACCATTCTTGTCTGGTTTCTAGGTCGATGGTGTAGGATGGATCACCATGTAGATCAGTTTGAGTAGCCACGTCAGACATCTTTATATATAATCAGTAAAAATATATTTAAGCACTTTTATCGTGCTACATCATAACAAAAAGGAGATAAATAAAGGTGTGCATAAATAAAAACTCTAAACTTCAAGAGACTTACTATCAACCTCAAAATTTATGGAAAGGACGAAAGGCTGTTCAGAATTTAAGAGGATTCGGCTTCAGGCCAAAGGAGATTAAGAAGTGGCTATCAAAACAAGCATTTTGGCAAGTACATTTACCCGCCTCAAAACATGTTAAAAGACCACATTATGAAGTTACCACCCCTAATGATTTACATCAATTCGATTTATTGTACATGCCCGGTGACATACTGTATGGTAATAATGATAAGTACATTTTGTCGGGAATCGATGCTGCTTCCAGATACAAAGTAGCCCGACCTTTGAGGAGTAAGAAAGCCAAAGAGGTTGCCGCTATGATTGAGGACATCTACAAGGCAGGACCATTAACTTATCCGAAAACTTTCCAATGTGATAACGGTTCAGAATTCAAGGCAGATGTATCAAAATTGTTGGAGAAGCATAAGGTTGAAATTAAAAGAGCGACTACAAAATATAAGCATACGCACACAGCTTTTGTTGAGGCGTTGAACAAGATACTTGCCGAAAATTTATTCAAAATACAAGATGCCCAAGAACTGAATGATTCGGAAAAGGTATCATCTACATGGGTTAAGCATCTGTATAAACTGATTGATAGGCTAAACGATACAAAGACGCAGATGATTGGTATGAAACCAAAAGATGCTATTATAATGAAAGAGGTGCCTTTGGTTAATCAAGAGAGTTATCCACCTGAAGTAGAATTACCTCAAGATGGCTTGTATAGATATTTACTACAACCTGGTGAGGAGCATGATGATGGGCGGAGACGGGCAACCGATAGAATATGGTCGAAAAACACATATAGATTGCGTGAGGTAATAGCGCAACCCGGTAACCGTGTAATGTACTATGTTCAAGACGGACCCAGACGGGCTTTAGTAAAAGAGGAATTGATGTTAATACCTGAAGATACAGAATTACCTCCTGATTATGTGCAAGGTTGGTGAAAAGGGGGGACGAAGTCATGACAATGACAAAAAGTATCTTTACCTGTTTCTGGTAAAGATGATTGTGCCGGGGATCGCGCAGGGCGGCTGGCAGGTAGGGCCGCTATGGCTCAGTCTTGGGGAAAAAGGGACGATCGCGCCACATAATGTCATAAACCGCCTTACTTTCAAATATTAATTTTTCAAATAGCACATGAAATATGTGAGTGGTATACAGGCACACATTACTAACTTTGTTCCTGATTTAAAGTCTTTTTTAGACTTTGAACTTCCGCCATTAAACTTTTTTCAAACTGATTGCGTGTTTCACTCTCCATCTTTCTATCTGTTTTGCTCATCTTTTCCAGAGCTTCGTAGTATATACCACACAAAGCTTGAAATTCCATGTGGCTAATATTATCATCATTCAATGCTCGTGAGAAAGAGTTTTCAAACACAGCAATAGCAGATGTTACAACATCACATAATTTCATGACTTTGTTTAGTTTCTTTTGATATCTCTTAATCGATGCCGAGATAATGGTACAGGATATAGCTCTACCTATGGATACACTGGAAAGTCCTATAGAAATGGGAATTCCAACAAGGGTAGCGCTGGTTGCTATCGTACCAATACCGGTGGAAATGGCTAAGGTTTCTGAGATGTAGAGTGAAATCGCTAATCGGTCTAGTGCTTTGTTGTATTTATACTCCTTGTCCTGGAATTTCTTTTGTAATTTTACCAACTCATCAAGTTGGGAATTAACTGTATTTGTGTTAAACTTGTCTTGCTCACTCGAATACTCGGGAGCAGTAGGTAACTTTGGATAAATCTTAAGATCGGCCATTTTAGGTTATTACAAAGAAAAACTATCCTCTAAATAATAAAAAAACCCCGCCTTTCATGATTCTTATATGAATGTTTCACTCTCCATCTATTTTACTCATCTTTTCAAGAGCTTCATAGTATATACCATACAAACATTGAAATTCCATGCGGCTAATATTATCAGACGGTTGCCGTGATAAAGTGCTTTCAAACACATCAATAGCAGATGTTACAACATGACATGATTTCATGACTTTGTTAAGTTTATTTCGATATCTCTTAATCGATGCTACGATAATGGCACGGGAAACGGAGCTGGATAGGCATATACCGGAAAGTCCTATAGAATTCCTAAAATTTCTAATAATGGTAGCGGTAGCTGCTATCGAACTGGTAACGGCTAAGGTTTCCAAGATTATGCGCGAAATCACTAATCGGTTTAGTGCTTTGTCGTATTTATACTCCTTGTCCCGGAATTTCTTTTGTAATTTTACCAACTCGTCAAGTTGAGAATTAAGTGTGTTTGTTTTAAACGTGTCTTCCTCCCTCGAATACTCGGTCATTTTAGTTTATTACCTTATTAAAAAGAAAAAACTATCCTCTAAATAATAAAAAATGGCAGACATTGACCCTTTTGGAGACCATGGGAGATGAAGGTACCGATGAAACTTTACCACTCATACCCACCAGGGACCGTACGCGAGTACAAATACACACACCGGGTGAGGAAGAAACATCATTCGGAGGTTCCACTCAACGTACCAGAGTTTTGCGAGAAATGGTTGACGTGTTGTATGATAGATTATCTGAAGGATCCCTGTCAAAACCTGAGGTGCTACATACAGACCTTTTTGAAATTAAGGATGGTGAATTATACTACAGAGGTAAAAACGAGCCTTTGACAAACAATGGAAGACTAAGGGCCACCGGTATTATATCAGATATATTAGGCAAGAGAAGGATGCGTAATTTAGGTTTTGACATACCAAAAGGTAAGATTACAGCCCGACAAGTTGCTAAGCTAAACAAAATACAAGAAGAACTACCCTCGTCATCTAAAATAACAACAGCAAGTGATGTAGAATTAGAAGCTATATCCGGGGATGTGGTAAACAGTACGGAAGATTTAATTTCATTGGTCAAACAACAATCTGTAGACCATGAAGCAACCCAGACCGGTGATCTATTTGAATATCCTATGCGTGAATTGCTAGGATTGGATAGATCATTGAGAAACATAAGAGGAAGTCTTCAGGATGAAGTTGCAAAAAAGGTTCAGCTCGAACAGCATATTGACAGAGAAAAAAACAAGTTGGAAGAGATGGAAAACACACCAAATATGACCGAGGAACAACAAAATGAAGCGAAAGAAAGGTTGAAAGGTTTGCAAAATGAGTTGAAAGGTCGGCAAGAGGTTATCGATATTCTCAAAGGTAAACTTAACAGTCAAATAACAAGCATCAAGGAGACGATTACCAAAGTCCT
Organism: Hydractinia symbiolongicarpus; assembly: GCF_029227915.1. NCBI lineage: Eukaryota > Metazoa > Cnidaria > Hydrozoa > Anthoathecata > Hydractiniidae > Hydractinia > Hydractinia symbiolongicarpus. Next base: position 3,993,500 of record NC_079877.1, read on the forward strand.
TGACAAAGATACAACATTGGGTGAGAAGATACGAACACTATTCCGTGAACAAGGTATCACTGTTGTCAGCGTGCTAACGGCATTTGGTATGGTTATAGGCCTTCTAGTAGAAGCTTTGTCACCTGGGGGTGGGGGGTCATCCACCGGTAACACACAAAATCCCGACAAAGGTGGTGATGAAGGTGCAAAGGACCTCCGGTCCTGGATAAAAAACAAGTTGAATGCGTTGGGGTCTCTCTTGGGAAGGTTGGCGGGGACGGCCGCTGCAGCTCTACCGGGTATATTAGGATCCATAGTATCATGGATACTCAATCGAGCGAAAGCGGTAGGTTGGTTGAGTCAAAACTTGTGGGCTTTGATAGTTGGAATCGGAGTTCTGATATACACCTATCTCGTGACAAAGCGTTAGGGATACTACAGCTTATATGTTACACGCATCATGTAACATACTTTTTGTGCTACCTAGCAATAGTTTGCTATCTTTCAAAATACCACATAGCACCACCGACACCGATCATACTTAGCGCGATAAAGGCCAATTCCCTTTCATGTTGATCCTTACTAGGTGTATAAAAGTCGCTCAATACAGGTTCCCGCGGTAGATCCGTAAGAATTGATCTATCTCCAAACACTTTTTTATATTCGCGCATTGCATCATTTAGCTCTATGAATTTTCCTTCGGCCTTCTTTTCAAGTCTGAGCTGCTTATTGATAAAGTCTACTCTCTCTTGTCTTTTACGTTGCCACAAAACCTGGGCTTTTTGCAACTGTTCTATAGCCAGATCATGACGCTTTCTTTCCTTATCAATTCTGTCTTTTGATAAGCTTGAAAAGAGATAGCTTGAGCCTGTAAAAGTCAAAGCATTGGCTAAGGCCCCTCCCAACATCATTGCAATTGAAGCCATATTTAGATATTGATAGTTTCAGGTATAATCTTTTGCTTAATTAAGTATTCCCTTGACATTTCACTAGCGGCAACAATGGCAACTAGTTTTCCAAGTCAAACTTTTGAATTGATGGTGGTGACATTTTTAACACCTTTTTTCCTAGCATCGAATAGCCGACAGCGAAAACGCAGACGACCGATGCGTGATATAAATCGTTGACGATACTTTTCTTGTCCATGTTATTTCTATACTGCGAGATTATTATATCGCGATATTATCCCTTTATTCCATTTCAAGTTTACTTATTCTCACAGGTGTTTTGGATTTTTGTGGTGGGGTACCCTTCGGCCCAGTTATAGCAAATAGTACATTTTCTTTCTGTTTATACACAAAATAAGCAAATCCACCAACCAAACCGATGGCTATTATTCCCCCTATAGCGTAGTTCATGGGCTTTCCATTTGGGACGATGGTAGGTTCTGCCTCTCCGGCATTGTCTTCTTGAGATGGCTGTGTCTGAGGAGTCGGCGTGTTTGTTCCATGGCCGCTTTTTATATTCTTCCCGCGTTTTACGGTAGTATTCCGCCAACCTCTTACCCGCTTCGACCTTTTTAGGGTTCTTCGTTGTCACCTGAATAGGAGTCTGTTCCTCTGACATCTTTATTATCTGTTGTATTTATATTATTATTACTATTTGCGTTTAAATTTCATCCAGCGATATAATGCCTACCCGTAATGAGACCAACACTGAGTGGTGCTAACAATGAGCCGAATTTATAATACAAGTCACATGTGAATCTTTGAAGGGCAGAGTTTAAGAAGGGGTCATTTTCCAGGTCATTGCTCAATGCATTTTGAGAATTTATCCCTAATACTGTACAGGCACCCATGGAATACATGTGAATGATTGATTGTCCCAAGGACTTTACCATTTGACCTGATAGTTTAGCTTCATATATACTAAATAGTTTCTTCACCTCATCATCTTTGAGCTTTTGAATTTGATCGTCCGTATACATTTTATCCCGGTATAGCTTGCTATTTCCGGTTAACACACACTCTAGCAATTTTTGCCTCTTACCATCCTCGGATGGAGGGCCGGAAGAGCAATTAAGTTATCAATTGCCGTTTCAGCCATTTTCAATAGCGATAGGTATTTTTTAACACAAAAAAAGCAAAAACTAAGTACTAGTAGTAGTACTAGTAGTACTATTATGAAATTGATATATTCTATCATTTTGTTGCAGTCCTATAGGATGCCTATAGGAGTCTTATAGGAGAGTCTTATAGGAGATTTCAAGAAATCTATAGGAGTCTTATAGGAGATTTCAAGAAATCTATAGGAGTCTTATAGGAGATTTCAAGAAATCTATAGGAGTCCTATAGATCTGTTAGATTCTTTTTATACTTTTGTTACAAGAGTCTTGTAACAAAAAACGTCCAATCTAGCAAATCACGTAAGTTCTTGGATGTTCCATTCTCATGACTAAATGTGTGTATTTGCCATCTTTTAGCCTTTCCTTAACCGTCTGAATCTCTGATCGTGATTCAATGACATCATTCTCTTCATGAATAGTTGTGAGATCTTGTCTGTCTTTTGGATACCACACATATAACATTTTAGCTTGCCTTCGTAAATTTTTAGGTATAGCGGCGTATGATTGTGTGAATAGCCACATAGTGTGGCTTCGATGTCGTCCGCTAATGGCCAACTCTAGCAATGGCTGTCTCTTTTTGTCTAGTTTCTCATCTGCGATGATATCGTCGATCAGCAATAAGGTTTTGTATCCGGCACAGAAATCCGTCATCTTTCGAATCCATTCATATAACATACCTCCCGGCTCAATTAGAGTCACATATCTGTCGTTCCAAAACCATTTTCGGTCCCTATATGTCTTATTCCATCTTAATGTTGGGCATATAATCACGATGAAATCGAAGTGATCAAAGTATTCATTCTCTAATAATTTTACAACACGTTTGGATTTTCCGCATCCCGTAGGGCCAACGAATAATGCTGTGTGGGGCTCTTTCATGTAAAGTGTGTTTTTCGCTATTCTATCTTAATAAAGTACATCCATAATTTCACCGTTTTGAATGTTTAATTGAGCGTCCATGATTAGATATATATAGGCGTTTAAGGATCCTGCGGTTTCTGCTGTCTTTTCAATTTGTAGGGTGATCCCCTCACTTGCATTTTCAATCCGTCGACCGGTCCCATGCAGGGAGTTTTCATCTATGGTTCTGAAATCTAACCATAGAGCATATTTGTTTGTTAAGTAATCGGAGACTTTTACATCATGTAATTGCAGATGTTTTTTGATTTCGCTGGCATTGCCATCCTTTGGTTTACCCTCGGCAAAATACTTACAAATTTCATTGTAATGTTTAAACGGCTGCATACCTTGAGCAAAAAGTTGGTTAGGCTTACCCTCAACTATGGCGGATACCTTTTTAATTTTCGGATTGTAGAACTTACCGGTATCTCGTTTGTAGGCTTGTTCGTCTTCAAACAAAACCAATATACCCTTCAAAGATTTACAAGGTGTATTGAATGACCAATTCCACGTTGTGTCCGACTTATCCACTCTAATTTGTCTATGTCTCAAAAACCTGTCGTATAGTAAAGCCATGTTTTCATATTCATTTAAAATGAATCTGGCTAAGGTGGATTGTGTCACAATCTCATATTCGAGAGATATGTTAGTTATTTTGTATTTAGCATCCGGTGCCGGTGCCGTGGCAGAACCGAAAGGTTTGGTTGGAGTTGATAATACAACCCTGTCGTAATTATTGAATGTGATCTCATAACCTATTCCCTAATCCGGCTTGATAATATGGGATCGTGCTATCTAACATTTCAAAATCTAGTGGTATGGTGAACTTGTTTTTGTATGCATCGGCAATGGCTTTGTCTGAGACATCAGATGCGTCTTTATCTGAAGCGCTGATCCTCAATTTCATACAGTTTTCCGTACACCCATCATTGGATATGATGCCTTGTCTGATTGCATTTCTCTTTTCATACTTGGTTAGCCATAAATCTCTGTAGCATCCTAAAAGATCAAAGTCATCAATGCTCAAAATCTCGGTACCCTCAAACTTGATTGCTAACTTTTTTACAATCGCTCTTCCAATATTAGAGACCAATGTTCTTTTCGTGTCGGCTTTTGACTCGAGTTCAACGACGAAACTAAGTTTTGAGGTACCTGGAACAATAACATCATCGCTACCTAAATTAGGAAACCTAATCAAAAGCAACTGGTTTTGATCAATCTCACTTGGATTTTGTGTCACAATTACTTTTTGGTGTGAGCCTTTTACACCACGAGCAGTTCTAAGTGAACGTCCAGGATTTAACCTTTTTCCGTATTCCATGTTTGTTATTACTTTTATTTTATTTTTACTTTTATCTCAGTTAGCGTATACTTCATTAGACCTATGGCCTTTTATTCAAACCTATTGTCTGCCGTCTCTTATGTGAAGGACAACTGTTGTTCCCAGACTATCTTTTACCAGATCTCCATTTTGATCAGTTATTTTCAAAGTAAGTGATTGAAGGTAACCACCCTTTAGTTTCTTATATTGTGGTTTTTTGGCTCAATATGTGTAACATCACCATACTCAGATATATGATATGTTAGCAGGTTATCGCTATATCTACCATTTTTAGGATTTAATGCATCCTCCAATTCATTCAGATTGAAATGTAATTCTGTTATGTTGGTTAGCTTATTTGTTTTGATTACTCGAGGGTCTTTGATTAATGGTGTGGGTGTGACATCACCCGCTAAAGATGCGTTCAGCTCCCTGCCGGTGTATTTTCCTTTCGGTACCAACTTTTTGTCTTTTCCAATGGTCACTTTTAGTGGAGCTGTGATTTCATATGTAACATTGTCCGAAAACGTCTCTATGATCGCAACTTCTTTTGTACCACTCTCTTTGTATATAGTGTGATGCAAATAGATTGTCTTTTCACTATTTACGTCATTTATTGTGATATACATTCTTATATTAGAGAGTGGAATTATTTAAATCAAAAAGAATGGATAGCATTTTCAAATACAACCCAAATGCGGCCTATAAGCCAAATGGAGGACTGGACCTTCAGATATTGGATGGGCAGGATCTATACAAACAGACCATTATTGTCTCTGAAAATGGCTCTTTTCCTGCTGTCTTTCCTAATATTTTTACCAATTACGAACTGAATCAAAACGAACAACGTATGAAAATTTGGAATGAACAACCGTTTAAATTATGGCAAACCCAACTCAATTTTGCCACTTGGTGTGCTTCAAGTGCTTGTGGAGTCAGTTCCGAACACCTGAAAGAAGGTAGATCTATGATCAGATCGGTATATCGTTTTCATGTCTATTATCACATTAGACGAATCATTAAGCGCTTGCAGACACCTTTTGAAGATAGTTTTAATCAATATGACAATCCTTATTCAAACGAAGAATTTCTAAAAATATGTGGTGAATATGACGTTGATTCTAATCCTATGAAATACAGTGGTCAATACTTTTTCAGCTCATATCAAAAAAGACGTAAAAACTATCCAACTCCGGGTTTGAGTAATTTCACAGACGACTCCATGACACGATGGATTGTGGAAAAATCTAATGGCTTTACAAAAACAGGCCTTGTAAAGATTTCAAGCAGTGTTAGGGCGTATGCTTATCTTGTTCTTAGTTCGCAAGCCTCAGCCCGTTCTTCTATCTTGGGTAATGATTCAAGCGCTTTGACGGCTCAAAGAGTTTTTATGAACAACCTTGAAGACATTGTTAACCGTAGGGTTGATATTCAGGAGGACATTAAACGTTATCAGGATACGTTAAACTACGCTTCAAGCAAAGTTGATTATTCGGTTGGACAAGGTATTTATATGTTGCCTAGTGACATGAATCTCAAAATTAAAACAGGGGTGGTAGGTTACAACAACAAGATTTTAATATCGGGTGAAGATCTGACGATTGGGATTAATCTAAAAGTCAATGTGATTGAAAAAACAGCTGAATCACATAAAAAGATTCCTGATAAGCATATTACTGTGTCCAGGACCTCCGGTCCTAATAAACATATTACCGATAAAAAGACCCCCGATAGACATATTCATATCCATAGTACTATTACTACTAGTACTACTGATAAACACATTACTGCACCTTACCACAAAGATACTACTACTCCTACACATGAAGATGAGAAGATCGCTCTCGTGATGGCTATGACAACAGGTTATTTCATATGGTATTTGTTTAGATAAAGAATGACGTCAATTAAGTGTCAATCAAACCAGAATAACAATAGAGAACAATGCATTCCTTACATACCAAATATCCTTAGCAACGGCTACTTTCGTTTTGACTTTTTCTTATGTAAACAACTTTCTGGTATGTAAAATCCTATTGTTATAAGCGTTTGATTGACAGATGTTTTAATTATATAACAAAAACTGCTTGCGTGTTGTTATTTATGTTTTATTATCATTGATGGTATTACCACGTACGCTAGAGGCCATTATAGACACAGTTGAATCCTATCACTGTAATGGGGGGACACGGCAGGGTTGGGGGGTGGGGGCCCAGGGGGGTGGGGGGACACGGCGGGGATTGGGGGGTTGGGGTGGGGGACAGAAATTCTTCTATCGTTGATTTAACGGGTATGATCTATTCTTCTGACGTAAAATGGTAAAGTGCTAAGGGATTTTGTTCTAACATCGGCATTTTCCTATCTCTGACGTCTATAATATTAAGATAAGATAAAAGATAAGAATATTCCGCCGTTAAAATACGAATACAAGTAAAATGCTTATAAAAGTTACAAATACGCAAATTGTCTCATCATCAAGCCCCGTTAATAGTTGAGCTATTTACAGTTCAAATCATTTTGTTAAAAACGTAAAAAATGTAATTCACACTATGACATAATGTTTAAAAAAATCGAGTAACATTTTTTCAAGGAGGAGATTCTCTACAACCCTTGTAAATCGTCCTATAGTAATATTCATTTTAAATTTATGGTCTTAAAAGTCTGTTCCACAACTGTGGTCCTCTAGTTTTTATGGAATAGTCGCTCAATTTAACGACGTTATCGATATTATTATTAAGACGCATGTGACATTATTGTTAAACTTGTCTGGTAAGTGTAACTATTCGAGAAAAAATAAATTTAACAACAAAGGTTAGAGCAAAGCGGCTTATATTTGTTATAAGAAGTTATTTAAATGTTTTCTAGACATATAATATTATTTGAAAAAAAATTAAGACGTTAAGTAGTGGAATTCGACTGCCAAAAACTACTTCCTGGGATTGCTTTCTGTTGCACCGATGCTCAAGACGGGGGTCTTTTTGTTTATTCTCAAACGTCTAACCTCAAACAAAATCGTTAAGGGACATTAACACCTGATAAACACTATAAGAAACCTACTACTGTAGCCATGCATACAGTTTCAACCAGCTGTTAGCTATAACAAGCAATTGATATGTAGCCAAGTAATATACATATTTCACGGGGAATATGACCAATTTGAAATTATGCATATCACCCTCGTCCCCAGGGTTTTTTGTCTTTATATCAAAAAAGCAAAAAACCCTGGGGACGAGGGTGTTCTGCATATTTCCCGAGTATTATAAGGGTTAGGGTTATTGTGATTATGCATAATTTCTGAATTTATCACAACCTCTAATATTTACATTAGAAATTTATAATACAAAAGAAATTAATAATTAAGGCACAATAAGGCGAGGTGGCTATGATTCTAGAAAAGAAACCTTGTATAGCCAGTTGGTTAACTGTGGCTAAAATTGCTGCTTTAAAGAAAAAACCTTTATACAAACCTTGTTATGATTCAATCCTAACTTCTTAAAATATTTGTCCAATGGTTTATTTAAAACTATGGTGTAAAAATGCTGAAAGAACACATACAATCAAAAACCTCCTGAAAACACCATTCATTTCAGTTTTGCAATATCTCGCCAACATCCATTTTACTTTACGCTCGTCTCTCCACGATTTAAATCACCCAAAATAAAGCTGATTTTCGACTGCCTGGACCAAGGACATTACGGAGAGGTCCTGTCAAAATATTATATGGGAAGAGGAGCCCTAGGGACAAGGTCGACCATGACGTTAATTATATAAGCGTTATTATAAATTATTTTGATTAAGAATTTCATTTTGAATTAAGTGATTACAAAAATACATAAAATATACAAAAACCGCGCCTATAAATGTCAACGGTATGTCAAATACAATCGTCATCCATTTATATTAAAAACATGTCGTGTCAACATGCGTCAAAACACGGAACATCAGAGCATCAGTTTTCGAAAATAAACTAACAGTTTTTAGTCAATGTCTCGACAGTAAGAACATCTGACGTTACAATTCAAGTTAAATCGGTACAGATTTTACAAAACACAACAAACCATACGTTTTTCTCGTCGCCGTCATTTTAAGCAGCCGCGTATTTCACTTTCCATTATCAAAGATGTTGGATAAATTCTCAGTAGCCAACATAGGTTAACCGTTTATACGCAAAACATATAAAGGGATCCCTGTTTACGACATCTGTAATAACGTTACGGCAATGTTAGTCTGTCGAGTGTTGCTCGGCTTCATTTTATTGAGATTAGATCACGCAGAAGATAACTGTAGTTGTAGTTGTTTTAAACGTCACTGCTTTGTAGTTGACGCAGCAGGAACATAAATTGAGCGTTGGGTTCCGCCATTTTTCTTCTCTCTTGAACGAAAGAATAAGCTTCGGCTAACGGCAAATTCAACACTGCTATGATATAGGCGACAACAGCTGTACTTGAGCGAGATTTGCCCTGAATGTGGAGACAAAAAAGGTTGTAAGTAATTATAAGCAAAAGTCCCAGAGAGCGTCCGCAGACTTGAATGAGAACGGGTTTAGCCAGAGATCACGCACTTTCCACCCTAGAAGCTCAGAACGTATTTTTTACATTGGTATGAAGCAAATATAAACTTTAACATGATAATAGAACGCTAATAGAGAATGTTAAAATTATGAAGACTATTATGATTACTCGTCGACTTCAATCGTTAATATAAATCAACCATACAAATCACCAATCGCTAACCCGCGCACAGTGAACAAAGAGTGATCCGCCTTTTTGTCTGTGCTCGCGTATAAAATTGACGACCTTCCTAAAGTCATCGTCCGTTATATCGTACGAAATGCTATCTTTCCATTCTAAGAACAAACTGACGAGATTACCGAGGCTGGTGGCTTCAAGATATGTCTTCTAGTAAAGGAAAAGAAGGAAGTTAAAATACGTTTTTTAAAAGTCCAATAATTGAGTTCAAATTAATGAGTATTGTCGTTAGCTAACTACAAAGACAAACTCTCTTTGTAGTTGAGCATTTGGGCGTGTGGTATATAATTAACGTCGCTAAAAACATCGAGTACTTTGGTCATGTGACGGAGGTTGTGATGAGTTGCACAAAATTTCAATAATGTTGAGCGCAGACGCATAACCAAACTAAACGTTTTAATAAACAAGCATTTTTATATCTCCTGAGGTTGTTAATATATCATCGGCTAATAAAAAAATGGAAACTTATTTGAAACGACTTTAGTTAAATAGGCTTTAAAGGTAAGAAATAGGGATGCTCCTTGTTTTAAACATCCTGGCTAAGCTCGAAAAGGTCAATTGCCCGTCTCTTAACCACGAAAGTTATTTCGGCAAAAACTCAAAGTTATGAAATAGTAATTTACTATCAAGTATGGAGTTTTATTCTTGCGAAAATATCTCAAAAGACAAAATTCCAACCTCCAACTTATTTCCAAATAAACGAAACAATCCACTTCCGGCTGTATTCACTACGGCGTGGACATTTTCTTTCTGAAAGAACTCCGAATTAAGTGCTGCTTTGAATCCACCGAGAAACAATTATCCGTACGATCCTTCTTGCTTTAATATGAGAGTGGGTTTTTTTTCACCACTTTGAGTGTATTCCAACGCCTGGAAAAATAATAAGTTCATATCCTATGTGATAGACTATGAAACTTTGTAGCACATTAAAAACCTTATTTGGTATGCGCAAGAATAGAGTAAAAAAAAAAATGTTTTTTTGATGTTTGCCTAACAATCTTAGGCGTCCCATCAAGAAACTGTTTGTTGCAATTCGCTTTGATTTCGCCGCAAATTTTAAACTAGAAAGCCAGCAAAAGTAGCTTGATTCTGTTAAACTTATCTTAACCATATTCGTGCTCGGGGGAGCTGCCTGTTCAACTTTTCTCCATGACTTTTTATGTTATTATACTTTGATATTTTTGATTTATTAATTGTTTTAATTAGCTTTTTATTGTGAGCATTATTTTGTGTTTGCCACATGAAAAACAAAAATCAGCCACCAACTGGGCTCGATCCTGTAGTGAGACAAGAAGGCAATTGCAAACTCGTGTCACTATCGGACCGATAGCTCAGTTGGCAGAGCAGTGGGGCGCTAACCCAATGGTCGCTGGTTCAAGTCCCGCTCGGTCCAAGTTTTCACTTTCGTCGATAGAGATCACCTCCACTTCTGAAAATTGTATAATGTATACATGCCTTGTACTGTATGCTACTACTGTTGTTCTACTACTGTTCTATAATATGTATACTGTACCCAGAAAAAAAAGCAAATTACAACTGTGTAACAACTTTGAGTTTGATGTTATTAACAATCATCAGGTTACAACTACTGTTTACACTAAACACATGTCCTTATATACAGTATCATAATACAATAGGGAATAAAAATATGAAGCCTATTTTAAATTTCCTATAATAAATTTATTCCTATGACGACATCTTGAAAGTAACTCCTTTGGGCTCAGCACGGATAATGCACGCTTTTTTAGAGAGACAAAGGTCGCATCTTCTCATTCCACATCTGTACGGGCATGCCCTTGAAGCGATGGTCTATGTCAGGTCAAAAGGAGTAGAAGTGTCCTTTAAATGCCATATAAACTTTGACAACTCGGTTTCATTCTGGTATTTCTTGTGTTTGAAGGATTTTTACATGGTTCCTATAACGCGTTTTAAACTCGCCCTCACAAATGTTTATCAATACACCTTTCCCGAGACCATGAGTCATACTTTTTTTAAACTCGTAAAATATGAATACCATATTTGAATTCAGCATAGTTTGTTTAATTTATGTGTAAAAGTTTAACTTGATACGCCAACAGAAAGTGCTATTTTGAGGAGATATATATCACAGTTAAAGTCTTCTTAATGCTCAAGTTACCATGTCCCGCCTCGTTTTCAAAAAGAGGCTGGACATGCCACAAATCTTTAAATTAGAATAGCAGGTTGTTTACCTGCTGCATTGTTTCGAAATTTTCTTTGTTTATGACATTTTTGATAAGGAATTCAAATCTGTTGTCCGTTTTGCATAAAACTCAACAGAAAAAGTTGCGGCACATCAAAAGAACAAGTCTCGGGAAAGGTGTATTGATATAATAATGTTCTTACTGTTGTATGTGTAGTCAACTTCTTCCAAGAACAATACTTTCTCCTTAAGTTCATCAATATTGTTTCTCCCCAATTTGATAATATCTAAATTAAGGAAGGATTCCAAAACATCTTTTGGCAACATTAGAGTGCACTCTTCAAAACTCAGCTTACAATGAAAAATGCAACCACATCTATCTGCGCGCATTGTGTGGTTGCAGTTTGGACATGTTACTATCCTAATGCCTGGTCGAAGTACAACAGGTTTATGACAATCGAGGTTTGTACATGCAGGATAGAGTTCAAGTTCTAAACTCTGTATTTCTGGACAGCATAATTTCAAATCGACTTTGGTTTGCTCTTTTGATAGATATTGTTGTAACTTTTCTGGATTTAAGGTCAGTGAAGGATCATTTCTTTAACTCGAAATGCTGTCAATTTTGTAGTTGAGAGTTTTTGTCCATAATAACTTTTCAGAGAAATATTTGTAAAATTATATTGGGTTCCCTCCTCGATAGAGATAATCATGTCATCCCACACCGTAAACTTAATATCTCCTGAGCTGTCATAAAGAATTGCCTCGTGGAGAGGTTTTTCACCATTAGCAGTTTTCACCATTGTTGATCCTCTCAACCATCTGATGGATCCGACTACATCAAATATTCCTATGTTGTGAGATAGAATATCTTTAATTGACGTACGAGGAATCATAGGCGAAGGTTACATGGTTCGAAGCTTGAACTTTGCTACGACGAAATGAATTAAAAAAGTAGATTCCTGTGTTGAAAGGTGACAGGTTCGTAAATTCTACCGGCTGCGAGGATGACTTGTAACTGGTAAGTATTCCAACTGTTATGTTCGAATTGGAGTTCCTCATTATTCGTATTATTTCATTTTCAGTGGTTTCACCACTACATCAATAAATTGATTACCGCTTTTTGAAATGCTTGATGTTACAGAAACGATGTACCCATGAATATCTGTGAAGCAACAGAGAGAATGGAAAAATACCAATATAATAAATAATGACAGTTAAATATATATCAAAACATTTATACTGTATACGAAGGGATACTTTAATATTTTTAGTTGTCAAAGACCTTGTGCATTATTTAATGTACAATTAATTTCATAAAATATACCTTATTACAGGATATTAAACGGAGCAGTTTATCCACAACAAATGTTTTGTAAGTACATCAATTTAACATGATCTTAGCAAAGTCACAATTTTTTATCCATAAAATTAACGTGGTTTAAAGGAATCTATCGTCAGTTTATAGGGTTTATTTACAAGAGGCAAAAAATAGTGTATCACTAAATTTACAGGCCCCAAAAATGAATGCGGCATAATAAAATTGTTATTATTAGATTCAACTTTCACGTTCTTATAATGAATGTGCAAAATAGTTCTAATTAGCCCATTATTAAGATTGTCAGATAAGTCAACATTGCACGTAAGCATAGCGCTGGCCCCATTTTTAATTTTAGATGAAAAATTAAACCTTTAGTTTGACTCAAAGACATGTTTAAAATTCTATCAAATATATGATTTCGAACAGAATTTGGTACTTGGTCTATTGCTTCAATTCTTAGGACAGTTTGGTTAATCATTTCTGGTTATGTAGCCGTGCTGGTTCATTTTCAGCAAAAATATGCAAAGCATCCGCAGAACAATTGTCATCTGTTTTATCAATAACTCATGAATTTAAAACATCCACATCACTCTCACTTAATTCACCAATCCGAACATTATTCAGTAAATCAATAAAGGAGGAATCCTCCCTTTGTCTCATGATTTCACTCAATTCACAAAATTTAAAAGTTCTCCACAGGTGATGTATATTAAATATTTCATCATAGTAGTCAGCATATATTGGTTTTTGGAGAACTGAAGGAAGTTGATAAAGATCACCGACAAAAATCTTTGTAATCCCAGCAAATGGAACTGAACTGTTTTCAGTATAGCCAAAAATATCAACTAGTCTCTGATGAATATATAGCATTAATTTATTGGACACCATTAAAATTTCATCAATTATGATCATCTTCAATTCCTCATATTTGATTCTTAAAGCATATCTTAAGACAATTTAGGCACATGCCTTCCTCTACATTCAACTGAGATTCCTAATCCTGAATGAATTGTTGTTCCTGAAATATTGATAGCAGCTACACCAGTTGGGGCTAATAACAAAACTTTGGGTTTCTTAACAGACGAAGTTCTGAAATTTAATGTTTTAGAAACTGATGAATGTAGTGTTTTAATCAAAAAACTTTTTCCAGTTCCTGCATTGCCTGTAATAAAGAGTCTTAATGGTGGAATTTCCAAAGGATTATCAGAGGATCTATTTTGTACACGTTGCCTTGCCCATCTATTAACAACATTTAATATCTCTCTTTGTTTTTGGTTTAATTGAGAAATCATCAAGTTTATTTCTACATTAGAAAAAGATGGATTTTGTGTAACTGAAGTAGTAGGAACATTTTCATTGACTTGAAAATCAACAATATTTTCATCTTCAGAATCACAATCTTCTTCAACTAAATTTTCTTGCAAATCATCATTTTCTTGTTCAGAAAAACTATCACTTGTTCTAGAGTGAGATGTAAAATGGACTAACGACTCCTCAACAAGGTTACCAAATGGTTCAAATTTCTCCCTGTTCTCATTGACGATAGCTAATCGACTGGTTGGTTTAATTTTATTAAAAAACTATCTTCTTTTCTTAACAAAAGTTCTTGTTTGTGTCTACATGGGCAAAATAGCATCAATAAGTGATGTGCATGTTCTTCTGGTTTCAAGGTGGCATTTGGAGTATGATAAGGTAAATCTTTTTAACCGAACGACACCTCATCTTATCTATTGATTTCATCAATGGGATAATTTTAGGGTAAGAAAGGGGACCTTCAATATTATCATCAACAAGTACTTCAGGTTGACTATCATTATCTTCGCGGGGTTTAGTTTCAAGGACATAAAATGCTAGAAATTCTGCATAACACATTTCATCCAAGACTGCAAATTTTCCTTCTTTGAAATTTTTATCTGGGTGCTCCATGTGTCTATCTAAATTATTCTTTTTGAAAACATCAGTACTACCCTCTGGGAGTTGAAATAACTCATCTTTAGATTTACAAACTTTGTATCTTTTTTCAGGCAAGTTAGAATTAGCAAATGCTACAACAGGAAATGTTTTTCTCAACCAAAGTTCTGGCATCAACTGATAAATTGCTTCTTGTAAAGAACATTGACGATGTGTCAAAAAAAGCTATTGCCAAATTTTTCATTCAATCTTGATAAGAAAGGTTTTCAAATTCATTTGCTGCGTTTTTCGTTGCTACAGAAGATTCTGTTTCACATTTAGAAAAATAGGAACACATATACGTTACAGCTTTGTAATAGTTAAAAACAGGCTGTATATCAATATTTGCCTCCCAAGCTTGTAAACATTTGTAAAATAATTATTTACGAAACATGAATTTGATGGTCTTAAAATATGAATTTCAAAGTCCGTATCAGGGGAAATAGATAGGGCCCAATAGTAATCATTTTCTGAAATTCCTAATACATCTAAAATATCAGATATAGAATTTTCTTTATAAGATTGCCTGTGTGGATCAAGGTATTCGTCAATATACAACTTAACTTCCTTTAAAATAGATTGTCGCTTGTTAAGTATTGCCAATTTTTCATTTTTCATACCTGCCATAACGGAAGTGACATGGAATATCCTTATATTTCCTGCAAGATCGTGAATGGCAATTTGATTGATATTTGGTGAATAATTGTTGAAGCTCAGGCCCCAATTGTTTAATCATTGCAAGAACATCATGTAAAAAATGTTTCCAATACGCAGGAGTACCTTTAATAGCTTTCATAAAAGAATAACCTTTATCTTCACAAACAATTGAACGAACTGTTTCATTTAAGTTACTATTGAATTGACCAGCATTTATGCTTCCCTTTGCTTTTGTTGCAGCAATATTTATATGGTTAAATAAATTGACTTGTTGCAAAATATTGTGGACAAAAAAAATGTAGTCACCATTGGAGGAGACCCTTTGAGTATAATTAAGAAGTCGCTGATTGAAATACTTGACAGGGGACAACGAATCTTGTCTTGTTGCTTTATAACCAAATCTACCTTTTGGTAAAAAGAATGGAAATGCATGTTCTTCACAAAATTGGTCATTGAAAAATGATTCAGGTGTTTTGTTTTGACCTCGAGCTATATCTAATACATTTTGTGAACCATCATAAATATTCGGAATAACACACATTTCATCACTATTTGTTCGCTTTAAATCTAAGGGATTGTTACTTTCTAAATGCTCATCATTTTCATTCTCAACAATAATCTCAAATTCACCTTTTTCTACAATACTTTCTATATCAGATAAACAAAGAAGATCACGATTAATATTATCTAAATTGAAAAGAACGTTAGAATAAAAGTGATTATGTTCCTTCAGATAGTTCAAAGCAATTTTAACAAAACGTGGGCAAACACTTTTCAAAGTAAACATGTAAACTTAACTAGTACAACTCCGTCATTGTCAACAGATCTAGGTAAAACGTTTGAAACTGCATAAGCTTGAATCGGAATATTTCATACAGCACCACTAATTTTTGGTTGTTGACCTTTTGGCATAATTGTTATTTTTTTGAAAAGAATTCTTTTTGAGATCAAGGTTTTTTCTAAACGATTCAAATGTGCCAAAATGTCTGGAATTGGATCTAGCATTAATTTGTTGGCTACTGTTTGTGGAGGAGTGTTTTTTTTTTAAGATGTTTATCACAAGTAATGCAAACATATTTACATTGGTCAAAACTTTCAATTTCATGAAATAACTCGTAAGATACTTGATACTGTGTGGAAACAATTTTCTTCACTGATTTTTTATAAAGACATCTATGGCAAACAACACATATATAATATGGTTTTGAATAGCATTTTTGAAAAAAGATATTCTTGAAACGTCAAGATTTTTTGTTGCTTTTCGTTCTCGAGATTTCAGTTTTACAATTTTGGTTTGTTTACGCTCTCGACATTTTGCTTTTTCAGTTTCAGTTTATTTACGCTTCCTACATTTTTCTTTTTGAACTTCTGTGTGATTGCGTTTTCGACATTTTTCTTTTACAGTCTCAGATTTTTTTTTAAGTTCCTTCGTTTCTAATCTGTAAGTTAACTTAGCATCAAAAAAGGGGCATTATGTAACTGAATTTTTATATATTGAACGCAGCAAAACATACATATTCTTCATTTACATCCGTGTAAAATATTTTCCTAAAATATTTTGTTCTTAGGATTTTCTAGAGGAAAATTTTAATAAAATTGAAAAACCATCAGGACTAATTTTTCCATTAATGTCACGACAATGTGAGTCAAACAAAAAGTAATGTTTACAAGTCCAGTGACTGACATTGTCAAGCCTTTTAAGGTAAATAAAAAACCTGAAGTATCTATAGGAATGTCCTGATACAAAAAAGGTAAATGCAGATTGGTTGGGTAAACAGGATGAACACTATAATTCTGAAAAACAGCTGTAAAATTTGTAGAGTTTTTGAACATAAATTGTTGAGGTAATTCATCCATAGCGACATAACCATCAATGTTTAAACTAGCTAGATTAGGGATGGAATATACCCAGGATTTTCCAAAAACCACAGTCAAACTCTCATAAAAAATATCATACAGAATTTTGCTTGTGACGTCACAGCTTTTTGTCACGCCTCATTGCACAAAAATCTATTGTTATGCATGTCAAATCCCCATCATGCGATGCTTATCATGCGTAACAAGGTGAGTGCCCTAACAAATGAGCCCCCAACGCATGCGCAAGTGGAGTAGAGGGAAATTCCCTACTCAAAAATCGAGCAAATACCAGAGCACCATTTTTCAAAAAACTCTGTATATAATAAAGATGGACAAAAGAAGCATCGTTTTGAATACAATCATGGAGTTCCACGAGGCAATTAAAAAGAATCCCCACAGACCCAAATGTTCAAGTTCAACCAGTTCAAGACGCAGGACATGTGCAACGAGGCTGTTGGGGAGGATCTCTACATGTTAGAGTATGTACCGGATCAATTCAAGACGCAGGACATGTGCAACAAAGCCCTCGAGGTACTACCCCATCTGTTCAAGTATGTTCCGGATCAGTTCAAGACCCAAGGCATATACAACCAGTTGATCGAACAAAATCCCTATGCACTCAAGCATGCGCCGGATACATGTGTGAGAAGGCTGTTGAGGACAGGTTCATGACGCAAGATATGTGCGGCAAAGTTGTTGAGGAGGATCCCTACTAGCTCATGTACGTACCGGACAGGTTCAAGACTCAGGACATGTGCAACAGGGCTGTTGAAAAGCATCCCCGGATCCTCAAAAATGTCTCCAAAAGGTTCAGGACGCAAGACATATGAAATTCATAACTACTACATTAAATGTGCATTAACTGTCAGCAATCAAAATTTGATATCTTCAGAACTACAGCATTCATGACCTTTATGGCCGGCATTCTACTCATTTGCTGCTACCTTTACAGACATGAAAGATATCAATAAGGACTACATGACCGTGTCGGATCCCAGGTACATAGTGGGATACCATACACGAGATTTTGTGGCAGCCCCCAGGGTAAAGACGCCCAAAATCTGATTCCCACATGGAGTGACCCGGTACTACGCAAATGCAGTACCGGCAATGAGTCTCGATTTTGAAGAGTACCCTGATTGGGTTGAGAAGTATTGTCAAATCTGAGAGTTGAAATCTGAGCAATTAACGACAGAGCCTGTGAAAAGGACCGTTATGTGAACGCTAAACTCAAACACTACAAGGATTTAATCACGACTAAATTCCACGGTATGCCAGTACCTTATGATGAGGCATGTCAAGGTAAAAACTACTACTTTCAGGTACATATTACAGGCTTTACAGACTTTAAAAAGGAATGGCTGCTTAGTGAGGAATTAAAAAAACACATACTTCATAGGCCGTGCAGGACCTATAAAATTTCTAAAATTAAGGCTTATACTCAGGTGGGTACCGCTTACATACTGCGCAGGTTGAACGTTTTTTAAAATCTCATCCTGCATCTCTCTTCTCTCATTATCACGGCCTTTCGCAACTAGCTGGGCACGCTCTTGTTCATTAATAGCATTCACGATACGGTTAAAGCGTTGGCGCATCTGTTTCTTTAGCAGCATTTACTTTTACTTTTCCCTACTAATCAGGCTGTACTAGTAGTCACTGATCACACCGTTTTCCATTGCCTTTGATATCATATCAACGATGGAGTTCAATTTACTTTCCGCGAGTAGCCTTATATCTTTATGTTTCTTGGATTTGACACCGACCCTTTTTAAAGTGTTTCTAAGACCGGCTTGATCTATCCCGGCTGCAATCGTGAGTCCCCCATTGCTATAGCAAGGGGAACTCCCAGTCCGGATGCAATGGCCCCGATTCCAAGCCCCGATGTAATCACGCTCACGCCTAGCAGTCCGTGGTCACAGAAGCGTACCCACGTACCATGCATCTTAAACTTCTTTGCAAGCTTGCCTCGCTCCTCGATCTTATGTCGCATATATTTTTCGATATCAACAATTTTTTTGAGTCTATAGACCAGGCCTTCCTCCTGCACATCAACACATTGTGCAGGCGCACTCAGTGAATTAGGATAAAGCTCCATTACATCAGCCATTTTTTCTATGAGCAAATACATCGTGAGGCCAGTAAAGGATACATTTTTGTCGTGGTGATATTCGTCTGTAAGCATGAACTCAAGGCGTTTTGTAGATCCTTTCAGGGGTAGGCAGATCGGGGTGTCCCAGGATCAGGTCAGCATATCTCCCAAGCGTTTAAATCTTTGGTGGAAGCAAAACTAGAATTTTAGGATTTTTACCATCAAGTAGGCAATCGTCTTCGTCCAACTGAGGGCAAACGAGTCTTAATCTATGGTAAACATCAGTCCTATAGTATGCATTTTATTCGCCCTTTGTATAATACTTTTTTGCAGGGTTGTAGGGTAGGCCCAAGAGCTCTTGCAATGGTCTGTTAATCACCACCGTATACCCGCACGGAGCCTACAGAGTCCATTTGTCAGGACAAAAAGCTTGATCTTATCTTCGATACTCGCAATATCCTCGATCTTGTACAGACCGTTCATAATCTCGATCCGAGTAACCCGCTGACCAGGCTTTTCCTTACGGATGGTAAAGTCGTTGTTGCTGTACAGGCTCAGCCATACGGGCCTGATACTGATGGACTTTAGGGCAATCCTACTATCCTGTCCCAGATAGTCCTCAAATATCGTGGACTTTTTGATATCAGTAATATAGAGTTGCTTCAACCTTTCTTTTAAGAAAGAATGAATGTGTACTCATACAATCCCAAGGCGAAATACAAGTGCCACAGGGGGAATGGCCAGCTAGTGTTACAACGGTTGAACATCAGGGCCTGTACATGTCTACAGAATCGCACATTGGGGTGGCGTTCCCCGAGTTTACCAAATATGCCATAGAAATCCCTACAAGTCTGCTAAATGACCATATTAGAGTGGGTTGGACAAGGCAGACGTTGGAAAACTGGAACGTGCAGGTTAATTTTGCCACCCATTGCGCAACTACGGCATTAAGCATCTCTGCTAAACACCTAATGGGCTCCGTACCCCTTGTCAACTCCATATTTAAAGTTCACGGGTACTACCACATACATCGTATCCTGGCAAGGATAAAGGTACCCATGCCCTATGACGATGGGTTTGAACAGTACAAAACTCCCTACTCAACCTCTGGGGACAAGCAAGTGTGTCGCGAATACGGTGCAGATGCCAATGCCTTGTTCAAGTTTACAGCTGTCATGTCGTCATTGACACCAACAGATCATACTATACAGGCTATACCATATACACTCTCAAAACATACCTTAACATCCACGTCTCCTGATCATACTCCCCCGCAAAACCAGCATGAAGATACCAAGGCCGCATTATTCACAGTCGGGGTAGTGATCATCATTGCCTACATCTGGCTAAAGTAACCTATTTTCTCCTTCCAGTAAAAAGCACGCCAAACCCGGCAGCGGCAGCGATGGCCATGTACAGATGCTTGGCTGCGTATTCCAGGGTAGTTGACGCTACTCTAAGAAAGAAGGAAACAACCGTATCGATGACTCCAGGTAACGCGGCACCTACTTTGGCTGCCAAATACTTTAAAAATTTTCCCAATCCCAAGTGTTATACTTTCAAGAGATCGTTCTTTCGCGGTGAAGGTGATATTCCCTTCAATTTCAATGAATATGAAACAAAAGAGCTAAATTCCATCAGAAGGATGCGTTGCCAATCCTAGATCATTGGATTGTTCATTATACGACGTTCTGACAATGTCTTGTTGTTTTAGATAACTCACATGTCGAAACTATTTTTGTTGCGTACTACATCACATCTAGAAGGTGTCCTTTCACACAAGACACGGTCGATTTTGCGGATTTAAGTACCAATACGCGCTGCATCGTGCGCCTTTTTTGTCAGGGATGAAGAGATAAAAAAAAAGAATTTTCTAATATGCTTCAAAATTTACGTCAACGTAACCCTGTTTTGAGAACTAGGGATACGTTTCCCTGTTTAACATGCTATTAACATTTCTTATTAAGAACAATGCTGGAGATGAGTAGTCGAAATGAAATACGTGCGTTTAACGTCACTGCTTCAATTGGACGTTAAGTATTTTTATCCCATGACTTTTCATTAATGCCCCTGCGCTGTCATTTATATACCCTCGATAACGGCTTGGTTATAAATGGCACTAGCGGGCTTTATACAGTATTATTTACTGATAGCTATTTTAAATCAGTATATACGGGAAATCCACAGCACAGATTGGGTAAAAAGCCTCAACGACGAGCTTCATACAGCCCGGTGCAACTTTTGACCTTGTAACATACATATTAATAACTATAAATGCATACAAATAACATTGGAAAAAATAGCCAAACACATCCACACTGAAAAATGAAGTTGCAGTAAATCCTAAATCACGATTCACTCCGTCAGAATCAGAAAAACATGTTCCACGTTCGGTGTCGCAGATAAAAGAAAATGCTTTTAAAAACATTAACAGCACAATGAAAAACAAGCAAAACAACGTCGAATTTATGTGATAAACATGTATTTGAAAAATTGAAACAATAAAACTCAAATGGAAAGTTCTCTATTTTTTTTACAACCTTGTCATCTTACGAGAAATATTACTCTCGGTCAGCGTAGCGACCTCGCATGTTCGGTCTATGCTTTTGACCTCGCATAAACTTTCTCGGTACAGATAGACAAGTTATTTTATGTTGTATTAATAACGCCCGCAAAAGTAGCCTTTTTGTATTTAGATTTATGCTTTCCGTATCCGCCCTGACATTTTTGACTATCAAAATTGTGGCTCCGAATGAGACAGAATTGCCAAGTTGACAAAGTAGCAAAAAACGGCAATAGCCGGTTAATAACGCCTTGGATAGAAATGCTCACGCCACGCTTGCACGATTGCATTGCGATTCTGGGTATGGCGGCGCCAGAAGATTTCAGGCTTTACTAAATAACGCTTACTACTCCTTTCATCAAATACGGACACTCAAGGCACCCTATGCAATAATTCAAATGTGGTTGGCTGCAGCGACATGACAAAAAGAAAATTGGCAGTCAAATCATTCATCTCCTACTGGATCTTATTGGGAAGGAAAAGTTCATATATTAGAGGTATTTATTTGACAACATATTTTTACAACAATGAGTAGACTAAAGTTCGCATATAATCTTCCGAAGGTCCTCGTATCTAAACGAAAGGAAGTACATATTAAGCTCGTGGCCCGAAATGACTTGCTTACAAAAGTGTTCGCGACTTTTACCTCATCGGTAATAACACCATGGCCCACGACCGGGCAATGAATTATAGCAGCAACCTCTTTTCATGCATTCGAATTCTGTTATACCAGGATAGCCGCAGTCGTCACGTTCTGTTGCTTTGCGCAGACATTTTTCTAACGAAAATTCAACACAAACCAGCAGTAAAAACTTTAAGGATCGCGCATTATGTTATTTTGCGACGAATGTGGAGAGCGTACTTCTATGCTTACCTAGGCGGTGGTAGCACCACGGTCCACTTTGGTTTAGCAATTCACTATAACAACAGCCTTTCTTCTCGCATGCCCGCTTCGTTATGCCTGGATAACCACAATCATGACGTCTTGTTGCTGCTATTTTCCGGCATTTTTCTAAAATTACGGATGGAAGAGTACACAATGCTTTCAAAATACCTAATCAGTAAGAGCGGAACAACTTACCTTGCCTGTAATAACACCACGGTCCCTTTTCCTTGATCGCGTTGTAACAGCATCCTTTTTTGACGCAATCTGATTTGCTTATCCCAGGGTAACCACAATCTTCACGTTTGTTTGCTTCAATCATGGGACAGTTTGCTAGAGTATTTTGAGAAATAATTAGTGGCCCAAATTGTCAGTGTTAATGCCGAAAACATAGTCGAAAATTTACCTTTTCGATGATAACACCACGGGCCAGCCACCTTTAATTCGCCATAACAACATCCCTTTCTCAAGCAATCCAACGGACTAATTCCATGGTAGCCACAATCAACGCGCATTGACGCCTTTATGTTTCGACATTTTGCTATTACGAAACAAATTAGGTAGATTCACAACTAAAATGCAATGACAACCCCCTCAAGTGTAAGAAGCCGTATTACCTCCACATGTGTTGCAAAGCCTTGGGCAATGACTGGAAACGATTTTCTTTGAACAACTAGTTGATCTAACCACAGAGCACAAGATATTTCTGTTGCTGCAAACTCTTGTAGCTGAAAAATTAAGAACAAATGCAATTTTTTTATTATTGCGACGAAACATTGACGGCAATTGCAATGAAGAAGCATTAAAATACCTGTGGCAGCGGCAAAAGCCAAAACAACAAAACAAATCACGTAAATCTGATATTTCCTCATGATTCCGGCTCTTATTTCGTCGGTGCGCGAATCGTATTAGTCCAATTCATGTCAAAGCCTTCTTTATACGCTCTTTTCTCTCTAATTACTGTAATTAATGAGTGCTTATAATCAAGATGGCCGTTTACAAATTACAACGTAAATTCGCCTCCGGGGAAGATATTGTGCATGTAGCATTCACCGTTTAAGCTCTTGTGGGTTTCGCTTTGAAATATGTTGACACGGTCTATGAAGATCATTGTTGATTGTTGAATAAACGGAAGGTTTTTATCGGAGTGGTGTAGGACTAGGGTGCACACGAATCACACACGAGTTATTCTTGTCTTCGGTGACCAAACCAACAATTCCCAATCATACATGCGTGTTATACTTTCAAGAGATCGTTCTTTCGCGGTGAAGGTGATATTCCCTTCAATTTCAATGAATATGAAACAAAAGAGCTAAATTCCATCAGAAGGATGCGTTGCCAATCCTAGATCATTGGATTGTTCATTATACGACGTTCTGACAATGTCTTGTTGTTTTAGATAACTCACATGTCGAAACTATTTTTGTTGCGTACTACATCACATCTAGAAGGTGTCCATTCACACAAGACACGGTCGATTTTGCGGATTTAAGTACCAATACGCGCTGCATCGTGCGCCTTTTTTGTCAGGGATGAAGAGATAAAAAAAAAGAATTTTCTAATATGCTTCAAAATTTACGTCAACGTAACCCTGTTTTGACAACTAGGGATACGTTTCCCTGTTTAACATGCTATTAACATTTCTTATTAAGAACAATGCTGGAGATGAGTAGTCGAAATGAAATACGTGCGTTTAACGTCACTGCTTCAATTGGACGTTAAGTATTTTTATCCCATGACTTTTCATTAATGCCCCTGCGCTGTCATTTATATACCCTCGATAACGGCTTGGTTATAAACGGCACTAGCGGGCCTTATACAGTATTATTTACTGATAGCTATTTTAAATCAGTATATACGGGAAATCCACAGCACTGATTGGGTAAAAGCCTCAACGACGAGCTTCATACAGCCCGGTGCAACTTTTGACCTTGTAACATACATATTAATAACTATAAATGCATACAAATAACATTGGAAAAAATAGCCAAACACATCCACACTGAAAAATGAAGTTGCAGTAAATCCTAAATCACGATTCACTCCGTAAGAATCAGAAAAACATGTTCCACGTTCGGTGTCGCAGATAAAAGAAAATGCTTTTAAAAACATTAACAGCACAATGAAAAACAAGCAAAACAACGTCGAATTTATGTGATAAACATGTATTTGAAAAATTGAAACAATAAAACTCAAATGGAAAGTTCTCTATTTTTTTTACAACCTTGTCATCTTACGAGAAATATTACTCTCGGTCAGCGTAGCGACCTCGCATGTTCGGTCTATGCTTTTGACCTCGCATAAACTTTCTCGGTACAGATAGACAAGTTATTTTATGTTGTATTAATAACGCCCGCAAAAGTAGCCTTTTTGTATTTAGATTTATGCTTTCCGTATCCGCCCTGACATTTTTGACTATCAAAATTGTGGCTCCGAATGAGACAGAATTGCCAAGTTGACAAAGTAGCAAAAAACGGCATTATCCGGTTAATAACGCCTTGGATAGAAATGCTCACGCCACGCTTGCACGGTTGCATTGCGATTCTGGGTATGGCGGCGCCAGAAGATTTCAGGCTTTACTAAATAACGCTTACTACTCCTTTCATCAAATACGGACACTCAAGGCACCCTATGCAATAATTCAAATGTGTTTGGCTGCAGCGACATGACAAAAAGAAAATTGGCAGTCAAATCATTCATCTCCTACTGGATCTTATTGGGAAGGAAAAGTTCATATATTAGAGGTATTTATTTGACAACATATTTTTACAACAATGAGTACACTAAAGTTCGCATATAATCTTCCGAAGGTCCTCGTATCTAAACGAAAGGAAGTACATATTAAGCTCGTGGCCCGAAATGACTTGCTTACAAAAGTGTTCGCGACTTTTACCTCATCGGTAATAACACCATGGCCCACGACCGGGCAATGAATTATAGCAGCAACCTCTTTTCATGCATTCGAATTCTGTTATACCAGGATAGCCGCAGTCGTCACGTTCTGTTGCTTTGCGCAGACATTTTTCTAACGAAAATTCAACACAAACCAGCAGTAAAAACTTTAAGGATCGCGCATTATGTTATTTTGCGACGAATGTGGAGAGCGTACTTCTATGCTTACCTAAGCCACACAAGACACGGTCGATTTTGCGGATTTAAGTACCAATACGCGCTGCATCGTGCGCTTTTTTTGTCAGGGATGAAGAGATAAAAAAAAAGAATTTTCTAATATGCTTCAAAATTTACGTCAACGTAACCCTGTTTTGACAACTAGGGATACGTTTCCCTGTTTAACATGCTATTAACATTTCTTATTAAGAACAATGCTGGAGATGAGTAGTCGAAATGAAATACGTGCGTTTAACGTCACTGCTTCAATTGGACGTTAAGTATTTTTATCCCATGACTTTTCATTAATGCCCCTGCGCTGTCATTTATATACCCTCGATAACGGCTTGGTTATAAACGGCACTAGCGGGCCTTATACAGTATTATTTACTGATAGCTATTTTAAATCAGTATATACGGGAAATCCACAGCACTGATTGGGTAAAAGCCTCAACGACGAGCTTCATACAGCCCGGTGCAACTTTTGACCTTGTAACATACATATTAATAACTATAAATGCATACAAATAACATTGGAAAAAATAGCCAAACACATCCACACTGAAAAATGAAGTTGCAGTAAATCCTAAATCACGATTCACTCCGTCAGAATCAGAAAAACATGTTCCACGTTCGGTGTCGCAGATAAAAGAAAATGCTTTTAAAAACATTAACAGCACAATGAAAAACAAGCAAAACAACGTCGAATTTATGTGATAAACATGTATTTGAAAAATTGAAACAATAAAACTCAAATGGAAAGTTCTCTATTTTTTTTACAACCTTGTCATCTTACGAGAAATATTACTCTCGGTCAGCGTAGCGACCTCGCATGTTCGGTCTATGCTTTTGACCTCGCATAAACTTTCTCGGTACAGATAGACAAGTTATTTTATGTTGTATTAATAACGCCCGCAAAAGTAGCCTTTTTGTATTTAGATTTATGCTTTCCGTATCCGCCCTGACATTTTTGACTATCAAAATTGTGGCTCCGAATGAGACAGAATTGCCAAGTTGACAAAGTAGCAAAAAACGGCATTATCCGGTTAATAACGCCTTGGATAGAAATGCTCACGCCACGCTTGCACGGTTGCATTGCGATTCTGGGTATGGCGGCGCCAGAAGATTTCAGGCTTTACTAAATAACGCTTACTACTCCTTTCATCAAATACGGACACTCAAAGCACCCTATGCAATAATTCAAATGTGTTTGGCTGCAGCGACATGACAAAAAGAAAATTGGCAGTCAAATCATTCATCTCCTACTGGATCTTATTGGGAAGGAAAAGTTCATATATTAGAGGTATTTATTTGACAACATATTTTTACAACAATGAGTACACTAAAGTTCGCATATAATCTTCCGAAGGTCCTCGTATCTAAACGAAAGGAAGTACATATTAAGCTCGTGGCCCGAAATGACTTGCTTACAAAAGTGTTCGCGACTTTTACCTCATCGGTAATAACACCATGGCCCACGACCGGGCAATGAATTATAGCAGCAACCTCTTTTCATGCATTCGAATTCTGTTATACCAGGATAGCCGCAGTCGTCACGTTCTGTTGCTTTGCGCAGACATTTTTCTAACGAAAATTCAACACAAACCAGATGTTATTTTGCGACGAATGTGGAGAGCGTACTTCTATGCTTACCTAGGCGGTGGTAGCACCACGGTCCACTTTGGTTTAGCAATTCACTATAACAACAGCCTTTCTTCTCGCATGCCCGCTTCGTTATGCCTGGATAACCACAATCATGACGTCTTGTTGCTGCTATTTTCCGGCATTTTTCTAAAATTACGGATGGAAGAGTACACAATGCTTTCAAAATACCTAATCAGTAAGAGCGGAACAACTTACCTTGCCTGTAATAACACCACGGTCCCTTTTCCTTGATCGCGTTGTAACAGCATCCTTTTTTGACGCAATCTGATTTGCTTATCCCAGGGTAACCACAATCTTCACGTTTGTTTGCTTCAATCATGGGACAGTTTGCTAGAGTATTTTGAGAAATAATTAGTGGCCCAAATTGTCAGTGTTAATGCCGAAAACATAGTCGAAAATTTACCTTTTCGATGATAACACCACGGGCCAGCCACCTTTAATTCGCCATAACAACATCCCTTTCTCAAGCAATCCAACGGACTAATTCCATGGTAGCCACAATCAACGCGCATTGACGCCTTTATGTTTCGACATTTTGCTATTACGAAACAAATTAGGTAGATTCACAACTAAAATGCAATGACAACCCCCTCAAGTGTAAGAAGCCGTATTACCTCCACATGTGTTGCAAAGCCTTGGGCAATGACTGGAAACGATTTTCTTTGAACAACTAGTTGATCTAACCACAGAGCACAAGATATTTCTGTTGCTGCAAACTCTTGTAGCTGAAAAATTAAGAACAAATGCAATTTTTTTATTATTGCGACGAAACATTGACGGCAATTGCAATGAAGAAGCATTAAAATACCTGTGGCAGCGGCAAAAGCCAAAACAACAAAACAAATCACGTAAATCTGATATTTCCTCATGATTCCGGCTCTTATTTCGTCGGTGCGCGAATCGTATTAGTCCAATTCATGTCAAAGCCTTCTTTATACGCTCTTTTCTCTCTAATTACTGTAATTAATGAGTGCTTATAATCAAGATGGCCGTTTACAAATTACAACGTAAATTCGCCTCCGGGGAAGATATTGTGCATGTAGCATTCACCGTTTAAACTCTTGTGGGTTTCGCTTTGAAATATGTTGACACGGTCTATGAAGATCATTGTTGATTGTTGAATAAACGGAAGGTTTTTATCGGAGTGGTGTAGGACTAGGGTGCACACGAATCACACACGAGTTATTCTTGTCTTCGGTGACCAAACCAACAATTCCCAATCATACATGCGTGTTATACTTTCAAGAGATCGTTCTTTCGCGGTGAAGGTGATATTCCCTTCAATTTCAATGAATATGAAACAAAAGAGCTAAATTCCATCAGAAGGATGCGTTGCCAATCCTAGATCATTGGATTGTTCATTATACGACGTTCTGACAATGTCTTGTTGTTTTAGATAACTCACATGTCGAAACTATTTTTGTTGCGTACTACATCACATCTAGAAGGTGTCCATTCACACAAGACACGGTCGATTTTGCGGATTTAAGTACCAATACGCGCTGCATCGTGCGCCTTTTTTGTCAGGGATGAAGAGATAAAAAAAAAGAATTTTCTAATATGCTTCAAAATTTACGTCAACGTAACCCTGTTTTGACAACTAGGGATACGTTTCCCTGTTTAACATGCTATTAACATTTCTTATTAAGAACAATGCTGGAGATGAGTAGTCGAAATGAAATACGTGCGTTTAACGTCACTGCTTCAATTGGACGTTAAGTATTTTTATCCCATGACTTTTCATTAATGCCCCTGCGCTGTCATTTATATACCCTCGATAACGGCTTGGTTATAAACGGCACTAGCGGGCCTTATACAGTATTATTTACTGATAGCTATTTTAAATCAGTATATACGGGAAATCCACAGCACTGATTGGGTAAAAGCCTCAACGACGAGCTTCATACAGCCCGGTGCAACTTTTGACCTTGTAACATACATATTAATAACTATAAATGCATACAAATAACATTGGAAAAAATAGCCAAACACATCCACACTGAAAAATGAAGTTGCAGTAAATCCTAAATCACGATTCACTCCGTAAGAATCAGAAAAACATGTTCCACGTTCGGTGTCGCAGATAAAAGAAAATGCTTTTAAAAACATTAACAGCACAATGAAAAACAAGCAAAACAACGTCGAATTTATGTGATAAACATGTATTTGAAAAATTGAAACAATAAAACTCAAATGGAAAGTTCTCTATTTTTTTTACAACCTTGTCATCTTACGAGAAATATTACTCTCGGTCAGCGTAGCGACCTCGCATGTTCGGTCTATGCTTTTGACCTCGCATAAACTTTCTCGGTACAGATAGACAAGTTATTTTATGTTGTATTAATAACGCCCGCAAAAGTAGCCTTTTTGTATTTAGATTTATGCTTTCCGTATCCGCCCTGACATTTTTGACTATCAAAATTGTGGCTCCGAATGAGACAGAATTGCCAAGTTGACAAAGTAGCAAAAAACGGCATTATCCGGTTAATAACGCCTTGGATAGAAATGCTCACGCCACGCTTGCACGGTTGCATTGCGATTCTGGGTATGGCGGCGCCAGAAGATTTCAGGCTTTACTAAATAACGCTTACTACTCCTTTCATCAAATACGGACACTCTAAGCACCCTATGCAATAATTCAAATGTGTTTGGTTGCAGCGACATGACAAAAAGAAAATTGGCAGTCAAATCATTCATCTCCTACTGGATCTTATTGGGAAGGAAAAGTTCATATAGTAGAGGTATTTATTTGACAACATATTTTTACAACAATGAGTACACTAAAGTTCGCATATAATCTTCCGAAGGTCCTCGTATCTAAACGAAAGGAAGTACATATTAAGCTCGTGGCCCGAAATGACTTGCTTACAAAAGTGTTCGCGACTTTTACCTCATCGGTAATAACACCATGGCCCACGACCGGGCAATGAATTATAGCAGCAACCTCTTTTCATGCATTCGAATTCTGTTATACCAGGATAGCCGCAGTCGTCACGTTCTGTTGCTTTGCGCAGACATTTTTCTAACGAAAATTCAACACAAACCAGCAGTAAAAACTTTAAGGATCGCGCATTATGTTATTTTGCGACGAATGTGGAGAGCGTACTTCTATGCTTACCTAGGCGGTGGTAGCACCACGGTCCACTTTGGTTTAGCAATTCACTATAACAACAGCCTTTCTTCTCGCATGCCCGCTTCGTTATGCCTGGATAACCACAATCATGACGTCTTGTTGCTGCTATTTTCCGGCATTTTTCTAAAATTACGGATGGAAGAGTACACAATGCTTTCAAAATACCTAATCAGTAAGAGCGGAACAACTTACCTTGCCTGTAATAACACCACGGTCCCTTTTCCTTGATCGCGTTGTAACAGCATCCTTTTTTGACGCAATCTGATTTGCTTATCCCAGGGTAACCACAATCTTCACGTTTGTTTGCTTCAATCATGGGACAGTTTGCTAGAGTATTTTGAGAAATAATTAGTGGCCCAAATTGTCAGTGTTAATGCCGAAAACATAGTCGAAAATTTACCTTTTCGATGATAACACCACGGGCCAGCCACCTTTAATTCGCCATAACAACATCCCTTTCTCAAGCAATCCAACGGACTAATTCCATGGTAGCCACAATCAACGCGCATTGACGCCTTTATGTTTCGACATTTTGCTATTACGAAACAAATTAGGTAGATTCACAACTAAAATGCAATGACAACCCCCTCAAGTGTAAGAAGCCGTATTACCTCCACATGTGTTGCAAAGCCTTGGGCAATGACTGGAAACGATTTTCTTTGAACAACTAGTTGATCTAACCACAGAGCACAAGATATTTCTGTTGCTGCAAACTCTTGTAGCTGAAAAATTAAGAACAAATGCAATTTTTTTATTATTGCGACGAAACATTGACGGCAATTGCAATGAAGAAGCATTAAAATACCTGTGGCAGCGGCAAAAGCCAAAACAACAAAACAAATCACGTAAATCTGATATTTCCTCATGATTCCGGCTCTTATTTCGTCGGTGCGCGAATCGTATTAGTCCAATTCATGTCAAAGCCTTCTTTATACGCTCTTTTCTCTCTAATTACTGTAATTAATGAGTGCTTATAATCAAGATGGCCGTTTACAAATTACAACGTAAATTCGCCTCCGGGGAAGATATTGTGCATGTAGCATTCACCGTTTAAACTCTTGTGGGTTTCGCTTTGAAATATGTTGACACGGTCTATGAAGATCATTGTTGATTGTTGAATAAACGGAAGGTTTTTATCGGAGTGGTGTAGGACTAGGGTGCACACGAATCACACACGAGTTATTCTTGTCTTCGGTGACCAAACCAACAATTCCCAATCATACATGCGTGTTATACTTTCAAGAGATCGTTCTTTCGCGGTGAAGGTGATATTCCCTTCAATTTCAATGAATATGAAACAAAAGAGCTAAATTCCATCAGAAGGATGCGTTGCCAATCCTAGATCATTGGATTGTTCATTATACGACGTTCTGACAATGTCTTGTTGTTTTAGATAACTCACATGTCGAAACTATTTTTGTTGCGTACTACATCACATCTAGAAGGTGTCCATTCACACAAGACACGGTCGATTTTGCGGATTTAAGTACCAATACGCGCTGCATCGTGCGCCTTTTTTGTCAGGGATGAAGAGATAAAAAAAAAGAATTTTCTAATATGCTTCATAATTTACGTCAACGTAACCCTGTTTTGACAACTAGGGATACGTTTCCCTGTTTAACATGCTATTAACATTTCTTATTAAGAACAATGCTGGAGATGAGTAGTCGAAATGAAATACGTGCGTTTAACGTCACTGCTTCAATTGGACGTTAAGTATTTTTATCCCATGACTTTTCATTAATGCCCCTGCGCTGTCATTTATATACCCTCGATAACGGCTTGGTTATAAACGGCACTAGCGGGCCTTATACAGTATTATTTACTGATAGCTATTTTAAATCAGTATATACGGGAAATCCACAGCACTGATTGGGTAAAAGCCTCAACGACGAGCTTCATACAGCCCGGTGCAACTTTTGACCTTGTAACATACATATTAATAACTATAAATGCATACAAATAACATTGGAAAAAATAGCCAAACACATCCACACTGAAAAATGAAGTTGCAGTAAATCCTAAATCACGATTCACTCCGTCAGAATCAGAAAAACATGTTCCACGTTCGGTGTCGCAGATAAAAGAAAATGCTTTTAAAAACATTAACAGCACAATGAAAAACAAGCAAAACAACGTCGAATTTATGTGATAAACATGTATTTGAAAAATTGAAACAATAAAACTCAAATGGAAAGTTCTCTATTTTTTTTACAACCTTGTCATCTTACGAGAAATATTACTCTCGGTCAGCGTAGCGACCTCGCATGTTCGGTCTATGCTTTTGACCTCGCATAAACTTTCTCGGTACAGATAGACAAGTTATTTTATGTTGTATTAATAACGCCCGCAAAAGTAGCCTTTTTGTATTTAGATTTATGCTTTCCGTATCCGCCCTGACATTTTTGACTATCAAAATTGTGGCTCCGAATGAGACAGAATTGCCAAGTTGACGAAGTAGCAAAAAACGGCATTATCCGGTTAATAACGCCTTGGATAGAAATGCTCACGCCACGCTTGCACGGTTGCATTGCGATTCTGGGTATGGCGGCGCCAGAAGATTTCAGGCTTTACTAAATAACGCTTACTACTCCTTTCATCAAATACGGACACTCAAGGCACCCTATGCAATAATTCAAATGTGTTTGGCTGCAGCGACATGACAAAAAGAAAATTGGCAGTCAAATCATTCATCTCCTACTGGATCTTATTGGGAAGGAAAAGTTCATATATTAGAGGTATTTATTTGACAACATATTTTTACAACAATGAGTACACTAAAGTTCGCATATAATCTTCCGAAGGTCCTCGTATCTAAACGAAAGGAAGTACATATTAAGCTCGTGGCCCGAAATGACTTGCTTACAAAAGTGTTCGCGACTTTTACCTCATCGGTAATAACACCATGGCCCACGACCGGGCAATGAATTATAGCAGCAACCTCTTTTCATGCATTCGAATTCTGTTATACCAGGATAGCCGCAGTCGTCACGTTCTGTTGCTTTGCGCAGACATTTTTCTAACGAAAATTCAACACAAACCAGCAGTAAAAACTTTAAGGATCGCGCATTATGTTATTTTGCGACGAATGTGGAGAGCGTACTTCTATGCTTACCTAGGCGGTGGTAGCACCACGGTCCACTTTGGTTTAGCAATTCACTATAACAGCAGCCTTTCTTCTCGCATGCCCGCTTCGTTATGCCTGGATAACCACAATCATGACGTCTTGTTGCTGCTATTTTCCGGCATTTTTCTAAAATTACGGATGGAAGAGTACACAATGCTTTCAAAATACCTAATCAGTAAGAGCGGAACAACTTACCTTGCCTGTAATAACACCACGGTCCCTTTTCCTTGATTGCGTTGTAACAGCATCCTTTTTTGACGCAATCTGATTTGCTTATCCCAGGGTAACCACAATCTTCACGTTTGTTTGCTTCAATCATGGGACAGTTTGCTAGAGTATTTTGAGAAATAATTAGTGGCCCAAATTGTCAGTGTTAATGCCGAAAACATAGTCGAAAATTTACCTTTTCGATGATAACACCACGGGCCAGCCACCTTTAATTCGCCATAACAACATCCCTTTCTCAAGCAATCCAACGGACTAATTCCATGGTAGCCACAATCAACGCGCATTGACGCCTTTATGTTTCGACATTTTGCTATTACGAAACAAATTAGGTAGATTCACAACTAAAATGCAATGACAACCCCCTCAAGTGTAAGAAGCCGTATTACCTCCACATGTGTTGCAAAGCCTTGGGCAATGACTGGAAACGATTTTCTTTGAACAACTAGTTGATCTAACCACAGAGCACAAGATATTTCTGTTGCTGCAAACTCTTGTAGCTGAAAAATTAAGAACAAATGCAATTTTTTTATTATTGCGACGAAACATTGACGGCAATTGCAATGAAGAAGCATTAAAATACCTGTGGCAGCGGCAAAAGCCAAAACAACAAAACAAATCACGTAAATCTGATATTTCCTCATGATTCCGGCTCTTATTTCGTCGGTGCGCGAATCGTATTAGTCCAATTCATGTCAAAGCCTTCTTTATACGCTCTTTTCTCTCTAATTACTGTAATTAATGAGTGCTTATAATCAAGATGGCCGTTTACAAATTACAACGTAAATTCGCCTCCGGGGAAGATATTGTGCATGTAGCATTCACCGTTTAAACTCTTGTGGGTTTCGCTTTGAAATATGTTGACACGGTCTATGAAGATCATTGTTGATTGTTGAATAAACGGAAGGTTTTTATCGGAGTGGTGTAGGACTAGGGTGCACACGAATCACACACGAGTTATTCTTGTCTTCGGTGACCAAACCAACAATTCCCAATCATACATGCGTGTTATACTTTCAAGAGATCGTTCTTTCGCGGTGAAGGTGATATTCCCTTCAATTTCAATGAATATGAAACAAAAGAGCTAAATTCCATCAGAAGGATGCGTTGTCAATCCTAGATCATTGGATTGTTCATTATACGACGTTCTGACAATGTCTTGTTGTTTTAGATAACTCACATGTCGAAACTATTTTTGTTGCGTACTACATCACATCTAGAAGGTGTCCATTCACACAAGACACGGTCGATTTTGCGGATTTAAGTACCAATACGCGCTGCATCGTGCGCCTTTTTTGTCAGGGATGAAGAGATAAAAAAAAAGAATTTTCTAATATACTTCAAAATTTACGTCAACGTAACCCTGTTTTGACAACTAGGGATACGTTTTCCTGTTTAACATGCTATTAACATTTCTTATTAAGAACAATGCTGGAGATGAGTAGTCGAAATGAAATACGTGCGTTTAACGTCACTGCTTTAATTGGACGTTAAGTATTTTTATCCCATGACTTTTCATTAATGCCCCTGCGCTGTCATTTATATACCCTCGATAACGGCTTGGTTATAAACGGCACTAGCGGGCCTTATACAGTATTATTTACTGATAGCTATTTTAAATCAGTATATACGGGAAATCCACAGCACTGATTGGGTAAAAGCCTCAACGACGAGCTTCATACAGCCCGGTGCAATTTTTGACCTTGTAACATACATATTAATAACTATAAATGCATACAAATAACATTGGAAAAAATAGCCAAACACATCCACACTGAAAAATGAAGTTGCAGTAAATCCTAAATCACGATTCACTCCGTAAGAATCAGAAAAACATGTTCCACGTTCGGTGTCGCAGATAAAAGAAAATGCTTTTAAAAACATTAACAGCACAATGAAAAACAAGCAAAACAACGTCGAATTTATGTGATAAACATGTATTTGAAAAATTGAAACAATAAAACTCAAATGGAAAGTTCTCTATTTTTTTTACAACCTTGTCATCTTACGAGAAATATTACTCTCGGTCAGCGTAGCGACCTCGCATGTTCGGTCTATGCTTTTGACCTCGCATAAACTTTCTCGGTACAGATAGACAAGTTATTTTATGTTGTATTAATAACGCCCGCAAAAGTAGCCTTTTTGTATTTAGATTTATGCTTTCCGTATCCGCCCTGACATTTTTGACTATCAAAATTGTGGCTCCGAATGAGACAGAATTGCCAAGTTGACAAAGTAGCAAAAAACGGCATTATCCGGTTAATAACGCCTTGGATAGAAATGCTCACGCCACGCTTGCACGGTTGCATTGCGATTCTGGGTATGGCGGCGCCAGAAGATTTCAGGCTTTACTAAATAACGCTTACTACTCCTTTCATCAAATACGGACACTCAAGGCACCCTATGCAATAATTCAAATGTGTTTGGCTGCAGCGACATGACAAAAAGAAAATTGGCAGTCAAATCATTCATCTCCTACTGGATCTTATTGGGAAGGAAAAGTTCATATATTAGAGGTATTTATTTGACAACATATTTTTACAACAATGAGTACACTAAAGTTCGCATATAATCTTCCGAAGGTCCTCGTATCTAAACGAAAGGAAGTACATATTAAGCTCGTGGCCCGAAATGACTTGCTT
Source organism: Hydractinia symbiolongicarpus (assembly GCF_029227915.1). Taxonomy (NCBI): domain Eukaryota; kingdom Metazoa; phylum Cnidaria; class Hydrozoa; order Anthoathecata; family Hydractiniidae; genus Hydractinia; species Hydractinia symbiolongicarpus. The sequence goes on from NC_079877.1 coordinate 4,029,891, forward strand.
ACAAAAGTGTTCGCGACTTTTACCTCATCGGTAATAACACCATGGCCCACGACCGGGCAATGAATTATAGCAGCAACCTCTTTTCATGCATTCGAATTCTGTTATACCAGGATAGCCGCAGTCGTCACGTTCTGTTGCCTTGCGCAGACATTTTTCTAACGAAAATTCAACACAAACCAGCAGTAAAAACTTTAAGGATCGCGCATTATGTTATTTTGCGACGAATGTGGAGAGCGTACTTCTATGCTTACCTAGGCGGTGGTAGCACCACGGTCCACTTTGGTTTAGCAATTCACTATAACAACAGCCTTTCTTCTCGCATGCCCGCTTCGTTATGCCTGGATAACCACAATCATGACGTCTTGTTGCTGCTATTTTCCGGCATTTTTCTAAAATTACGGATGGAAGAGTACACAATGCTTTCAAAATACCTAATCAGTAAGAGCGGAACAACTTACCTTGCCTGTAATAACACCACGGTCCCTTTTCCTTGATCGCGTTGTAACAGCATCCTTTTTTGACGCAATCTGATTTGCTTATCCCAGGGTAACCACAATCTTCACGTTTGTTTGCTTCAATCATGGGACAGTTTGCTAGAGTATTTTGAGAAATAATTAGTGGCCCAAATTGTCAGTGTTAATGCCGAAAACATAGTCGAAAATTTACCTTTTCGATGATAACACCACGGGCCAGCCACCTTTAATTCGCCATAACAACATCCCTTTCTCAAGCAATCCAACGGACTAATTCCATGGTAGCCACAATCAACGCGCATTGACGCCTTTATGTTTCGACATTTTGCTATTACGAAACAAATTAGGTAGATTCACAACTAAAATGCAATGACAACCCCCTCAAGTGTAAGAAGCCGTATTACCTCCACATGTGTTGCAAAGCCTTGGGCAATGACTGGAAACGATTTTCTTTGAACAACTAGTTGATCTAACCACAGAGCACAAGATATTTCTGTTGCTGCAAACTCTTGTAGCTGAAAAATTAAGAACAAATGCAATTTTTTTATTATTGCGACGAAACATTGACGGCAATTGCAATGAAGAAGCATTAAAATACCTGTGGCAGCGGCAAAAGCCAAAACAACAAAACAAATCACGTAAATCTGATATTTCCTCATGATTCCGGCTCTTATTTCGTCGGTGCGCGAATCGTATTAGTCCAATTCATGTCAAAGCCTTCTTTATACGCTCTTTTCTCTCTAATTACTGTAATTAATGAGTGCTTATAATCAAGATGGCCGTTTACAAATTACAACGTAAATTCGCCTCCGGGGAAGATATTGTGCATGTAGCATTCACCGTTTAAACTCTTGTGGGTTTCGCTTTGAAATATGTTGACACGGTCTATGAAGATCATTGTTGATTGTTGAATAAACGGAAGGTTTTTATCGGAGTGGTGTAGGACTAGGGTGCACACGAATCACACACGAGTTATTCTTGTCTTCGGTGACCAAACCAACAATTCCCAATCATACATGCGTGTTATACTTTCAAGAGATCGTTCTTTCGCGGTGAAGGTGATATTCCCTTCAATTTCAATGAATATGAAACAAAAGAGCTAAATTCCATCAGAAGGATGCGTTGCCAATCCTAGATCATTGGATTGTTCATTATACGACGTTCTGACAATGTCTTGTTGTTTTAGATAACTCACATGTCGAAACTATTTTTGTTGCGTACTACATCACATCTAGAAGGTGTCCATTCACACAAGACACGGTCGATTTTGCGGATTTAAGTACCAATACGCGCTGCATCGTGCGCCTTTTTTGTCAGGGATGAAGAGATAAAAAAAAAGAATTTTCTAATATGCTTCAAAATTTACGTCAACGTAACCCTGTTTTGACAACTAGGGATACGTTTCCCTGTTTAACATGCTATTAACATTTCTTATTAAGAACAATGCTGGAGATGAGTAGTCGAAATGAAATACGTGCGTTTAAGGTCACTGCTTCAATTGGACGTTAAGTATTTTTATCCCATGACTTTTCATTAATGCCCCTGCGCTGTCATTTATATACCCTCGATAACGGCTTGGTTATAAACGGCACTAGCGGGCCTTATACAGTATTATTTACTGATAGCTATTTTAAATCAGTATATACGGGAAATCCACAGCACTGATTGGGTAAAAGCCTCAACGACGAGCTTCATACAGCCCGGTGCAATTTTTGACCTTGTAACATACATATTAATAACTATAAATGCATACAAATAACATTGGAAAAAATAGCCAAACACATCCACACTGAAAAATGAAGTTGCAGTAAATCCTAAATCACGATTCACTCCGTAAGAATCAGAAAAACATGTTCCACGTTCGGTGTCGCAGATAAAAGAAAATGCTTTTAAAAACATTAACAGCACAATGAAAAACAAGCAAAACAACGTCGAATTTATGTGATAAACATGTATTTGAAAAATTGAAACAATAAAACTCAAATGGAAAGTTCTCTATTTTTTTACAACCTTGTCATCTTACGAGAAATATTACTCTCGGTCAGCGTAGCGACCTCGCATGTTCGGTCTATGCTTTTGACCTCGCATAAACTTTCTCGGTACAGATAGACAAGTTATTTTATGTTGTATTAATAACGCCCGCAAAAGTAGCCTTTTTGTATTTAGATTTATGCTTTCCGTATCCGCCCTGACATTTTTGACTATCAAAATTGTGGCTCCGAATGAGACAGAATTGCCAAGTTGACAAAGTAGCAAAAAACGGCATTATCCGGTTAATAACGCCTTGGATAGAAATGCTCACGCCACGCTTGCACGGTTGCATTGCGATTCTGGGTATGGTGGCGCCAGAAGATTTCAGGCTTTACTAAATAACGCTTACTACTCCTTTCATCAAATACGGACACTCAAGGCACCCTATGCAATAATTCAAATGTGTTTGGCTGCAGCGACATGACAAAAAGAAAATTGGCAGTCAAATCATTCATCTCCTACTGGATCTTATTGGGAAGGAAAAGTTCATATATTAGAGGTATTTATTTGACAACATATTTTTACAACAATGAGTACACTAAAGTTCGCATATAATCTTCCGAAGGTCCTCGTATCTAAACGAAAGGAAGTACATATTAAGCTCGTGGCCCGAAATGACTTGCTTACAAAAGTGTTCGCGACTTTTACCTCATCGGTAATAACACCATGGCCCACGACCGGGCAATGAATTATAGCAGCAACCTCTTTTCATGCATTCGAATTCTGTTATACCAGGATAGCCGCAGTCGTCACGTTCTGTTGCTTTGCGCAGACATTTTTCTAACGAAAATTCAACACAAACCAGCAGTAAAAACTTTAAGGATCGCGCATTATGTTATTTTGCGACGAATGTGGAGAGCGTACTTCTATGCTTACCTAGGCGGTGGTAGCACCACGGTCCACTTTGGTTTAGCAATTCACTATAACAACAGCCTTTCTTCTCGCATGCCCGCTTCGTTATGCCTGGATAACCACAATCATGACGTCTTGTTGCTGCTATTTTCCGGCATTTTTCTAAAATTACGGATGGAAGAGTACACAATGCTTTCAAAATACCTAATCAGTAAGAGCGGAACAACTTACCTTGCCTGTAATAACACCACGGTCCCTTTTCCTTGATCGCGTTGTAACAGCATCCTTTTTTGACGCAATCTGATTTGCTTATCCCAGGGTAACCACAATCTTCACGTTTGTTTGCTTCAATCATGGGACATTTTGCTAGAGTATTTTGAGAAATAATTAGTGGCCCAAATTGTCAGTGTTAATGCCGAAAACATAGTCGAAAATTTACCTTTTCGATGATAACACCACGGGCCAGCCACCTTTAATTCGCCATAACAACATCCCTTTCTCAAGCAATCCAACGGACTAATTCCATGGTAGCCACAATCAACGCGCATTGACGCCTTTATGTTTCGACATTTTGCTATTACGAAACAAATTAGGTAGATTCACAACTAAAATGCAATGACAACCCCCTCAAGTGTAAGAAGCCGTATTACCTCCACATGTGTTGCAAAGCCTTGGGCAATGACTGGAAACGATTTTCTTTGAACAACTAGTTGATCTAACCACAGAGCACAAGATATTTCTGTTGCTGCAAACTCTTGTAGCTGAAAAATTAAGAACAAATGCAATTTTTTTATTATTGCGACGAAACATTGACGGCAATTGCAATGAAGAAGCATTAAAATACCTGTGGCAGCGGCAAAAGCCAAAACAACAAAACAAATCACGTAAATCTGATATTTCCTCATGATTCCGGCTCTTATTTCGTCGGTGCGCGAATCGTATTAGTCCAATTCATGTCAAAGCCTTCTTTATACGCTCTTTTCTCTCTAATTACTGTAATTAATGAGTGCTTATAATCAAGATGGCCGTTTACAAATTACAACGTAAATTCGCCTCCGGGGAAGATATTGTGCATGTAGCATTCACCGTTTAAGCTCTTGTGGGTTTCGCTTTGAAATATGTTGACACGGTCTATGAAGATCATTGTCGATTGTTGAATAAACGGAAGGTTTTTATCGGAGTGGTGTAGGACTAGGGTGCACACGAATCACACACGAGTTATTCTTGTCTTCGGTGACCAAACCAACAATTCCCAATCATACATGCGTGTTATACTTTCAAGAGATCGTTCTTTCGCGGTGAAGGTGATATTCCCTTCAATTTCAATGAATATGAAACAAAAGAGCTAAATTCCATCAGAAGGATGCGTTGCCAATCCTAGATCATTGGATTGTTCATTATACGACGTTCTGACAATGTCTTGTTGTTTTAGATAACTCACATGTCGAAACTATTTTTGTTGCGTACTACATCACATCTAGAAGGTGTCCATTCACACAAGACACGGTCGATTTTGCGGATTTAAGTACCAATACGCGCTGCATCGTGCGCCTTTTTTGTCAGGGATGAAGAGATAAAAAAAAAGAATTTTCTAATATGCTTCATAATTTACGTCAACGTAACCCTGTTTTGACAACTAGGGATACGTTTCCCTGTTTAACATGCTATTAACATTTCTTATTAAGAACAATGCTGGAGATGAGTAGTCGAAATGAAATATGTGCGTTTAACGTCACTGCTTTAATTGGACGTTAAGTATTTTTATCCCATGACTTTTCATTAATGCCCCTGCGCTGTCATTTATATACCCTCGATAACGGCTTGGTTATAAACGGCACTAGCGGGCCTTATACAGTATTATTTACTGATAGCTATTTTAAATCAGTATATACGGGAAATCCACAGCACTGATTGGGTAAAAGCCTCAACGACGAGCTTCATACAGCCCGGTGCAACTTTTGACCTTGTAACATACATATTAATAACTATAAATGCATACAAATAACATTGGAAAAAATAGCCAAACACATCCACACTGAAAAATGAAGTTGCAGTAAATCCTAAATCACGATTCACTCCGTCAGAATCAGAAAAACATGTTCCACGTTCGGTGTCGCAGATAAAAGAAAATGCTTTTAAAAACATTAACAGCACAATGAAAAACAAGCAAAACAACGTCGAATTTATGTGATAAACATGTATTTGAAAAATTGAAACAATAAAACTTAAATGGAAAGTTCTCTATTTTTTTTACAACCTTGTCATCTTACGAGAAATATTACTCTCGGTCAGCGTAGCGACCTCGCATGTTCGGTCTATGCTTTTGACCTCGCATAAACTTTCTCGGTACAGATAGACAAGTTATTTTATGTTGTATTAATAACGCCCGCAAAAGTAGCCTTTTTGTATTTAGATTTATGCTTTCCGTATCCGCCCTGACATTTTTGACTATCAAAATTGTGGCTCCGAATGAGACAGAATTGCCAAGTTGACAAAGTAGCAAAAAACGGCATTATCCGGTTAAAAACGCCTTGGATAGAAATGCTCACGCCACGCTTGCACGGTTGCATTGCGATTCTGGGTATGGCGGCGCCAGAAGATTTCAGGCTTTACTAAATAACGCTTACTACTCCTTTCATCAAATACGGACACTCAAGGCACCCTATGCAATAATTCAAATGTGTTTGGCTGCAGCGACATGACAAAAAGAAAATTGGCAGTCAAATCATTCATCTCCTACTGGATCTTATTGGGAAGGAAAAGTTCATATATTAGAGGTATTTATTTGACAACATATTTTTACAACAATGAGTACACTAAAGTTCGCATATAATCTTCCGAAGGTCCTCGTATCTAAACGAAAGGAAGTACATATTAAGCTCGTGGCCCGAAATGACTTGCTTACAAAAGTGTTCGCGACTTTTACCTCATCGGTAATAACACCATGGCCCACGACCGGGCAATGAATTATAGCAGCAACCTCTTTTCATGCATTCGAATTCTGTTATACCAGGATAGCCGCAGTCGTCACGTTCTGTTGCTTTGCGCAGACATTTTTCTAACGAAAATTCAACACAAACCAGTAGTAAAAACTTTAAGGATCGCGCATTATGTTATTTTGCGACGAATGTGGAGAGCGTACTTCTATGCTTACCTAGGCGGTGGTAGCACCACGGTCCACTTTGGTTTAGCAATTCACTATAACAACAGCCTTTCTTCTCGCATGCCCGCTTCGTTATGCCTGGATAACCACAATCATGACGTCTTGTTGCTGCTATTTTCCGGCATTTTTCTAAAATTACGGATGGAAGAGTACACAATGCTTTCAAAATACCTAATCAGTAAGAGCGGAACAACTTACCTTGCCTGTAATAACACCACGGTCCCTTTTCCTTGATCGCGTTGTAACAGCATCCTTTTTTGACGCAATCTGATTTGCTTATCCCAGGGTAACCACAATCTTCACGTTTGTTTGCTTCAATCATGGGACAGTTTGCTAGAGTATTTTGAGAAATAATTAGTGGCCCAAATTGTCAGTGTTAATGCCGAAAACATAGTCGAAAATTTACCTTTTCGATGATAACACCACGGGCCAGCCACCTTTAATTCGCCATAACAACATCCCTTTCTCAAGCAATCCAACGGACTAATTCCATGGTAGCCACAATCAACACGCATTGACGCCTTTATGTTTCGACATTTTGCTATTACGAAACAAATTAGGTAGATTCACAACTAAAATGCAATGACAACCCCCTCAAGTGTAAGAAGCCGTATTACCTCCACATGTGTTGCAAAGCCTTGGGCAATGACTGGAAACGATTTTCTTTGAACAACTAGTTGATCTAACCACAGAGCACAAGATATTTCTGTTGCTGCAAACTCTTGTAGCTGAAAAATTAAGAACAAATGCAATTTTTTTATTATTGCGACGAAACATTGACGGCAATTGCAATGAAGAAGCATTAAAATACCTGTGGCAGCGGCAAAAGCCAAAACAACAAAACAAATCCCGTAAATCTGATATTTCCTCATGATTCCGGCTCTTATTTCGTCGGTGCGCGAATCGTATTAGTCCAATTCATGTCAAAGCCTTCTTTATACGCTCTTTTCTCTCTAATTACTGTAATTAATGAGTGCTTATAATCAAGATGGCCGTTTACAAATTACAACGTAAATTCGCCTCCGGGGAAGATATTGTGCATGTAGCATTCACCGTTTAAACTCTTGTGGGTTTCGCTTTGAAATATGTTGACACGGTCTATGAAGATCATTGTTGATTGTTGAATAAACGGAAGGTTTTTATCGGAGTGGTGTAGGACTAGGGTGCACACGAATCACACACGAGTTATTCTTGTCTTCGGTGACCAAACCAACAATTCCCAATCATACATGCGTGTTATACTTTCAAGAGATCGTTCTTTCGCGGTGAAGGTGATATTCCCTTCAATTTCAATGAATATGAAACAAAAGAGCTAAATTCCATCAGAAGGATGCGTTGCCAATCCTAGATCATTGGATTGTTCATTATACGACGTTCTGACAATGTCTTGTTGTTTTAGATAACTCACATGTCGAAACTATTTTTGTTGCGTACTACATCACATCTAGAAGGTGTCCATTCACACAAGACACGGTCGATTTTGCGGATTTAAGTACCAATACGCGCTGCATCGTGCGCCTTTTTTGTCAGGGATGAAGAGATAAAAAAAAAGAATTTTCTAATATGCTTCAAAATTTACGTCAACGTAACCCTGTTTTGACAACTAGGGATACGTTTCCCTGTTTAACATGCTATTAACATTTCTTATTAAGAACAATGCTGGAGATGAGTAGTCGAAATGAAATACGTGCGTTTAACGTCACTGCTTCAATTGGACGTTAAGTATTTTTATCCCATGACTTTTCATTAATGCCCCTGCGCTGTCATTTATATACCCTCGATAACGGCTTGGTTATAAACGGCACTAGCGGGCCTTATACAGTATTATTTACTGATAGCTATTTTAAATCAGTATATACGGGAAATCCACAGCACTGATTGGGTAAAAGCCTCAACGACGAGCTTCATACAGCCCGGTGCAACTTTTGACCTTGTAACATACATATTAATAACTATAAATGCATACAAATAACATTGGAAAAAATAGCCAAACACATCCACACTGAAAAATGAAGTTGCAGTAAATCCTAAATCACGATTCACTCCGTCAGAATCAGAAAAACATGTTCCACGTTCGGTGTCGCAGATAAAAGAAAATGCTTTTAAAAACATTAACAGCACAATGAAAAACAAGCAAAACAACGTCGAATTTATGTGATAAACATGTATTTGAAAAATTGAAACAATAAAACTCAAATGGAAAGTTCTCTATTTTTTTTACAACCTTGTCATCTTACGAGAAATATTACTCTCGGTCAGCGTAGCGACCTCGCATGTTCGGTCTATGCTTTTGACCTCGCATAAACTTTCTCGGTACAGATAGACAAGTTATTTTATGTTGTATTAATAACGCCCGCAAAAGTAGCCTTTTTGTATTTAGATTTATGCTTTCCGTATCCGCCCTGACATTTTTGACTATCAAAATTGTGGCTCCGAATGAGACAGAATTGCCAAGTTGACAAAGTAGCAAAAAACGGCATTATCCGGTTAATAACGCCTTGGATAGAAATGCTCACGCCACGCTTGCACGGTTGCATTGCGATTCTGGGTATGGCGGCGCCAGAAGATTTCAGGCTTTACTAAATAACGCTTACTACTCCTTTCATCAAATACGGACACTCAAGGCACCCTATGCAATAATTCAAATGTGTTTGGCTGCAGCGACATGACAAAAAGAAAATTGGCAGTCAAATCATTCATCTCCTACTGGATCTTATTGGGAAGGAAAAGTTCATATATTAGAGGTATTTATTTGACAACATATTTTTACAACAATGAGTACACTAAAGTTCGCATATAATCTTCCGAAGGTCCTCGTATCTAAACGAAAGGAAGTACATATTAAGCTCGTGGCCCGAAATGACTTGCTTACAAAAGTGTTCGCGACTTTTACCTCATCGGTAATAACACCATGGCCCACGACCGGGCAATGAATTATAGCAGCAACCTCTTTTCATGCATTCGAATTCTGTTATACCAGGATAGCCGCAGTCGTCACGTTCTGTTGCTTTGCGCAGACATTTTTCTAACGAAAATTCAACACAAACCAGCAGTAAAAAACTTTAAGGATCGCGCATTATGTTATTTTGCGACGAATGTGGAGAGCGTACTTCTATGCTTACCTAGGCGGTGGTAGCACCACGGTCCACTTTGGTTTAGCAATTCACTATAACAACAGCCTTTCTTCTCGCATGCCCGCTTCGTTATGCCTGGATAACCACAATCATGACGTCTTGTTGCTGCTATTTTCCGGCATTTTTCTAAAATTACGGATGGAAGAGTACACAATGCTTTCAAAATACCTAATCAGTAAGAGCGGAACAACTTACCTTGCCTGTAATAACACCACGGTCCCTTTTCCTTGATCGCGTTGTAACAGCATCCTTTTTTGACGCAATCTGATTTGCTTATCCCAGGGTAACCACAATCTTCACGTTTGTTTGCTTCAATCATGGGACAGTTTGCTAGAGTATTTTGAGAAATAATTAGTGGCCCAAATTGTCAGTGTTAATGCCGAAAACATAGTCGAAAATTTACCTTTTCGATGATAACACCACGGACCAGCCACCTTTAATTCGCCATAACAACATCCCTTTCTCAAGCAATCCAACGGACTAATTCCATGGTAGCCACAATCAACGCGCATTGACGCCTTTATGTTTCGACATTTTGCTATTACGAAACAAATTAGGTAGATTCACAACTAAAATGCAATGACAACCCCCTCAAGTGTAAGAAGCCGTATTACCTCCACATGTGTTGCAAAGCCTTGGGCAATGACTGGAAACGATTTTCTTTGAACAACTAGTTGATCTAACCACAGAGCACAAGATATTTCTGTTGCTGCAAACTCTTGTAGCTGAAAAATTAAGAACAAATGCAATTTTTTTATTATTGCGACGAAACATTGACGGCAATTGCAATGAAGAAGCATTAAAATACCTGTGGCAGCGGCAAAAGCCAAAACAACAAAACAAATCACGTAAATCTGATATTTCCTCATGATTCCGGCTCTTATTTCGTCGGTGCGCGAATCGTATTAGTCCAATTCATGTCAAAGCCTTCTTTATACGCTCTTTTCTCTCTAATTACTGTAATTAATGAGTGCTTATAATCAAGATGGCCGTTTACAAATTACAACGTAAATTCGCCTCCGGGGAAGATATTGTGCATGTAGCATTCACCGTTTAAACTCTTGTGGGTTTCGCTTTGAAATATGTTGACACGGTCTATGAAGATCATTGTTGATTGTTGAATAAACGGAAGGTTTTTATCGGAGTGGTGTAGGACTAGGGTGCACACGAATTACACACGAGTTATTCTTGTCTTCGGTGACCAAACCAACAATTCCCAATCATACATGCGTGTTATACTTTCAAGAGATCGTTCTTTCGCGGTGAAGGTGATATTCCCTTCAATTTCAATGAATATGAAACAAAAGAGCTAAATTCCATCAGAAGGATGCGTTGCCAATCCTAGATCATTGGATTGTTCATTATACGACGTTCTGACAATGTCTTGTTGTTTTAGATAACTCACATGTCGAAACTATTTTTGTTGCGTACTACATCACATCTAGAAGGTGTCCATTCACACAAGACACGGTCGATTTTGCGGATTTAAGTACCAATACGCGCTGCATCGTGCGCCTTTTTTGTCAGGGATGAAGAGATAAAAAAAAAGAATTTTCTAATATGCTTCAAAATTTACGTCAACGTAACCCTGTTTTGACAACTAGGGATACGTTTCCCTGTTTAACATGCTATTAACATTTCTTATTAAGAACAATGCTGGAGATGAGTAGTCGAAATGAAATACGTGCGTTTAACGTCACTGCTTCAATTGGACGTTAAGTATTTTTATCCCATGACTTTTCATTAATGCCCCTGCGCTGTCATTTATATACCCTCGATAACGGCTTGGTTATAAACGGCACTAGCGGGCCTTATACAGTATTATTTACTGATAGCTATTTTAAATCAGTATATACGGGAAATCCACAGCACTGATTGGGTAAAAGCCTCAACGACGAGCTTCATACAGCCCGGTGCAACTTTTGACCTTGTAACATACATATTAATAACTATAAATGCATACAAATAACATTGGAAAAAATAGCCAAACACATCCACACTGAAAAATGAAGTTGCAGTAAATCCTAAATCACGATTCACTCCGTCAGAATCAGAAAAACATGTTCCACGTTCGGTGTCGCAGATAAAAGAAAATGCTTTTAAAAACATTAACAGCACAATGAAAAACAAGCAAAACAACGTCGAATTTATGTGATAAACATGTATTTGAAAAATTGAAACAATAAAACTCAAATGGAAAGTTCTCTATTTTTTTTACAACCTTGTCATCTTACGAGAAATATTACTCTCGGTCAGCGTAGCGACCTCGCATGTTCGGTCTATGCTTTTGACCTCGCATAAACTTTCTCGGTACAGATAGACAAGTTATTTTATGTTGTATTAATAACGCCCGCAAAAGTAGCCTTTTTGTATTTAGATTTATGCTTTCCGTATCCGCCCTGACATTTTTGACTATCAAAATTGTGGCTCCGAATGAGACAGAATTGCCAAGTTGACGATGTAGCAAAAAACGGCATTATCCGGTTAATAACGCCTTGGATAGAAATGCTCACGCCACGCTTGCACGGTTGCATTGCGATTCTGGGTATGGTGGCGCCAGAAGATTTACTAAATAACGCTTACTACTCCTTTCATCAAATACGGACACTCAAGGCACCCTATGCAATAATTCAAATGTGTTTGGCTGCAGCGACATGACAAAAAGAAAATTGGCAGTCAAATCATTCATCTCCTACTGGATCTTATTGGGAAGGAAAAGTTCATATATTAGAGGTATTTATTTGACAACATATTTTTACAACAATGAGTACACTAAAGTTCGCATATAATCTTCCGAAGGTCCTCGTATCTAAACGAAAGGAAGTACATATTAAGCTCGTGGCCCGAAATGACTTGCTTACAAAAGTGTTCGCGACTTTTACCTCATCGGTAATAACACCATGGCCCACGACCGGGCAATGAATTATAGCAGCAACCTCTTTTCATGCATTCGAATTCTGTTATACCAGGATAGCCGCAGTCGTCACGTTCTGTTGCTTTGCGCAGACATTTTTCTAACGAAAATTCAACACAAACCAGCAGTAAAAACTTTAAGGATCGCGCATTATGTTATTTTGCGACGAATGTGGAGAGCGTACTTCTATGCTTACCTAGGCGGTGGTAGCACCACGGTCCACTTTGGTTTAGCAATTCACTATAACAACAGCCTTTCTTCTCGCATGCCCGCTTCGTTATGCCTGGATAACCACAATCATGACGTCTTGTTGCTGCTATTTTCCGGCATTTTTCTAAAATTACGGATGGAAGAGTACACAATGCTTTCAAAATACCTAATCAGTAAGAGCGGAACAACTTACCTTGCCTGTAATAACACCACGGTCCCTTTTCCTTGATCGCGTTGTAACAGCATCCTTTTTTGACGCAATCTGATTTGCTTATCCCAGGGTAACCACAATCTTCACGTTTGTTTGCTTCAATCATGGGACAGTTTGCTAGAGTATTTTGAGAAATAATTAGTGGCCCAAATTGTCAGTGTTAATGCCGAAAACATAGTCGAAAATTTACCTTTTCGATGATAACACCACGGGCCAGCCACCTTTAATTCGCCATAACAACATCCCTTTCTCAAGCAATCCAACGGACTAATTCCATGGTAGCCACAATCAACGCGCATTGACGCCTTTATGTTTCGACATTTTGCTATTACGAAACAAATTAGGTAGATTCACAACTAAAATGCAATGACAACCCCCTCAAGTGTAAGAAGCCGTATTACCTCCACATGTGTTGCAAAGCCTTGGGCAATGACTGGAAACGATTTTCTTTGAACAACTAGTTGATCTAACCACAGAGCACAAGATATTTCTGTTGCTGCAAACTCTTGTAGCTGAAAAATTAAGAACAAATGCAATTTTTTTATTATTGCGACGAAACATTGACGGCAATTGCAATGAAGAAGCATTAAAATACCTGTGGCAGCGGCAAAAGCCAAAACAACAAAACAAATCACGTAAATCTGATATTTCCTCATGATTCCGGCTCTTGTTTCGTCGGTGCGCGAATCGTATTAGTCCAATTCATGTCAAAGCCTTCTTTATACGCTCTTTTCTCTCTAATTACTGTAATTAATGAGTGCTTATAATCAAGATGGCCGTTTACAAATTACAACGTAAATTCGCCTCCGGGGAAGATATTGTGCATGTAGCATTCACCGTTTAAACTCTTGTGGGTTTCGCTTTGAAATATGTTGACACGGTCTATGAAGATCATTGTTGATTGTTGAATAAACGGAAGGTTTTTATCGGAGTGGTGTAGGACTAGGGTGCACACGAATCACACACGAGTTATTCTTGTCTTCGGTGACCAAACCAACAATTCCCAATCATACATGCGTGTTATACTTTCAAGAGATCGTTCTTTCGCGGTGAAGGTGATATTCCCTTCAATTTCAATGAATATGAAACAAAAGAGCTAAATTCCATCAGAAGGATGCGTTGCCAATCCTAGATCATTGGATTGTTCATTATACGACGTTCTGACAATGTCTTGTTGTTTTAGATAACTCACATGTCGAAACTATTTTTGTTGCGTACTGCATCACATCTAGAAGGTGTCCATTCACACAAGACACGGTCGATTTTGCGGATTTAAGTACCAATACGCGCTGCATCGTGCGCCTTTTTTGTCAGGGATGAAGAGATAAAAAAAAAGAATTTTCTAATATGCTTCAAAATTTACGTCAACGTAACCCTGTTTTGACAACTAGGGATACGTTTCCCTGTTTAACATGCTATTAACATTTCTTATTAAGAACAATGCTGGAGATGAGTAGTCGAAATGAAATACGTGCGTTTAACGTCACTGCTTCAATTGGACGTTAAGTATTTTTATCCCATGACTTTTCATTAATGCCCCTGCGCTGTCATTTATATACCCTCGATAACGGCTTGGTTATAAACGGCACTAGCGGGCCTTATACAGTATTATTTACTGATAGCTATTTTAAATCAGTATATACGGGAAATCCACAGCACTGATTGGGTAAAAGCCTCAACGACGAGCTTCATACAGCCCGGTGCAACTTTTGACCTTGTAACATACATATTAATAACTATAAATGCATACAAATAACATTGGAAAAAATAGCCAAACACATCCACACTGAAAAATGAAGTTGCAGTAAATCCTAAATCACGATTCACTCCGTAAGAATCAGAAAAACATGTTCCACGTTCGGTGTCGCAGATAAAAGAAAATGCTTTTAAAAACATTAACAGCACAATGAAAAACAAGCAAAACAACGTCGAATTTATGTGATAAACATGTATTTGAAAAATTGAAACAATAAAACTCAAATGGAAAGTTCTCTATTTTTTTTACAACCTTGTCATCTTACGAGAAATATTACTCTCGGTCAGCGTAGCGACCTCGCATGTTCGGTCTATGCTTTTGACCTCGCATAAACTTTCTCGGTACAGATAGACAAGTTATTTTATGTTGTATTAATAACGCCCGCAAAAGTAGCCTTTTTGTATTTAGATTTATGCTTTCCGTATCCGCCCTGACATTTTTGACTATCAAAATTGTGGCTCCGAATGAGACAGAATTGCCAAGTTGACAAAGTAGCAAAAAACGGCATTATCCGGTTAATAACGCCTTGGATAGAAATGCTCACGCCACGCTTGCACGGTTGCATTGCGATTCTGGGTATGGCGGCGCCAGAAGATTTCAGGCTTTACTAAATAACGCTTACTACTCCTTTCATCAAATACGGACACTCAAGGCACCCTATGCAATAATTCAAATGTGTTTGGCTGCAGCGACATGACAAAAAGAAAATTGGCAGTCAAATCATTCATCTCCTACTGGATCTTATTGGGAAGGAAAAGTTCATATATTAGAGGTATTTATTTGACAACATATTTTTACAACAATGAGTACACTAAAGTTCGCATATAATCTTCCGAAGGTCCTCGTATCTAAACGAAAGGAAGTACATATTAAGCTCGTGGCCCGAAATGACTTGCTTACAAAAGTGTTCGCGACTTTTACCTCATCGGTAATAACACCATGGCCCACGACCGGGCAATGAATTATAGCAGCAACCTCTTTTCATGCATTCGAATTCTGTTATACCAGGATAGCCGCAGTCGTCACGTTCTGTTGCTTTGCGCAGACATTTTTCTAACGAAAATTCAACACAAACCAGCAGTAAAAACTTTAAGGATCGCGCATTATGTTATTTTGCGACGAATGTGGAGAGCGTACTTCTATGCTTACCTAGGCGGTGGTAGCACCACGGTCCACTTTGGTTTAGCAATTCACTATAACAACAGCCTTTCTTCTCGCATGCCCGCTTCGTTATGCCTGGATAACCACAATCATGACGTCTTGTTGCTGCTATTTTCCGGCATTTTTCTAAAATTACGGATGGAAGAGTACACAATGCTTTCAAAATACCTAATCAGTAAGAGCGGAACAACTTACCTTGCCTGTAATAACACCACGGTCCCTTTTCCTTGATCGCGTTGTAACAGCATCCTTTTTTGACGCAATCTGATTTGCTTATCCCAGGGTAACCACAATCTTCACGTTTGTTTGCTTCAATCATGGGACAGTTTGCTAGAGTATTTTGAGAAATAATTAGTGGCCCAAATTGTCAGTGTTAATGCCGAAAACATAGTCGAAAATTTACCTTTTCGATGATAACACCACGGGCCAGCCACCTTTAATTCGCCATAACAACATCCCTTTCTCAAGCAATCCAACGGACTAATTCCATGGTAGCCACAATCAACGCGCATTGACGCCTTTATGTTTCGACATTTTGCTATTACGAAACAAATTAGGTAGATTCACAACTAAAATGCAATGACAACCCCCTCAAGTGTAAGAAGCCGTATTACCTCCACATGTGTTGCAAAGCCTTGGGCAATGACTGGAAACGATTTTCTTTGAACAACTAGTTGATCTAACCACAGAGCACAAGATATTTCTGTTGCTGCAAACTCTTGTAGCTGAAAAATTAAGAACAAATGCAATTTTTTTATTATTGCGACGAAACATTGACGGCAATTGCAATGAAGAAGCATTAAAATACCTGTGGCAGCGGCAAAAGCCAAAACAACAAAACAAATCACGTAAATCTGATATTTCCTCATGATTCCGGCTCTTATTTCGTCGGTGCGCGAATCGTATTAGTCCAATTCATGTCAAAGCCTTCTTTATACGCTCTTTTCTCTCTAATTACTGTAATTAATGAGTGCTTATAATCAAGATGGCCGTTTACAAATTACAACGTAAATTCGCCTCCGGGGAAGATATTGTGCATGTAGCATTCACCGTTTAAACTCTTGTGGGTTTCGCTTTGAAATATGTTGACACGGTCTATGAAGATCATTGTTGATTGTTGAATAAACGGAAGGTTTTTATCGGAGTGGTGTAGGACTAGGGTGCACACGAATCACACACGAGTTATTCTTGTCTTCGGTGACCAAACCAACAATTCCCAATCATACATGCGTGTTATACTTTCAAGAGATCGTTCTTTCGCGGTGAAGGTGATATTCCCTTCAATTTCAATGAATATGAAACAAAAGAGCTAAATTCCATCAGAAGGATGCGTTGCCAATCCTAGATCATTGGATTGTTCATTATACGACGTTCTGACAATGTCTTGTTGTTTTAGATAACTCACATGTCGAAACTATTTTTGTTGCGTACTACATCACATCTAGAAGGTGTCCATTCACACAAGACACGGTCGATTTTGCGGATTTAAGTACCAATACGCGCTGCATCGTGCGCCTTTTTTGTCAGGGATGAAGAGATAAAAAAAAAAAATTTTCTAATATGCTTCAAAATTTACGTCAACGTAACCCTGTTTTGACAACTAGGGATACGTTTCCCTGTTTAACATGCTATTAACATTTCTTATTAAGAACAATGCTGGAGATGAGGAGTCGAAATGAAATACGTGCGTTTAACGTCACTGCTTCAATTGGACGTTAAGTATTTTTATCCCATGACTTTTCATTAATGCCCCTGCGCTGTCATTTATATACCCTCGATAACGGCTTGGTTATAAACGGCACTAGCGGGCCTTATACAGTATTATTTACTGATAGCTATTTTAAATCAGTATATACGGGAAATCCACAGCACTGATTGGGTAAAAGCCTCAACGACGAGCTTCATACAGCCCGGTGCAACTTTTGACCTTGTAACATACATATTAATAACTATAAATGCATACAAATAACATTGGAAAAAATAGCCAAACACATCCACACTGAAAAATGAAGTTGCAGTAAATCCTAAATCACGATTCACTCCGTCAGAATCAGAAAAACATGTTCCACGTTCGGTGTCGCAGATAAAAGAAAATGCTTTTAAAAACATTAACAGCACAATGAAAAACAAGCAAAACAACGTCGAATTTATGTGATAAACATGTATTTGAAAAATTGAAACAATAAAACTCAAATGGAAAGTTCTCTATTTTTTTTACAACCTTGTCATCTTACGAGAAATATTACTCTCGGTCAGCGTAGCGACCTCGCATGTTCGGTCTATGCTTTTGACCTCGCATAAACTTTCTCGGTACAGATAGACAAGTTATTTTATGTTGTATTAATAACGCCCGCAAAAGTAGCCTTTTTGTATTTAGATTTATGCTTTCCGTATCCGCCCTGACATTTTTGACTATCAAAATTGTGGCTCCGAATGAGACAGAATTGCCAAGTTGACAAAGTAGCAAAAAACGGCTTTATCCGGTTAAAAACGCCTTGGATAGAAATGCTCACGCCACGCTTGCACGGTTGCATTGCGATTCTGGGTATGGCGGCGCCAGAAGATTTCAGGCTTTACTAAATAACGCTTACTACTCCTTTCATCAAATACGGACACTCAAGGCACCCTATGCAATAATTCAAATGTGTTTGGCTGCAGCGACATGACAAAAAGAAAATTGGCAGTCAAATCATTCATCTCCTACTGGATCTTATTGGGAAGGAAAAGTTCATATATTAGAGGTATTTATTTGACAACATATTTTTACAACAATGAGTACACTAAAGTTCGCATATAATCTTCCGAAGGTCCTCGTATCTAAACGAAAGGAAGTACATATTAAGCTCGTGGCCCGAAATGACTTGCTTACAAAAGTGTTCGCGACTTTTACCTCATCGGTAATAACACCATGGCCCACGACCGGGCAATGAATTATAGCAGCAACCTCTTTTCATGCATTCGAATTCTGTTATACCAGGATAGCCGCAGTCGTCACGTTCTGTTGCTTTGCGCAGACATTTTTCTAACGAAAATTCAACACAAACCAGCAGTAAAAACTTTAAGGATCGCGCATTATCTTATTTTGCGACGAATGTGGAGAGCGTACTTCTATGCTTACCTAGGCGGTGGTAGCACCACGGTCCACTTTGGTTTAGCAATTCACTATAACAACAGCCTTTCTTCTCGCATGCCCGCTTCGTTATGCCTGGATAACCACAATCATGACGTCTTGTTGCTGCTATTTTCCGGCATTTTTCTAAAATTACGGATGGAAGAGTACACAATGCTTTCAAAATACCTAATCAGTAAGAGCGGAACAACTTACCTTGCCTGTAATAACACCACGGTCCCTTTTCCTTGATCGCGTTGTAACAGCATCCTTTTTTGACGCAATCTGATTTGCTTATCCCAGGGTAACCACAATCTTCACGTTTGTTTGCTTCAATCATGGGACAGTTTGCTAGAGTATTTTGAGAAATAATTAGTGGCCCAAATTGTCAGTGTTAATGCCGAAAACATAGTCGAAAATTTACCTTTTCGATGATAACACCACGGGCCAGCCACCTTTAATTCGCCATAACAACATCCCTTTCTCAAGCAATCCAACGGACTAATTCCATGGTAGCCACAATCAACGCGCATTGACGCCTTTATGTTTCGACATTTTGCTATTACGAAACAAATTAGGTAGATTCACAACTAAAATGCAATGACAACCCCCTCAAGTGTAAGAAGCCGTATTACCTCCACATGTGTTGCAAAGCCTTGGGCAATGACTGGAAACGATTTTCTTTGAACAACTAGTTGATCTAACCACAGAGCACAAGATATTTCTGTTGCTGCAAACTCTTGTAGCTGAAAAATTAAGAACAAATGCAATTTTTTTATTATTGCGACGAAACATTGACGGCAATTGCAATGAAGAAGCATTAAAATACCTGTGGCAGCGGCAAAAGCCAAAACAACAAAACAAATCACGTAAATCTGATATTTCCTCATGATTCCGGCTCTTATTTCGTCGGTGCGCGAATCGTATTAGTCCAATTCATGTCAAAGCCTTCTTTATACGCTCTTTTCTCTCTAATTACTGTAATTAATGAGTGCTTATAATCAAGATGGCCGTTTACAAATTACAACGTAAATTCGCCTCCGGGGAAGATATTGTGCATGTAGCATTCACCGTTTAAACTCTTGTGGGTTTCGCTTTGAAATATGTTGACACGGTCTATGAAGATCATTGTTGATTGTTGAATAAACGGAAGGTTTTTATCGGAGTGGTGTAGGACTAGGGTGCACACGAATCACACACGAGTTATTCTTGTCTTCGGTGACCAAACCAACAATTCCCAATCATACATGCGTGTTATACTTTCAAGAGATCGTTCTTTCGCGGTGAAGGTGATATTCCCTTCAATTTCAATGAATATGAAACAAAAGAGCTAAATTCCATCAGAAGGATGCGTTGCCAATCCTAGATCATTGGATTGTTCATTATACGACGTTCTGACAATGTCTTGTTGTTTTAGATAACTCACATGTCGAAACTATTTTTGTTGCGTACTACATCACATCTAGAAGGTGTCCATTCACACAAGACACGGTCGATTTTGCGGATTTAAGTACCAATACGCGCTGCATCGTGCGCCTTTTTTGTCAGGGATGAAGAGATAAAAAAAAAGAATTTTCTAATATGCTTCAAAATTTACGTCAACGTAACCCTGTTTTGACAACTAGGGATACGTTTCCCTGTTTAACATACTATTAACATTTCTTATTAAGAACAATGCTGGAGATGAGTAGTCGAAATGAAATACGTGCGTTTAACGTCACTGCTTCAATTGGACGTTAAGTATTTTTATCCCATGACTTTTCATTAATGCCCCTGCGCTGTCATTTATATACCCTCGATAACGGCTTGGTTATAAACGGCACTAGCGGGCCTTATACAGTATTATTTACTGATAGCTATTTTAAATCAGTATATACGGGAAATCCACAGCACTGATTGGGTAAAAGCCTCAACGACGAGCTTCATACAGCCCGGTGCAACTTTTGACCTTGTAACATACATATTAATAACTATAAATGCATACAAATAACATTGGAAAAAATAGCCAAACACATCCACACTGAAAAATGAAGTTGCAGTAAATCCTAAATCACGATTCACTCCGTCAGAATCAGAAAAACATGTTCCACGTTCGGTGTCGCAGATAAAAGAAAATGCTTTTAAAAACATTAACAGCACAATGAAAAACAAGCAAAACAACGTCGAATTTATGTGATAAACATGTATTTGAAAAATTGAAACAATAAAACTCAAATGGAAAGTTCTCTATTTTTTTTACAACCTTGTCATCTTACGAGAAATATTACTCTCGGTCAGCGTAGCGACCTCGCATGTTCGGTCTATGCTTTTGACCTCGCATAAACTTTCTCGGTACAGATAGACAAGTTATTTTATGTTGTATTAATAACGCCCGCAAAAGTAGCCTTTTTGTATTTAGATTTATGCTTTCCGTATCCGCCCTGACATTTTTGACTATCAAAATTGTGGCTCCGAATGAGACAGAATTGCCAAGTTGACAAAGTAGCAAAAAACGGCATTATCCGGTTAATAACGCCTTGGATAGAAATGCTCACGCCACGCTTGCACGGTTGCATTGCGATTCTGGGTATGGCGGCGCCAGAAGATTTCAGGCTTTACTAAATAACGCTTACTACTCCTTTCATCAAATACGGACACTCAAGGCACCCTATGCAATAATTCAAATGTGTTTGGCTGCAGCGACATGACAAAAAGAAAATTGGCAGTCAAATCATTCATCTCCTACTGGATCTTATTGGGAAGGAAAAGTTCATATATTAGAGGTATTTATTTGACAACATATTTTTACAACAATGAGTACACTAAAGTTCGCATATAATCTTCCGAAGGTCCTCGTATCTAAACGAAAGGAAGTACATATTAAGCTCGTGGCCCGAAATGACTTGCTTACAAAAGTGTTCGCGACTTTTACCTCATCGGTAATAACACCATGGCCCACGACCGGGCAATGAATTATAGCAGCAACCTCTTTTCATGCATTCGAATTCTGTTATACCAGGATAGCCGCAGTCGTCACGTTCTGTTGCTTTGCGCAGACATTTTTCTAACGAAAATTCAACACAAACCAGCAGTAAAAACTTTAAGGATCGCGCATTATGTTATTTTGCGACGAATGTGGAGAGCGTACTTCTATGCTTACCTAGGCGGTGGTAGCACCACGGTCCACTTTGGTTTAGCAATTCACTATAACAACAGCCTTTCTTCTCGCATGCCCGCTTCGTTATGCCTGGATAACCACAATCATGACGTCTTGTTGCTGCTATTTTCCGGCATTTTTCTAAAATTACGGATGGAAGAGTACACAATGCTTTCAAAATACCTAATCAGTAAGAGCGGAACAACTTACCTTACCTGTAATAACACCACGGTCCCTTTTCCTTGATCGCGTTGTAACAGCATCCTTTTTTGACGCAATCTGATTTGCTTATCCCAGGGTAACCACAATCTTCACGTTTGTTTGCTTCAATCATGGGACAGTTTGCTAGAGTATTTTGAGAAATAATTAGTGGCCCAAATTGTCAGTGTTAATGCCGAAAACATAGTCGAAAATTTACCTTTTCGATGATAACACCACGGGCCAGCCACCTTTAATTCGCCATAACAACATCCCTTTCTCAAGCAATCCAACGGACTAATTCCATGGTAGCCACAATCAACGCGCATTGACGCCTTTATGTTTCGACATTTTGCTATTACGAAACAAATTAGGTAGATTCACAACTAAAATGCAATGACAACCCCCTCAAGTGTAAGAAGCCGTATTACCTCCACATGTGTTGCAAAGCCTTGGGCAATGACTGGAAACGATTTTCTTTGAACAACTAGTTGATCTAACCACAGAGCACAAGATATTTCTGTTGCTGCAAACTCTTGTAGCTGAAAAATTAAGAACAAATGCAATTTTTTTATTATTGCGACGAAACATTGACGGCAATTGCAATGAAGAAGCATTAAAATACCTGTGGCAGCGGCAAAAGCCAAAACAACAAAACAAATCACGTAAATCTGATATTTCCTCATGATTCCGGCTCTTATTTCGTCGGTGCGCGAATCGTATTAGTCCAATTCATGTCAAAGCCTTCTTTATACGCTCTTTTCTCTCTAATTACTGTAATTAATGAGTGCTTATAATCAAGATGGCCGTTTACAAATTACAACGTAAATTCGCCTCCGGGGAAGATATTGTGCATGTAGCATTCACCGTTTAAACTCTTGTGGGTTTCGCTTTGAAATATGTTGACACGGTCTATGAAGATCATTGTTGATTGTTGAATAAACGGAAGGTTTTTATCGGAGTGGTGTAGGACTAGGGTGCACACGAATCACACACGAGTTATTCTTGTCTTCGGTGACCAAACCAACAATTCCCAATCATACATGCGTGTTATACTTTCAAGAGATCGTTCTTTCGCGGTGAAGGTGATATTCCCTTCAATTTCAATGAATATGAAACAAAAGAGCTAAATTCCATCAGAAGGATGCGTTGCCAATCCTAGATCATTGGATTGTTCATTATACGACGTTCTGACAATGTCTTGTTGTTTTAGATAACTCACATGTCGAAACTATTTTTGTTGCGTACTACATCACATCTAGAAGGTGTCCATTCACACAAGACACGGTCGATTTTGCGGATTTAAGTACCAATACGCGCTGCATCGTGCGCCTTTTTTGTCAGGGATGAAGAGATAAAAAAAAAGAATTTTCTAATATGCTTCAAAATTTACGTCAACGTAACCCTGTTTTGACAACTAGGGATACGTTTCCCTGTTTAACATGCTATTAACATTTCTTATTAAGAACAATGCTGGAGATGAGTAGTCGAAATGAAATACGTGCGTTTAACGTCACTGCTTCAATTGGACGTTAAGTATTTTTATCCCATGACTTTTCATTAATGCCCCTGCGCTGTCATTTATATACCCTCGATAACGGCTTGGTTATAAACGGCACTAGCGGGCCTTATACAGTATTATTTACTGATAGCTATTTTAAATCAGTATATACGGGAAATCCACAGCACTGATTGGGTAAATGCCTCAACGACGAGCTTCATACAGCCCGGTGCAACTTTTGACCTTGTAACATACATATTAATAACTATAAATGCATACAAATAACATTGGAAAAAATAGCCAAACACATCCACACTGAAAAATGAAGTTGCAGTAAATCCTAAATCACGATTCACTCCGTCAGAATCAGAAAAACATGTTCCACGTTCGGTGTCGCAGATAAAAGAAAATGCTTTTAAAAACATTAACAGCACAATGAAAAACAAGCAAAACAACGTCGAATTTATGTGATAAACATGTATTTGAAAAATTGAAACAATAAAACTCAAATGGAAAGTTCTCTATTTTTTTTACAACCTTGTCATCTTACGAGAAATATTACTCTCGGTCAGCGTAGCGACCTCGCATGTTCGGTCTATGCTTTTGACCTCGCATAAACTTTCTCGGTACAGATAGACAAGTTATTTTATGTTGTATTAATAACGCCCGCAAAAGTAGCCTTTTTGTATTTAGATTTATGCTTTCCGTATCCGCCCTGACATTTTTGACTATCAAAATTGTGGCTCCGAATGAGACAGAATTGCCAAGTTGACAAAGTAGCAAAAAACGGCTTTATCCGGTTAAAAACGCCTTGGATAGAAATGCTCACGCCACGCTTGCACGGTTGCATTGCGATTCTGGGTATGGCGGCGCCAGAAGATTTCAGGCTTTACTAAATAACGCTTACTACTCCTTTCATCAAATACGGACACTCAAGGCACCCTATGCAATAATTCAAATGTGTTTGGCTGCAGCGACATGACAAAAAGAAAATTGGCAGTCAAATCATTCATCTCCTACTGGATCTTATTGGGAAGGAAAAGTTCATATATTAGAGGTATTTATTTGACAACATATTTTTACAACAATGAGTACACTAAAGTTCGCATATAATCTTCCGAAGGTCCTCGTATCTAAACGAAAGGAAGTACATATTAAGCTCGTGGCCCGAAATGACTTGCTTACAAAAGTGTTCGCGACTTTTACCTCATCGGTAATAACACCATGGCCCACGACCGGGCAATGAATTATAGCAGCAACCTCTTTTCATGCATTCGAATTCTGTTATACCAGGATAGCCGCAGTCGTCACGTTCTGTTGCTTTGCGCAGACATTTTTCTAACGAAAATTCAACACAAACCAGCAGTAAAAACTTTAAGGATCGCGCATTATGTTATTTTGCGACGAATGTGGAGAGCGTACTTCTATGCTTACCTAGGCGGTGGTAGCACCACGGTCCACTTTGGTTTAGCAATTCACTATAACAACAGCCTTTCTTCTCGCATGCCCGCTTCGTTATGCTTGGATAACCACAATCATGACGTCTTGTTGCTGCTATTTTCCGGCATTTTTCTAAAATTACGGATGGAAGAGTACACAATGCTTTCAAAATACCTAATCAGTAAGAGCGGAACAACTTACCTTGCCTGTAATAACACCACGGTCCCTTTTCCTTGATCGCGTTGTAACAGCATCCTTTTTTGACGCAATCTGATTTGCTTATCCCAGGGTAACCACAATCTTCACGTTTGTTTGCTTCAATCATGGGACAGTTTGCTAGAGTATTTTGAGAAATAATTAGTGGCCCAAATTGTCAGTGTTAATGCCGAAAACATAGTCGAAAATTTACCTTTTTGATGATAACACCACGGGCCAGCCACCTTTAATTCGCCATAACAACATCCCTTTCTCAAGCAATCCAACGGACTAATTCCATGGTAGCCACAATCAACGCGCATTGACGCCTTTATGTTTCGACATTTTGCTATTACGAAACAAATTAGGTAGATTCACAACTAAAATGCAATGACAACCCCCTCAAGTGTAAGAAGCCGTATTACCTCCACATGTGTTGCAAAGCCTTGGGCAATGACTGGAAACGATTTTCTTTGAACAACTAGTTGATCTAACCACAGAGCACAAGATATTTCTGTTGCTGCAAACTCTTGTAGCTGAAAAATTAAGAACAAATGCAATTTTTTTATTATTGCGACGAAACATTGACGGCAATTGCAATGAAGAAGCATTAAAATACCTGTGGCAGCGGCAAAAGCCAAAACAACAAAACAAATCACGTAAATCTGATATTTCCTCATGATTCCGGCTCTTATTTCGTCGGTGCGCGAATCGTATTAGTCCAATTCATGTCAAAGCCTTCTTTATACGCTCTTTTCTCTCTAATTACTGTAATTAATGAGTGCTTATAATCAAGATGGCCGTTTACAAATTACAACGTAAATTCGCCTCCGGGGAAGATATTGTGCATGTAGCATTCACCGTTTAAACTCTTGTGGGTTTCGCTTTGAAATATGTTGACACGGTCTATGAAGATCATTGTTGATTGTTGAATAAACGGAAGGTTTTTATCGGAGTGGTGTAGGACTAGGGTGCACACGAATCACACACGAGTTATTCTTGTCTTCGGTGACCAAACCAACAATTCCCAATCATACATGCGTGTTATACTTTCAAGAGATCGTTCTTTCGCGGTGAAGGTGATATTCCCTTCAATTTCAATGAATATGAAACAAAAGAGCTAAATTCCATCAGAAGGATGCGTTGCCAATCCTAGATCATTGGATTGTTCATTATACGACGTTCTGACAATGTCTTGTTGTTTTAGATAACTCACATGTCGAAACTATTTTTGTTGCGTACTACATCACATCTAGAAGGTGTCCATTCACACAAGACACGGTCGATTTTGCGGATTTAAGTACCAATACGCGCTGCATCGTGCGCCTTTTTTGTCAGGGATGAAGAGATAAAAAAAAAGAATTTTCTAATATGCTTCAAAATTTACGTCAACGTAACCCTGTTTTGACAACTAGGGATACGTTTCCCTGTTTAACATGCTATTAACATTTCTTATTAAGAACAATGCTGGAGATGAGTAGTCGAAATGAAATACGTGCGTTTAACGTCACTGCTTCAATTGGACGTTAAGTATTTTTATCCCATGACTTTTCATTAATGCCCCTGCGCTGTCATTTATATACCCTCGATAACGGCTTGGTTATAAACGGCACTAGCGGGCCTTATACAGTATTATTTACTGATAGCTATTTTAAATCAGTATATACGGGAAATCCACAGCACTGATTGGGTAAAAGCCTCAACGACGAGCTTCATACAGCCCGGTGCAACTTTTGACCTTGTAACATACATATTAATAACTATAAATGCATACAAATAACATTGGAAAAAATAGCCAAACACATCCACACTGAAAAATGAAGTTGCAGTAAATCCTAAATCACGATTCACTCCGTAAGAATCAGAAAAACATGTTCCACGTTCGGTGTCGCAGATAAAAGAAAATGCTTTTAAAAACATTAACAGCACAATGAAAAACAAGCAAAACAACGTCGAATTTATGTGATAAACATGTATTTGAAAAATTGAAACAATAAAACTCAAATGGAAAGTTCTCTATTTTTTTTACAACCTTGTCATCTTACGAGAAATATTACTCTCGGTCAGCGTAGCGACCTCGCATGTTCGGTCTATGCTTTTGACCTCGCATAAACTTTCTCGGTACAGATAGACAAGTTATTTTATGTTGTATTAATAACGCCCGCAAAAGTAGCCTTTTTGTATTTAGATTTATGCTTTCCGTATCCGCCCTGACATTTTTGACTATCAAAATTGTGGCTCCGAATGAGACAGAATTGCCAAGTTGACAAAGTAGCAAAAAACGGCATTATCCGGTTAATAACGCCTTGGATAGAAATGCTCACGCCACGCTTGCACGGTTGCATTGCGATTCTGGGTATGGCGGCGCCAGAAGATTTCAGGCTTTACTAAATAACGCTTACTACTCCTTTCATCAAATACGGACACTCAAGGCACCCTATGCAATAATTCAAATGTGTTTGGCTGCAGCGACATGACAAAAAGAAAATTGGCAGTCAAATCATTCATCTCCTGCTGGATCTTATTGGGAAGGAAAAGTTCATATATTAGAGGTATTTATTTGACAACATATTTTTACAACAATGAGTACACTAAAGTTCGCATATAATCTTCCGAAGGTCCTCGTATCTAAACGAAAGGAAGTACATATTAAGCTCGTGGCCCGAAATGACTTGCTTACAAAAGTGTTCGCAACTTTTACCTCATCGGTAATAACACCATGGCCCACGACCGGGCAATGAATTATAGCAGCAACCTCTTTTCATGCATTCGAATTCTGTTATACCAGGATAGCCGCAGTCGTCACGTTCTGTTGCTTTGCGCAGACATTTTTCTAACGAAAATTCAACACAAACCAGCAGTAAAAACTTTAAGGATCGCGCATTATGTTATTTTGCGACGAATGTGGAGAGCGTACTTCTATGCTTACCTAGGCGGTGGTAGCACCACGGTCCACTTTGGTTTAGCAATTCACTATAACAACAGCCTTTCTTCTCGCATGCCCGCTTCGTTATGCCTGGATAACCACAATCATGACGTCTTGTTGCTGCTATTTTCCGGCATTTTTCTAAAATTACGGATGGAAGAGTACACAATGCTTTCAAAATACCTAATCAGTAAGAGCGGAACAACTTACCTTGCCTGTAATAACACCACGGTCCCTTTTCCTTGATCGCGTTGTAACAGCATCCTTTTTTGACGCAATCTGATTTGCTTATCCCAGGGTAACCACAATCTTCACGTTTGTTTGCTTCAATCATGGGACAGTTTGCTAGAGTATTTTGAGAAATAATTAGTGGCCCAAATTGTCAGTGTTAATGCCGAAAACATAGTCGAAAATTTACCTTTTCGATGATAACACCACGGGCCAGCCACCTTTAATTCGCCATAACAACATCCCTTTCTCAAGCAATCCAACGGACTAATTCCATGGTAGCCACAATCAACGCGCATTGACGCCTTTATGTTTCGACATTTTGCTATTACGAAACAAATTAGGTAGATTCACAACTAAAATGCAATGACAACCCCCTCAAGTGTAAGAAGCCGTATTACCTCCACATGTGTTGCAAAGCCTTGGGCAATGACTGGAAACGATTTTCTTTGAACAACTAGTTGATCTAACCACAGAGCACAAGATATTTCTGTTGCTGCAAACTCTTGTAGCTGAAAAATTAAGAACAAATGCAATTTTTTTATTATTGCGACGAAACATTGACGGCAATTGCAATGAAGAAGCATTAAAATACCTGTGGCAGCGGCAAAAGCCAAAACAACAAAACAAATCACGTAAATCTGATATTTCCTCATGATTCCGGCTCTTATTTCGTCGGTGCGCGAATCGTATTAGTCCAATTCATGTCAAAGCCTTCTTTATACGCTCTTTTCTCTCTAATTACTGTAATTAATGAGTGCTTATAATCAAGATGGCCGTTTACAAATTACAACGTAAATTCGCCTCCGGGGAAGATATTGTGCATGTAGCATTCACCGTTTAAACTCTTGTGGGTTTCGCTTTGAAATATGTTGACACGGTCTATGAAGATCATTGTTGATTGTTGAATAAACGGAAGGTTTTTATCGGAGTGGTGTAGGACTAGGGTGCACACGAATCACACACGAGTTATTCTTGTCTTCGGTGACCAAACCAACAATTCCCAATCATACATGCGTGTTATACTTTCAAGAGATCGTTCTTTCGCGGTGAAGGTGATATTCCCTTCAATTTCAATGAATATGAAACAAAAGAGCTAAATTCCATCAGAAGGATGCGTTGCCAATCCTAGATCATTGGATTGTTCATTATACGACGTTCTGACAATGTCTTGTTGTTTTAGATAACTCACATGTCGAAACTATTTTTGTTGCGTACTACATCACATCTAGAAGGTGTCCATTCACACAAGACACGGTCGATTTTGCGGATTTAAGTACCAATACGCGCTGCATCGTGCGCCTTTTTTGTCAGGGATGAAGAGATAAAAAAAAAGAATTTTCTAATATGCTTCAAAATTTACGTCAACGTAACCCTGTTTTGACAACTAGGGATACGTTTCCCTGTTTAACATGCTATTAACATTTCTTATTAAGAACAATGCTGGAGATGAGTAGTCGAAATGAAATACGTGCGTTTAACGTCACTGCTTCAATTGGACGTTAAGTATTTTTATCCCATGACTTTTCATTAATGCCCCTGCGCTGTCATTTATATACCCTCGATAACGGCTTGGTTATAAACGGCACTAGCGGGCCTTATACAGTATTATTTACTGATAGCTATTTTAAATCAGTATATACGGGAAATCCACAGCACTGATTGGGTAAAAGCCTCAACGACGAGCTTCATACAGCCCGGTGCAACTTTTGACCTTGTAACATACATATTAATAACTATAAATGCATACAAATAACATTGGAAAAAATAGCCAAACACATCCACACTGAAAAATGAAGTTGCAGTAAATCCTAAATCACGATTCACTCCGTCAGAATCAGAAAAACATGTTCCACGTTCGGTGTCGCAGATAAAAGAAAATGCTTTTAAAAACATTAACAGCACAATGAAAAACAAGCAAAACAACGTCGAATTTATGTGATAAACATGTATTTGAAAAATTGAAACAATAAAACTCAAATGGAAAGTTCTCTATTTTTTTACAACCTTGTCATCTTACGAGAAATATTACTCTCGGTCAGCGTAGCGACCTCGCATGTTCGGTCTATGCTTTTGACCTCGCATAAACTTTCTCGGTACAGATAGACAAGTTATTTTATGTTGTATTAATAACGCCCGCAAAAGTAGCCTTTTTGTATTTAGATTTATGCTTTCCGTATCCGCCCTGACATTTTTGACTATCAAAATTGTGGCTCCGAATGAGACAGAATTGCCAAGTTGACAAAGTAGCAAAAAACGGCATTATCCGGTTAATAACGCCTTGGATAGAAATGCTCACGCCACGCTTGCACGGTTGCATTGCGATTCTGGGTATGGCGGCGCCAGAAGATTTCAGGCTTTACTAAATAACGCTTACTACTCCTTTCATCAAATACGGACACTCAAGGCACCCTATGCAATAATTCAAATGTGTTTGGCTGCAGCGACATGACAAAAAGAAAATTGGCAGTCAAATCATTCATCTCCTACTGGATCTTATTGGGAAGGAAAAGTTCATATATTAGAGGTATTTATTTGACAACATATTTTTACAACAATGAGTACACTAAAGTTCGCATATAATCTTCCGAAGGTCCTCGTATCTAAACGAAAGGAAGTACATATTAAGCTCGTGGCCCGAAATGACTTGCTTACAAAAGTGTTCGCGACTTTTACCTCATCGGTAATAACACCATGGCCCACGACCGGGCAATGAATTATAGCAGCAACCTCTTTTCATGCATTCGAATTCTGTTATACCAGGATAGCCGCAGTCGTCACGTTCTGTTGCTTTGCGCAGACATTTTTCTAACGAAAATTCAACACAAACCAGCAGTAAAAACTTTAAGGATCGCGCATTATGTTATTTTGCGACGAATGTGGAGAGCGTACTTCTATGCTTACCTAGGCGGTGGTAGCACCACGGTCCACTTTGGTTTAGCAATTCACTATAACAACAGCCTTTCTTCTCGCATGCCCGCTTCGTTATGCCTGGATAACCACAATCATGACGTCTTGTTGCTGCTATTTTCCGGCATTTTTCTAAAATTACGGATGGAAGAGTACACAATGCTTTCAAAATACCTAATCAGTAAGAGCGGAACAACTTACCTTGCCTGTAATAACACCACGGTCCCTTTTCCTTGATCGCGTTGTAACAGCATCCTTTTTTGACGCAATCTGATTTGCTTATCCCAGGGTAACCACAATCTTAACGTTTGTTTGCTTCAATCATGGGACAGTTTGCTAGAGTATTTTGAGAAATAATTAGTGGCCCAAATTGTCAGTGTTAATGCCGAAAACATAGTCGAAAATTTACCTTTTCGATGATAACACCACGGGCCAGCCACCTTTAATTCGCCATAACAACATCCCTTTCTCAAGCAATCCAACGGACTAATTCCATGGTAGCCACAATCAACGCGCATTGACGCCTTTATGTTTCGACATTTTGCTATTACGAAACAAATTAGGTAGATTCACAACTAAAATGCAATGACAACCCCCTCAAGTGTAAGAAGCCGTATTACCTCCACATGTGTTGCAAAGCCTTGGGCAATGACTGGAAACGATTTTCTTTGAACAACTAGTTGATCTAACCACAGAGCACAAGATATTTCTGTTGCTGCAAACTCTTGTAGCTGAAAAGTTAAGAACAAATGCAATTTTTTTATTATTGCGACGAAACATTGACGGCAATTGCAATGAAGAAGCATTAAAATACCTGTGGCAGCGGCAAAAGCCAAAACAACAAAACAAATCACGTAAATCTGATATTTCCTCATGATTCCGGCTCTTATTTCGTCGGTGCGCGAATCGTATTAGTCCAATTCATGTCAAAGCCTTCTTTATACGCTCTTTTCTCTCTAATTACTGTAATTAATGAGTGCTTATAATCAAGATGGCCGTTTACAAATTACAACGTAAATTCGCCTCCGGGGAAGATATTGTGCATGTAGCATTCACCGTTTAAACTCTTGTGGGTTTCGCTTTGAAATATGTTGACACGGTCTATGAAGATCATTGTTGATTGTTGAATAAACGGAAGGTTTTTATCGGAGTGGTGTAGGACTAGGGTGCACACGAATCACACACGAGTTATTCTTGTCTTCGGTGACCAAACCAACAATTCCCAATCATACATGCGTGTTATACTTTCAAGAGATCGTTCTTTCGCGGTGAAGGTGATATTCCCTTCAATTTCAATGAATATGAAACAAAAGAGCTAAATTCCATCAGAAGGATGCGTTGCCAATCCTAGATCATTGGATTGTTCATTATACGACGTTCTGACAATGTCTTGTTGTTTTAGATAACTCACATGTCGAAACTATTTTTGTTGCGTACTACATCACATCTAGAAGGTGTCCATTCACACAAGACACGGTCGATTTTGCGGATTTAAGTACCAATACGCGCTGCATCGTGCGCCTTTTTTGTCAGAGATGAAGAGATAAAAAAAAAGAATTTTCTAATATGCTTCAAAATTTACGTCAACGTAACCCTGTTTTGACAACTAGGGATACGTTTCCCTGTTTAACATGCTATTAACATTTCTTATTAAGAACAATGCTGGAGATGAGTAGTCGAAATGAAATACGTGCGTTTAACGTCACTGCTTCAATTGGACGTTAAGTATTTTTATCCCATGACTTTTCATTAATGCCCCTGCGCTGTCATTTATATACCCTCGATAACGGCTTGGTTATAAACGGCACTAGCGGGCCTTATACAGTATTATTTACTGATAGCTATTTTAAATCAGTATATACGGGAAATCCACAGCACTGATTGGGTAAAAGCCTCAACGACGAGCTTCATACAGCCCGGTGCAACTTTTGACCTTGTAACATACATATTAATAACTATAAATGCATACAAATAACATTGGAAAAAATAGCCAAACACATCCACACTGAAAAATGAAGTTGCAGTAAATCCTAAATCACGATTCACTCCGTCAGAATCAGAAAAACATGTTCCACGTTCGGTGTCGCAGATAAAAGAAAATGCTTTTAAAAACATTAACAGCACAATGAAAAACAAGCAAAACAACGTCGAATTTATGTGATAAACATGTATTTGAAAAATTGAAACAATAAAACTCAAATGGAAAGTTCTCTATTTTTTTTACAACCTTGTCATCTTACGAGAAATATTACTCTCGGTCAGCGTAGCGACCTCGCATGTTCGGTCTATGCTTTTGACCTCGCATAAACTTTCTCGGTACAGATAGACAAGTTATTTTATGTTGTATTAATAACGCCCGCAAAAGTAGCCTTTTTGTATTTAGATTTATGCTTTCCGTATCCGCCCTGACATTTTTGACTATCAAAATTGTGGCTCCGAATGAGACAGAATTGCCAAGTTGACAAAGTAGCAAAAAACGGCATTACCCGGTTAATAACGCCTTGGATAGAAATGCTCACGCCACGCTTGCACGGTTGCATTGCGATTCTGGGTATGGCGGCGCCAGAAGATTTCAGGCTTTACTAAATAACGCTTACTACTCCTTTCATCAAATACGGACACTCAAGGCACCCTATGCAATAATTCAAATGTGTTTGGCTGCAGCGACATGACAAAAAGAAAATTGGCAGTCAAATCATTCATCTCCTACTGGATCTTATTGGGAAGGAAAAGTTCATATATTAGAGGTATTTATTTGACAACATATTTTTACAACAATGAGTACACTAAAGTTCGCATATAATCTTCCGAAGGTCCTCGTATCTAAACGAAAGGAAGTACATATTAAGCTCGTGGCCCGAAATGACTTGCTTA
The DNA here is from genome assembly GCF_029227915.1 of Hydractinia symbiolongicarpus. NCBI lineage: Eukaryota > Metazoa > Cnidaria > Hydrozoa > Anthoathecata > Hydractiniidae > Hydractinia > Hydractinia symbiolongicarpus. The sequence goes on from NC_079877.1 coordinate 4,064,313, forward strand.
CAAAAGTGTTCGCGACTTTTACCTCATCGGTAATAACACCATGGCCCACGACCGGGCAATGAATTATAGCAGCAACCTCTTTTCATGCATTCGAATTCTGTTATACCAGGATAGCCGCAGTCGTCACGTTCTGTTGCTTTGCGCAGACATTTTTCTAACGAAAATTCAACACAAACCAGCAGTAAAAACTTTAAGGATCGCGCATTATGTTATTTTGCGACGAATGTGGAGAGCGTACTTCTATGCTTACCTAGGCGGTGGTAGCACCACGGTCCACTTTGGTTTAGCAATTCACTATAACAACAGCCTTTCTTCTCGCATGCCCGCTTCGTTATGCCTGGATAACCACAATCATGACGTCTTGTTGCTGCTATTTTCCGGCATTTTTCTAAAATTACGGATGAAAGAGTACACAATGCTTTCAAAATACCTAATCAGTAAGAGCGGAACAACTTACCTTGCCTGTAATAACACCACGGTCCCTTTTCCTTGATCGCGTTGTAACAGCATCCTTTTTTGACGCAATCTGATTTGCTTATCCCAGGGTAACCACAATCTTCACGTTTGTTTGCTTCAATCATGGGACAGTTTGCTAGAGTATTTTGAGAAATAATTAGTGGCCCAAATTGTCAGTGTTAATGCCGAAAACATAGTCGAAAATTTACCTTTTCGATGATAACACCACGGGCCAGCCACCTTTAATTCGCCATAACAACATCCCTTTCTCAAGCAATCCAACGGACTAATTCCATGGTAGCCACAATCAACGCGCATTGACGCCTTTATGTTTCGACATTTTGCTATTACGAAACAAATTAGGTAGATTCACAACTAAAATGCAATGACAACCCCCTCAAGTGTAAGAAGCCGTATTACCTCCACATGTGTTGCAAAGCCTTGGGCAATGACTGGAAACGATTTTCTTTGAACAACTAGTTGATCTAACCACAGAGCACAAGATATTTCTGTTGCTGCAAACTCTTGTAGCTGAAAAATTAAGAACAAATGCAATTTTTTTATTATTGCGACGAAACATTGACGGCAATTGCAATGAAGAAGCATTAAAATACCTGTGGCAGCGGCAAAAGCCAAAACAACAAAACAAATCACGTAAATCTGATATTTCCTCATGATTCCGGCTCTTATTTCGTCGGTGCGCGAATCGTATTAGTCCAATTCATGTCAAAGCCTTCTTTATACGCTCTTTTCTCTCTAATTACTGTAATTAATGAGTGCTTATAATCAAGATGGCCGTTTACAAATTACAACGTAAATTCGCCTCCGGGGAAGATATTGTGCATGTAGCATTCACCGTTTAAACTCTTGTGGGTTTCGCTTTGAAATATGTTGACACGGTCTATGAAGATCATTGTTGATTGTTGAATAAACGGAAGGTTTTTATCGGAGTGGTGTAGGACTAGGGTGCACACGAATCACACACGAGTTATTCTTGTCTTCGGTGACCAAACCAACAATTCCCAATCATACATGCGTGTTATACTTTCAAGAGATCGTTCTTTCGCGGTGAAGGTGATATTCCCTTCAATTTCAATGAATATGAAACAAAAGAGCTAAATTCCATCAGAAGGATGCGTTGCCAATCCTAGATCATTGGATTGTTCATTATACGACGTTCTGACAATGTCTTGTTGTTTTAGATAACTCACATGTCGAAACTATTTTTGTTGCGTACTACATCACATCTAGAAGGTGTCCATTCACACAAGACACGGTCGATTTTGCGGATTTAAGTACCAATACGCGCTGCATCGTGCGCCTTTTTTGTCAGAGATGAAGAGATAAAAAAAAAGAATTTTCTAATATGCTTCAAAATTTACGTCAACGTAACCCTGTTTTGACAACTAGGGATACGTTTCCCTGTTTAACATGCTATTAACATTTCTTATTAAGAACAATGCTGGAGATGAGTAGTCGAAATGAAATACGTGCGTTTAACGTCACTGCTTCAATTGGACGTTAAGTATTTTTATCCCATGACTTTTCATTAATGCCCCTGCGCTGTCATTTATATACCCTCGATAACGGCTTGGTTATAAACGGCACTAGCGGGCCTTATACAGTATTATTTACTGATAGCTATTTTAAATCAGTATATACGGGAAATCCACAGCACTGATTGGGTAAAAGCCTCAACGACGAGCTTCATACAGCCCGGTGCAACTTTTGACCTTGTAACATACATATTAATAACTATAAATGCATACAAATAACATTGGAAAAAATAGCCAAACACATCCACACTGAAAAATGAAGTTGCAGTAAATCCTAAATCACGATTCACTCCGTCAGAATCAGAAAAACATGTTCCACGTTCGGTGTCGCAGATAAAAGAAAATGCTTTTAAAAACATTAACAGCACAATGAAAAACAAGCAAAACAACGTCGAATTTATGTGATAAACATGTATTTGAAAAATTGAAACAATAAAACTCAAATGGAAAGTTCTCTATTTTTTTTACAACCTTGTCATCTTACGAGAAATATTACTCTCGGTCAGCGTAGCGACCTCGCATGTTCGGTCTATGCTTTTGACCTCGCATAAACTTTCTCGGTACAGATAGACAAGTTATTTTATGTTGTATTAATAACGCCCGCAAAAGTAGCCTTTTTGTATTTAGATTTATGCTTTCCGTATCCGCCCTGACATTTTTGACTATCAAAATTGTGGCTCCGAATGAGACAGAATTGCCAAGTTGACAAAGTAGCAAAAAACGGCATTACCCGGTTAATAACGCCTTGGATAGAAATGCTCACGCCACGCTTGCACGGTTGCATTGCGATTCTGGGTATGGCGGCGCCAGAAGATTTCAGGCTTTACTAAATAACGCTTACTACTCCTTTCATCAAATACGGACACTCAAGGCACCCTATGCAATAATTCAAATGTGTTTGGCTGCAGCGACATGACAAAAAGAAAATTGGCAGTCAAATCATTCATCTCCTACTGGATCTTATTGGGAAGGAAAAGTTCATATATTAGAGGTATTTATTTGACAACATATTTTTACAACAATGAGTACACTAAAGTTCGCATATAATCTTCCGAAGGTCCTCGTATCTAAACGAAAGGAAGTACATATTAAGCTCGTGGCCTGAAATGACTTGCTTACAAAAGTGTTCGCGACTTTTACCTCATCGGTAATAACACCATGGCCCACGACCGGGCAATGAATTATAGCAGCAACCTCTTTTCATGCATTCGAATTCTGTTATACCAGGATAGCCGCAGTCGTCACGTTCTGTTGCTTTGCGCAGACATTTTTCTAACGAAAATTCAACACAAACCAGCAGTAAAAACTTTAAGGATCGCGCATTATGTTATTTTGCGACGAATGTGGAGAGCGTACTTCTATGCTTACCTAGGCGGTGGTAGCACCACGGTCCACTTTGGTTTAGCAATTCACTATAACAACAGCCTTTCTTCTCGCATGCCCGCTTCGTTATGCCTGGATAACCACAATCATGACGTCTTGTTGCTGCTATTTTCCGGCATTTTTCTAAAATTACGGATGAAAGAGTACACAATGCTTTCAAAATACCTAATCAGTAAGAGCGGAACAACTTACCTTGCCTGTAATAACACCACGGTCCCTTTTCCTTGATCGCGTTGTAACAGCATCCTTTTTTGACGCAATCTGATTTGCTTATCCCAGGGTAACCACAATCTTCACGTTTGTTTGCTTCAATCATGGGACAGTTTGCTAGAGTATTTTGAGAAATAATTAGTGGCCCAAATTGTCAGTGTTAATGCCGAAAACATAGTCGAAAATTTACCTTTTCGATGATAACACCACGGGCCAGCCACCTTTAATTCGCCATAACAACATCCCTTTCTCAAGCAATCCAACGGACTAATTCCATGGTAGCCACAATCAACGCGCATTGACGCCTTTATGTTTCGACATTTTGCTATTACGAAACAAATTAGGTAGATTCACAACTAAAATGCAATGACAACCCCCTCAAGTGTAAGAAGCCGTATTACCTCCACATGTGTTGCAAAGCCTTGGGCAATGACTGGAAACGATTTTCTTTGAACAACTAGTTGATCTAACCACAGAGCACAAGATATTTCTGTTGCTGCAAACTCTTGTAGCTGAAAAATTAAGAACAAATGCAATTTTTTTATTATTGCGACGAAACATTGACGGCAATTGCAATGAAGAAGCATTAAAATACCTGTGGCAGCGGCAAAAGCCAAAACAACAAAACAAATCACGTAAATCTGATATTTCCTCATGATTCCGGCTCTTATTTCGTCGGTGCGCGAATCGTATTAGTCCAATTCATGTCAAAGCCTTCTTTATACGCTCTTTTCTCTCTAATTACTGTAATTAATGAGTGCTTATAATCAAGATGGCCGTTTACAAATTACAACGTAAATTCGCCTCCGGGGAAGATATTGTGCATGTAGCATTCACCGTTTAAACTCTTGTGGGTTTCGCTTTGAAATATGTTGACACGGTCTATGAAGATCATTGTTGATTGTTGAATAAACGGAAGGTTTTTATCGGAGTGGTGTAGGACTAGGGTGCACACGAATCACACACGAGTTATTCTTGTCTTCGGTGACCAAACCAACAATTCCCAATCATACATGCGTGTTATACTTTCAAGAGATCGTTCTTTCGCGGTGAAGGTGATATTCCCTTCAATTTCAATGAATATGAAACAAAAGAGCTAAATTCCATCAGAAGGATGCGTTGCCAATCCTAGATCATTGGATTGTTCATTATACGACGTTCTGACAATGTCTTGTTGTTTTAGATAACTCACATGTCGAAACTATTTTTGTTGCGTACTACATCACATCTAGAAGGTGTCCATTCACACAAGACACGGTCGATTTTGCGGATTTAAGTACCAATACGCGCTGCATCGTGCGCCTTTTTTGTCAGGGATGAAGAGATAAAAAAAAAGAATTTTCTAATATGCTTCAAAATTTACGTCAACGTAACCCTGTTTTGACAACTAGGGATACGTTTCCCTGTTTAACATGCTATTAACATTTCTTATTAAGAACAATGCTGGAGATGAGTAGTCGAAATGAAATACGTGCGTTTAACGTCACTGCTTCAATTGGACGTTAAGTATTTTTATCCCATGACTTTTCATTAATGCCCCTGCGCTGTCATTTATATACCCTCGATAACGGCTTGGTTATAAACGGCACTAGCGGGCCTTATACAGTATTATTTACTGATAGCTATTTTAAATCAGTATATACGGGAAATCCACAGCACTGATTGGGTAAAAGCCTCAACGACGAGCTTCATACAGCCCGGTGCAACTTTTGACCTTGTACCATACATATTAATAACTATAAATGCATACAAATAACATTGGAAAAAATAGCCAAACACATCCACACTGAAAAATGAAGTTGCAGTAAATCCTAAATCACGATTCACTCCGTCAGAATCAGAAAAACATGTTCCACGTTCGGTGTCGCAGATAAAAGAAAATGCTTTTAAAAACATTAACAGCACAATGAAAAACAAGCAAAACAACGTCGAATTTATGTGATAAACATGTATTTGAAAAATTGAAACAATAAAACTCAAATGGAAAGTTCTCTATTTTTTTTACAACCTTGTCATCTTACGAGAAATATTACTCTCGGTCAGCGTAGCGACCTCGCATGTTCGGTCTATGCTTTTGACCTCGCATAAACTTTCTCGGTACAGATAGACAAGTTATTTTATGTTGTATTAATAACGCCCGCAAAAGTAGCCTTTTTGTATTTAGATTTATGCTTTCCGTATCCGCCCTGACATTTTTGACTATCAAAATTGTGGCTCCGAATGAGACAGAATTGCCAAGTTGACGAAGTAGCAAAAAACGGCATTATCCGGTTAATAACGCCTTGGATAGAAATGCTCACGCCACGCTTGCACGGTTGCATTGCGATTCTGGGTATGGCGGCGCCAGAAGATTTCAGGCTTTACTAAATAACGCTTACTACTCCTTTCATCAAATACGGACACTCAAGGCACCCTATGCAATAATTCAAATGTGTTTGGCTGCAGCGACATGACAAAAAGAAAATTGGCAGTCAAATCATTCATCTCCTACTGGATCTTATTGGGAAGGAAAAGTTCATATATTAGAGGTATTTATTTGACAACATATTTTTACAACAATGAGTACACTAAAGTTCGCATATAATCTTCCGAAGGTCCTCGTATCTAAACGAAAGGAAGTACATATTAAGCTCGTGGCCCGAAATGACTTGCTTACAAAAGTGTTCGCGACTTTTACCTCATCGGTAATAACACCATGGCCCACGACCGGGCAATGAATTATAGCAGCAACCTCTTTTCATGCATTCGAATTCTGTTATACCAGGATAGCCGCAGTCGTCACGTTCTGTTGCTTTGCGCAGACATTTTTCTAACGAAAATTCAACACAAACCAGCAGTAAAAACTTTAAGGATCGCGCATTATGTTATTTTGCGACGAATGTGGAGAGCGTACTTCTATGCTTACCTAGGCGGTGGTAGCACCACGGTCCACTTTGGTTTAGCAATTCACTATAACAACAGCCTTTCTTCTCGCATGCCCGCTTCGTTATGCCTGGATAACCACAATCATGACGTCTTGTTGCTGCTATTTTCCGGCATTTTTCTAAAATTACGGATGGAAGAGTACACAATGCTTTCAAAATACCTAATCAGTAAGAGCGGAACAACTTACCTTGCCTGTAATAACACCACGGTCCCTTTTCCTTGATTGCGTTGTAACAGCATCCTTTTTTGACGCAATCTGATTTGCTTATCCCAGGGTAACCACAATCTTCACGTTTGTTTGCTTCAATCATGGGACAGTTTGCTAGAGTATTTTGAGAAATAATTAGTGGCTCAAATTGTCAGTGTTAATGCCGAAAACATAGTCGAAAATTTACCTTTTTGATGATAACACCACGGGCCAGCCACCTTTAATTCGCCATAACAACATCCCTTTCTCAAGCAATCCAACGGACTAATTCCATGGTAGCCACAATCAACGCGCATTGACGCCTTTATGTTTCGACATTTTGCTATTACGAAACAAATTAGGTAGATTCACAACTAAAATGCAATGACAACCCCCTCAAGTGTAAGAAGCCGTATTACCTCCACATGTGTTGCAAAGCCTTGGGCAATGACTGGAAACGATTTTCTTTGAACAACTAGTTGATCTAACCACAGAGCACAAGATATTTCTGTTGCTGCAAACTCTTGTAGCTGAAAAATTAAGAACAAATGCAATTTTTTTATTATTGCGACGAAACATTGACGGCAATTGCAATGAAGAAGCATTAAAATACCTGTGGCAGCGGCAAAAGCCAAAACAACAAAACAAATCACGTAAATCTGATATTTCCTCATGATTCCGGCTCTTATTTCGTCGGTGCGCGAATCGTATTAGTCCAATTCATGTCAAAGCCTTCTTTATACGCTCTTTTCTCTCTAATTACTGTAATTAATGAGTGCTTATAATCAAGATGGCCGTTTACAAATTACAACGTAAATTCGCCTCCGGGGAAGATATTGTGCATGTAGCATTCACCGTTTAAACTCTTGTGGGTTTCGCTTTGAAATATGTTGACACGGTCTATGAAGATCATTGTTGATTGTTGAATAAACGGAAGGTTTTTATCGGAGTGGTGTAGGACTAGGGTGCACACGAATCACACACGAGTTATTCTTGTCTTCGGTGACCAAACCAACAATTCCCAATCATACATGCGTGTTATACTTTCAAGAGATCGTTCTTTCGCGGTGAAGGTGATATTCCCTTCAATTTCAATGAATATGAAACAAAAGAGCTAAATTCCATCAGAAGGATGCGTTGCCAATCCTAGATCATTGGATTGTTCATTATACGACGTTCTGACAATGTCTTGTTGTTTTAGATAACTCACATGTCGAAACTATTTTTGTTGCGTACTACATCACATCTAGAAGGTGTCCATTCACACAAGACACGGTCGATTTTGCGGATTTAAGTACCAATACGCGCTGCATCGTGCGCCTTTTTTGTCAGGGATGAAGAGATAAAAAAAAAGAATTTTCTAATATGCTTCAAAATTTACGTCAACGTAACCCTGTTTTGACAACTAGGGATACGTTTCCCTGTTTAACATGCTATTAACATTTCTTATTAAGAACAATGCTGGAGATGAGTAGTCGAAATGAAATACGTGCGTTTAACGTCACTGCTTCAATTGGACGTTAAGTATTTTTATCCCATGACTTTTCATTAATGCCCCTGCGCTGTCATTTATATACCCTCGATAACGGCTTGGTTATAAACGGCACTAGCGGGCCTTATACAGTATTATTTACTGATAGCTATTTTAAATCAGTATATACGGGAAATCCACAGCACTGATTGGGTAAAAGCCTCAACGACGAGCTTCATACAGCCCGGTGCAACTTTTGACCTTGTAACATACATATTAATAACTATAAATGCATACAAATAACATTGGAAAAAATAGCCAAACACATCCACACTGAAAAATGAAGTTGCAGTAAATCCTAAATCACGATTCACTCCGTCAGAATCAGAAAAACATGTTCCACGTTCGGTGTCGCAGATAAAAGAAAATGCTTTTAAAAACATTAACAGCACAATGAAAAACAAGCAAAACAACGTCGAATTTATGTGATAAACATGTATTTGAAAAATTGAAACAATAAAACTCAAATGGAAAGTTCTCTATTTTTTTTACAACCTTGTCATCTTACGAGAAATATTACTCTCGGTCAGCGTAGCGACCTCGCATGTTCGGTCTATGCTTTTGACCTCGCATAAACTTTCTCGGTACAGATAGACAAGTTATTTTATGTTGTATTAATAACGCCCGCAAAAGTAGCCTTTTTGTATTTAGATTTATGCTTTCCGTATCCGCCCTGACATTTTTGACTATCAAAATTGTGGCTCCGAATGAGACAGAATTGCCAAGTTGACAAAGTAGCAAAAAACGGCATTATCCGGTTAATAACGCCTTGGATAGAAATGCTCACGCCACGCTTGCACGGTTGCATTGCGATTCTGGGTATGGCGGCGCCAGAAGATTTCAGGCTTTACTAAATAACGCTTACTACTCCTTTCATCAAATACGGACACTCAAGGCACCCTATGCAATAATTCAAATGTGTTTGGCTGCAGCGACATGACAAAAAGAAAATTGGCAGTCAAATCATTCATCTCCTACTGGATCTTATTGGGAAGGAAAAGTTCATATATTAGAGGTATTTATTTGACAACATATTTTTACAACAATGAGTACACTAAAGTTCGCATATAATCTTCCGAAGGTCCTCGTATCTAAACGAAAGGAAGTACATATTAAGCTCGTGGCCCGAAATGACTTGCTTACAAAAGTGTTCGCGACTTTTACCTCATCGGTAATAACACCATGGCCCACGACCGGGCAATGAATTATAGCAGCAACCTCTTTTCATGCATTCGAATTCTGTTATACCAGGATAGCCGCAGTCGTCACGTTCTGTTGCTTTGCGCAGACATTTTTCTAACGAAAATTCAACACAAACCAGCAGTAAAAACTTTAAGGATCGCGCATTATGTTATTTTGCGACGAATGTGGAGAGCGTACTTCTATGCTTACCTAGGCGGTGGTAGCACCACGGTCCACTTTGGTTTAGCAATTCACTATAACAACAGCCTTTCTTCTCGCATGCCCGCTTCGTTATGCCTGGATAACCACAATCATGACGTCTTGTTGCTGCTATTTTCCGGCATTTTTCTAAAATTACGGATGGAAGAGTACACAATGCTTTCAAAATACCTAATCAGTAAGAGCGGAACAACTTACCTTGCCTGTAATAACACCACGGTCCCTTTTCCTTGATCGCGTTGTAACAGCATCCTTTTTTGACGCAATCTGATTTGCTTATCCCAGGGTAACCACAATCTTCACGTTTGTTTGCTTCAATCATGGGACAGTTTGCTAGAGTATTTTGAGAAATAATTAGTGGCCCAAATTGTCAGTGTTAATGCCGAAAACATAGTCGAAAATTTACCTTTTCGATGATAACACCACGGGCCAGCCACCTTTAATTCGCCATAACAACATCCCTTTCTCAAGCAATCCAACGGACTAATTCCATGGTAGCCACAATCAACGCGCATTGACGCCTTTATGTTTCGACATTTTGCTATTACGAAACAAATTAGGTAGATTCACAACTAAAATGCAATGACAACCCCCTCAAGTGTAAGAAGCCGTATTACCTCCACATGTTTTGCAAAGCCTTGGGCAATGACTGAAAACGATTTTCTTTGAACAACTAGTTGATCTAACCACAGAGCACAAGATATTTCTGTTGCTGCAAACTCTTGTAGCTGAAAAATTAAGAACAAATGCAATTTTTTTATTATTGCGACGAAACATTGACGGCAATTGCAATGAAGAAGCATTAAAATACCTGTGGCAGCGGCAAAAGCCAAAACAACAAAACAAATCACGTAAATCTGATATTTCCTCATGATTCCGGCTCTTATTTCGTCGGTGCGCGAATCGTATTAGTCCAATTCATGTCAAAGCCTTCTTTATACGCTCTTTTCTCTCTAATTACTGTAATTAATGAGTGCTTATAATCAAGATGGCCGTTTACAAATTACAACGTAAATTCGCCTCCGGGGAAGATATTGTGCATGTAGCATTCACCGTTTAAACTCTTGTGGGTTTCGCTTTGAAATATGTTGACACGGTCTATGAAGATCATTGTTGATTGTTGAATAAACGGAAGGTTTTTATCAGAGTGGTGTAGGACTAGGGTGCACACGAATCACACACGAGTTATTCTTGTCTTCGGTGACCAAACCAACAATTCCCAATCATTCATGCGTGTTATACTTTCAAGAGATCGTTCTTTCGCGGTGAAGGTGATATTCCCTTCAATTTCAATGAATATGAAACAAAAGAGCTAAATTCCATCAGAAGGATGCGTTGCCAATCCTAGATCATTGGATTGTTCATTATACGACGTTCTGACAATGTCTTGTTGTTTTAGATAACTCACATGTCGAAACTATTTTTGTTGCGTACTACATCACATCTAGAAGGTGTCCATTCACACAAGACACGGTCGATTTTGCGGATTTAAGTACCAATACGCGCTGCATCGTGCGCCTTTTTTGTCAGGGATGAAGAGATAAAAAAAAAGAATTTTCTAATATGCTTCAAAATTTACGTCAACGTAACCCTGTTTTGACAACTAGGGATACGTTTCCCTGTTTAACATGCTATTAACATTTCTTATTAAGAACAATGCTGGAGATGAGTAGTCGAAATGAAATACGTGCGTTTAACGTCACTGCTTCAATTGGACGTTAAGTATTTTTATCCCATGACTTTTCATTAATGCCCCTGCGCTGTCATTTATATACCCTCGATAACGGCTTGGTTATAAACGGCACTAGCGGGCCTTATACAGTATTATTTACTGATAGCTATTTTAAATCAGTATATACGGGAAATCCACAGCACTGATTGGGTAAAAGCCTCAACGACGAGCTTCATACAGCCCGGTGCAACTTTTGACCTTGTAACATACATATTAATAACTATAAATGCATACAAATAACATTGGAAAAAATAGCCAAACACATCCACACTGAAAAATGAAGTTGCAGTAAATCCTAAATCACGATTCACTCCGTCAGAATCAGAAAAACATGTTCCACGTTCGGTGTCGCAGATAAAAGAAAATGCTTTTAAAAACATTAACAGCACAATGAAAAACAAGCAAAACAACGTCGAATTTATGTGATAAACATGTATTTGAAAAATTGAAACAATAAAACTCAAATGGAAAGTTCTCTATTTTTTTTACAACCTTGTCATCTTACGAGAAATATTACTCTCGGTCAGCGTAGCGACCTCGCATGTTCGGTCTATGCTTTTGACCTCGCATAAACTTTCTCGGTACAGATAGACAAGTTATTTTATGTTGTATTAATAACGCCCGCAAAAGTAGCCTTTTTGTATTTAGATTTATGCTTTCCGTATCCGCCCTGACATTTTTGACTATCAAAATTGTGGCTCCGAATGAGACAGAATTGCCAAGTTGACAAAGTAGCAAAAAACGGCATTATCCGGTTAATAACGCCTTGGATAGAAATGCTCACGCCACGCTTGCACGGTTGCATTGCGATTCTGGGTATGGCGGCGCCAGAAGATTTCAGGCTTTACTAAATAACGCTTACTACTCCTTTCATCAAATACGGACACTCAAGGCACCCTATGCAATAATTCAAATGTGTTTGGCTGCAGCGACATGACAAAAAGAAAATTGGCAGTCAAATCATTCATCTCCTACTGGATCTTATTGGGAAGGAAAAGTTCATATATTAGAGGTATTTATTTGACAACATATTTTTACAACAATGAGTACACTAAAGTTCGCATATAATCTTCCGAAGGTCCTCGTATCTAAACGAAAGGAAGTACATATTAAGCTCGTGGCCCGAAATGACTTGCTTACAAAAGTGTTCGCGACTTTTACCTCATCGGTAATAACACCATGGCCCACGACCGGGCAATGAATTATAGCAGCAACCTCTTTTCATGCATTCGAATTCTGTTATACCAGGATAGCCGCAGTCGTCACGTTCTGTTGCTTTGCGCAGACATTTTTCTAACGAAAATTCAACACAAACCAGCAGTAAAAACTTTAAGGATCGCGCATTATGTTATTTTGCGACGAATGTGGAGAGCGTACTTCTATGCTTACCTAGGCGGTGGTAGCACCACGGTCCACTTTGGTTTAGCAATTCACTATAACAACAGCCTTTCTTCTCGCATGCCCGCTTCGTTATGCCTGGATAACCACAATCATGACGTCTTGTTGCTGCTATTTTCCGGCATTTTTCTAAAATTACGGATGGAAGAGTACACAATGCTTTCAAAATACCTAATCAGTAAGAGCGGAACAACTTACCTTGCCTGTAATAACACCACGGTCCCTTTTCCTTGATCGCGTTGTAACAGCATCCTTTTTTGACGCAATCTGATTTGCTTATCCCAGGGTAACCACAATCTTCACGTTTGTTTGCTTCAATCATGGGACAGTTTGCTAGAGTATTTTGAGAAATAATTAGTGGCCCAAATTGTCAGTGTTAATGCCGAAAACATAGTCGAAAATTTACCTTTTTGATGATAACACCACGGGCCAGCCACCTTTAATTCGCCATAACAACATCCCTTTCTCAAGCAATCCAACGGACTAATTCCATGGTAGCCACAATCAACGCGCATTGACGCCTTTATGTTTCGACATTTTGCTATTACGAAACAAATTAGGTAGATTCACAACTAAAATGCAATGACAACCCCCTCAAGTGTAAGAAGCCGTATTACCTCCACATGTGTTGCAAAGCCTTGGGCAATGACTGGAAACGATTTTCTTTGAACAACTAGTTGATCTAACCACAGAGCACAAGATATTTCTGTTGCTGCAAACTCTTGTAGCTGAAAAATTAAGAACAAATGCAATTTTTTTATTATTGCGACGAAACATTGACGGCAATTGCAATGAAGAAGCATTAAAATACCTGTGGCAGCGGCAAAAGCCAAAACAATAAAACAAATCACGTAAATCTGATATTTCCTCATGATTCCGGCTCTTATTTCGTCGGTGCGCGAATCGTATTAGTCCAATTCATGTCAAAGCCTTCTTTATACGCTCTTTTCTCTCTAATTACTGTAATTAATGAGTGCTTATAATCAAGATGGCCGTTTACAAATTACAACGTAAATTCGCCTCCGGGGAAGATATTGTGCATGTAGCATTCACCGTTTAAACTCTTGTGGGTTTCGCTTTGAAATATGTTGACACGGTCTATGAAGATCATTGTTGATTGTTGAATAAACGGAAGGTTTTTATCGGAGTGGTGTAGGACTAGGGTGCACACGAATCACACACGAGTTATTCTTGTCTTCGGTGACCAAACCAACAATTCCCAATCATACATGCGTGTTATACTTTCAAGAGATCGTTCTTTCGCGGTGAAGGTGATATTCCCTTCAATTTCAATGAATATGAAACAAAAGAGCTAAATTCCATCAGAAGGATGCGTTGCCAATCCTAGATCATTGGATTGTTCATTATACGACGTTCTGACAATGTCTTGTTGTTTTAGATAACTCACATGTCGAAACTATTTTTGTTGCGTACTACATCACATCTAGAAGGTGTCCATTCACACAAGACACGGTCGATTTTGCGGATTTAAGTACCAATACGCGCTGCATCGTGCGCCTTTTTTGTCAGGGATGAAGAGATAAAAAAAAAGAATTTTCTAATATGCTTCAAAATTTACGTCAACGTAACCCTGTTTTGACAACTAGGGATACGTTTCCCTGTTTAACATGCTATTAACATTTCTTATTAAGAACAATGCTGGAGATGAGTAGTCGAAATGAAATACGTGCGTTTAACGTCACTGCTTCAATTGGACGTTAAGTATTTTTATCCCATGACTTTTCATTAATGCCCCTGCGCTGTCATTTATATACCCTCGATAACGGCTTGGTTATAAACGGCACTAGCGGGCCTTATACAGTATTATTTACTGATAGCTATTTTAAATCAGTATATACGGGAAATCCACAGCACTGATTGGGTAAAAGCCTCAACGACGAGCTTCATACAGCCCGGTGCAACTTTTGACCTTGTAACATACATATTAATAACTATAAATGCATACAAATAACATTGGAAAAAATAGCCAAACACATCCACACTGAAAAATGAAGTTGCAGTAAATCCTAAATCACGATTCACTCCGTCAGAATCAGAAAAACATGTTCAGATAAAAGAAAATGCTTTTAAAAACATTAACAGCACAATGAAAAACAAGCAAAACAACGTCGAATTTATGTGATAAACATGTATTTGAAAAATTGAAACAATAAAACTCAAATGGAAAGTTCTCTATTTTTTTTACAACCTTGTCATCTTACGAGAAATATTACTCTCGGTCAGCGTAGCGACCTCGCATGTTCGGTCTATGCTTTTGACCTCGCATAAACTTTCTCGGTACAGATAGACAAGTTATTTTATGTTGTATTAATAACGCCCGCAAAAGTAGCCTTTTTGTATTTAGATTTATGCTTTCCGTATCCGCCCTGACATTTTTGACTATCAAAATTGTGGCTCCGAATGAGACAGAATTGCCAAGTTGACAAAGTAGCAAAAAACGGCATTATCTGGTTAATAACGCCTTGGATAGAAATGCTCACGCCACGCTTGCACGGTTGCATTGCGATTCTGGGTATGGCGGCGCCAGAAGATTTCAGGCTTTACTAAATAACGCTTACTACTCCTTTCATCAAATAGGGACACTCAAGGCACCCTATGCAATAATTCAAATGTGTTTGGCTGCAGCGACATGACAAAAAGAAAATTGGCAGTCAAATCATTCATCTCCTACTGGATCTTATTGGGAAGGAAAAGTTCATATATTAGAGGTATTTATTTGACAACATATTTTTACAACAATGAGTACACTAAAGTTCGCATATAATCTTCCGAAGGTCCTCGTATCTAAACGAAAGGAAGTACATATTAAGCTCGTGGCCCGAAATGACTTGCTTACAAAAGTGTTCGCGTCTTTTACCTCATCGGTAATAACACCATGGCCCACGACCGGGCAATGAATTATAGCAGCAACCTCTTTTCATGCATTCGAATTCTGTTATACCAGGATAGCCGCAGTCGTCACGTTCTGTTGCTTTGCGCAGACATTTTTCTAACGAAAATTCAACACAAACCAGCAGTAAAAACTTTAAGGATCGCGCATTATGTTATTTTGCGACGAATGTGGAGAGCGTACTTCTATGCTTACCTAGGCGGTGGTAGCACCACGGTCCACTTTGGTTTAGCAATTCACTATAACAACAGCCTTTCTTCTCGCATGCCCGCTTCGTTATGCCTGGATAACCACAATCATGACGTCTTGTTGCTGCTATTTTCCGGCATTTTTCTAAAATTACGGATGGAAGAGTACACAATGCTTTCAAAATACCTAATCAGTAAGAGCGGAACAACTTACCTTGCCTGTAATAACACCACGGTCCCTTTTCCTTGATCGCGTTGTAACAGCATCCTTTTTTGACGCAATCTGATTTGCTTATCCCAGGGTAACCACAATCTTCACGTTTGTTTGCTTCAATCATGGGACAGTTTGCTAGAGTATTTTGAGAAATAATTAGTGGCCCAAATTGTCAGTGTTAATGCCGAAAACATAGTCGAAAATTTACCTTTTCGATGATAACACCACGGGCCAGCCACCTTTAATTCGCCATAACAACATCCCTTTCTCAAGCAATCCAACGGACTAATTCCATGGTAGCCACAATCAACGCGCATTGACGCCTTTTTGTTTCGACATTTTGCTATTACGAAACAAATTAGGTAGATTCACAACTAAAATGCAATGACAACCCCCTCAAGTGTAAGAAGCCGTATTACCTCCACATGTGTTGCAAAGCCTTGGGCAATGACTGGAAACGATTTTCTTTGAACAACTAGTTGATCTAACCACAGAGCACAAGATATTTCTGTTGCTGCAAACTCTTGTAGCTGAAAAATTAAGAACAAATGCAATTTTTTTATTATTGCGACGAAACATTGACGGCAATTGCAATGAAGAAGCATTAAAATACCTGTGGCAGCGGCAAAAGCCAAAACAACAAAACAAATCACGTAAATCTGATATTTCCTCATGATTCCGGCTCTTATTTCGTCGGTGCGCGAATCGTATTAGTCCAATTCATGTCAAAGCCTTCTTTATACGCTCTTTTCTCTCTAATTACTGTAATTAATGAGTGCTTATAATCAAGATGGCCGTTTACAAATTACAACGTAAATTCGCCTCCGGGGAAGATATTGTGCATGTAGCATTCACCGTTTAAACTCTTGTGGGTTTCGCTTTGAAATATGTTGACACGGTCTATGAAGATCATTGTTGATTGTTGAATAAACGGAAGGTTTTTATCGGAGTGGTGTAGGACTAGGGTGCACACGAATCACACACGAGTTATTCTTGTCTTCGGTGACCAAACCAACAATTCCCAATCATACATGCGTGTTATACTTTCAAGAGATCGTTCTTTCGCGGTGAAGGTGATATTCCCTTCAATTTCAATGAATATGAAACAAAAGAGCTAAATTCCATCAGAAGGATGCGTTGCCAATCCTAGATCATTGGATTGTTCATTATACGACGTTCTGACAATGTCTTGTTGTTTTAGATAACTCACATGTCGAAACTATTTTTGTTGCGTACTACATCACATCTAGAAGGTGTCCATTCACACAAGACACGGTCGATTTTGCGGATTTAAGTACCAATACGCGCTGCATCGTGCGCCTTTTTTGTCAGGGATGAAGAGATAAAAAAAAAGAATTTTCTAATATGCTTCAAAATTTACGTCAACGTAACCCTGTTTTGACAACTAGGGATACGTTTCTCTGTTTAACATGCTATTAACATTTCTTATTAAGAACAATGCTGGAGATGAGTAGTCGAAATGAAATACGTGCGTTTAACGTCACTGCTTCAATTGGACGTTAAGTATTTTTATCCCATGACTTTTCATTAATGCCCCTGCGCTGTCATTTATATACCCTCGATAACGGCTTGGTTATAAACGGCACTAGCGGGCCTTATACAGTATTATTTACTGATAGCTATTTTAAATCAGTATATACGGGAAATCCACAGCACTGATTGGGTAAAAGCCTCAACGACGAGCTTCATACAGCCCGGTGCAACTTTTGACCTTGTAACATACATATTAATAACTATAAATGCATACAAATAACATTGGAAAAAATAGCCAAACACATCCACACTGAAAAATGAAGTTGCAGTAAATCCTAAATCACGATTCACTCCGTCAGAATCAGAAAAACATGTTCCACGTTCGGTGTCGCAGATAAAAGAAAATGCTTTTAAAAACATTAACAGCACAATGAAAAACAAGCAAAACAACGTCGAATTTATGTGATAAACATGTATTTGAAAAATTGAAACAATAAAACTCAAATGGAAAGTTCTCTATTTTTTTTACAACCTTGTCATCTTACGAGAAATATTACTCTCGGTCAGCGTAGCGACCTCGCATGTTCGGTCTATGCTTTTGACCTCGCATAAACTTTCTCGGTACAGATAGACAAGTTATTTTATGTTGTATTAATAACGCCCGCAAAAGTAGCCTTTTTGTATTTAGATTTATGCTTTCCGTATCCGCCCTGACATTTTTGACTATCAAAATTGTGGCTCCGAATGAGACAGAATTGCCAAGTTGACAAAGTAGCAAAAAACGGCATTATCCGGTTAATAACGCCTTGGATAGAAATGCTCACGCCACGCTTGCACGGTTGCATTGCGATTCTGGGTATGGCGGCGCCAGAAGATTTCAGGCTTTACTAAATAACGCTTACTACTCCTTTCATCAAATACGGACACTCAAGGCACCCTATGCAATAATTCAAATGTGTTTGGCTGCAGCGACATGACAAAAAGAAAATTGGCAGTCAAATCATTCATCTCCTACTGGATCTTATTGGGAAGGAAAAGTTCATATATTAGAGGTATTTATTTGACAACATATTTTTACAACAATGAGTACACTAAAGTTCGCATATAATCTTCCGAAGGTCCTCGTATCTAAACGAAAGGAAGTACATATTAAGCTCGTGGCCCGAAATGACTTGCTTACAAAAGTGTTCGCGACTTTTACCTCATCGGTAATAACACCATGGCCCACGACCGGGCAATGAATTATAGCAGCAACCTCTTTTCATGCATTCGAATTCTGTTATACCAGGATAGCCGCAGTCGTCACGTTCTGTTGCTTTGCGCAGACATTTTTCTAACGAAAATTCAACACAAACCAGCAGTAAAAACTTTAAGGATCGCGCATTATGTTATTTTGCGACGAATGTGGAGAGCGTACTTCTATGCTTACCTAGGCGGTGGTAGCACCACGGTCCACTTTGGTTTAGCAATTCACTATAACAACAGCCTTTCTTCTCGCATGCCCGCTTCGTTATGCCTGGATAACCACAATCATGACGTCTTGTTGCTGCTATTTTCCGGCATTTTTCTAAAATTACGGATGGAAGAGTACACAATGCTTTCAAAATACCTAATCAGTAAGAGCGGAACAACTTACCTTGCCTGTAATAACACCACGGTCCCTTTTCCTTGATCGCGTTGTAACAGCATCCTTTTTTGACGCAATCTGATTTGCTTATCCCAGGGTAACCACAATCTTCACGTTTGTTTGCTTCAATCATGGGACAGTTTGCTAGAGTATTTTGAGAAATAATTAGTGGCCCAAATTGTCAGTGTTAATGCCGAAAACATAGTCGAAAATTTACCTTTTCGATGATAACACCACGGGCCAGCCACCTTTAATTCGCCATAACAACATCCCTTTCTCAAGCAATCCAACGGACTAATTCCATGGTAGCCACAATCAACGCGCATTGACGCCTTTATGTTTCGACATTTTGCTATTACGAAACAAATTAGGTAGATTCACAACTAAAATGCAATGACAACCCCCTCAAGTGTAAGAAGCCGTATTACCTCCACATGTGTTGCAAAGCCTTGGGCAATGACTGGAAACGATTTTCTTTGAACAACTAGTTGATCTAACCACAGAGCACAAGATATTTCTGTTGCTGCAAACTCTTGTAGCTGAAAAATTAAGAACAAATGCAATTTTTTTATTATTGCGACGAAACATTGACGGCAATTGCAATGAAGAAGCATTAAAATACCTGTGGCAGCGGCAAAAGCCAAAACAACAAAACAAATCACGTAAATCTGATATTTCCTCATGATTCCGGCTCTTATTTCGTCGGTGCGCGAATCGTATTAGTCCAATTCATGTCAAAGCCTTCTTTATACGCTCTTTTCTCTCTAATTACTGTAATTAATGAGTGCTTATAATCAAGATGGCCGTTTACAAATTACAACGTAAATTCGCCTCCGGGGAAGATATTGTGCATGTAGCATTCACCGTTTAAACTCTTGTGGGTTTCGCTTTGAAATATGTTGACACGGTCTATGAAGATCATTGTTGATTGTTGAATAAACGGAAGGTTTTTATCGGAGTGGTGTAGGACTAGGGTGCACACGAATTACACACGAGTTATTCTTGTCTTCGGTGACCAAACCAACAATTCCCAATCATACATGCGTGTTATACTTTCAAGAGATCGTTCTTTCGCGGTGAAGGTGATATTCCCTTCAATTTCAATGAATATGAAACAAAAGAGCTAAATTCCATCAGAAGGATGCGTTGCCAATCCTAGATCATTGGATTGTTCATTATACGACGTTCTGACAATGTCTTGTTGTTTTAGATAACTCACATGTCGAAACTATTTTTGTTGCGTACTACATCACATCTAGAAGGTGTCCATTCACACAAGACACGGTCGATTTTGCGGATTTAAGTACCAATACGCGCTGCATCGTGCGCCTTTTTTGTCAGGGATGAAGAGATAAAAAAAAAGAATTTTCTAATATGCTTCAAAATTTACGTCAACGTAACCCTGTTTTGACAACTAGGGATACGTTTCCCTGTTTAACATGCTATTAACATTTCTTATTAAGAACAATGCTGGAGATGAGTAGTCGAAATGAAATACGTGCGTTTAACGTCACTGCTTCAATTGGACGTTAAGTATTTTTATCCCATGACTTTTCATTAATGCCCCTGCGCTGTCATTTATATACCCTCGATAACGGCTTGGTTATAAACGGCACTAGCGGGCCTTATACAGTATTATTTACTGATAGCTATTTTAAATCAGTATATACGGGAAATCCACAGCACTGATTGGGTAAAAGCCTCAACGACGAGCTTCATACAGCCCGGTGCAACTTTTGACCTTGTAACATACATATTAATAACTATAAATGCATACAAATAACATTGGAAAAAATAGCCAAACACATCCACACTGAAAAATGAAGTTGCAGTAAATCCTAAATCACGATTCACTCCGTCAGAATCAGAAAAACATGTTCCACGTTCGGTGTCGCAGATAAAAGAAAATGCTTTTAAAAACATTAACAGCACAATGAAAAACAAGCAAAACAACGTCGAATTTATGTGATAAACATGTATTTGAAAAATTGAAACAATAAAACTCAAATGGAAAGTTCTCTATTTTTTTTACAACCTTGTCATCTTACGAGAAATATTACTCTCGGTCAGCGTAGCGACCTCGCATGTTCGGTCTATGCTTTTGACCTCGCATAAACTTTCTCGGTACAGATAGACAAGTTATTTTATGTTGTATTAATAACGCCCGCAAAAGTAGCCTTTTTGTATTTAGATTTATGCTTTCCGTATCCGCCCTGACATTTTTGACTATCAAAATTGTGGCTCCGAATGAGACAGAATTGCCAAGTTGACGAAGTAGCAAAAAACGGCATTATCCGGTTAATAACGCCTTGGATAGAAATGCTCACGCCACGCTTGCACGGTTGCATTGCGATTCTGGGTATGGTGGCGCCAGAAGATTTACTAAATAACGCTTACTACTCCTTTCATCAAATACGGACACTCAAGGCACCCTATGCAATAATTCAAATGTGTTTGGCTGCAGCGACATGACAAAAAGAAAATTGGCAGTCAAATCATTCATCTCCTACTGGATCTTATTGGGAAGGAAAAGTTCATATATTAGAGGTATTTATTTGACAACATATTTTTACAACAATGAGTACACTAAAGTTCGCATATAATCTTCCGAAGGTCCTCGTATCTAAACGAAAGGAAGTACATATTAAGCTCGTGGCCCGAAATGACTTGCTTACAAAAGTGTTCGCGACTTTTACCTCATCGGTAATAACACCATGGCCCACGACCGGGCAATGAATTATAGCAGCAACCTCTTTTCATGCATTCGAATTCTGTTATACCAGGATAGCCGCAGTCGTCACGTTCTGTTGCTTTGCGCAGACATTTTTCTAACGAAAATTCAACACAAACCAGCAGTAAAAACTTTAAGGATCGCGCATTATGTTATTTTGCGACGAATGTGGAGAGCGTACTTCTATGCTTACCTAGGCGGTGGTAGCACCACGGTCCACTTTGGTTTAGCAATTCACTATAACAACAGCCTTTCTTCTCGCATGCCCGCTTCGTTATGCCTGGATAACCACAATCATGACGTCTTGTTGCTGCTATTTTCCGGCATTTTTCTAAAATTACGGATGGAAGAGTACACAATGCTTTCAAAATACCTAATCAGTAAGAGCGGAACAACTTACCTTGCCTGTAATAACACCACGGTCCCTTTTCCTTGATCGCGTTGTAACAGCATCCTTTTTTGACGCAATCTGATTTGCTTATCCCAGGGTAACCACAATCTTCACGTTTGTTTGCTTCAATCATGGGACAGTTTGCTAGAGTATTTTGAGAAATAATTAGTGGCCCAAATTGTCAGTGTTAATGCCGAAAACATAGTCGAAAATTTACCTTTTCGATGATAACACCACGGGCCAGCCACCTTTAATTCGCCATAACAACATCCCTTTCTCAAGCAATCCAACGGACTAATTCCATGGTAGCCACAATCAACGCGCATTGACGCCTTTATGTTTCGACATTTTGCTATTACGAAACAAATTAGGTAGATTCACAACTAAAATGCAATGACAACCCCCTCAAGTGTAAGAAGCCGTATTACCTCCACATGTGTTGCAAAGCCTTGGGCAATGACTGGAAACGATTTTCTTTGAACAACTAGTTGATCTAACCACAGAGCACAAGATATTTCTGTTGCTGCAAACTCTTGTAGCTGAAAAATTAAGAACAAATGCAATTTTTTTATTATTGCGACGAAACATTGACGGCAATTGCAATGAAGAAGCATTAAAATACCTGTGGCAGCGGCAAAAGCCAAAACAACAAAACAAATCACGTAAATCTGATATTTCCTCATGATTCCGGCTCTTATTTCGTCGGTGCGCGAATCGTATTAGTCCAATTCATGTCAAAGCCTTCTTTATACGCTCTTTTCTCTCTAATTACTGTAATTAATGAGTGCTTATAATCAAGATGGCCGTTTACAAATTACAACGTAAATTCGCCTCCGGGGAAGATATTGTGCATGTAGCATTCACCGTTTAAACTCTTGTGGGTTTCGCTTTGAAATATGTTGACACGGTCTATGAAGATCATTGTTGATTGTTGAATAAACGGAAGGTTTTTATCGGAGTGGTGTAGGACTAGGGTGCACACGAATCACACACGAGTTATTCTTGTCTTCGGTGACCAAACCAACAATTCCCAATCATACATGCGTGTTATACTTTCAAGAGATCGTTCTTTCGCGGTGAAGGTGATATTCCCTTCAATTTCAATGAATATGAAACAAAAGAGCTAAATTCCATCAGAAGGATGCGTTGCCAATCCTAGATCATTGGATTGTTCATTATACGACGTTCTGACAATGTCTTGTTGTTTTAGATAACTCACATGTCGAAACTATTTTTGTTGCGTACTACATCACATCTAGAAGGTGTCCATTCACACAAGACACGGTCGATTTTGCGGATTTAAGTACCAATACGCGCTGCATCGTGCGCCTTTTTTGTCAGGGATGAAGAGATAAAAAAAAAGAATTTTCTAATATGCTTCAAAATTTACGTCAACGTAACCCTGTTTTGACAACTAGGGATACGTTTCCCTGTTTAACATGCTATTAACATTTCTTATTAAGAACAATGCTGGAGATGAGTAGTCGAAATGAAATACGTGCGTTTAACGTCACTGCTTCAATTGGACGTTAAGTATTTTTATCCCATGACTTTTCATTAATGCCCCTGCGCTGTCATTTATATACCCTCGATAACGGCTTGGTTATAAACGGCACTAGCGGGCCTTATACAGTATTATTTACTGATAGCTATTTTAAATCAGTATATACGGGAAATCCACAGCACTGATTGGGTAAAAGCCTCAACGACGAGCTTCATACAGCCCGGTGCAACTTTTGACCTTGTAACATACATATTAATAACTATAAATGCATACAAATAACATTGGAAAAAATAGCCAAACACATCCACACTGAAAAATGAAGTTGCAGTAAATCCTAAATCACGATTCACTCCGTCAGAATCAGAAAAACATGTTCCACGTTCGGTGTCGCAGATAAAAGAAAATGCTTTTAAAAACATTAACAGCACAATGAAAAACAAGCAAAACAACGTCGAATTTATGTGATAAACATGTATTTGAAAAATTGAAACAATAAAACTCAAATGGAAAGTTCTCTATTTTTTTTACAACCTTGTCATCTTACGAGAAATATTACTCTCGGTCAGCGTAGCGACCTCGCATGTTCGGTCTATGCTTTTGACCTCGCATAAACTTTCTCGGTACAGATAGACAAGTTATTTTATGTTGTATTAATAACGCCCGCAAAAGTAGCCTTTTTGTATTTAGATTTATGCTTTCCGTATCCGCCCTGACATTTTTGACTATCAAAATTGTGGCTCCGAATGAGACAGAATTGCCAAGTTGACAAAGTAGCAAAAAACGGCATTATCCGGTTAATAACGCCTTGGATAGAAATGCTCACGCCACGCTTGCACGGTTGCATTGCGATTCTGGGTATGGCGGCGCCAGAAGATTTCAGGCTTTACTAAATAACGCTTACTACTCCTTTCATCAAATACGGACACTCAAGGCACCCTATGCAATAATTCAAATGTGTTTGGCTGCAGCGACATGACAAAAAGAAAATTGGCAGTCAAATCATTCATCTCCTACTGGATCTTATTGGGAAGGAAAAGTTCATATATTAGAGGTATTTATTTGACAACATATTTTTACAACAATGAGTACACTAAAGTTCGCATATAATCTTCCGAAGGTCCTCGTATCTAAACGAAAGGAAGTACATATTAAGCTCGTGGCCCGAAATGACTTGCTTACAAAAGTGTTCGCGACTTTTACCTCATCGGTAATAACACCATGGCCCACGACCGGGCAATGAATTATAGCAGCAACCTCTTTTCATGCATTCGAATTCTGTTATACCAGGATAGCCGCAGTCGTCACGTTCTGTTGCTTTGCGCAGACATTTTTCTAACGAAAATTCAACACAAACCAGCAGTAAAAACTTTAAGGATCGCGCATTATGTTATTTTGCGACGAATGTGGAGAGCGTACTTCTATGCTTACCTAGGCGGTGGTAGCACCACGGTCCACTTTGGTTTAGCAATTCACTATAACAACAGCCTTTCTTCTCGCATGCCCGCTTCGTTATGCCTGGATAACCACAATCATGACGTCTTGTTGCTGCTATTTTCCGGCATTTTTCTAAAATTACGGATGGAAGAGTACACAATGCTTTCAAAATACCTAATCAGTAAGAGCGGAACAACTTACCTTGCCTGTAATAACACCACGGTCCCTTTTCCTTGATCGCGTTGTAACAGCATCCTTTTTTGACGCAATCTGATTTGCTTATCCCAGGGTAACCACAATCTTCACGTTTGTTTGCTTCAATCATGGGACAGTTTGCTAGAGTATTTTGAGAAATAATTAGTGGCCCAAATTGTCAGTGTTAATGCCGAAAACATAGTCGAAAATTTACCTTTTCGATGATAACACCACGGGCCAGCCACCTTTAATTCGCCATAACAACATCCCTTTCTCAAGCAATCCAACGGACTAATTCCATGGTAGCCACAATCAACGCGCATTGACGCCTTTATGTTTCGACATTTTGCTATTACGAAACAAATTAGGTAGATTCACAACTAAAATGCAATGACAACCCCCTCAAGTGTAAGAAGCCGTATTACCTCCACATGTGTTGCAAAGCCTTGGGCAATGACTGGAAACGATTTTCTTTGAACAACTAGTTGATCTAACCACAGAGCACAAGATATTTCTGTTGCTGCAAACTCTTGTAGCTGAAAAATTAAGAACAAATGCAATTTTTTTATTATTGCGACGAAACATTGACGGCAATTGCAATGAAGAAGCATTAAAATACCTGTGGCAGCGGCAAAAGCCAAAACAACAAAACAAATCACGTAAATCTGATATTTCCTCATGATTCCGGCTCTTATTTCGTCGGTGCGCGAATCGTATTAGTCCAATTCATGTCAAAGCCTTCTTTATACGCTCTTTTCTCTCTAATTACTGTAATTAATGAGTGCTTATAATCAAGATGGCCGTTTACAAATTACAACGTAAATTCGCCTCCGGGGAAGATATTGTGCATGTAGCATTCACCGTTTAAACTCTTGTGGGTTTCGCTTTGAAATATGTTGACACGGTCTATGAAGATCATTGTTGATTGTTGAATAAACGGAAGGTTTTTATCGGAGTGGTGTAGGACTAGGGTGCACACGAATCACACACGAGTTATTCTTGTCTTCGGTGACCAAACCAACAATTCCCAATCATACATGCGTGTTATACTTTCAAGAGATCGTTCTTTCGCGGTGAAGGTGATATTCCCTTCAATTTCAATGAATATGAAACAAAAGAGCTAAATTCCATCAGAAGGATGCGTTGCCAATCCTAGATCATTGGATTGTTCATTATACGACGTTCTGACAATGTCTTGTTGTTTTAGATAACTCACATGTCGAAACTATTTTTGTTGCGTACTACATCACATCTAGAAGGTGTCCATTCACACAAGACACGGTCGATTTTGCGGATTTAAGTACCAATACGCGCTGCATCGTGCGCCTTTTTTGTCAGGGATGAAGAGATAAAAAAAAAGAATTTTCTAATATGCTTCAAAATTTACGTCAACGTAACCCTGTTTTGACAACTAGGGATACGTTTCCCTGTTTAACATGCTATTAACATTTCTTATTAAGAACAATGCTGGAGATGAGGAGTCGAAATGAAATACGTGCGTTTAACGTCACTGCTTCAATTGGACGTTAAGTATTTTTATCCCATGACTTTTCATTAATGCCCCTGCGCTGTCATTTATATACCCTCGATAACGGCTTGGTTATAAACGGCACTAGCGGGCCTTATACAGTATTATTTACTGATAGCTATTTTAAATCAGTATATACGGGAAATCCACAGCACTGATTGGGTAAAAGCCTCAACGACGAGCTTCATACAGCCCGGTGCAACTTTTGACCTTGTAACATACATATTAATAACTATAAATGCATACAAATAACATTGGAAAAAATAGCCAAACACATCCACACTGAAAAATGAAGTTGCAGTAAATCCTAAATCACGATTCACTCCGTCAGAATCAGAAAAACATGTTCCACGTTCGGTGTCGCAGATAAAAGAAAATGCTTTTAAAAACATTAACAGCACAATGAAAAACAAGCAAAACAACGTCGAATTTATGTGATAAACATGTATTTGAAAAATTGAAACAATAAAACTCAAATGGAAAGTTCTCTATTTTTTTTACAACCTTGTCATCTTACGAGAAATATTATTCTCGGTCAGCGTAGCGACCTCGCATGTTCGGTCTATGCTTTTGACCTCGCATAAACTTTCTCGGTACAGATAGACAAGTTATTTTATGTTGTATTAATAACGCCCGCAAAAGTAGCCTTTTTGTATTTAGATTTATGCTTTCCGTATCCGCCCTGACATTTTTGACTATCAAAATTGTGGCTCCGAAAGAGACAGAATTGCCAAGTTGACAAAGTAGCAAAAAACGGCATTATCCGGTTAATAACGCCTTGGATAGAAATGCTCACGCCACGCTTGCACGGTTGCATTGCGATTCTGGGTATGGCGGCGCCAGAAGATTTCAGGCTTTACTAAATAACGCTTACTACTCCTTTCATCAAATACGGACACTCAAGGCACCCTATGCAATAATTCAAATGTGTTTGGCTGCAGCGACATGACAAAAAGAAAATTGGCAGTCAAATCATTCATCTCCTACTGGATCTTATTGGGAAGGAAAAGTTCATATATTAGAGGTATTTATTTGACAACATATTTTTACAACAATGAGTACACTAAAGTTCGCATATAATCTTCCGAAGGTCCTCGTATCTAAACGAAAGGAAGTACATATTAAGCTCGTGGCCCGAAATGACTTGCTTACAAAAGTGTTCGCGACTTTTACCTCATCGGTAATAACACCATGGCCCACGACCGGGCAATGAATTATAGCAGCAACCTCTTTTCATGCATTCGAATTCTGTTATGCCAGGATAGCCGCAGTCGTCACGTTCTGTTGCTTTGCGCAGACATTTTTCTAACGAAAATTCAACACAAACCAGCAGTAAAAACTTTAAGGATCGCGCATTATGTTATTTTGCGACGAATGTGGAGAGCGTACTTCTATGCTTACCTAGGCGGTGGTAGCACCACGGTCCACTTTGGTTTAGCAATTCACTATAACAACAGCCTTTCTTCTCGCATGCCCGCTTCGTTATGCCTGGATAACCACAATCATGACGTCTTGTTGCTGCTATTTTCCGGCATTTTTCTAAAATTACGGATGGAAGAGTACACAATGCTTTCAAAATACCTAATCAGTAAGAGCGGAACAACTTACCTTGCCTGTAATAACACCACGGTCCCTTTTCCTTGATCGCGTTGTAACAGCATCCTTTTTTGACGCAATCTGATTTGCTTATCCCAGGGTAACCACAATCTTCACGTTTGTTTGCTTCAATCATGGGACAGTTTGCTAGAGTATTTTGAGAAATAATTAGTGGCCCAAATTGTCAGTGTTAATGCCGAAAACATAGTCGAAAATTTACCTTTTCGATGATAACACCACGGGCCAGCCACCTTTAATTCGCCATAACAACATCCCTTTCTCAAGCAATCCAACGGACTAATTCCATGGTAGCCACAATCAACGCGCATTGACGCCTTTATGTTTCGACATTTTGCTATTACGAAACAAATTAGGTAGATTCACAACTAAAATGCAATGACAACCCCCTCAAGTGTAAGAAGCCGTATTACCTCCACATGTGTTGCAAAGCCTTGGGCAATGACTGGAAACGATTTTCTTTGAACAACTAGTTGATCTAACCACAGAGCACAAGATATTTCTGTTGCTGCAAACTCTTGTAGCTGAAAAATTAAGAACAAATGCAATTTTTTTATTATTGCGACGAAACATTGACGGCAATTGCAATGAAGAAGCATTAAAATACCTGTGGCAGCGGCAAAAGCCAAAACAACAAAACAAATCACGTAAATCTGATATTTCCTCATGATTCCGGCTCTTATTTCGTCGGTGCGCGAATCGTATTAGTCCAATTCATGTCAAAGCCTTCTTTATACGCTCTTTTCTCTCTAATTACTGTAATTAATGAGTGCTTATAATCAAGATGGCCGTTTACAAATTACAACGTAAATTCGCCTCCGGGGAAGATATTGTGCATGTAGCATTCACCGTTTAAACTCTTGTGGGTTTCGCTTTGAAATATGTTGACACGGTCTATGAAGATCATTGTTGATTGTTGAATAAACGGAAGGTTTTTATCGGAGTGGTGTAGGACTAGGGTGCACACGAATCACACACGAGTTATTCTTGTCTTCGGTGACCAAACCAACAATTCCCAATCATACATGCGTGTTATACTTTCAAGAGATCGTTCTTTCGCGGTGAAGGTGATATTCCCTTCAATTTCAATGAATATGAAACAAAAGAGCTAAATTCCATCAGAAGGATGCGTTGCCAATCCTAGATCATTGGATTGTTCATTATACGACGTTCTGACAATGTCTTGTTGTTTTAGATAACTCACATGTCGAAACTATTTTTGTTGCGTACTACATCACATCTAGAAGGTGTCCATTCACACAAGACACGGTCGATTTTGCGGATTTAAGTACCAATACGCGCTGCATCGTGCGCCTTTTTTGTCAGGGATGAAGAGATAAAAAAAAAGAATTTTCTAATATGCTTCAAAATTTACGTCAACGTAACCCTGTTTTGACAACTAGGGATACGTTTCCCTGTTTAACATACTATTAACATTTCTTATTAAGAACAATGCTGGAGATGAGTAGTCGAAATGAAATACGTGCGTTTAACGTCACTGCTTCAATTGGACGTTAAGTATTTTTATCCCATGACTTTTCATTAATGCCCCTGCGCTGTCATTTATATACCCTCGATAACGGCTTGGTTATAAACGGCACTAGCGGGCCTTATACAGTATTATTTACTGATAGCTATTTTAAATCAGTATATACGGGAAATCCACAGCACTGATTGGGTAAAAGCCTCAACGACGAGCTTCATACAGCCCGGTGCAACTTTTGACCTTGTAACATACATATTAATAACTATAAATGCATACAAATAACATTGGAAAAAATAGCCAAACACATCCACACTGAAAAATGAAGTTGCAGTAAATCCTAAATCACGATTCACTCCGTCAGAATCAGAAAAACATGTTCCACGTTCGGTGTCGCAGATAAAAGAAAATGCTTTTAAAAACATTAACAGCACAATGAAAAACAAGCAAAACAACGTCGAATTTATGTGATAAACATGTATTTGAAAAATTGAAACAATAAAACTCAAATGGAAAGTTCTCTATTTTTTTTACAACCTTGTCATCTTACGAGAAATATTACTCTCGGTCAGCGTAGCGACCTCGCATGTTCGGTCTATGCTTTTGACCTCGCATAAACTTTCTCGGTACAGATAGACAAGTTATTTTATGTTGTATTAATAACGCCCGCAAAAGTAGCCTTTTTGTATTTAGATTTATGCTTTCCGTATCCGCCCTGACATTTTTGACTATCAAAATTGTGGCTCCGAATGAGACAGAATTGCCAAGTTGACAAAGTAGCAAAAAACGGCATTATCCGGTTAATAACGCCTTGGATAGAAATGCTCACGCCACGCTTGCACGGTTGCATTGCGATTCTGGGTATGGCGGCGCCAGAAGATTTCAGGCTTTACTAAATAACGCTTACTACTCCTTTCATCAAATACGGACACTCAAGGCACCCTATGCAATAATTCAAATGTGTTTGGCTGCAGCGACATGACAAAAAGAAAATTGGCAGTCAAATCATTCATCTCCTACTGGATCTTATTGGGAAGGAAAAGTTCATATATTAGAGGTATTTATTTGACAACATATTTTTACAACAATGAGTACACTAAAGTTCGCATATAATCTTCCGAAGGTCCTCGTATCTAAACGAAAGGAAGTACATATTAAGCTCGTGGCCCGAAATGACTTGCTTACAAAAGTGTTCGCGACTTTTACCTCATCGGTAATAACACCATGGCCCACGACCGGGCAATGAATTATAGCAGCAACCTCTTTTCATGCATTCGAATTCTGTTATACCAGGATAGCCGCAGTCGTCACGTTCTGTTGCTTTGCGCAGACATTTTTCTAACGAAAATTCAACACAAACCAGCAGTAAAAACTTTAAGGATCGCGCATTATGTTATTTTGCGACGAATGTGGAGAGCGTACTTCTATGCTTACCTAGGCGGTGGTAGCACCACGGTCCACTTTGGTTTAGCAATTCACTATAACAACAGCCTTTCTTCTCGCATGCCCGCTTCGTTATGCCTGGATAACCACAATCATGACGTCTTGTTGCTGCTATTTTCCGGCATTTTTCTAAAATTACGGATGGAAGAGTACACAATGCTTTCAAAATACCTAATCAGTAAGAGCGGAACAACTTACCTTACCTGTAATAACACCACGGTCCCTTTTCCTTGATCGCGTTGTAACAGCATCCTTTTTTGACGCAATCTGATTTGCTTATCCCAGGGTAACCACAATCTTCACGTTTGTTTGCTTCAATCATGGGACAGTTTGCTAGAGTATTTTGAGAAATAATTAGTGGCCCAAATTGTCAGTGTTAATGCCGAAAACATAGTCGAAAATTTACCTTTTCGATGATAACACCACGGGCCAGCCACCTTTAATTCGCCATAACAACATCCCTTTCTCAAGCAATCCAACGGACTAATTCCATGGTAGCCACAATCAACGCGCATTGACGCCTTTATGTTTCGACATTTTGCTATTACGAAACAAATTAGGTAGATTCACAACTAAAATGCAATGACAACCCCCTCAAGTGTAAGAAGCCGTATTACCTCCACATGTGTTGCAAAGCCTTGGGCAATGACTGGAAACGATTTTCTTTGAACAACTAGTTGATCTAACCACAGAGCACAAGATATTTCTGTTGCTGCAAACTCTTGTAGCTGAAAAATTAAGAACAAATGCAATTTTTTTATTATTGCGACGAAACATTGACGGCAATTGCAATGAAGAAGCATTAAAATACCTGTGGCAGCGGCAAAAGCCAAAACAACAAAACAAATCACGTAAATCTGATATTTCCTCATGATTCCGGCTCTTATTTCGTCGGTGCGCGAATCGTATTAGTCCAATTCATGTCAAAGCCTTCTTTATACGCTCTTTTCTCTCTAATTACTGTAATTAATGAGTGCTTATAATCAAGATGGCCGTTTACAAATTACAACGTAAATTCGCCTCCGGGGAAGATATTGTGCATGTAGCATTCACCGTTTAAACTCTTGTGGGTTTCGCTTTGAAATATGTTGACACGGTCTATGAAGATCATTGTTGATTGTTGAATAAACGGAAGGTTTTTATCGGAGTGGTGTAGGACTAGGGTGCACACGAATCACACACGAGTTATTCTTGTCTTCGGTGACCAAACCAACAATTCCCAATCATACATGCGTGTTATACTTTCAAGAGATCGTTCTTTCGCGGTGAAGGTGATATTCCCTTCAATTTCAATGAATATGAAACAAAAGAGCTAAATTCCATCAGAAGGATGCGTTGCCAATCCTAGATCATTGGATTGTTCATTATACGACGTTCTGACAATGTCTTGTTGTTTTAGATAACTCACATGTCGAAACTATTTTTGTTGCGTACTACATCACATCTAGAAGGTGTCCATTCACACAAGACACGGTCGATTTTGCGGATTTAAGTACCAATACGCGCTGCATCGTGCGCCTTTTTTGTCAGGGATGAAGAGATAAAAAAAAAGAATTTTCTAATATGCTTCAAAATTTACGTCAACGTAACCCTGTTTTGACAACTAGGGATACGTTTCCCTGTTTAACATGCTATTAACATTTCTTATTAAGAACAATGCTGGAGATGAGGAGTCGAAATGAAATACGTGCGTTTAACGTCACTGCTTCAATTGGACGTTAAGTATTTTTATCCCATGACTTTTCATTAATGCCCCTGCGCTGTCATTTATATACCCTCGATAACGGCTTGGTTATAAACGGCACTAGCGGGCCTTATACAGTATTATTTACTGATAGCTATTTTAAATCAGTATATACGGGAAATCCACAGCACTGATTGGGTAAAAGCCTCAACGACGAGCTTCATACAGCCCGGTGCAACTTTTGACCTTGTAACATACATATTAATAACTATAAATGCATACAAATAACATTGGAAAAAATAGCCAAACACATCCACACTGAAAAATGAAGTTGCAGTAAATCCTAAATCACGATTCACTCCGTCAGAATCAGAAAAACATGTTCCACGTTCGGTGTCGCAGATAAAAGAAAATGCTTTTAAAAACATTAACAGCACAATGAAAAACAAGCAAAACAACGTCGAATTTATGTGATAAACATGTATTTGAAAAATTGAAACAATAAAACTCAAATGGAAAGTTCTCTATTTTTTTTACAACCTTGTCATCTTACGAGAAATATTACTCTCGGTCAGCGTAGCGACCTCGCATGTTCGGTCTATGCTTTTGACCTCGCATAAACTTTCTCGGTACAGATAGACAAGTTATTTTATGTTGTATTAATAACGCCCGCAAAAGTAGCCTTTTTGTATTTAGATTTATGCTTTCCGTATCCGCCCTGACATTTTTGACTATCAAAATTGTGGCTCCGAATGAGACAGAATTGCCAAGTTGACAAAGTAGCAAAAAACGGCTTTATCCGGTTAAAAACGCCTTGGATAGAAATGCTCACGCCACGCTTGCACGGTTGCATTGCGATTCTGGGTATGGCGGCGCCAGAAGATTTCAGGCTTTACTAAATAACGCTTACTACTCCTTTCATCAAATACGGACACTCAAGGCACCCTATGCAATAATTCAAATGTGTTTGGCTGCAACGACATGACAAAAAGAAAATTGGCAGTCAAATCATTCATCTCCTACTGGATCTTATTGGGAAGGAAAAGTTCATATATTAGAGGTATTTATTTGACAACATATTTTTACAACAATGAGTACACTAAAGTTCGCATATAATCTTCCGAAGGTCCTCGTATCTAAACGAAAGGAAGTACATATTAAGCTCGTGGCCCGAAATGACTTGCTTACAAAAGTGTTCGCGACTTTTACCTCATCGGTAATAACACCATGGCCCACGACCGGGCAATGAATTATAGCAGCAACCTCTTTTCATGCATTCGAATTCTGTTATACCAGGATAGCCGCAGTCGTCACGTTCTGTTGCTTTGCGCAGACATTTTTCTAACGAAAATTCAACACAAACCAGCAGTAAAAACTTTAAGGATCGCGCATTATGTTATTTTGCGACGAATGTGGAGAGCGTACTTCTATGCTTACCTAGGCGGTGGTAGCACCACGGTCCACTTTGGTTTAGCAATTCACTATAACAACAGCCTTTCTTCTCGCATGCCCGCTTCGTTATGCCTGGATAACCACAATCATGACGTCTTGTTGCTGCTATTTTCCGGCATTTTTCTAAAATTACGGATGGAAGAGTACACAATGCTTTCAAAATACCTAATCAGTAAGAGCGGAACAACTTACCTTGCCTGTAATAACACCACGGTCCCTTTTCCTTGATCGCGTTGTAACAGCATCCTTTTTTGACGCAATCTGATTTGCTTATCCCAGGGTAACCACAATCTTCACGTTTGTTTGCTTCAATCATGGGACAGTTTGCTAGAGTATTTTGAGAAATAATTAGTGGCCCAAATTGTCAGTGTTAATGCCGAAAACATAGTCGAAAATTTACCTTTTCGATGATAACACCACGGGCCAGCCACCTTTAATTCGCCATAACAACATCCCTTTCTCAAGCAATCCAACGGACTAATTCCATGGTAGCCACAATCAACGCGCATTGACGCCTTTATGTTTCGACATTTTGCTATTACGAAACAAATTAGGTAGATTCACAACTAAAATGCAATGACAACCCCCTCAAGTGTAAGAAGCCGTATTACCTCCACATGTGTTGCAAAGCCTTGGGCAATGACTGGAAACGATTTTCTTTGAACAACTAGTTGATCTAACCACAGAGCACAAGATATTTCTGTTGCTGCAAACTCTTGTAGCTGAAAAATTAAGAACAAATGCAATTTTTTTATTATTGCGACGAAACATTGACGGCAATTGCAATGAAGAAGCATTAAAATACCTGTGGCAGCGGCAAAAGCCAAAACAACAAAACAAATCACGTAAATCTGATATTTCCTCATGATTCCGGCTCTTATTTCGTCGGTGCGCGAATCGTATTAGTCCAATTCATGTCAAAGCCTTCTTTATACGCTCTTTTCTCTCTAATTACTGTAATTAATGAGTGCTTATAATCAAGATGGCCGTTTACAAATTACAACGTAAATTCGCCTCCGGGGAAGATATTGTGCATGTAGCATTCACCGTTTAAACTCTTGTGGGTTTCGCTTTGAAATATGTTGACACGGTCTATGAAGATCATTGTTGATTGTTGAATAAACGGAAGGTTTTTATCGGAGTGGTGTAGGACTAGGGTGCACACGAATCACACACGAGTTATTCTTGTCTTCGGTGACCAAACCAACAATTCCCAATCATACATGCGTGTTATACTTTCAAGAGATCGTTCTTTCGCGGTGAAGGTGATATTCCCTTCAATTTCAATGAATATGAAACAAAAGAGCTAAATTCCATCAGAAGGATGCGTTGCCAATCCTAGATCATTGGATTGTTCATTATACGACGTTCTGACAATGTCTTGTTGTTTTAGATAACTCACATGTCGAAACTATTTTTGTTGCGTACTACATCACATCTAGAAGGTGTCCATTCACACAAGACACGGTCGATTTTGCGGATTTAAGTACCAATACGCGCTGCATCGTGCGCCTTTTTTGTCAGGGATGAAGAGATAAAAAAAAAGAATTTTCTAATATGCTTCAAAATTTACGTCAACGTAACCCTGTTTTGACAACTAGGGATACGTTTCCCTGTTTAACATGCTATTAACATTTCTTATTAAGAACAATGCTGGAGATGAGTAGTCGAAATGAAATACGTGCGTTTAACGTCACTGCTTCAATTGGACGTTAAGTATTTTTATCCCATGACTTTTCATTAATGCCCCTGCGCTGTCATTTATATACCCTCGATAACGGCTTGGTTATAAACGGCACTAGCGGGCCTTATACAGTATTATTTACTGATAGCTATTTTAAATCAGTATATACGGGAAATCCACAGCACTGATTGGGTAAATGCCTCAACGACGAGCTTCATACAGCCCGGTGCAACTTTTGACCTTGTAACATACATATTAATAACTATAAATGCATACAAATAACATTGGAAAAAATAGCCAAACACATCCACACTGAAAAATGAAGTTGCAGTAAATCCTAAATCACGATTCACTCCGTCAGAATCAGAAAAACATGTTCCACGTTCGGTGTCGCAGATAAAAGAAAATGCTTTTAAAAACATTAACAGCACAATGAAAAACAAGCAAAACAACGTCGAATTTATGTGATAAACATGTATTTGAAAAATTGAAACAATAAAACTCAAATGGAAAGTTCTCTATTTTTTTTACAACCTTGTCATCTTACGAGAAATATTACTCTCGGTCAGCGTAGCGACCTCGCATGTTCGGTCTATGCTTTTGACCTCGCATAAACTTTCTCGGTACAGATAGACAAGTTATTTTATGTTGTATTAATAACGCCCGCAAAAGTAGCCTTTTTGTATTTAGATTTATGCTTTCCGTATCCGCCCTGACATTTTTGACTATCAAAATTGTGGCTCCGAATGAGACAGAATTGCCAAGTTGACAAAGTAGCAAAAAACGGCTTTATCCGGTTAAAAACGCCTTGGATAGAAATGCTCACGCCACGCTTGCACGGTTGCATTGCGATTCTGGGTATGGCGGCGCCAGAAGATTTCAGGCTTTACTAAATAACGCTTACTACTCCTTTCATCAAATACGGACACTCAAGGCACCCTATGCAATAATTCAAATGTGTTTGGCTGCAGCGACATGACAAAAAGAAAATTGGCAGTCAAATCATTCATCTCCTACTGGATCTTATTGGGAAGGAAAAGTTCATATATTAGAGGTATTTATTTGACAACATATTTTTACAACAATGAGTACACTAAAGTTCGCATATAATCTTCCGAAGGTCCTCGTATCTAAACGAAAGGAAGTACATATTAAGCTCGTGGCCCGAAATGACTTGCTTACAAAAG
Organism: Hydractinia symbiolongicarpus; assembly: GCF_029227915.1. Classification (NCBI taxonomy): domain Eukaryota; kingdom Metazoa; phylum Cnidaria; class Hydrozoa; order Anthoathecata; family Hydractiniidae; genus Hydractinia; species Hydractinia symbiolongicarpus. The sequence continues at coordinate 4,101,856 of NC_079877.1, forward strand.
TGTTCGCGACTTTTACCTCATCGGTAATAACACCATGGCCCACGACCGGGCAATGAATTATAGCAGCAACCTCTTTTCATGCATTCGAATTCTGTTATACCAGGATAGCCGCAGTCGTCACGTTCTGTTGCTTTGCGCAGACATTTTTCTAACGAAAATTCAACACAAACCAGCAGTAAAAACTTTAAGGATCGCGCATTATGTTATTTTGCGACGAATGTGGAGAGCGTACTTCTATGCTTACCTAGGCGGTGGTAGCACCACGGTCCACTTTGGTTTAGCAATTCACTATAACAACAGCCTTTCTTCTCGCATGCCCGCTTCGTTATGCTTGGATAACCACAATCATGACGTCTTGTTGCTGCTATTTTCCGGCATTTTTCTAAAATTACGGATGGAAGAGTACACAATGCTTTCAAAATACCTAATCAGTAAGAGCGGAACAACTTACCTTGCCTGTAATAACACCACGGTCCCTTTTCCTTGATCGCGTTGTAACAGCATCCTTTTTTGACGCAATCTGATTTGCTTATCCCAGGGTAACCACAATCTTCACGTTTGTTTGCTTCAATCATGGGACAGTTTGCTAGAGTATTTTGAGAAATAATTAGTGGCCCAAATTGTCAGTGTTAATGCCGAAAACATAGTCGAAAATTTACCTTTTCGATGATAACACCACGGGCCAGCCACCTTTAATTCGCCATAACAACATCCCTTTCTCAAGCAATCCAACGGACTAATTCCATGGTAGCCACAATCAACGCGCATTGACGCCTTTATGTTTCGACATTTTGCTATTACGAAACAAATTAGGTAGATTCACAACTAAAATGCAATGACAATCCCCTCAAGTGTAAGAAGCCGTATTACCTCCACATGTGTTGCAAAGCCTTGGGCAATGACTGGAAACGATTTTCTTTGAACAACTAGTTGATCTAACCACAGAGCACAAGATATTTCTGTTGCTGCAAACTCTTGTAGCTGAAAAATTAAGAACAAATGCAATTTTTTTATTATTGCGACGAAACATTGACGGCAATTGCAATGAAGAAGCATTAAAATACCTGTGGCAGCGGCAAAAGCCAAAACAACAAAACAAATCACGTAAATCTGATATTTCCTCATGATTCCGGCTCTTATTTCGTCGGTGCGCGAATCGTATTAGTCCAATTCATGTCAAAGCCTTCTTTATACGCTCTTTTCTCTCTAATTACTGTAATTAATGAGTGCTTATAATCAAGATGGCCGTTTACAAATTACAACGTAAATTCGCCTCCGGGGAAGATATTGTGCATGTAGCATTCACCGTTTAAACTCTTGTGGGTTTCGCTTTGAAATATGTTGACACGGTCTATGAAGATCATTGTTGATTGTTGAATAAACGGAAGGTTTTTATCGGAGTGGTGTAGGACTAGGGTGCACACGAATCACACACGAGTTATTCTTGTCTTCGGTGACCAAACCAACAATTCCCAATCATACATGCGTGTTATACTTTCAAGAGATCGTTCTTTCGCGGTGAAGGTGATATTCCCTTCAATTTCAATGAATATGAAACAAAAGAGCTAAATTCCATCAGAAGGATGCGTTGCCAATCCTAGATCATTGGATTGTTCATTATACGACGTTCTGACAATGTCTTGTTGTTTTAGATAACTCACATGTCGAAACTATTTTTGTTGCGTACTACATCACATCTAGAAGGTGTCCATTCACACAAGACACGGTCGATTTTGCGGATTTAAGTACCAATACGCGCTGCATCGTGCGCCTTTTTTGTCAGAGATGAAGAGATAAAAAAAAAGAATTTTCTAATATGCTTCAAAATTTACGTCAACGTAACCCTGTTTTGACAACTAGGGATACGTTTCCCTGTTTAACATGCTATTAACATTTCTTATTAAGAACAATGCTGGAGATGAGTAGTCGAAATGAAATACGTGCGTTTAACGTCACTGCTTCAATTGGACGTTAAGTATTTTTATCCCATGACTTTTCATTAATGCCCCTGCGCTGTCATTTATATACCCTCGATAACGGCTTGGTTATAAACGGCACTAGCGGGCCTTATACAGTATTATTTACTGATAGCTATTTTAAATCAGTATATACGGGAAATCCACAGCACTGATTGGGTAAAAGCCTCAACGACGAGCTTCATACAGCCCGGTGCAACTTTTGACCTTGTAACATACATATTAATAACTATAAATGCATACAAATAACATTGGAAAAAATAGCCAAACACATCCACACTGAAAAATGAAGTTGCAGTAAATCCTAAATCACGATTCACTCCGTCAGAATCAGAAAAACATGTTCCACGTTCGGTGTCGCAGATAAAAGAAAATGCTTTTAAAAACATTAACAGCACAATGAAAAACAAGCAAAACAACGTCGAATTTATGTGATAAACATGTATTTGAAAAATTGAAACAATAAAACTCAAATGGAAAGTTCTCTATTTTTTTTACAACCTTGTCATCTTACGAGAAATATTACTCTCGGTCAGCGTAGCGACCTCGCATGTTCGGTCTATGCTTTTGACCTCGCATAAACTTTCTCGGTACAGATAGACAAGTTATTTTATGTTGTATTAATAACGCCCGCAAAAGTAGCCTTTTTGTATTTAGATTTATGCTTTCCGTATCCGCCCTGACATTTTTGACTATCAAAATTGTGGCTCCGAATGAGACAGAATTGCCAAGTTGACAAAGTAGCAAAAAACGGCATTATCCGGTTAATAACGCCTTGGATAGAAATGCTCACGCCACGCTTGCACGGTTGCATTGCGATTCTGGGTATGGCGGCGCCAGAAGATTTCAGGCTTTACTAAATAACGCTTACTACTCCTTTCATCAAATACGGACACTCAAGGCACCCTATGCAATAATTCAAATGTGTTTGGCTGCAGCGACATGACAAAAAGAAAATTGGCAGTCAAATCATTCATCTCCTACTGGATCTTATTGGGAAGGAAAAGTTCATATATTAGAGGTATTTATTTGACAACATATTTTTACAACAATGAGTACACTAAAGTTCGCATATAATCTTCCGAAGGTCCTCGTATCTAAACGAAAGGAAGTACATATTAAGCTCGTGGCCCGAAATGACTTGCTTACAAAAGTGTTCGCAACTTTTACCTCATCGGTAATAACACCATGGCCCACGACCGGGCAATGAATTATAGCAGCAACCTCTTTTCATGCATTCGAATTCTGTTATACCAGGATAGCCGCAGTCGTCACGTTCTGTTGCTTTGCGCAGACATTTTTCTAACGAAAATTCAACACAAACCAGCAGTAAAAACTTTAAGGATCGCGCATTATGTTATTTTGCGACGAATGTGGAGAGCGTACTTCTATGCTTACCTAGGCGGTGGTAGCACCACGGTCCACTTTGGTTTAGCAATTCACTATAACAACAGCCTTTCTTCTCGCATGCCCGCTTCGTTATGCCTGGATAACCACAATCATGACGTCTTGTTGCTGCTATTTTCCGGCATTTTTCTAAAATTACGGATGGAAGAGTACACAATGCTTTCAAAATACCTAATCAGTAAGAGCGGAACAACTTACCTTGCCTGTAATAACACCACGGTCCCTTTTCCTTGATCGCGTTGTAACAGCATCCTTTTTTGACGCAATCTGATTTGCTTATCCCAGGGTAACCACAATCTTCACGTTTGTTTGCTTCAATCATGGGACAGTTTGCTAGAGTATTTTGAGAAATAATTAGTGGCCCAAATTGTCAGTGTTAATGCCGAAAACATAGTCGAAAATTTACCTTTTCGATGATAACACCACGGGCCAGCCACCTTTAATTCGCCATAACAACATCCCTTTCTCAAGCAATCCAACGGACTAATTCCATGGTAGCCACAATCAACGCGCATTGACGCCTTTATGTTTCGACATTTTGCTATTACGAAACAAATTAGGTAGATTCACAACTAAAATGCAATGACAACCCCCTCAAGTGTAAGAAGCCGTATTACCTCCACATGTGTTGCAAAGCCTTGGGCAATGACTGGAAACGATTTTCTTTGAACAACTAGTTGATCTAACCACAGAGCACAAGATATTTCTGTTGCTGCAAACTCTTGTAGCTGAAAAATTAAGAACAAATGCAATTTTTTTATTATTGCGACGAAACATTGACGGCAATTGCAATGAAGAAGCATTAAAATACCTGTGGCAGCGGCAAAAGCCAAAACAACAAAACAAATCACGTAAATCTGATATTTCCTCATGATTCCGGCTCTTATTTCGTCGGTGCGCGAATCGTATTAGTCCAATTCATGTCAAAGCCTTCTTTATACGCTCTTTTCTCTCTAATTACTGTAATTAATGAGTGCTTATAATCAAGATGGCCGTTTACAAATTACAACGTAAATTCGCCTCCGGGGAAGATATTGTGCATGTAGCATTCACCGTTTAAACTCTTGTGGGTTTCGCTTTGAAATATGTTGACACGGTCTATGAAGATCATTGTTGATTGTTGAATAAACGGAAGGTTTTTATCGGAGTGGTGTAGGACTAGGGTGCACACGAATCACACACGAGTTATTCTTGTCTTCGGTGACCAAACCAACAATTCCCAATCATACATGCGTGTTATACTTTCAAGAGATCGTTCTTTCGCGGTGAAGGTGATATTCCCTTCAATTTCAATGAATATGAAACAAAAGAGCTAAATTCCATCAGAAGGATGCGTTGCCAATCCTAGATCATTGGATTGTTCATTATACGACGTTCTGACAATGTCTTGTTGTTTTAGATAACTCACATGTCGAAACTATTTTTGTTGCGTACTACATCACATCTAGAAGGTGTCCATTCACACAAGACACGGTCGATTTTGCGGATTTAAGTACCAATACGCGCTGCATCGTGCGCCTTTTTTGTCAGGGATGAAGAGATAAAAAAAAAGAATTTTCTAATATGCTTCAAAATTTACGTCAACGTAACCCTGTTTTGACAACTAGGGATACGTTTCCCTGTTTAACATGCTATTAACATTTCTTATTAAGAACAATGCTGGAGATGAGTAGTCGAAATGAAATACGTGCGTTTAACGTCACTGCTTCAATTGGACGTTAAGTATTTTTATCCCATGACTTTTCATTAATGCCCCTGCGCTGTCATTTATATACCCTCGATAACGGCTTGGTTATAAACGGCACTAGCGGGCCTTATACAGTATTATTTACTGATAGCTATTTTAAATCAGTATATACGGGAAATCCACAGCACTGATTGGGTAAAAGCCTCAACGACGAGCTTCATACAGCCCGGAGCAACTTTTGACCTTGTAACATACATATTAATAACTATAAATGCATACAAATAACATTGGAAAAAATAGCCAAACACATCCACACTGAAAAATGAAGTTGCAGTAAATCCTAAATCACGATTCACTCCGTCAGAATCAGAAAAACATGTTCCACGTTCGGTGTCGCAGATAAAAGAAAATGCTTTTAAAAACATTAACAGCACAATGAAAAACAAGCAAAACAACGTCGAATTTATGTGATAAACATGTATTTGAAAAATTGAAACAATAAAACTCAAATGGAAAGTTCTCTATTTTTTTTACAACCTTGTCATCTTACGAGAAATATTACTCTCGGTCAGCGTAGCGACCTCGCATGTTCGGTCTATGCTTTTGACCTCGCATAAACTTTCTCGGTACAGATAGACAAGTTATTTTATGTTGTATTAATAACGCCCGCAAAAGTAGCCTTTTTGTATTTAGATTTATGCTTTCCGTATCCGCCCTGACATTTTTGACTATCAAAATTGTGGCTCCGAATGAGACAGAATTGCCAAGTTGACAAAGTAGCAAAAAACGGCATTATCCGGTTAATAACGCCTTGGATAGAAATGCTCACGCCACGCTTGCACGGTTGCATTGCGATTCTGGGTATGGCGGCGCCAGAAGATTTCAGGCTTTACTAAATAACGCTTACTACTCCTTTCATCAAATACGGACACTCAAGGCACCCTATGCAATAATTCAAATGTGTTTGGCTGCAGCGACATGACAAAAAGAAAATTGGCAGTCAAATCATTCATCTCCTACTGGATCTTATTGGGAAGGAAAAGTTCATATATTAGAGGTATTTATTTGACAACATATTTTTACAACAATGAGTACACTAAAGTTCGCATATAATCTTCCGAAGGTCCTCGTATCTAAACGAAAGGAAGTACATATTAAGCTCGTGGCCCGAAATGACTTGCTTACAAAAGTGTTCGCGACTTTTACCTCATCGGTAATAACACCATGGCCCACGACCGGGCAATGAATTATAGCAGCAACCTCTTTTCATGCATTCGAATTCTGTTATGCCAGGATAGCCGCAGTCGTCACGTTCTGTTGCTTTGCGCAGACATTTTTCTAACGAAAATTCAACACAAACCAGCAGTAAAAACTTTAAGGATCGCGCATTATGTTATTTTGCGACGAATGTGGAGAGCGTACTTCTATGCTTACCTAGGCGGTGGTAGCACCACGGTCCACTTTGGTTTAGCAATTCACTATAACAACAGCCTTTCTTCTCGCATGCCCGCTTCGTTATGCCTGGATAACCACAATCATGACGTCTTGTTGCTGCTATTTTCCGGCATTTTTCTAAAATTACGGATGGAAGAGTACACAATGCTTTCAAAATACCTAATCAGTAAGAGCGGAACAACTTACCTTGCCTGTAATAACACCACGGTCCCTTTTCCTTGATCGCGTTGTAACAGCATCCTTTTTTGACGCAATCTGATTTGCTTATCCCAGGGTAACCACAATCTTCACGTTTGTTTGCTTCAATCATGGGACAGTTTGCTAGAGTATTTTGAGAAATAATTAGTGGCCCAAATTGTCAGTGTTAATGCCGAAAACATAGTCGAAAATTTACCTTTTCGATGATAACACCACGGGCCAGCCACCTTTAATTCGCCATAACAACATCCCTTTCTCAAGCAATCCAACGGACTAATTCCATGGTAGCCACAATCAACGCGCATTGACGCCTTTATGTTTCGACATTTTGCTATTACGAAACAAATTAGGTAGATTCACAACTAAAATGCAATGACAACCCCCTCAAGTGTAAGAAGCCGTATTACCTCCACATGTGTTGCAAAGCCTTGGGCAATGACTGGAAACGATTTTCTTTGAACAACTAGTTGATCTAACCACAGAGCACAAGATATTTCTGTTGCTGCAAACTCTTGTAGCTGAAAAGTTAAGAACAAATGCAATTTTTTTATTATTGCGACGAAACATTGACGGCAATTGCAATGAAGAAGCATTAAAATACCTGTGGCAGCGGCAAAAGCCAAAACAACAAAACAAATCACGTAAATCTGATATTTCCTCATGATTCCGGCTCTTATTTCGTCGGTGCGCGAATCGTATTAGTCCAATTCATGTCAAAGCCTTCTTTATACGCTCTTTTCTCTCTAATTACTGTAATTAATGAGTGCTTATAATCAAGATGGCCGTTTACAAATTACAACGTAAATTCGCCTCCGGGGAAGATATTGTGCATGTAGCATTCACCGTTTAAACTCTTGTGGGTTTCGCTTTGAAATATGTTGACACGGTCTATGAAGATCATTGTTGATTGTTGAATAAACGGAAGGTTTTTATCGGAGTGGTGTAGGACTAGGGTGCACACGAATCACACACGAGTTATTCTTGTCTTCGGTGACCAAACCAACAATTCCCAATCATACATGCGTGTTATACTTTCAAGAGATCGTTCTTTCGCGGTGAAGGTGATATTCCCTTCAATTTCAATGAATATGAAACAAAAGAGCTAAATTCCATCAGAAGGATGCGTTGCCAATCCTAGATCATTGGATTGTTCATTATACGACGTTCTGACAATGTCTTGTTGTTTTAGATAACTCACATGTCGAAACTATTTTTGTTGCGTACTACATCACATCTAGAAGGTGTCCATTCACACAAGACACGGTCGATTTTGCGGATTTAAGTACCAATACGCGCTGCATCGTGCGCCTTTTTTGTCAGAGATGAAGAGATAAAAAAAAAGAATTTTCTAATATGCTTCAAAATTTACGTCAACGTAACCCTGTTTTGACAACTAGGGATACGTTTCCCTGTTTAACATGCTATTAACATTTCTTATTAAGAACAATGCTGGAGATGAGTAGTCGAAATGAAATACGTGCGTTTAACGTCACTGCTTCAATTGGACGTTAAGTATTTTTATCCCATGACTTTTCATTAATGCCCCTGCGCTGTCATTTATATACCCTCGATAACGGCTTGGTTATAAACGGCACTAGCGGGCCTTATACAGTATTATTTACTGATAGCTATTTTAAATCAGTATATACGGGAAATCCACAGCACTGATTGGGTAAAAGCCTCAACGACGAGCTTCATACAGCCCGGTGCAACTTTTGACCTTGTAACATACATATTAATAACTATAAATGCATACAAATAACATTGGAAAAAATAGCCAAACACATCCACACTGAAAAATGAAGTTGCAGTAAATCCTAAATCACGATTCACTCCGTCAGAATCAGAAAAACATGTTCCACGTTCGGTGTCGCAGATAAAAGAAAATGCTTTTAAAAACATTAACAGCACAATGAAAAACAAGCAAAACAACGTCGAATTTATGTGATAAACATGTATTTGAAAAATTGAAACAATAAAACTCAAATGGAAAGTTCTCTATTTTTTTTACAACCTTGTCATCTTACGAGAAATATTACTCTCGGTCAGCGTAGCGACCTCGCATGTTCGGTCTATGCTTTTGACCTCGCATAAACTTTCTCGGTACAGATAGACAAGTTATTTTATGTTGTATTAATAACGCCCGCAAAAGTAGCCTTTTTGTATTTAGATTTATGCTTTCCGTATCCGCCCTGACATTTTTGACTATCAAAATTGTGGCTCCGAATGAGACAGAATTGCCAAGTTGACAAAGTAGCAAAAAACGGCATTATCCGGTTAATAACGCCTTGGATAGAAATGCTCACGCCACGCTTGCACGGTTGCATTGCGATTCTGGGTATGGCGGCGCCAGAAGATTTCAGGCTTTACTAAATAACGCTTACTACTCCTTTCATCAAATACGGACACTCAAGGCACCCTATGCAATAATTCAAATGTGTTTGGCTGCAGCGACATGACAAAAAGAAAATTGGCAGTCAAATCATTCATCTCCTACTGGATCTTATTGGGAAGGAAAAGTTCATATATTAGAGGTATTTATTTGACAACATATTTTTACAACAATGAGTACACTAAAGTTCGCATATAATCTTCCGAAGGTCCTCGTATCTAAACGAAAGGAAGTACATATTAAGCTCGTGGCCCGAAATGACTTGCTTACAAAAGTGTTCGCGACTTTTACCTCATCGGTAATAACACCATGGCCCACGACCGGGCAATGAATTATAGCAGCAACCTCTTTTCATGCATTCGAATTCTGTTATACCAGGATAGCCGCAGTCGTCACGTTCTGTTGCTTTGCGCAGACATTTTTCTAACGAAAATTCAACACAAACCAGCAGTAAAAACTTTAAGGATCGCGCATTATGTTATTTTGCGACGAATGTGGAGAGCGTACTTCTATGCTTACCTAGGCGGTGGTAGCACCACGGTCCACTTTGGTTTAGCAATTCACTATAACAACAGCCTTTCTTCTCGCATGCCCGCTTCGTTATGCCTGGATAACCACAATCATGACGTCTTGTTGCTGCTATTTTCCGGCATTTTTCTAAAATTACGGATGAAAGAGTACACAATGCTTTCAAAATACCTAATCAGTAAGAGCGGAACAACTTACCTTGCCTGTAATAACACCACGGTCCCTTTTCCTTGATCGCGTTGTAACAGCATCCTTTTTTGACGCAATCTGATTTGCTTATCCCAGGGTAACCACAATCTTCACGTTTGTTTGCTTCAATCATGGGACAGTTTGCTAGAGTATTTTGAGAAATAATTAGTGGCCCAAATTGTCAGTGTTAATGCCGAAAACATAGTCGAAAATTTACCTTTTCGATGATAACACCACGGGCCAGCCACCTTTAATTCGCCATAACAACATCCCTTTCTCAAGCAATCCAACGGACTAATTCCATGGTAGCCACAATCAACGCGCATTGACGCCTTTATGTTTCGACATTTTGCTATTACGAAACAAATTAGGTAGATTCACAACTAAAATGCAATGACAACCCCCTCAAGTGTAAGAAGCCGTATTACCTCCACATGTGTTGCAAAGCCTTGGGCAATGACTGGAAACGATTTTCTTTGAACAACTAGTTGATCTAACCACAGAGCACAAGATATTTCTGTTGCTGCAAACTCTTGTAGCTGAAAAATTAAGAACAAATGCAATTTTTTTATTATTGCGACGAAACATTGACGGCAATTGCAATGAAGAAGCATTAAAATACCTGTGGCAGCGGCAAAAGCCAAAACAACAAAACAAATCACGTAAATCTGATATTTCCTCATGATTCCGGCTCTTATTTCGTCGGTGCGCGAATCGTATTAGTCCAATTCATGTCAAAGCCTTCTTTATACGCTCTTTTCTCTCTAATTACTGTAATTAATGAGTGCTTATAATCAAGATGGCCGTTTACAAATTACAACGTAAATTCGCCTCCGGGGAAGATATTGTGCATGTAGCATTCACCGTTTAAACTCTTGTGGGTTTCGCTTTGAAATATGTTGACACGGTCTATGAAGATCATTGTTGATTGTTGAATAAACGGAAGGTTTTTATCGGAGTGGTGTAGGACTAGGGTGCACACGAATCACACACGAGTTATTCTTGTCTTCGGTGACCAAACCAACAATTCCCAATCATACATGCGTGTTATACTTTCAAGAGATCGTTCTTTCGCGGTGAAGGTGATATTCCCTTCAATTTCAATGAATATGAAACAAAAGAGCTAAATTCCATCAGAAGGATGCGTTGCCAATCCTAGATCATTGGATTGTTCATTATACGACGTTCTGACAATGTCTTGTTGTTTTAGATAACTCACATGTCGAAACTATTTTTGTTGCGTACTACATCACATCTAGAAGGTGTCCATTCACACAAGACACGGTCGATTTTGCGGATTTAAGTACCAATACGCGCTGCATCGTGCGCCTTTTTTGTCAGAGATGAAGAGATAAAAAAAAAGAATTTTCTAATATGCTTCAAAATTTACGTCAACGTAACCCTGTTTTGACAACTAGGGATACGTTTCCCTGTTTAACATGCTATTAACATTTCTTATTAAGAACAATGCTGGAGATGAGTAGTCGAAATGAAATACGTGCGTTTAACGTCACTGCTTCAATTGGACGTTAAGTATTTTTATCCCATGACTTTTCATTAATGCCCCTGCGCTGTCATTTATATACCCTCGATAACGGCTTGGTTATAAACGGCACTAGCGGGCCTTATACAGTATTATTTACTGATAGCTATTTTAAATCAGTATATACGGGAAATCCACAGCACTGATTGGGTAAAAGCCTCAACGACGAGCTTCATACAGCCCGGTGCAACTTTTGACCTTGTAACATACATATTAATAACTATAAATGCATACAAATAACATTGGAAAAAATAGCCAAACACATCCACACTGAAAAATGAAGTTGCAGTAAATCCTAAATCACGATTCACTCCGTCAGAATCAGAAAAACATGTTCCACGTTCGGTGTCGCAGATAAAAGAAAATGCTTTTAAAAACATTAACAGCACAATGAAAAACAAGCAAAACAACGTCGAATTTATGTGATAAACATGTATTTGAAAAATTGAAACAATAAAACTCAAATGGAAAGTTCTCTATTTTTTTTACAACCTTGTCATCTTACGAGAAATATTACTCTCGGTCAGCGTAGCGACCTCGCATGTTCGGTCTATGCTTTTGACCTCGCATAAACTTTCTCGGTACAGATAGACAAGTTATTTTATGTTGTATTAATAACGCCCGCAAAAGTAGCCTTTTTGTATTTAGATTTATGCTTTCCGTATCCGCCCTGACATTTTTGACTATCAAAATTGTGGCTCCGAATGAGACAGAATTGCCAAGTTGACGAAGTAGCAAAAAACGGCATTATCCGGTTAATAACGCCTTGGATAGAAATGCTCACGCCACGCTTGCACGGTTGCATTGCGATTCTGGGTATGGCGGCGAAGATTTCAGGCTTTACTAAATAACGCTTACTACTCCTTTCATCAAATACGGACACTCAAGGCACCCTATGCAATAATTCAAATGTGTTTGGCTGCAGCGACATGACAAAAAGAAAATTGGCAGTCAAATCATTCATCTCCTACTGGATCTTATTGGGAAGGAAAAGTTCATATATTAGAGGTATTTATTTGACAACATATTTTTACAACAATGAGTACACTAAAGTTCGCATATAATCTTCCGAAGGTCCTCGTATCTAAACGAAAGGAAGTACATATTAAGCTCGTGGCCCGAAATGACTTGCTTACAAAAGTGTTCGCGACTTTTACCTCATCGGTAATAACACCATGGCCCACGACCGGGCAATGAATTATAGCAGCAACCTCTTTTCATGCATTCGAATTCTGTTATACCAGGATAGCCGCAGTCGTCACGTTCTGTTGCTTTGCGCAGACATTTTTCTAACGAAAATTCAACACAAACCAGCAGTAAAAACTTTAAGGATCGCGCATTATGTTATTTTGCGACGAATGTGGAGAGCGTACTTCTATGCTTACCTAGGCGGTGGTAGCACCACGGTCCACTTTGGTTTAGCAATTCACTATAACAACAGCCTTTCTTCTCGCATGCCCGCTTCGTTATGCCTGGATAACCACAATCATGACGTCTTGTTGCTGCTATTTTCCGGCATTTTTCTAAAATTACGGATGGAAGAGTACACAATGCTTTCAAAATACCTAATCAGTAAGAGCGGAACAACTTACCTTGCCTGTAATAACACCACGGTCCCTTTTCCTTGATTGCGTTGTAACAGCATCCTTTTTTGACGCAATCTGATTTGCTTATCCCAGGGTAACCACAATCTTCACGTTTGTTTGCTTCAATCATGGGACAGTTTGCTAGAGTATTTTGAGAAATAATTAGTGGCCCAAATTGTCAGTGTTAATGCCGAAAACATAGTCGAAAATTTACCTTTTTGATGATAACACCACGGGCCAGCCACCTTTAATTCGCCATAACAACATCCCTTTCTCAAGCAATCCAACGGACTAATTCCATGGTAGCCACAATCAACGCGCATTGACGCCTTTATGTTTCGACATTTTGCTATTACGAAACAAATTAGGTAGATTCACAACTAAAATGCAATGACAACCCCCTCAAGTGTAAGAAGCCGTATTACCTCCACATGTGTTGCAAAGCCTTGGGCAATGACTGGAAACGATTTTCTTTGAACAACTAGTTGATCTAACCACAGAGCACAAGATATTTCTGTTGCTGCAAACTCTTGTAGCTGAAAAATTAAGAACAAATGCAATTTTTTTATTATTGCGACGAAACATTGACGGCAATTGCAATGAAGAAGCATTAAAATACCTGTGGCAGCGGCAAAAGCCAAAACAACAAAACAAATCACGTAAATCTGATATTTCCTCATGATTCCGGCTCTTATTTCGTCGGTGCGCGAATCGTATTAGTCCAATTCATGTCAAAGCCTTCTTTATACGCTCTTTTCTCTCTAATTACTGTAATTAATGAGTGCTTATAATCAAGATGGCCGTTTACAAATTACAACGTAAATTCGCCTCCGGGGAAGATATTGTGCATGTAGCATTCACCGTTTAAACTCTTGTGGGTTTCGCTTTGAAATATGTTGACACGGTCTATGAAGATCATTGTTGATTGTTGAATAAACGGAAGGTTTTTATCGGAGTGGTGTAGGACTAGGGTGCACACGAATCACACACGAGTTATTCTTGTCTTCGGTGACCAAACCAACAATTCCCAATCATACATGCGTGTTATACTTTCAAGAGATCGTTCTTTCGCGGTGAAGGTGATATTCCCTTCAATTTCAATGAATATGAAACAAAAGAGCTAAATTCCATCAGAAGGATGCGTTGCCAATCCTAGATCATTGGATTGTTCATTATACGACGTTCTGACAATGTCTTGTTGTTTTAGATAACTCACATGTCGAAACTATTTTTGTTGCGTACTACATCACATCTAGAAGGTGTCCATTCACACAAGACACGGTCGATTTTGCGGATTTAAGTACCAATACGCGCTGCATCGTGCGCCTTTTTTGTCAGGGATGAAGAGATAAAAAAAAAGAATTTTCTAATATGCTTCAAAATTTACGTCAACGTAACCCTGTTTTGACAACTAGGGATACGTTTCCCTGTTTAACATGCTATTAACATTTCTTATTAAGAACAATGCTGGAGATGAGTAGTCGAAATGAAATACGTGCGTTTAACGTCACTGCTTCAATTGGACGTTAAGTATTTTTATCCCATGACTTTTCATTAATGCCCCTGCGCTGTCATTTATATACCCTCGATAACGGCTTGGTTATAAACGGCACTAGCGGGCCTTATACAGTATTATTTACTGATAGCTATTTTAAATCAGTATATACGGGAAATCCACAGCACTGATTGGGTAAAAGCCTCAACGACGAGCTTCATACAGCCCGGTGCAACTTTTGACCTTGTAACATACATATTAATAACTATAAATGCATACAAATAACATTGGAAAAAATAGCCAAACACATCCACACTGAAAAATGAAGTTGCAGTAAATCCTAAATCACGATTCACTCCGTCAGAATCAGAAAAACATGTTCCACGTTCGGTGTCGCAGATAAAAGAAAATGCTTTTAAAAACATTAACAGCACAATGAAAAACAAGCAAAACAACGTCGAATTTATGTGATAAACATGTATTTGAAAAATTGAAACAATAAAACTCAAATGGAAAGTTCTCTATTTTTTTTACAACCTTGTCATCTTACGAGAAATATTACTCTCGGTCAGCGTAGCGACCTCGCATGTTCGGTCTATGCTTTTGACCTCGCATAAACTTTCTCGGTACAGATAGACAAGTTATTTTATGTTGTATTAATAACGCCCGCAAAAGTAGCCTTTTTGTATTTAGATTTATGCTTTCCGTATCCGCCCTGACATTTTTGACTATCAAAATTGTGGCTCCGAATGAGACAGAATTGCCAAGTTGACAAAGTAGCAAAAAACGGCATTATCCGGTTAATAACGCCTTGGATAGAAATGCTCACGCCACGCTTGCACGGTTGCATTGCGATTCTGGGTATGGCGGCGCCAGAAGATTTCAGGCTTTACTAAATAACGCTTACTACTCCTTTCATCAAATACGGACACTCAAGGCACCCTATGCAATAATTCAAATGTGTTTGGCTGCAGCGACATGACAAAAAGAAAATTGGCAGTCAAATCATTCATCTCCTACTGGATCTTATTGGGAAGGAAAAGTTCATATATTAGAGGTATTTATTTGACAACATATTTTTACAACAATGAGTACACTAAAGTTCGCATATAATCTTCCGAAGGTCCTCGTATCTAAACGAAAGGAAGTACATATTAAGCTCGTGGCCCGAAATGACTTGCTTACAAAAGTGTTCGCGACTTTTACCTCATCGGTAATAACACCATGGCCCACGACCGGGCAATGAATTATAGCAGCAACCTCTTTTCATGCATTCGAATTCTGTTATACCAGGATAGCCGCAGTCGTCACGTTCTGTTGCTTTGCGCAGACATTTTTCTAACGAAAATTCAACACAAACCAGCAGTAAAAACTTTAAGGATCGCGCATTATGTTATTTTGCGACGAATGTGGAGAGCGTACTTCTATGCTTACCTAGGCGGTGGTAGCACCACGGTCCACTTTGGTTTAGCAATTCACTATAACAACAGCCTTTCTTCTCGCATGCCCGCTTCGTTATGCCTGGATAACCACAATCATGACGTCTTGTTGCTGCTATTTTCCGGCATTTTTCTAAAATTACGGATGGAAGAGTACACAATGCTTTCAAAATACCTAATCAGTAAGAGCGGAACAACTTACCTTGCCTGTAATAACACCACGGTCCCTTTTCCTTGATCGCGTTGTAACAGCATCCTTTTTTGACGCAATCTGATTTGCTTATCCCAGGGTAACCACAATCTTCACGTTTGTTTGCTTCAATCATGGGACAGTTTGCTAGAGTATTTTGAGAAATAATTAGTGGCCCAAATTGTCAGTGTTAATGCCGAAAACATAGTCGAAAATTTACCTTTTCGATGATAACACCACGGGCCAGCCACCTTTAATTCGCCATAACAACATCCCTTTCTCAAGCAATCCAACGGACTAATTCCATGGTAGCCACAATCAACGCGCATTGACGCCTTTATGTTTCGACATTTTGCTATTACGAAACAAATTAGGTAGATTCACAACTAAAATGCAATGACAACCCCCTCAAGTGTAAGAAGCCGTATTACCTCCACATGTTTTGCAAAGCCTTGGGCAATGACTGAAAACGATTTTCTTTGAACAACTAGTTGATCTAACCACAGAGCACAAGATATTTCTGTTGCTGCAAACTCTTGTAGCTGAAAAATTAAGAACAAATGCAATTTTTTTATTATTGCGACGAAACATTGACGGCAATTGCAATGAAGAAGCATTAAAATACCTGTGGCAGCGGCAAAAGCCAAAACAACAAAACAAATCACGTAAATCTGATATTTCCTCATGATTCCGGCTCTTATTTCGTCGGTGCGCGAATCGTATTAGTCCAATTCATGTCAAAGCCTTCTTTATACGCTCTTTTCTCTCTAATTACTGTAATTAATGAGTGCTTATAATCAAGATGGCCGTTTACAAATTACAACGTAAATTCGCCTCCGGGGAAGATATTGTGCATGTAGCATTCACCGTTTAAACTCTTGTGGGTTTCGCTTTGAAATATGTTGACACGGTCTATGAAGATCATTGTTGATTGTTGAATAAACGGAAGGTTTTTATCAGAGTGGTGTAGGACTAGGGTGCACACGAATCACACACGAGTTATTCTTGTCTTCGGTGACCAAACCAACAATTCCCAATCATTCATGCGTGTTATACTTTCAAGAGATCGTTCTTTCGCGGTGAAGGTGATATTCCCTTCAATTTCAATGAATATGAAACAAAAGAGCTAAATTCCATCAGAAGGATGCGTTGCCAATCCTAGATCATTGGATTGTTCATTATACGACGTTCTGACAATGTCTTGTTGTTTTAGATAACTCACATGTCGAAACTATTTTTGTTGCGTACTACATCACATCTAGAAGGTGTCCATTCACACAAGACACGGTCGATTTTGCGGATTTAAGTACCAATACGCGCTGCATCGTGCGCCTTTTTTGTCAGGGATGAAGAGATAAAAAAAAAGAATTTTCTAATATGCTTCAAAATTTACGTCAACGTAACCCTGTTTTGACAACTAGGGATACGTTTCCCTGTTTAACATGCTATTAACATTTCTTATTAAGAACAATGCTGGAGATGAGTAGTCGAAATGAAATACGTGCGTTTAACGTCACTGCTTCAATTGGACGTTAAGTATTTTTATCCCATGACTTTTCATTAATGCCCCTGCGCTGTCATTTATATACCCTCGATAACGGCTTGGTTATAAACGGCACTAGCGGGCCTTATACAGTATTATTTACTGATAGCTATTTTAAATCAGTATATACGGGAAATCCACAGCACTGATTGGGTAAAAGCCTCAACGACGAGCTTCATACAGCCCGGTGCAACTTTTGACCTTGTAACATACATATTAATAACTATAAATGCATACAAATAACATTGGAAAAAATAGCCAAACACATCCACACTGAAAAATGAAGTTGCAGTAAATCCTAAATCACGATTCACTCCGTCAGAATCAGAAAAACATGTTCCACGTTCGGTGTCGCAGATAAAAGAAAATGCTTTTAAAAACATTAACAGCACAATGAAAAACAAGCAAAACAACGTCGAATTTATGTGATAAACATGTATTTGAAAAATTGAAACAATAAAACTCAAATGGAAAGTTCTCTATTTTTTTTACAACCTTGTCATCTTACGAGAAATATTACTCTCGGTCAGCGTAGCGACCTCGCATGTTCGGTCTATGCTTTTGACCTCGCATAAACTTTCTCGGTACAGATAGACAAGTTATTTTATGTTGTATTAATAACGCCCGCAAAAGTAGCCTTTTTGTATTTAGATTTATGCTTTCCGTATCCGCCCTGACATTTTTGACTATCAAAATTGTGGCTCCGAATGAGACAGAATTGCCAAGTTGACAAAGTAGCAAAAAACGGCATTATCCGGTTAATAACGCCTTGGATAGAAATGCTCACGCCACGCTTGCACGGTTGCATTGCGATTCTGGGTATGGCGGCGCCAGAAGATTTCAGGCTTTACTAAATAACGCTTACTACTCCTTTCATCAAATACGGACACTCAAGGCACCCTATGCAATAATTCAAATGTGTTTGGCTGCAGCGACATGACAAAAAGAAAATTGGCAGTCAAATCATTCATCTCCTACTGGATCTTATTGGGAAGGAAAAGTTCATATATTAGAGGTATTTATTTGACAACATATTTTTACAACAATGAGTACACTAAAGTTCGCATATAATCTTCCGAAGGTCCTCGTATCTAAACGAAAGGAAGTACATATTAAGCTCGTGGCCCGAAATGACTTGCTTACAAAAGTGTTCGCGACTTTTAACTCATCGGTAATAACACCATGGCCCACGACCGGGCAATGAATTATAGCAGCAACCTCTTTTCATGCATTCGAATTCTGTTATACCAGGATAGCCGCAGTCGTCACGTTCTGTTGCTTTGCGCAGACATTTTTCTAACGAAAATTCAACACAAACCAGCAGTAAAAACTTTAAGGATCGCGCATTATGTTATTTTGCGACGAATGTGGAGAGCGTACTTCTATGCTTACCTAGGCGGTGGTAGCACCACGGTCCACTTTGGTTTAGCAATTCACTATAACAACAGCCTTTCTTCTCGCATGCCCGCTTCGTTATGCCTGGATAACCACAATCATGACGTCTTGTTGCTGCTATTTTCCGGCATTTTTCTAAAATTACGGATGGAAGAGTACACAATGCTTTCAAAATACCTAATCAGTAAGAGCGGAACAACTTACCTTGCCTGTAATAACACCACGGTCCCTTTTCCTTGATCGCGTTGTAACAGCATCCTTTTTTGACGCAATCTGATTTGCTTATCCCAGGGTAACCACAATCTTCACGTTTGTTTGCTTCAATCATGGGACAGTTTGCTAGAGTATTTTGAGAAATAATTAGTGGCCCAAATTGTCAGTGTTAATGCCGAAAACATAGTCGAAAATTTACCTTTTTGATGATAACACCACGGGCCAGCCACCTTTAATTCGCCATAACAACATCCCTTTCTCAAGCAATCCAACGGACTAATTCCATGGTAGCCACAATCAACGCGCATTGACGCCTTTATGTTTCGACATTTTGCTATTACGAAACAAATTAGGTAGATTCACAACTAAAATGCAATGACAACCCCCTCAAGTGTAAGAAGCCGTATTACCTCCACATGTGTTGCAAAGCCTTGGGCAATGACTGGAAACGATTTTCTTTGAACAACTAGTTGATCTAACCACAGAGCACAAGATATTTCTGTTGCTGCAAACTCTTGTAGCTGAAAAATTAAGAACAAATGCAATTTTTTTATTATTGCGACGAAACATTGACGGCAATTGCAATGAAGAAGCATTAAAATACCTGTGGCAGCGGCAAAAGCCAAAACAATAAAACAAATCACGTAAATCTGATATTTCCTCATGATTCCGGCTCTTATTTCGTCGGTGCGCGAATCGTATTAGTCCAATTCATGTCAAAGCCTTCTTTATACGCTCTTTTCTCTCTAATTACTGTAATTAATGAGTGCTTATAATCAAGATGGCCGTTTACAAATTACAACGTAAATTCGCCTCCGGGGAAGATATTGTGCATGTAGCATTCACCGTTTAAACTCTTGTGGGTTTCGCTTTGAAATATGTTGACACGGTCTATGAAGATCATTGTTGATTGTTGAATAAACGGAAGGTTTTTATCGGAGTGGTGTAGGACTAGGGTGCACACGAATCACACACGAGTTATTCTTGTCTTCGGTGACCAAACCAACAATTCCCAATCATACATGCGTGTTATACTTTCAAGAGATCGTTCTTTCGCGGTGAAGGTGATATTCCCTTCAATTTCAATGAATATGAAACAAAAGAGCTAAATTCCATCAGAAGGATGCGTTGCCAATCCTAGATCATTGGATTGTTCATTATACGACGTTCTGACAATGTCTTGTTGTTTTAGATAACTCACATGTCGAAACTATTTTTGTTGCGTACTACATCACATCTAGAAGGTGTCCATTCACACAAGACACGGTCGATTTTGCGGATTTAAATACCAATACGCGCTGCATCGTGCGCCTTTTTTGTCAGGGATGAAGAGATAAAAAAAAAGAATTTTCTAATATGCTTCAAAATTTACGTCAACGTAACCCTGTTTTGACAACTAGGGATACGTTTCCCTGTTTAACATGCTATTAACATTTCTTATTAAGAACAATGCTGGAGATGAGTAGTCGAAATGAAATACGTGCGTTTAACGTCACTGCTTCAATTGGACGTTAAGTATTTTTATCCCATGACTTTTCATTAATGCCCCTGCGCTGTCATTTATATACCCTCGATAACGGCTTGGTTATAAACGGCACTAGCGGGCCTTATACAGTATTATTTACTGATAGCTATTTTAAATCAGTATATACGGGAAATCCACAGCACTGATTGGGTAAAAGCCTCAACGACGAGCTTCATACAGCCCGGTGCAACTTTTGACCTTGTAACATACATATTAATAACTATAAATGCATACAAATAACATTGGAAAAAATAGCCAAACACATCCACACTGAAAAATGAAGTTGCAGTAAATCCTAAATCACGATTCACTCCGTCAGAATCAGAAAAACATGTTCCACGTTCGGTGTCGCAGATAAAAGAAAATGCTTTTAAAAACATTAACAGCACAATGAAAAACAAGCAAAACAACGTCGAATTTATGTGATAAACATGTATTTGAAAAATTGAAACAATAAAACTCAAATGGAAAGTTCTCTATTTTTTTTACAACCTTGTCATCTTACGAGAAATATTACTCTCGGTCAGCGTAGCGACCTCGCATGTTCGGTCTATGCTTTTGACCTCGCATAAACTTTCTCGGTACAGATAGACAAGTTATTTTATGTTGTATTAATAACGCCCGCAAAAGTAGCCTTTTTGTATTTAGATTTATGCTTTCCGTATCCGCCCTGACATTTTTGACTATCAAAATTGTGGCTCCGAATGAGACAGAATTGCCAAGTTGACAAAGTAGCAAAAAACGGCATTATCTGGTTAATAACGCCTTGGATAGAAATGCTCACGCCACGCTTGCACGGTTGCATTGCGATTCTGGGTATGGCGGCGCCAGAAGATTTCAGGCTTTACTAAATAACGCTTACTACTCCTTTCATCAAATAGGGACACTCAAGGCACCCTATGCAATAATTCAAATGTGTTTGGCTGCAGCGACATGACAAAAAGAAAATTGGCAGTCAAATCATTCATCTCCTACTGGATCTTATTGGGAAGGAAAAGTTCATATATTAGAGGTATTTATTTGACAACATATTTTTACAACAATGAGTACACTAAAGTTCGCATATAATCTTCCGAAGGTCCTCGTATCTAAACGAAAGGAAGTACATATTAAGCTCGTGGCCCGAAATGACTTGCTTACAAAAGTGTTCGCGTCTTTTACCTCATCGGTAATAACACCATGGCCCACGACCGGGCAATGAATTATAGCAGCAACCTCTTTTCATGCATTCGAATTCTGTTATACCAGGATAGCCGCAGTCGTCACGTTCTGTTGCTTTGCGCAGACATTTTTCTAACGAAAATTCAACACAAACCAGCAGTAAAAACTTTAAGGATCGCGCATTATGTTATTTTGCGACGAATGTGGAGAGCGTACTTCTATGCTTACCTAGGCGGTGGTAGCACCACGGTCCACTTTGGTTTAGCAATTCACTATAACAACAGCCTTTCTTCTCGCATGCCCGCTTCGTTATGCCTGGATAACCACAATCATGACGTCTTGTTGCTGCTATTTTCCGGCATTTTTCTAAAATTACGGATGGAAGAGTACACAATGCTTTCAAAATACCTAATCAGTAAGAGCGGAACAACTTACCTTGCCTGTAATAACACCACGGTCCCTTTTCCTTGATCGCGTTGTAACAGCATCCTTTTTTGACGCAATCTGATTTGCTTATCCCAGGGTAACCACAATCTTCACGTTTGTTTGCTTCAATCATGGGACAGTTTGCTAGAGTATTTTGAGAAATAATTAGTGGCCCAAATTGTCAGTGTTAATGCCGAAAACATAGTCGAAAATTTACCTTTTCGATGATAACACCACGGGCCAGCCACCTTTAATTCGCCATAACAACATCCCTTTCTCAAGCAATCCAACGGACTAATTCCATGGTAGCCACAATCAACGCGCATTGACGCCTTTTTGTTTCGACATTTTGCTATTACGAAACAAATTAGGTAGATTCACAACTAAAATGCAATGACAACCCCCTCAAGTGTAAGAAGCCGTATTACCTCCACATGTGTTGCAAAGCCTTGGGCAATGACTGGAAACGATTTTCTTTGAACAACTAGTTGATCTAACCACAGAGCACAAGATATTTCTGTTGCTGCAAACTCTTGTAGCTGAAAAATTAAGAACAAATGCAATTTTTTTATTATTGCGACGAAACATTGACGGCAATTGCAATGAAGAAGCATTAAAATACCTGTGGCAGCGGCAAAAGCCAAAACAACAAAACAAATCACGTAAATCTGATATTTCCTCATGATTCCGGCTCTTATTTCGTCGGTGCGCGAATCGTATTAGTCCAATTCATGTCAAAGCCTTCTTTATACGCTCTTTTCTCTCTAATTACTGTAATTAATGAGTGCTTATAATCAAGATGGCCGTTTACAAATTACAACGTAAATTCGCCTCCGGGGAAGATATTGTGCATGTAGCATTCACCGTTTAAACTCTTGTGGGTTTCGCTTTGAAATATGTTGACACGGTCTATGAAGATCATTGTTGATTGTTGAATAAACGGAAGGTTTTTATCGGAGTGGTGTAGGACTAGGGTGCACACGAATCACACACGAGTTATTCTTGTCTTCGGTGACCAAACCAACAATTCCCAATCATACATGCGTGTTATACTTTCAAGAGATCGTTCTTTCGCGGTGAAGGTGATATTCCCTTCAATTTCAATGAATATGAAACAAAAGAGCTAAATTCCATCAGAAGGATGCGTTGCCAATCCTAGATCATTGGATTGTTCATTATACGACGTTCTGACAATGTCTTGTTGTTTTAGATAACTCACATGTCGAAACTATTTTTGTTGCGTACTACATCACATCTAGAAGGTGTCCATTCACACAAGACACGGTCGATTTTGCGGATTTAAGTACCAATACGCGCTGCATCGTGCGCCTTTTTTGTCAGGGATGAAGAGATAAAAAAAAAGAATTTTCTAATATGCTTCAAAATTTACGTCAACGTAACCCTGTTTTGACAACTAGGGATACGTTTCTCTGTTTAACATGCTATTAACATTTCTTATTAAGAACAATGCTGGAGATGAGTAGTCGAAATGAAATACGTGCGTTTAACGTCACTGCTTCAATTGGACGTTAAGTATTTTTATCCCATGACTTTTCATTAATGCCCCTGCGCTGTCATTTATATACCCTCGATAACGGCTTGGTTATAAACGGCACTAGCGGGCCTTATACAGTATTATTTACTGATAGCTATTTTAAATCAGTATATACGGGAAATCCACAGCACTGATTAGGTAAAAGCCTCAACGACGAGCTTCATACAGCCCGGTGCAACTTTTGACCTTGTAACATACATATTAATAACTATAAATGCATACAAATAACATTGGAAAAAATAGCCAAACACATCCACACTGAAAAATGAAGTTGCAGTAAATCCTAAATCACGATTCACTCCGTCAGAATCAGAAAAACATGTTCCACGTTCGGTGTCGCAGATAAAAGAAAATGCTTTTAAAAACATTAACAGCACAATGAAAAACAAGCAAAACAACGTCGAATTTATGTGATAAACATGTATTTGAAAAATTGAAACAATAAAACTCAAATGGAAAGTTCTCTATTTTTTTTACAACCTTGTCATCTTACGAGAAATATTACTCTCGGTCAGCGTAGCGACCTCGCATGTTCGGTCTATGCTTTTGACCTCGCATAAACTTTCTCGGTACAGATAGACAAGTTATTTTATGTTGTATTAATAACGCCCGCAAAAGTAGCCTTTTTGTATTTAGATTTATGCTTTCCGTATCCGCCCTGACATTTTTGACTATCAAAATTGTGGCTCCGAATGAGACAGAATTGCCAAGTTGACAAAGTAGCAAAAAACGGCATTATCCGGTTAATAACGACTTGGATAGAAATGCTCACGCCACGCTTGCACGGTTGCATTGCGATTCTGGGTATGGCGGCGCCAGAAGATTTCAGGCTTTACTAAATAACGCTTACTACTCCTTTCATCAAATACGGACACTCAAGGCACCCTATGCAATAATTCAAATGTGTTTGGCTGCAGCGACATGACAAAAAGAAAATTGGCAGTCAAATCATTCATCTCCTACTGGATCTTATTGGGAAGGAAAAGTTCATATATTAGAGGTATTTATTTGACAACATATTTTTACAACAATGAGTACACTAAAGTTCGCATATAATCTTCCGAAGGTCCTCGTATCTAAACGAAAGGAAGTACATATTAAGCTCGTGGCCCGAAATGACTTGCTTACAAAAGTGTTCGCGACTTTTACCTCATCGGTAATAACACCATGGCCCACGACCGGGCAATGAATTATAGCAGCAACCTCTTTTCATGCATTCGAATTCTGTTATACCAGGATAGCCGCAGTCGTCACGTTCTGTTGCTTTGCGCAGACTTTTTTCTAACGAAAATTCAACACAAACCAGCAGTAAAAACTTTAAGGATCGCGCATTATGTTATTTTGCGACGAATGTGGAGAGCGTACTTCTATGCTTACCTAGGCGGTGGTAGCACCACGGTCCACTTTGGTTTAGCAATTCACTATAACAACAGCCTTTCTTCTCGCATGCCCGCTTCGTTATGCCTGGATAACCACAATCATGACGTCTTGTTGCTGCTATTTTCCGGCATTTTTCTAAAATTACGGATGGAAGAGTACACAATGCTTTCAAAATACCTAATCAGTAAGAGCGGAACAACTTACCTTGCCTGTAATAACACCACGGTCCCTTTTCCTTGATCGCGTTGTAACAGCATCCTTTTTTGACGCAATCTGATTTGCTTATCCCAGGGTAACCACAATCTTCACGTTTGTTTGCTTCAATCATGGGACAGTTTGCTAGAGTATTTTGAGAAATAATTAGTGGCCCAAATTGTCAGTGTTAATGCCGAAAACATAGTCGAAAATTTACCTTTTCGATGATAACACCACGGGCCAGCCACCTTTAATTCGCCATAACAACATCCCTTTCTCAAGCAATCCAACGGACTAATTCCATGGTAGCCACAATCAACGCGCATTGACGCCTTTATGTTTCGACATTTTGCTATTACGAAACAAATTAGGTAGATTCACAACTAAAATGCAATGACAACCCCCTCAAGTGTAAGAAGCCGTATTACCTCCACATGTGTTGCAAAGCCTTGGGCAATGACTGGAAACGATTTTCTTTGAACAACTAGTTGATCTAACCACAGAGCACAAGATATTTCTGTTGCTGCAAACTCTTGTAGCTGAAAAATTAAGAACAAATGCAATTTTTTTATTATTGCGACGAAACATTGACGGCAATTGCAATGAAGAAGCATTAAAATACCTGTGGCAGCGGCAAAAGCCAAAACAACAAAACAAATCACGTAAATCTGATATTTCCTCATGATTCCGGCTCTTATTTCGTCGGTGCGCGAATCGTATTAGTCCAATTCATGTCAAAGCCTTCTTTATACGCTCTTTTCTCTCTAATTACTGTAATTAATGAGTGCTTATAATCAAGATGGCCGTTTACAAATTACAACGTAAATTCGCCTCCGGGGAAGATATTGTGCATGTAGCATTCACCGTTTAAACTCTTGTGGGTTTCGCTTTGAAATATGTTGACACGGTCTATGAAGATCATTGTTGATTGTTGAATAAACGGAAGGTTTTTATCGGAGTGGTGTAGGACTAGGGTGCACACGAATCACACACGAGTTATTCTTGTCTTCGGTGACCAAACCAACAATTCCCAATCATACATGCGTGTTATACTTTCAAGAGATCGTTCTTTCGCGGTGAAGGTGATATTCCCTTCAATTTCAATGAATATGAAACAAAAGAGCTAAATTCCATCAGAAGGATGCGTTGCCAATCCTAGATCATTGGATTGTTCATTATACGACGTTCTGACAATGTCTTGTTGTTTTAGATAACTCACATGTCGAAACTATTTTTGTTGCGTACTACATCACATCTAGAAGGTGTCCATTCACACAAGACACGGTCGATTTTGCGGATTTAAGTACCAATACGCGCTGCATCGTGCGCCTTTTTTGTCAGGGATGAAGAGATAAAAAAAAAGAATTTTCTAATATGCTTCAAAATTTACGTCAACGTAACCCTGTTTTGACAACTAGGGATACGTTTCTCTGTTTAACATGCTATTAACATTTCTTATTAAGAACAATGCTGGAGATGAGTAGTCGAAATGAAATACGTGCGTTTAACGTCACTGCTTCAATTGGACGTTAAGTATTTTTATCCCATGACTTTTCATTAATGCCCCTGCGCTGTCATTTATATACCCTCGATAACGGCTTGGTTATAAACGGCACTAGCGGGCCTTATACAGTATTATTTACTGATAGCTATTTTAAATCAGTATATACGGGAAATCCACAGCACTGATTAGGTAAAAGCCTCAACGACGAGCTTCATACAGCCCGGTGCAACTTTTGACCTTGTAACATACATATTAATAACTATAAATGCATACAAATAACATTGGAAAAAATAGCCAAACACATCCACACTGAAAAATGAAGTTGCAGTAAATCCTAAATCACGATTCACTCCGTCAGAATCAGAAAAACATGTTCCACGTTCGGTGTCGCAGATAAAAGAAAATGCTTTTAAAAACATTAACAGCACAATGAAAAACAAGCAAAACAACGTCGAATTTATGTGATAAACATGTATTTGAAAAATTGAAACAATAAAACTCAAATGGAAAGTTCTCTATTTTTTTTACAACCTTGTCATCTTACGAGAAATATTACTCTCGGTCAGCGTAGCGACCTCGCATGTTCGGTCTATGCTTTTGACCTCGCATAAACTTTCTCGGTACAGATAGACAAGTTATTTTATGTTGTATTAATAACGCCCGCAAAAGTAGCCTTTTTGTATTTAGATTTATGCTTTCCGTATCCGCCCTGACATTTTTGACTATCAAAATTGTGGCTCCGAATGAGACAGAATTGCCAAGTTGACAAAGTAGCAAAAAACGGCATTATCCGGTTAATAACGACTTGGATAGAAATGCTCACGCCACGCTTGCACGGTTGCATTGCGATTCTGGGTATGGCGGCGCCAGAAGATTTCAGGCTTTACTAAATAACGCTTACTACTCCTTTCATCAAATACGGACACTCAAGGCACCCTATGCAATAATTCAAATGTGTTTGGCTGCAGCGACATGACAAAAAGAAAATTGGCAGTCAAATCATTCATCTCCTACTGGATCTTATTGGGAAGGAAAAGTTCATATATTAGAGGTATTTATTTGACAACATATTTTTACAACAATGAGTACACTAAAGTTCGCATATAATCTTCCGAAGGTCCTCGTATCTAAACGAAAGGAAGTACATATTAAGCTCGTGGCCCGAAATGACTTGCTTACAAAAGTGTTCGCGACTTTTACCTCATCGGTAATAACACCATGGCCCACGACCGGGCAATGAATTATAGCAGCAACCTCTTTTCATGCATTCGAATTCTGTTATACCAGGATAGCCGCAGTCGTCACGTTCTGTTGCTTTGCGCAGACTTTTTTCTAACGAAAATTCAACACAAACCAGCAGTAAAAACTTTAAGGATCGCGCATTATGTTATTTTGCGACGAATGTGGAGAGCGTACTTCTATGCTTACCTAGGCGGTGGTAGCACCACGGTCCACTTTGGTTTAGCAATTCACTATAACAACAGCCTTTCTTCTCGCATGCCCGCTTCGTTATGCCTGGATAACCACAATCATGACGTCTTGTTGCTGCTATTTTCCGGCATTTTTCTAAAATTACGGATGGAAGAGTACACAATGCTTTCAAAATACCTAATCAGTAAGAGCGGAACAACTTACCTTGCCTGTAATAACACCACGGTCCCTTTTCCTTGATCGCGTTGTAACAGCATCCTTTTTTGACGCAATCTGATTTGCTTATCCCAGGGTAACCACAATCTTCACGTTTGTTTGCTTCAATCATGGGACAGTTTGCTAGAGTATTTTGAGAAATAATTAGTGGCCCAAATTGTCAGTGTTAATGCCGAAAACATAGTCGAAAATTTACCTTTTCGATGATAACACCACGGGCCAGCCACCTTTAATTCGCCATAACAACATCCCTTTCTCAAGCAATCCAACGGACTAATTCCATGGTAGCCACAATCAACGCGCATTGACGCCTTTATGTTTCGACATTTTGCTATTACGAAACAAATTAGGTAGATTCACAACTAAAATGCAATGACAACCCCCTCAAGTGTAAGAAGCCGTATTACCTCCACATGTGTTGCAAAGCCTTGGGCAATGACTGGAAACGATTTTCTTTGAACAACTAGTTGATCTAACCACAGAGCACAAGATATTTCTGTTGCTGCAAACTCTTGTAGCTGAAAAATTAAGAACAAATGCAATTTTTTTATTATTGCGACGAAACATTGACGGCAATTGCAATGAAGAAGCATTAAAATACCTGTGGCAGCGGCAAAAGCCAAAACAACAAAACAAATCACGTAAATCTGATATTTCCTCATGATTCCGGCTCTTATTTCGTCGGTGCGCGAATCGTATTAGTCCAATTCATGTCAAAGCCTTCTTTATACGCTCTTTTCTCTCTAATTACTGTAATTAATGAGTGCTTATAATCAAGATGGCCGTTTACAAATTACAACGTAAATTCGCCTCCGGGGAAGATATTGTGCATGTAGCATTCACCGTTTAAACTCTTGTGGGTTTCGCTTTGAAATATGTTGACACGGTCTATGAAGATCATTGTTGATTGTTGAATAAACGGAAGGTTTTTATCGGAGTGGTGTAGGACTAGGGTGCACACGAATCACACACGAGTTATTCTTGTCTTCGGTGACCAAACCAACAATTCCCAATCATACATGCGTGTTATACTTTCAAGAGATCGTTCTTTCGCGGTGAAGGTGATATTCCCTTCAATTTCAATGAATATGAAACAAAAGAGCTAAATTCCATCAGAAGGATGCGTTGCCAATCCTAGATCATTGGATTGTTCATTATACGACGTTCTGACAATGTCTTGTTGTTTTAGATAACTCACATGTCGAAACTATTTTTGTTGCGTACTACATCACATCTAGAAGGTGTCCATTCACACAAGACACGGTCGATTTTGCGGATTTAAGTACCAATACGCGCTGCATCGTGCGCCTTTTTTGTCAGGGATGAAGAGATAAAAAAAAAGAATTTTCTAATATGCTTCAAAATTTACGTCAACGTAACCCTGTTTTGACAACTAGGGATACGTTTCCCTGTTTAACATGCTATTAACATTTCTTATTAAGAACAATGCTGGAGATGAGTAGTCGAAATGAAATACGTGCGTTTAACGTCACTGCTTCAATTGGACGTTAAGTATTTTTATCCCATGACTTTTCATTAATGCCCCTGCGCTGTCATTTATATACCCTCGATAACGGCTTGGTTATAAACGGCACTAGCGGGCCTTATACAGTATTATTTACTGATAGCTATTTTAAATCAGTATATACGGGAAATCCACAGCACTGATTGGGTAAAAGCCTCAACGACGAGCTTCATACAGCCCGGTGCAACTTTTGACCTTGTAACATACATATTAATAACTATAAATGCATACAAATAACATTGGAAAAAATAGCCAAACACATCCACACTGAAAAATGAAGTTGCAGTAAATCCTAAATCACGATTCACTCCGTCAGAATCAGAAAAACATGTTCCACGTTCGGTGTCGCAGATAAAAGAAAATGCTTTTAAAAACATTAACAGCACAATGAAAAACAAGCAAAACAACGTCGAATTTATGTGATAAACATGTATTTGAAAAATTGAAACAATAAAACTCAAATGGAAAGTTCTCTATTTTTTTTACAACCTTGTCATCTTACGAGAAATATTACTCTCGGTCAGCGTAGCGACCTCGCATGTTCGGTCTATGCTTTTGACCTCGCATAAACTTTCTCGGTACAGATAGACAAGTTATTTTATGTTGTATTAATAACGCCCGCAAAAGTAGCCTTTTTGTATTTAGATTTATGCTTTCCGTATCCGCCCTGACATTTTTGACTATCAAAATTGTGGCTCCGAATGAGACAGAATTGCCAAGTTGACAAAGTAGCAAAAAACGGCATTATCCGGTTAATAACGCCTTGGATAGAAATGCTCACGCCACGCTTGCACGGTTGCATTGCGATTCTGGGTATGGCGGCGCCAGAAGATTTCAGGCTTTACTAAATAACGCTTACTACTCCTTTCATCAAATACGGACACTCAAGGCACCCTATGCAATAATTCAAATGTGTTTGGCTGCAGCGACATGACAAAAAGAAAATTGGCAGTCAAATCATTCATCTCCTACTGGATCTTATTGGGAAGGAAAAGTTCATATATTAGAGGTATTTATTTGACAACATATTTTTACAACAATGAGTACACTAAAGTTCGCATATAATCTTCCGAAGGTCCTCGTATCTAAACGAAAGGAAGTACATATTAAGCTCGTGGCCCGAAATGACTTGCTTACAAAAGTGTTCGCGACTTTTACCTCATCGGTAATAACACCATGGCCCACGACCGGGCAATGAATTATAGCAGCAACCTCTTTTCATGCATTCGAATTCTGTTATACCAGGATAGCCGCAGTCGTCACGTTCTGTTGCTTTGCGCAGACATTTTTCTAACGAAAATTCAACACAAACCAGCAGTAAAAACTTTAAGGATCGCGCATTATGTTATTTTGCGACGAATGTGGAGAGCGTACTTCTATGCTTACCTAGGCGGTGGTAGCACCACGGTCCACTTTGGTTTAGCAATTCACTATAACAACAGCCTTTCTTCTCGCATGCCCGCTTCGTTATGCCTGGATAACCACAATCATGACGTCTTGTTGCTGCTATTTTCCGGCATTTTTCTAAAATTACGGATGGAAGAGTACACAATGCTTTCAAAATACCTAATCAGTAAGAGCGGAACAACTTACCTTGCCTGTAATAACACCACGGTCCCTTTTCCTTGATCGCGTTGTAACAGCATCCTTTTTTGACGCAATCTGATTTGCTTATCCCAGGGTAACCACAATCTTCACGTTTGTTTGCTTCAATCATGGGACAGTTTGCTAGAGTATTTTGAGAAATAATTAGTGGCCCAAATTGTCAGTGTTAATGCCGAAAACATAGTCGAAAATTTACCTTTTCGATGATAACACCACGGGCCAGCCACCTTTAATTCGCCATAACAACATCCCTTTCTCAAGCAATCCAACGGACTAATTCCATGGTAGCCACAATCAACGCGCATTGACGCCTTTATGTTTCGACATTTTGCTATTACGAAACAAATTAGGTAGATTCACAACTAAAATGCAATGACAACCCCCTCAAGTGTAAGAAGCCGTATTACCTCCACATGTTTTGCAAAGCCTTGGGCAATGACTGAAAACGATTTTCTTTGAACAACTAGTTGATCTAACCACAGAGCACAAGATATTTCTGTTGCTGCAAACTCTTGTAGCTGAAAAATTAAGAACAAATGCAATTTTTTTATTATTGCGACGAAACATTGACGGCAATTGCAATGAAGAAGCATTAAAATACCTGTGGCAGCGGCAAAAGCCAAAACAACAAAACAAATCACGTAAATCTGATATTTCCTCATGATTCCGGCTCTTATTTCGTCGGTGCGCGAATCGTATTAGTCCAATTCATGTCAAAGCCTTCTTTATACGCTCTTTTCTCTCTAATTACTGTAATTAATGAGTGCTTATAATCAAGATGGCCGTTTACAAATTACAACGTAAATTCGCCTCCGGGGAAGATATTGTGCATGTAGCATTCACCGTTTAAACTCTTGTGGGTTTCGCTTTGAAATATGTTGACACGGTCTATGAAGATCATTGTTGATTGTTGAATAAACGGAAGGTTTTTATCAGAGTGGTGTAGGACTAGGGTGCACACGAATCACACACGAGTTATTCTTGTCTTCGGTGACCAAACCAACAATTCCCAATCATTCATGCGTGTTATACTTTCAAGAGATCGTTCTTTCGCGGTGAAGGTGATATTCCCTTCAATTTCAATGAATATGAAACAAAAGAGCTAAATTCCATCAGAAGGATGCGTTGCCAATCCTAGATCATTGGATTGTTCATTATACGACGTTCTGACAATGTCTTGTTGTTTTAGATAACTCACATGTCGAAACTATTTTTGTTGCGTACTACATCACATCTAGAAGGTGTCCATTCACACAAGACACGGTCGATTTTGCGGATTTAAGTACCAATACGCGCTGCATCGTGCGCCTTTTTTGTCAGGGATGAAGAGATAAAAAAAAAGAATTTTCTAATATGCTTCAAAATTTACGTCAACGTAACCCTGTTTTGACAACTAGGGATACGTTTCCCTGTTTAACATGCTATTAACATTTCTTATTAAGAACAATGCTGGAGATGAGTAGTCGAAATGAAATACGTGCGTTTAACGTCACTGCTTCAATTGGACGTTAAGTATTTTTATCCCATGACTTTTCATTAATGCCCCTGCGCTGTCATTTATATACCCTCGATAACGGCTTGGTTATAAACGGCACTAGCGGGCCTTATACAGTATTATTTACTGATAGCTATTTTAAATCAGTATATACGGGAAATCCACAGCACTGATTGGGTAAAAGCCTCAACGACGAGCTTCATACAGCCCGGTGCAACTTTTGACCTTGTAACATACATATTAATAACTATAAATGCATACAAATAACATTGGAAAAAATAGCCAAACACATCCACACTGAAAAATGAAGTTGCAGTAAATCCTAAATCACGATTCACTCCGTCAGAATCAGAAAAACATGTTCCACGTTCGGTGTCGCAGATAAAAGAAAATGCTTTTAAAAACATTAACAGCACAATGAAAAACAAGCAAAACAACGTCGAATTTATGTGATAAACATGTATTTGAAAAATTGAAACAATAAAACTCAAATGGAAAGTTCTCTATTTTTTTTACAACCTTGTCATCTTACGAGAAATATTACTCTCGGTCAGCGTAGCGACCTCGCATGTTCGGTCTATGCTTTTGACCTCGCATAAACTTTCTCGGTACAGATAGACAAGTTATTTTATGTTGTATTAATAACGCCCGCAAAAGTAGCCTTTTTGTATTTAGATTTATGCTTTCCGTATCCGCCCTGACATTTTTGACTATCAAAATTGTGGCTCCGAATGAGACAGAATTGCCAAGTTGACAAAGTAGCAAAAAACGGCATTATCCGGTTAATAACGCCTTGGATAGAAATGCTCACGCCACGCTTGCACGGTTGCATTGCGATTCTGGGTATGGCGGCGCCAGAAGATTTCAGGCTTTACTAAATAACGCTTACTACTCCTTTCATCAAATACGGACACTCAAGGCACCCTATGCAATAATTCAAATGTGTTTGGCTGCAGCGACATGACAAAAAGAAAATTGGCAGTCAAATCATTCATCTCCTACTGGATCTTATTGGGAAGGAAAAGTTCATATATTAGAGGTATTTATTTGACAACATATTTTTACAACAATGAGTACACTAAAGTTCGCATATAATCTTCCGAAGGTCCTCGTATCTAAACGAAAGGAAGTACATATTAAGCTCGTGGCCCGAAATGACTTGCTTACAAAAGTGTTCGCGACTTTTAACTCATCGGTAATAACACCATGGCCCACGACCGGGCAATGAATTATAGCAGCAACCTCTTTTCATGCATTCGAATTCTGTTATACCAGGATAGCCGCAGTCGTCACGTTCTGTTGCTTTGCGCAGACATTTTTCTAACGAAAATTCAACACAAACCAGCAGTAAAAACTTTAAGGATCGCGCATTATGTTATTTTGCGACGAATGTGGAGAGCGTACTTCTATGCTTACCTAGGCGGTGGTAGCACCACGGTCCACTTTGGTTTAGCAATTCACTATAACAACAGCCTTTCTTCTCGCATGCCCGCTTCGTTATGCCTGGATAACCACAATCATGACGTCTTGTTGCTGCTATTTTCCGGCATTTTTCTAAAATTACGGATGGAAGAGTACACAATGCTTTCAAAATACCTAATCAGTAAGAGCGGAACAACTTACCTTGCCTGTAATAACACCACGGTCCCTTTTCCTTGATCGCGTTGTAACAGCATCCTTTTTTGACGCAATCTGATTTGCTTATCCCAGGGTAACCACAATCTTCACGTTTGTTTGCTTCAATCATGGGACAGTTTGCTAGAGTATTTTGAGAAATAATTAGTGGCCCAAATTGTCAGTGTTAATGCCGAAAACATAGTCGAAAATTTACCTTTTTGATGATAACACCACGGGCCAGCCACCTTTAATTCGCCATAACAACATCCCTTTCTCAAGCAATCCAACGGACTAATTCCATGGTAGCCACAATCAACGCGCATTGACGCCTTTATGTTTCGACATTTTGCTATTACGAAACAAATTAGGTAGATTCACAACTAAAATGCAATGACAACCCCCTCAAGTGTAAGAAGCCGTATTACCTCCACATGTGTTGCAAAGCCTTGGGCAATGACTGGAAACGATTTTCTTTGAACAACTAGTTGATCTAACCACAGAGCACAAGATATTTCTGTTGCTGCAAACTCTTGTAGCTGAAAAATTAAGAACAAATGCAATTTTTTTATTATTGCGACGAAACATTGACGGCAATTGCAATGAAGAAGCATTAAAATACCTGTGGCAGCGGCAAAAGCCAAAACAATAAAACAAATCACGTAAATCTGATATTTCCTCATGATTCCGGCTCTTATTTCGTCGGTGCGCGAATCGTATTAGTCCAATTCATGTCAAAGCCTTCTTTATACGCTCTTTTCTCTCTAATTACTGTAATTAATGAGTGCTTATAATCAAGATGGCCGTTTACAAATTACAACGTAAATTCGCCTCCGGGGAAGATATTGTGCATGTAGCATTCACCGTTTAAACTCTTGTGGGTTTCGCTTTGAAATATGTTGACACGGTCTATGAAGATCATTGTTGATTGTTGAATAAACGGAAGGTTTTTATCGGAGTGGTGTAGGACTAGGGTGCACACGAATCACACACGAGTTATTCTTGTCTTCGGTGACCAAACCAACAATTCCCAATCATACATGCGTGTTATACTTTCAAGAGATCGTTCTTTCGCGGTGAAGGTGATATTCCCTTCAATTTCAATGAATATGAAACAAAAGAGCTAAATTCCATCAGAAGGATGCGTTGCCAATCCTAGATCATTGGATTGTTCATTATACGACGTTCTGACAATGTCTTGTTGTTTTAGATAACTCACATGTCGAAACTATTTTTGTTGCGTACTACATCACATCTAGAAGGTGTCCATTCACACAAGACACGGTCGATTTTGCGGATTTAAATACCAATACGCGCTGCATCGTGCGCCTTTTTTGTCAGGGATGAAGAGATAAAAAAAAAGAATTTTCTAATATGCTTCAAAATTTACGTCAACGTAACCCTGTTTTGACAACTAGGGATACGTTTCCCTGTTTAACATGCTATTAACATTTCTTATTAAGAACAATGCTGGAGATGAGTAGTCGAAATGAAATACGTGCGTTTAACGTCACTGCTTCAATTGGACGTTAAGTATTTTTATCCCATGACTTTTCATTAATGCCCCTGCGCTGTCATTTATATACCCTCGATAACGGCTTGGTTATAAACGGCACTAGCGGGCCTTATACAGTATTATTTACTGATAGCTATTTTAAATCAGTATATACGGGAAATCCACAGCACTGATTGGGTAAAAGCCTCAACGACGAGCTTCATACAGCCCGGTGCAACTTTTGACCTTGTAACATACATATTAATAACTATAAATGCATACAAATAACATTGGAAAAAATAGCCAAACACATCCACACTGAAAAATGAAGTTGCAGTAAATCCTAAATCACGATTCACTCCGTCAGAATCAGAAAAACATGTTCCACGTTCGGTGTCGCAGATAAAAGAAAATGCTTTTAAAAACATTAACAGCACAATGAAAAACAAGCAAAACAACGTCGAATTTATGTGATAAACATGTATTTGAAAAATTGAAACAATAAAACTCAAATGGAAAGTTCTCTATTTTTTTTACAACCTTGTCATCTTACGAGAAATATTACTCTCGGTCAGCGTAGCGACCTCGCATGTTCGGTCTATGCTTTTGACCTCGCATAAACTTTCTCGGTACAGATAGACAAGTTATTTTATGTTGTATTAATAACGCCCGCAAAAGTAGCCTTTTTGTATTTAGATTTATGCTTTCCGTATCCGCCCTGACATTTTTGACTATCAAAATTGTGGCTCCGAATGAGACAGAATTGCCAAGTTGACAAAGTAGCAAAAAACGGCATTATCTGGTTAATAACGCCTTGGATAGAAATGCTCACGCCACGCTTGCACGGTTGCATTGCGATTCTGGGTATGGCGGCGCCAGAAGATTTCAGGCTTTACTAAATAACGCTTACTACTCCTTTCATCAAATAGGGACACTCAAGGCACCCTATGCAATAATTCAAATGTGTTTGGCTGCAGCGACATGACAAAAAGAAAATTGGCAGTCAAATCATTCATCTCCTACTGGATCTTATTGGGAAGGAAAAGTTCATATATTAGAGGTATTTATTTGACAACATATTTTTACAACAATGAGTACACTAAAGTTCGCATATAATCTTCCGAAGGTCCTCGTATCTAAACGAAAGGAAGTACATATTAAGCTCGTGGCCCGAAATGACTTGCTTACAAAAGTGTTCGCGTCTTTTACCTCATCGGTAATAACACCATGGCCCACGACCGGGCAATGAATTATAGCAGCAACCTCTTTTCATGCATTCGAATTCTGTTATACCAGGATAGCCGCAGTCGTCACGTTCTGTTGCTTTGCGCAGACATTTTTCTAACGAAAATTCAACACAAACCAGCAGTAAAAACTTTAAGGATCGCGCATTATGTTATTTTGCGACGAATGTGGAGAGCGTACTTCTATGCTTACCTAGGCGGTGGTAGCACCACGGTCCACTTTGGTTTAGCAATTCACTATAACAACAGCCTTTCTTCTCGCATGCCCGCTTCGTTATGCCTGGATAACCACAATCATGACGTCTTGTTGCTGCTATTTTCCGGCATTTTTCTAAAATTACGGATGGAAGAGTACACAATGCTTTCAAAATACCTAATCAGTAAGAGCGGAACAACTTACCTTGCCTGTAATAACACCACGGTCCCTTTTCCTTGATCGCGTTGTAACAGCATCCTTTTTTGACGCAATCTGATTTGCTTATCCCAGGGTAACCACAATCTTCACGTTTGTTTGCTTCAATCATGGGACAGTTTGCTAGAGTATTTTGAGAAATAATTAGTGGCCCAAATTGTCAGTGTTAATGCCGAAAACATAGTCGAAAATTTACCTTTTCGATGATAACACCACGGGCCAGCCACCTTTAATTCGCCATAACAACATCCCTTTCTCAAGCAATCCAACGGACTAATTCCATGGTAGCCACAATCAACGCGCATTGACGCCTTTTTGTTTCGACATTTTGCTATTACGAAACAAATTAGGTAGATTCACAACTAAAATGCAATGACAACCCCCTCAAGTGTAAGAAGCCGTATTACCTCCACATGTGTTGCAAAGCCTTGGGCAATGACTGGAAACGATTTTCTTTGAACAACTAGTTGATCTAACCACAGAGCACAAGATATTTCTGTTGCTGCAAACTCTTGTAGCTGAAAAATTAAGAACAAATGCAATTTTTTTATTATTGCGACGAAACATTGACGGCAATTGCAATGAAGAAGCATTAAAATACCTGTGGCAGCGGCAAAAGCCAAAACAACAAAACAAATCACGTAAATCTGATATTTCCTCATGATTCCGGCTCTTATTTCGTCGGTGCGCGAATCGTATTAGTCCAATTCATGTCAAAGCCTTCTTTATACGCTCTTTTCTCTCTAATTACTGTAATTAATGAGTGCTTATAATCAAGATGGCCGTTTACAAATTACAACGTAAATTCGCCTCCGGGGAAGATATTGTGCATGTAGCATTCACCGTTTAAACTCTTGTGGGTTTCGCTTTGAAATATGTTGACACGGTCTATGAAGATCATTGTTGATTGTTGAATAAACGGAAGGTTTTTATCGGAGTGGTGTAGGACTAGGGTGCACACGAATCACACACGAGTTATTCTTGTCTTCGGTGACCAAACCAACAATTCCCAATCATACATGCGTGTTATACTTTCAAGAGATCGTTCTTTCGCGGTGAAGGTGATATTCCCTTCAATTTCAATGAATATGAAACAAAAGAGCTAAATTCCATCAGAAGGATGCGTTGCCAATCCTAGATCATTGGATTGTTCATTATACGACGTTCTGACAATGTCTTGTTGTTTTAGATAACTCACATGTCGAAACTATTTTTGTTGCGTACTACATCACATCTAGAAGGTGTCCATTCACACAAGACACGGTCGATTTTGCGGATTTAAGTACCA
This sequence comes from Hydractinia symbiolongicarpus, assembly GCF_029227915.1. Classification (NCBI taxonomy): domain Eukaryota; kingdom Metazoa; phylum Cnidaria; class Hydrozoa; order Anthoathecata; family Hydractiniidae; genus Hydractinia; species Hydractinia symbiolongicarpus. Next base: position 4,141,163 of record NC_079877.1, read on the forward strand.
ATACGCGCTGCATCGTGCGCCTTTTTTGTCAGGGATGAAGAGATAAAAAAAAAGAATTTTCTAATATGCTTCAAAATTTACGTCAACGTAACCCTGTTTTGACAACTAGGGATACGTTTCTCTGTTTAACATGCTATTAACATTTCTTATTAAGAACAATGCTGGAGATGAGTAGTCGAAATGAAATACGTGCGTTTAACGTCACTGCTTCAATTGGACGTTAAGTATTTTTATCCCATGACTTTTCATTAATGCCCCTGCGCTGTCATTTATATACCCTCGATAACGGCTTGGTTATAAACGGCACTAGCGGGCCTTATACAGTATTATTTACTGATAGCTATTTTAAATCAGTATATACGGGAAATCCACAGCACTGATTAGGTAAAAGCCTCAACGACGAGCTTCATACAGCCCGGTGCAACTTTTGACCTTGTAACATACATATTAATAACTATAAATGCATACAAATAACATTGGAAAAAATAGCCAAACACATCCACACTGAAAAATGAAGTTGCAGTAAATCCTAAATCACGATTCACTCCGTCAGAATCAGAAAAACATGTTCCACGTTCGGTGTCGCAGATAAAAGAAAATGCTTTTAAAAACATTAACAGCACAATGAAAAACAAGCAAAACAACGTCGAATTTATGTGATAAACATGTATTTGAAAAATTGAAACAATAAAACTCAAATGGAAAGTTCTCTATTTTTTTTACAACCTTGTCATCTTACGAGAAATATTACTCTCGGTCAGCGTAGCGACCTCGCATGTTCGGTCTATGCTTTTGACCTCGCATAAACTTTCTCGGTACAGATAGACAAGTTATTTTATGTTGTATTAATAACGCCCGCAAAAGTAGCCTTTTTGTATTTAGATTTATGCTTTCCGTATCCGCCCTGACATTTTTGACTATCAAAATTGTGGCTCCGAATGAGACAGAATTGCCAAGTTGACAAAGTAGCAAAAAACGGCATTATCCGGTTAATAACGACTTGGATAGAAATGCTCACGCCACGCTTGCACGGTTGCATTGCGATTCTGGGTATGGCGGCGCCAGAAGATTTCAGGCTTTACTAAATAACGCTTACTACTCCTTTCATCAAATACGGACACTCAAGGCACCCTATGCAATAATTCAAATGTGTTTGGCTGCAGCGACATGACAAAAAGAAAATTGGCAGTCAAATCATTCATCTCCTACTGGATCTTATTGGGAAGGAAAAGTTCATATATTAGAGGTATTTATTTGACAACATATTTTTACAACAATGAGTACACTAAAGTTCGCATATAATCTTCCGAAGGTCCTCGTATCTAAACGAAAGGAAGTACATATTAAGCTCGTGGCCCGAAATGACTTGCTTACAAAAGTGTTCGCGACTTTTACCTCATCGGTAATAACACCATGGCCCACGACCGGGCAATGAATTATAGCAGCAACCTCTTTTCATGCATTCGAATTCTGTTATACCAGGATAGCCGCAGTCGTCACGTTCTGTTGCTTTGCGCAGACTTTTTTCTAACGAAAATTCAACACAAACCAGCAGTAAAAACTTTAAGGATCGCGCATTATGTTATTTTGCGACGAATGTGGAGAGCGTACTTCTATGCTTACCTAGGCGGTGGTAGCACCACGGTCCACTTTGGTTTAGCAATTCACTATAACAACAGCCTTTCTTCTCGCATGCCCGCTTCGTTATGCCTGGATAACCACAATCATGACGTCTTGTTGCTGCTATTTTCCGGCATTTTTCTAAAATTACGGATGGAAGAGTACACAATGCTTTCAAAATACCTAATCAGTAAGAGCGGAACAACTTACCTTGCCTGTAATAACACCACGGTCCCTTTTCCTTGATCGCGTTGTAACAGCATCCTTTTTTGACGCAATCTGATTTGCTTATCCCAGGGTAACCACAATCTTCACGTTTGTTTGCTTCAATCATGGGACAGTTTGCTAGAGTATTTTGAGAAATAATTAGTGGCCCAAATTGTCAGTGTTAATGCCGAAAACATAGTCGAAAATTTACCTTTTCGATGATAACACCACGGGCCAGCCACCTTTAATTCGCCATAACAACATCCCTTTCTCAAGCAATCCAACGGACTAATTCCATGGTAGCCACAATCAACGCGCATTGACGCCTTTATGTTTCGACATTTTGCTATTACGAAACAAATTAGGTAGATTCACAACTAAAATGCAATGACAACCCCCTCAAGTGTAAGAAGCCGTATTACCTCCACATGTGTTGCAAAGCCTTGGGCAATGACTGGAAACGATTTTCTTTGAACAACTAGTTGATCTAACCACAGAGCACAAGATATTTCTGTTGCTGCAAACTCTTGTAGCTGAAAAATTAAGAACAAATGCAATTTTTTTATTATTGCGACGAAACATTGACGGCAATTGCAATGAAGAAGCATTAAAATACCTGTGGCAGCGGCAAAAGCCAAAACAACAAAACAAATCACGTAAATCTGATATTTCCTCATGATTCCGGCTCTTATTTCGTCGGTGCGCGAATCGTATTAGTCCAATTCATGTCAAAGCCTTCTTTATACGCTCTTTTCTCTCTAATTACTGTAATTAATGAGTGCTTATAATCAAGATGGCCGTTTACAAATTACAACGTAAATTCGCCTCCGGGGAAGATATTGTGCATGTAGCATTCACCGTTTAAACTCTTGTGGGTTTCGCTTTGAAATATGTTGACACGGTCTATGAAGATCATTGTTGATTGTTGAATAAACGGAAGGTTTTTATCGGAGTGGTGTAGGACTAGGGTGCACACGAATCACACACGAGTTATTCTTGTCTTCGGTGACCAAACCAACAATTCCCAATCATACATGCGTGTTATACTTTCAAGAGATCGTTCTTTCGCGGTGAAGGTGATATTCCCTTCAATTTCAATGAATATGAAACAAAAGAGCTAAATTCCATCAGAAGGATGCGTTGCCAATCCTAGATCATTGGATTGTTCATTATACGACGTTCTGACAATGTCTTGTTGTTTTAGATAACTCACATGTCGAAACTATTTTTGTTGCGTACTACATCACATCTAGAAGGTGTCCATTCACACAAGACACGGTCGATTTTGCGGATTTAAGTACCAATACGCGCTGCATCGTGCGCCTTTTTTGTCAGGGATGAAGAGATAAAAAAAAAGAATTTTCTAATATGCTTCAAAATTTACGTCAACGTAACCCTGTTTTGACAACTAGGGATACGTTTCCCTGTTTAACATGCTATTAACATTTCTTATTAAGAACAATGCTGGAGATGAGTAGTCGAAATGAAATACGTGCGTTTAACGTCACTGCTTCAATTGGACGTTAAGTATTTTTATCCCATGACTTTTCATTAATGCCCCTGCGCTGTCATTTATATACCCTCGATAACGGCTTGGTTATAAACGGCACTAGCGGGCCTTATACAGTATTATTTACTGATAGCTATTTTAAATCAGTATATACGGGAAATCCACAGCACTGATTGGGTAAAAGCCTCAACGACGAGCTTCATACAGCCCGGTGCAACTTTTGACCTTGTAACATACATATTAATAACTATAAATGCATACAAATAACATTGGAAAAAATAGCCAAACACATCCACACTGAAAAATGAAGTTGCAGTAAATCCTAAATCACGATTCACTCCGTCAGAATCAGAAAAACATGTTCCACGTTCGGTGTCGCAGATAAAAGAAAATGCTTTTAAAAACATTAACAGCACAATGAAAAACAAGCAAAACAACGTCGAATTTATGTGATAAACATGTATTTGAAAAATTGAAACAATAAAACTCAAATGGAAAGTTCTCTATTTTTTTTATAACCTTGTCATCTTACGAGAAATATTACTCTCGGTCAGCGTAGCGCCCTCGCATGTTCGGTCTATGCTTTTGACCTCGCATAAACTTTCTCGGTACAGATAGACAAGTTATTTTATGTTGTATTAATAACGCCCGCAAAAGTAGCCTTTTTGTATTTAGATTTATGCTTTCCGTATCCGCCCTGACATTTTTGACTATCAAAATTGTGGCTCCGAATGAGACAGAATTGCCAAGTTGACAAAGTAGCAAAAAACGGCATTATCCGGTTAATAACGCCTTGGATAGAAATGCTCACGCCACGCTTGCACGGTTGCATTGCGATTCTGGGTATGGCGGCGCCAGAAGATTTCAGGCTTTACTAAATAACGCTTACTACTCCTTTCATCAAATACGGACACTCAAGGCACCCTATGCAATAATTCAAATGTGTTTGGCTGCAGCGACATGACAAAAAGAAAATTGGCAGTCAAATCATTCATCTCCTACTGGATCTTATTGGGAAGGAAAAGTTCATATATTAGAGGTATTTATTTGACAACATATTTTTACAACAATGAGTACACTAAAGTTCGCATATAATCTTCCGAAGGTCCTCGTATCTAAACGAAAGGAAGTACATATTAAGCTCGTGGCCCGAAATGACTTGCTTACAAAAGTGTTCGCGACTTTTACCTCATCGGTAATAACACCATGGCCCACGACCGGGCAATGAATTATAGCAGCAACCTCTTTTCATGCATTCGAATTCTGTTATACCAGGATAGCCGCAGTCGTCACGTTCTGTTGCTTTGCGCAGACATTTTTCTAACGAAAATTCAACACAAACCAGCAGTAAAAACTTTAAGGATCGCGCATTATGTTATTTTGCGACGAATGTGGAGAGCGTACTTCTATGCTTACCTAGGCGGTGGTAGCACCACGGTCCACTTTGGTTTAGCAATTCACTATAACAACAGCCTTTCTTCTCGCATGCCCGCTTCGTTATGCCTGGATAACCACAATCATGACGTCTTGTTGCTGCTATTTTCCGGCATTTTTCTAAAATTACGGATGGAAGAGTACACAATGCTTTCAAAATACCTAATCAGTAAGAGCGGAACAACTTACCTTGCCTGTAATAACACCACGGTCCCTTTTCCTTGATCGCGTTGTAACAGCATCCTTTTTTGACGCAATCTGATTTGCTTATCCCAGGGTAACCACAATCTTCACGTTTGTTTGCTTCAATCATGGGACAGTTTGCTAGAGTATTTTGAGAAATAATTAGTGGCCCAAATTGTCAGTGTTAATGCCGAAAACATAGTCGAAAATTTACCTTTTCGATGATAACACCACGGGCCAGCCACCTTTAATTCGCCATAACAACATCCCTTTCTCAAGCAATCCAACGGACTAATTCCATGGTAGCCACAATCAACGCGCATTGACGCCTTTATGTTTCGACATTTTGCTATTACGAAACAAATTAGGTAGATTCACAACTAAAATGCAATGACAACCCCCTCAAGTGTAAGAAGCCGTATTACCTCCACATGTGTTGCAAAGCCTTGGGCAATGACTGGAAACGATTTTCTTTGAACAACTAGTTGATCTAACCACAGAGCACAAGATATTTCTGTTGCTGCAAACTCTTGTAGCTGAAAAATTAAGAACAAATGCAATTTTTTTATTATTGCGACGAAACATTGACGGCAATTGCAATGAAGAAGCATTAAAATACCTGTGGCAGCGGCAAAAGCCAAAACAACAAAACAAATCACGTAAATCTGATATTTCCTCATGATTCCGGCTCTTACTTCGTCGGTGCGCGAATCGTATTAGTCCAATTCATGTCAAAGCCTTCTTTATACGCTCTTTTCTCTCTAATTACTGTAATTAATGAGTGCTTATAATCAAGATGGCCGTTTACAAATTACAACGTAAATTCGCCTCCGGGGAAGATATTGTGCATGTAGCATTCACCGTTTAAACTCTTGTGGGTTTCGCTTTGAAATATGTTGACCCGGTCTATGAAGATCATTGTTGATTGTTGAATAAACGGAAGGTTTTTATCGGAGTGGTGTAGGACTAGGGTGCACACGAATCACACACGAGTTATTCTTGTCTTCGGTGACCAAACCAACAATTCCCAATCATACATGCGTGTTATACTTTCAAGAGATCGTTCTTTCGCGGTGAAGGTGATATTCCCTTCAATTTCAATGAATATGAAACAAAAGAGCTAAATTCCATCAGAAGGATGCGTTGCCAATCCTAGATCATTGGATTGTTCATTATACGACGTTCTGACAATGTCTTGTTGTTTTAGATAACTCACATGTCGAAACTATTTTTGTTGCGTACTACATCACATCTAGAAGGTGTCCATTCACACAAGACACGGTCGATTTTGCGGATTTAAGTACCAATACGCGCTGCATCGTGCGCCTTTTTTGTCAGGGATGAAGAGATAAAAAAAAGAATTTTCTAATATGCTTCAAAATTTACGTCAACGTAACCCTGTTTTGACAACTAGGGATACGTTTCCCTGTTTAACATGCTATTAACATTTCTTATTAAGAACAATGCTGGAGATGAGTAGTCGAAATGAAATACGTGCGTTTAACGTCACTGCTTCAATTGGACGTTAAGTATTTTTATCCCATGACTTTTCATTAATGCCCCTGCGCTGTCATTTATATACCCTCGATAACGGCTTGGTTATAAACGGCACTAGCGGGCCTTATACAGTATTATTTACTGATAGCTATTTTAAATCAGTATATACGGGAAATCCACAGCACTGATTGGGTAAAAGCCTCAACGACGAGCTTCATACAGCCCGGTGCAACTTTTGACCTTGTAACATACATATTAATAACTATAAATGCATACAAATAACATTGGAAAAAATAGCCAAACACATCCACACTGAAAAATGAAGTTGCAGTAAATCCTAAATCACGATTCACTCCGTCAGAATCAGAAAAACATGTTCCACGTTCGGTGTCGCAGATAAAAGAAAATGCTTTTAAAAACATTAACAGCACAATGAAAAACAAGCAAAACAACGTCGAATTTATGTGATAAACATGTATTTGAAAAATTGAAACAATAAAACTCAAATGGAAAGTTCTCTATTTTTTTTACAACCTTGTCATCTTACGAGAAATATTACTCTCGGTCAGCGTAGCGACCTCGCATGTTCGGTCTATGCTTTTGACCTCGCATAAACTTTCTCGGTACAGATAGACAAGTTATTTTATGTTGTATTAATAACGCCCGCAAAAGTAGCCTTTTTGTATTTAGATTTATGCTTTCCGTATCCGCCCTGACATTTTTGACTATCAAAATTGTGGCTCCGAATGAGACAGAATTGCCAAGTTGACAAAGTAGCAAAAAACGGCATTATCCGGTTAATAACGCCTTGGATAGAAATGCTCACGCCACGCTTGCACGGTTGCATTGCGATTCTGGGTATGGCGGCGCCAGAAGATTTCAGGCTTTACTAAATAACGCTTACTACTCCTTTCATCAAATACGGACACTCAAGGCACCCTATGCAATAATTCAAATGTGTTTGGCTGCAGCGACATGACAAAAAGAAAATTGGCAGTCAAATCATTCATCTCCTACTGGATCTTATTGGGAAGGAAAAGTTCATATATTAGAGGTATTTATTTGACAACATATTTTTACAACAATGAGTACACTAAAGTTCGCATATAATCTTCCGAAGGTCCTCGTATCTAAACGAAAGGAAGTACATATTAAGCTCGTGGCCCGAAATGACTTGCTTACAAAAGTGTTCGCGACTTTTACCTCATCGGTAATAACACCATGGCCCACGACCGGGCAATGAATTATAGCAGCAACCTCTTTTCATGCATTCGAATTCTGTTATACCAGGATAGCCGCAGTCGTCACGTTCTGTTGCTTTGCGCAGACATTTTTCTAACGAAAATTCAACACAAACCAGCAGTAAAAACTTTAAGGATCGCGCATTATGTTATTTTGCGACGAATGTGGAGAGCGTACTTCTATGCTTACCTAGGCGGTGGTAGCACCACGGTCCACTTTGGTTTAGCAATTCACTATAACAACAGCCTTTCTTCTCGCATGCCCGCTTCGTTATGCCTGGATAACCACAATCATGACGTCTTGTTGCTGCTATTTTCCGGCATTTTTCTAAAATTACGGATGGAAGAGTACACAATGCTTTCAAAATACCTAATCAGTAAGAGCGGAACAACTTACCTTGCCTGTAATAACACCACGGTCCCTTTTCCTTGATCGCGTTGTAACAGCATCCTTTTTTGACGCAATCTGATTTGCTTATCCCAGGGTAACCACAATCTTCACGTTTGTTTGCTTCAATCATGGGACAGTTTGCTAGAGTATTTTGAGAAATAATTAGTGGCCCAAATTGTCAGTGTTAATGCCGAAAACATAGTCGAAAATTTACCTTTTCGATGATAACACCACGGGCCAGCCACCTTTAATTCGCCATAACAACATCCCTTTCTCAAGCAATCCAACGGACTAATTCCATGGTAGCCACAATCAACGCGCATTGACGCCTTTATGTTTCGACATTTTGCTATTACGAAACAAATTAGGTAGATTCACAACTAAAATGCAATGACAACCCCCTCAAGTGTAAGAAGCCGTATTACCTCCACATGTGTTGCAAAGCCTTGGGCAATGACTGGAAACGATTTTCTTTGAACAACTAGTTGATCTAACCACAGAGCACAAGATATTTCTGTTGCTGCAAACTCTTGTAGCTGAAAAATTAAGAACAAATGCAATTTTTTTATTATTGCGACGAAACATTGACGGCAATTGCAATGAAGAAGCATTAAAATACCTGTGGCAGCGGCAAAAGCCAAAACAACAAAACAAATCACGTAAATCTGATATTTCCTCATGATTCCGGCTCTTATTTCGTCGGTGCGCGAATCGTATTAGTCCAATTCATGTCAAAGCCTTCTTTATACGCTCTTTTCTCTCTAATTACTGTAATTAATGAGTGCTTATAATCAAGATGGCCGTTTACAAATTACAACGTAAATTCGCCTCCGGGGAAGATATTGTGCATGTAGCATTCACCGTTTAAACTCTTGTGGGTTTCGCTTTGAAATATGTTGACACGGTCTATGAAGATCATTGTTGATTGTTGAATAAACGGAAGGTTTTTATCGGAGTGGTGTAGGACTAGGGTGCACACGAATCACACACGAGTTATTCTTGTCTTCGGTGACCAAACCAACAATTCCCAATCATACATGCGTGTTATACTTTCAAGAGATCGTTCTTTCGCGGTGAAGGTGATATTCCCTTCAATTTCAATGAATATGAAACAAAAGAGCTAAATTCCATCAGAAGGATGCGTTGCCAATCCTAGATCATTGGATTGTTCATTATACGACGTTCTGACAATGTCTTGTTGTTTTAGATAACTCACATGTCGAAACTATTTTTGTTGCGTACTACATCACATCTAGAAGGTGTCCATTCACACAAGACACGGTCGATTTTGCGGATTTAAGTACCAATACGCGCTGCATCGTGCGCCTTTTTTGTCAGAGATGAAGAGATAAAAAAAAAGAATTTTCTAATATGCTTCAAAATTTACGTCAACGTAACCCTGTTTTGACAACTAGGGATACGTTTCCCTGTTTAACATGCTATTAACATTTCTTATTAAGAACAATGCTGGAGATGAGTAGTCGAAATGAAATACGTGCGTTTAACGTCACTGCTTCAATTGGACGTTAAGTATTTTTATCCCATGACTTTTCATTAATGCCCCTGCGCTGTCATTTATATACCCTCGATAACGGCTTGGTTATAAACGGCACTAGCGGGCCTTATACAGTATTATTTACTGATAGCTATTTTAAATCAGTATATACGGGAAATCCACAGCACTGATTGGGTAAAAGCCTCAACGACGAGCTTCATACAGCCCGGTGCAACTTTTGACCTTGTAACATACATATTAATAACTATAAATGCATACAAATAACATTGGAAAAAATAGCCAAACACATCCACACTGAAAAATGAAGTTGCAGTAAATCCTAAATCACGATTCACTCCGTCAGAATCAGAAAAACATGTTCCACGTTCGGTGTCGCAGATAAAAGAAAATGCTTTTAAAAACATTAACAGCACAATGAAAAACAAGCAAAACAACGTCGAATTTATGTGATAAACATGTATTTGAAAAATTGAAACAATAAAACTCAAATGGAAAGTTCTCTATTTTTTTTACAACCTTGTCATCTTACGAGAAATATTACTCTCGGTCAGCGTAGCGACCTCGCATGTTCGGTCTATGCTTTTGACCTCGCATAAACTTTCTCGGTACAGATAGACAAGTTATTTTATGTTGTATTAATAACGCCCGCAAAAGTAGCCTTTTTGTATTTAGATTTATGCTTTCCGTATCCGCCCTGACATTTTTGACTATCAAAATTGTGGCTCCGAATGAGACAGAATTGCCAAGTTGACAAAGTAGCAAAAAACGGCATTATCCGGTTAATAACGCCTTGGATAGAAATGCTCACGCCACGCTTGCACGGTTGCATTGCGATTCTGGGTATGGCGGCGCCAGAAGATTTCAGGCTTTACTAAATAACGCTTACTACTCCTTTCATCAAATACGGACACTCAAGGCACCCTATGCAATAATTCAAATGTGTTTGGCTGCAGCGACATGACAAAAAGAAAATTGGCAGTCAAATCATTCATCTCCTACTGGATCTTATTGGGAAGGAAAAGTTCATATATTAGAGGTATTTATTTGACAACATATTTTTACAACAATGAGTACACTAAAGTTCGCATATAATCTTCCGAAGGTCCTCGTATCTAAACGAAAGGAAGTACATATTAAGCTCGTGGCCCGAAATGACTTGCTTACAAAAGTGTTCGCGACTTTTACCTCATCGGTAATAACACCATGGCCCACGACCGGGCAATGAATTATAGCAGCAACCTCTTTTCATGCATTCGAATTCTGTTATACCAGGATAGCCGCAGTCGTCACGTTCTGTTGCTTTGCGCAGACATTTTTCTAACGAAAATTCAACACAAACCAGCAGTAAAAACTTTAAGGATCGCGCATTATGTTATTTTGCGACGAATGTGGAGAGCGTACTTCTATGCTTACCTAGGCGGTGGTAGCACCACGGTCCACTTTGGTTTAGCAATTCACTATAACAACAGCCTTTCTTCTCGCATGCCCGCTTCGTTATGCCTGGATAACCACAATCATGACGTCTTGTTGCTGCTATTTTCCGGCATTTTTCTAAAATTACGGATGGAAGAGTACACAATGCTTTCAAAATACCTAATCAGTAAGAGCGGAACAACTTACCTTGCCTGTAATAACACCACGGTCCCTTTTCCTTGATCGCGTTGTAACAGCATCCTTTTTTGACGCAATCTGATTTGCTTATCCCAGGGTAACCACAATCTTCACGTTTGTTTGCTTCAATCATGGGACAGTTTGCTAGCGTATTTTGAGAAATAATTAGTGGCCCAAATTGTCAGTGTTAATGCCGAAAACATAGTCGAAAATTTACCTTTTCGATGATAACACCACGGGCCAGCCACCTTTAATTCGCCATAACAACATCCCTTTCTCAAGCAATCCAACGGACTAATTCCATGGTAGCCACAATCAACGCGCATTGACGCCTTTATGTTTCGACATTTTGCTATTACGAAACAAATTAGGTAGATTCACAACTAAAATGCAATGACAACCCCCTCAAGTGTAAGAAGCCGTATTACCTCCACATGTGTTGCAAAGCCTTGGGCAATGACTGAAAACGATTTTCTTTGAACAACTAGTTGATCTAACCACAGAGCACAAGATATTTCTGTTGCTGCAAACTCTTGTAGCTGAAAAATTAAGAACAAATGCAATTTTTTTATTATTGCGACGAAACATTGACGGCAATTGCAATGAAGAAGCATTAAAATACCTGTGGCAGCGGCAAAAGCCAAAACAACAAAACAAATCACGTAAATCTGATATTTCCTCATGATTCCGGCTCTTATTTCGTCGGTGCGCGAATCGTATTAGTCCAATTCATGTCAAAGCCTTCTTTATACGCTCTTTTCTCTCTAATTACTGTAATTAATGAGTGCTTATAATCAAGATGGCCGTTTACAAATTACAACGTAAATTCGCCTCCGGGGAAGATATTGTGCATGTAGCATTCACCGTTTAAACTCTTGTGGGTTTCGCTTTGAAATATGTTGACACGGTCTATGAAGATCATTGTTGATTGTTGAATAAACGGAAGGTTTTTATCGGAGTGGTGTAGGACTAGGGTGCACACGAATCACACACGAGTTATTCTTGTCTTCGGTGACCAAACCAACAATTCCCAATCATACATGCGTGTTATACTTTCAAGAGATCGTTCTTTCGCGGTGAAGGTGATATTCCCTTCAATTTCAATGAATATGAAACAAAAGAGCTAAATTCCATCAGAAGGATGCGTTGCCAATCCTAGATCATTGGATTGTTCATTATACGACGTTCTGACAATGTCTTGTTGTTTTAGATAACTCACATGTCGAAACTATTTTTGTTGCGTACTACATCACATCTAGAAGGTGTCCATTCACACAAGACACGGTCGATTTTGCGGATTTAAGTACCAATACGCGCTGCATCGTGCGCCTTTTTTGTCAGGGATGAAGAGATAAAAAAAAAGAATTTTCTAATATGCTTCAAAATTTACGTCAACGTAACCCTGTTTTGACAACTAGGGATACGTTTCCCTGTTTAACATGCTATTAACATTTCTTATTAAGAACAATGCTGGAGATGAGTAGTCGAAATGAAATACGTGCGTTTAACGTCACTGCTTCAATTGGACGTTAAGTATTTTTATCCCATGACTTTTCATTAATGCCCCTGCGCTGTCATTTATATACCCTCGATAACGGCTTGGTTATAAACGGCACTAGCGGGCCTTATACAGTATTATTTACTGATAGCTATTTTAAATCAGTATATACGGGAAATCCACAGCACTGATTGGGTAAAAGCCTCAACGACGAGCTTCATACAGCCCGGTGCAACTTTTGACCTTGTAACATACATATTAATAACTATAAATGCATACAAATAACATTGGAAAAAATAGCCAAACACATCCACACTGAAAAATGAAGTTGCAGTAAATCCTAAATCACGATTCACTCCGTCAGAATCAGAAAAACATGTTCCACGTTCGGTGTCGCAGATAAAAGAAAATGCTTTTAAAAACATTAACAGCACAATGAAAAACAAGCAAAACAACGTCGAATTTATGTGATAAACATGTATTTGAAAAATTGAAACAATAAAACTCAAATGGAAAGTTCTCTATTTTTTTTACAACCTTGTCATCTTACGAGAAATATTACTCTCGGTCAGCGTAGCGACCTCGCATGTTCGGTCTATGCTTTTGACCTCGCATAAACTTTCTCGGTACAGATAGACAAGTTATTTTATGTTGTATTAATAACGCCCGCAAAAGTAGCCTTTTTGTATTTAGATTTATGCTTTCCGTATCCGCCCTGACATTTTTGACTATCAAAATTGTGGCTCCGAATGAGACAGAATTGCCAAGTTGACAAAGTAGCAAAAAACGGCATTATCCGGTTAATAACGCCTTGGATAGAAATGCTCACGCCACGCTTGCACGGTTGCATTGCGATTCTGGGTATGGCGGCGCCAGAAGATTTCAGGCTTTACTAAATAACGCTTACTACTCCTTTCATCAAATACGGACACTCAAGGCACCCTATGCAATAATTCAAATGTGTTTGGCTGCAGCGACATGACAAAAAGAAAATTGGCAGTCAAATCATTCATCTCCTACTGGATCTTATTTGGAAGGAAAAGTTCATATATTAGAGGTATTTATTTGACAACATATTTTTACAACAATGAGTACACTAAAGTTCGCATATAATCTTCCGAAGGTCCTCGTATCTAAACAAAAGGAAGTACATATTAAGCTCGTGGCCCGAAATGACTTGCTTACAAAAGTGTTCGCGACTTTTACCTCATCGGTAATAACACCATGGCCCACGACCGGGCAATGAATTATAGCAGCAACCTCTTTTCATGCATTCGAATTCTGTTATACCAGGATAGCCGCAGTCGTCACGTTCTGTTGCTTTGCGCAGACATTTTTCTAACGAAAATTCAACACAAACCAGCAGTAAAAACTTTAAGGATCGCGCATTATGTTATTTTGCGACGAATGTGGAGAGCGTACTTCTATGCTTACCTAGGCGGTGGTAGCACCACGGTCCACTTTGGTTTAGCAATTCACTATAACAACAGCCTTTCTTCTCGCATGCCCGCTTCGTTATGCCTGGATAACCACAATCATGACGTCTTGTTGCTGCTATTTTCCGGCATTTTTCTAAAATTACGGATGGAAGAGTACACAATGCTTTCAAAATACCTAATCAGTAAGAGCGGAACAACTTACCTTGCCTGTAATAACACCACGGTCCCTTTTCCTTGATCGCGTTGTAACAGCATCCTTTTTTGACGCAATCTGATTTGCTTATCCCAGGGTAACCACAATCTTCACGTTTGTTTGCTTCAATCATGGGACAGTTTGCTAGAGTATTTTGAGAAATAATTAGTGGCCCAAATTGTCAGTGTTAATGCCGAAAACATAGTCGAAAATTTACCTTTTCGATGATAACACCACGGGCCAGCCACCTTTAATTCGCCATAACAACATCCCTTTCTCAAGCAATCCAACGGACTAATTCCATGGTAGCCACAATCAACGCGCATTGACGCCTTTATGTTTCGACATTTTGCTATTACGAAACAAATTAGGTAGATTCACAACTAAAATGCAATGACAACCCCCTCAAGTGTAAGAAGCCGTATTACCTCCACATGTGTTGCAAAGCCTTGGGCAATGACTGGAAACGATTTTCTTTAAACAACTAGTTGATCTAACCACAGAGCACAAGATATTTCTGTTGCTGCAAACTCTTGTAGCTGAAAAATTAAGAACAAATGCAATTTTTTTATTATTGCGACGAAACATTGACGGCAATTGCAATGAAGAAGCATTAAAATACCTGTGGCAGCGGCAAAAGCCAAAACAACAAAACAAATCACGTAAATCTGATATTTCCTCATGATTCCGGCTCTTATTTCGTCGGTGCGCGAATCGTATTAGTCCAATTCATGTCAAAGCCTTCTTTATACGCTCTTTTCTCTCTAATTACTGTAATTAATGAGTGCTTATAATCAAGATGGCCGTTTACAAATTACAACGTAAATTCGCCTCCGGGGAAGATATTGTGCATGTAGCATTCACCGTTTAAACTCTTGTGGGTTTCGCTTTGAAATATGTTGACACGGTCTATGAAGATCATTGTTGATTGTTGAATAAACGGAAGGTTTTTATCGGAGTGGTGTAGGACTAGGGTGCACACGAATCACACACGAGTTATTCTTGTCTTCGGTGACCAAACCAACAATTCCCAATCATACATGCGTGTTATACTTTCAAGAGATCGTTCTTTCGCGGTGAAGGTGATATTCCCTTCAATTTCAATGAATATGAAACAAAAGAGCTAAATTCCATCAGAAGGATGCGTTGCCAATCCTAGATCATTGGATTGTTCATTATACGACGTTCTGACAATGTCTTGTTGTTTTAGATAACTCACATGTCGAAACTATTTTTGTTGCGTACTACATCACATCTAGAAGGTGTCCATTCACACAAGACACGGTCGATTTTGCGGATTTAAGTACCAATACGCGCTGCATCGTGCGCCTTTTTTGTCAGGGATGAAGAGATAAAAAAAAGAATTTTCTAATATGCTTCAAAATTTACGTCAACGTAACCCTGTTTTGACAACTAGGGATACGTTTCCCTGTTTAACATGCTATTAACATTTCTTATTAAGAACAATGCTGGAGATGAGTAGTCGAAATGAAATACGTGCGTTTAACGTCACTGCTTCAATTGGACGTTAAGTATTTTTATCCCATGACTTTTCATTAATGCCCCTGCGCTGTCATTTATATACCCTCGATAACGGCTTGGTTATAAACGGCACTAGCGGGCCTTATACAGTATTATTTACTGATAGCTATTTTAAATCAGTATATACGGGAAATCCACAGCACTGATTGGGTAAAAGCCTCAACGACGAGCTTCATACAGCCCGGTGCAACTTTTGACCTTGTAACATACATATTAATAACTATAAATGCATACAAATAACATTGGAAAAAATAGCCAAACACATCCACACTGAAAAATGAAGTTGCAGTAAATCCTAAATCACGATTCACTCCGTCAGAATCAGAAAAACATGTTCCACGTTCGGTGTCGCAGATAAAAGAAAATGCTTTTAAAAACATTAACAGCACAATGAAAAACAAGCAAAACAACGTCGAATTTATGTGATAAACATGTATTTGAAAAATTGAAACAATAAAACTCAAATGGAAAGTTCTCTATTTTTTTTACAACCTTGTCATCTTACGAGAAATATTACTCTCGGTCAGCGTAGCGACCTCGCATGTTCGGTCTATGCTTTTGACCTCGCATAAACTTTCTCGGTACAGATAGACAAGTTATTTTATGTTGTATTAATAACGCCCGCAAAAGTAGCCTTTTTGTATTTAGATTTATGCTTTCCGTATCCGCCCTGACATTTTTGACTATCAAAATTGTGGCTCCGAATGAGACAGAATTGCCAAGTTGACAAAGTAGCAAAAAACGGCATTATCCGGTTAATAACGCCTTGGATAGAAATGCTCACGCCACGCTTGCACGGTTGCATTGCGATTCTGGGTATGGCGGCGCCAGAAGATTTCAGGCTTTACTAAATAACGCTTACTACTCCTTTCATCAAATACGGACACTCAAGGCACCCTATGCAATAATTCAAATGTGTTTGGCTGCAGCGACATGACAAAAAGAAAATTGGCAGTCAAATCATTCATCTCCTACTGGATCTTATTGGGAAGGAAAAGTTCATATATTAGAGGTATTTATTTGACAACATATTTTTACAACAATGAGTACACTAAAGTTCGCATATAATCTTCCGAAGGTCCTCGTATCTAAACGAAAGGAAGTACATATTAAGCTCGTGGCCCGAAATGACTTGCTTACAAAAGTGTTCGCGACTTTTACCTCATCGGTAATAACACCATGGCCCACGACCGGGCAATGAATTATAGCAGCAACCTCTTTTCATGCATTCGAATTCTGTTATACCAGGATAGCCGCAGTCGTCACGTTCTGTTGCTTTGCGCAGACATTTTTCTAACGAAAATTCAACACAAACCAGCAGTAAAAACTTTAAGGATCGCGCATTATGTTATTTTGCGACGAATGTGGAGAGCGTACTTCTATGCTTACCTAGGCGGTGGTAGCACCACGGTCCACTTTGGTTTAGCAATTCACTATAACAACAGCCTTTCTTCTCGCATGCTCGCTTCGTTATGCCTGGATAACCACAATCATGACGTCTTGTTGCTGCTATTTTCCGGCATTTTTCTAAAATTACGGATGGAAGAGTACACAATGCTTTCAAAATACCTAATCAGTAAGAGCGGAACAACTTACCTTGCCTGTAATAACACCACGGTCCCTTTTCCTTGATCGCGTTGTAACAGCATCCTTTTTTGACGCAATCTGATTTGCTTATCCCAGGGTAACCACAATCTTCACGTTTGTTTGCTTCAATCATGGGACAGTTTGCTAGAGTATTTTGAGAAATAATTAGTGGCCCAAATTGTCAGTGTTAATGCCGAAAACATAGTCGAAAATTTACCTTTTCGATGATAACACCACGGGCCAGCCACCTTTAATTCGCCATAACAACATCCCTTTCTCAAGCAATCCAACGGACTAATTCCATGGTAGCCACAATCAACGCGCATTGACGCCTTTATGTTTCGACATTTTGCTATTACGAAACAAATTAGGTAGATTCACAACTAAAATGCAATGACAACCCCCTCAAGTGTAAGAAGCCGTATTACCTCCACATGTGTTGCAAAGCCTTGGGCAATGACTGGAAACGATTTTCTTTGAACAACTAGTTGATCTAACCACAGAGCACAAGATATTTCTGTTGCTGCAAACTCTTGTAGCTGAAAAATTAAGAACAAATGCAATTTTTTTATTATTGCGACGAAACATTGACGGCAATTGCAATGAAGAAGCATTAAAATACCTGTGGCAGCGGCAAAAGCCAAAACAACAAAACAAATCACGTAAATCTGATATTTCCTCATGATTCCGGCTCTTATTTCGTCGGTGCGCGAATCGTATTAGTCCAATTCATGTCAAAGCCTTCTTTATACGCTCTTTTCTCTCTAATTACTGTAATTAATGAGTGCTTATAATCAAGATGGCCGTTTACAAATTACAACGTAAATTCGCCTCCGGGGAAGATATTGTGCATGTAGCATTCACCGTTTAAACTCTTGTGGGTTTCGCTTTGAAATATGTTGACACGGTCTATGAAGATCATTGTTGATTGTTGAATAAACGGAAGGTTTTTATCGGAGTGGTGTAGGACTAGGGTGCACACGAATCACACACGAGTTATTCTTGTCTTCGGTGACCAAACCAACAATTCCCAATCATACATGCGTGTTATACTTTCAAGAGATGGTTCTTTCGCGGTGAAGGTGATATTCCCTTCAATTTCAATGAATATGAAACAAAAGAGCTAAATTCCATCAGAAGGATGCGTTGCCAATCCTAGATCATTGGATTGTTCATTATACGACGTTCTGACAATGTCTTGTTGTTTTAGATAACTCACATGTCGAAACTATTTTTGTTGCGTACTACATCACATCTAGAAGGTGTCCATTCACACAAGACACGGTCGATTTTGCGGATTTAAGTACCAATACGCGCTGCATCGTGCGCCTTTTTTGTCAGGGATGAAGAGATAAAAAAAAAGAATTTTCTAATATGCTTCATAATTTACGTCAACATAACCCTGTTTTGACAACTAGGGATACGTTTCCCTGTTTAACATGCTATTAACATTTCTTATTAAGAACAATGCTGGAGATGAGTAGTCGAAATGAAATACGTGCGTTTAACGTCACTGCTTCAATTGGACGTTAAGTATTTTTATCCCATGACTTTTCATTAATGCCCCTGCGCTGTCATTTATATACCCTCGATAACGGCTTGGTTATAAACGGCACTAGCGGGCCTTATACAGTATTATTTACTGATAGCTATTTTAAATCAGTATATACGGGAAATCCACAGCACTGATTGGGTAAAAGCCTCAACGACGAGCTTCATACAGCCCGGTGCAACTTTTGACCTTGTAACATACATATTAATAACTATAAATGCATACAAATAACATTGGAAAAAATAGCCAAACACATCCACACTGAAAAATGAAGTTGCAGTAAATCCTAAATCACGATTCACTCCGTCAGAATCAGAAAAACATGTTCCACGTTCGGTGTCGCAGATAAAATAAAATGCTTTTAAAAACATTAACAGCACAATGAAAAACAAGCAAAACAACGTCGAATTTATGTGATAAACATGTATTTGAAAAATTGAAACAATAAAACTCAAATGGAAAGTTCTCTATTTTTTTTACAACCTTGTCATCTTACGAGAAATATTACTCTCGGTCAGCGTAGCGACCTCGCATGTTCGGTCTATGCTTTTGACCTCGCATAAACTTTCTCGGTACAGATAGACAAGTTATTTTATGTTGTATTAATAACGCCCGCAAAAGTAGCCTTTTTGTATTTAGATTTATGCTTTCCGTATCCGCCCTGACATTTTTGACTATCAAAATTGTGGCTCCGAATGAGACAGAATTGCCAAGTTGACGAAGTAGCAAAAAACGGCATTATCCGGTTAATAACGCCTTGGATAGAAATGCTCACGCCACGCTTGCACGGTTGCATTGCGATTCTGGGTATGGCGGCGCCAGAAGATTTCAGGCTTTACTAAATAACGCTTACTACTCCTTTCATCAAATACGGACACTCAAGGCACCCTATGCAATAATTCAAATGTGTTTGGCTGCAGCGACATGACAAAAAGAAAATTGGCAGTCAAATCATTCATCTCCTACTGGATCTTATTGGGAAGGAAAAGTTCATATATTAGAGGTATTTATTTGACAACATATTTTTACAACAATGAGTACACTAAAGTTCGCATATAATCTTCCGAAGGTCCTCGTATCTAAACGAAAGGAAGTACATATTAAGCTCGTGGCCCGAAATGACTTGCTTACAAAAGTGTTCGCGACTTTTACCTCATCGGTAATAACACCATGGCCCACGACCGGGCAATGAATTATAGCAGCAACCTCTTTTCATGCATTCGAATTCTGTTATACCAGGATAGCCGCAGTCGTCACGTTCTGTTGCTTTGCGCAGACATTTTTCTAACGAAAATTCAACACAAACCAGCAGTAAAAACTTTAAGGATCGCGCATTATGTTATTTTGCGACGAATGTGGAGAGCGTACTTCTATGCTTACCTAGGCGGTGGTAGCACCACGGTCCACTTTGGTTTAGCAATTCACTATAACAGCAGCCTTTCTTCTCGCATGCCCGCTTCGTTATGCCTGGATAACCACAATCATGACGTCTTGTTGCTGCTATTTTCCGGCATTTTTCTAAAATTACGGATGGAAGAGTACACAATGCTTTCAAAATACCTAATCAGTAAGAGCGGAACAACTTACCTTGCCTGTAATAACACCACGGTCCCTTTTCCTTGATTGCGTTGTAACAGCATCCTTTTTTGACGCAATCTGATTTGCTTATCCCAGGGTAACCACAATCTTCACGTTTGTTTGCTTCAATCATGGGACAGTTTGCTAGAGTATTTTGAGAAATAATTAGTGGCCCAAATTGTCAGTGTTAATGCCGAAAACATAGTCGAAAATTTACCTTTTCGATGATAACACCACGGGCCAGCCACCTTTAATTCGCCATAACAACATCCCTTTCTCAAGCAATCCAACGGACTAATTCCATGGTAGCCACAATCAACGCGCATTGACGCCTTTATGTTTCGACATTTTGCTATTACGAAACAAATTAGGTAGATTCACAACTAAAATGCAATGACAACCCCCTCAAGTGTAAGAAGCCGTATTACCTCCACATGTGTTGCAAAGCCTTGGGCAATGACTGGAAACGATTTTCTTTGAACAACTAGTTGATCTAACCACAGAGCACAAGATATTTCTGTTGCTGCAAACTCTTGTAGCTGAAAAATTAAGAACAAATGCAATTTTTTTATTATTGCGACGAAACATTGACGGCAATTGCAATGAAGAAGCATTAAAATACCTGTGGCAGCGGCAAAAGCCAAAACAACAAAACAAATCACGTAAATCTGATATTTCCTCATGATTCCGGCTCTTATTTCGTCGGTGCGCGAATCGTATTAGTCCAATTCATGTCAAAGCCTTCTTTATACGCTCTTTTCTCTCTAATTACTGTAATTAATGAGTGCTTATAATCAAGATGGCCGTTTACAAATTACAACGTAAATTCGCCTCCGGGGAAGATATTGTGCATGTAGCATTCACCGTTTAAACTCTTGTGGGTTTCGCTTTGAAATATGTTGACACGGTCTATGAAGATCATTGTTGATTGTTGAATAAACGGAAGGTTTTTATCGGAGTGGTGTAGGACTAGGGTGCACACGAATCACACACGAGTTATTCTTGTCTTCGGTGACCAAACCAACAATTCCCAATCATACATGCGTGTTATACTTTCAAGAGATCGTTCTTTCGCGGTGAAGGTGATATTCCCTTCAATTTCAATGAATATGAAACAAAAGAGCTAAATTCCATCAGAAGGATGCGTTGTCAATCCTAGATCATTGGATTGTTCATTATACGACGTTCTGACAATGTCTTGTTGTTTTAGATAACTCACATGTCGAAACTATTTTTGTTGCGTACTACATCACATCTAGAAGGTGTCCATTCACACAAGACACGGTCGATTTTGCGGATTTAAGTACCAATACGCGCTGCATCGTGCGCCTTTTTTGTCAGGGATGAAGAGATAAAAAAAAAGAATTTTCTAATATACTTCAAAATTTACGTCAACGTAACCCTGTTTTGACAACTAGGGATACGTTTCCCTGTTTAACATGCTATTAACATTTCTTATTAAGAACAATGCTGGAGATGAGTAGTCGAAATGAAATACGTGCGTTTAACGTCACTGCTTTAATTGGACGTTAAGTATTTTTATCCCATGACTTTTCATTAATGCCCCTGCGCTGTCATTTATATACCCTCGATAACGGCTTGGTTATAAACGGCACTAGCGGGCCTTATACAGTATTATTTACTGATAGCTATTTTAAATCAGTATATACGGGAAATCCACAGCACTGATTGGGTAAAAGCCTCAACGACGAGCTTCATACAGCCCGGTGCAATTTTTGACCTTGTAACATACATATTAATAACTATAAATGCATACAAATAACATTGGAAAAAATAGCCAAACACATCCACACTGAAAAATGAAGTTGCAGTAAATCCTAAATCACGATTCACTCCGTAAGAATCAGAAAAACATGTTCCACGTTCGGTGTCGCAGATAAAAGAAAATGCTTTTAAAAACATTAACAGCACAATGAAAAACAAGCAAAACAACGTCGAATTTATGTGATAAACATGTATTTGAAAAATTGAAACAATAAAACTCAAATGGAAAGTTCTCTATTTTTTTTACAACCTTGTCATCTTACGAGAAATATTACTCTCGGTCAGCGTAGCGACCTCGCATGTTCGGTCTATGCTTTTGACCTCGCATAAACTTTCTCGGTACAGATAGACAAGTTATTTTATGTTGTATTAATAACGCCCGCAAAAGTAGCCTTTTTGTATTTAGATTTATGCTTTCCGTATCCGCCCTGACATTTTTGACTATCAAAATTGTGGCTCCGAATGAGACAGAATTGCCAAGTTGACAAAGTAGCAAAAAACGGCATTATCCGGTTAATAACGCCTTGGATAGAAATGCTCACGCCACGCTTGCACGGTTGCATTGCGATTCTGGGTATGGCGGCGCCAGAAGATTTCAGGCTTTACTAAATAACGCTTACTACTCCTTTCATCAAATACGGACACTCAAGGCACCCTATGCAATAATTCAAATGTGTTTGGCTGCAGCGACATGACAAAAAGAAAATTGGCAGTCAAATCATTCATCTCCTACTGGATCTTATTGGGAAGGAAAAGTTCATATATTAGAGGTATTTATTTGACAACATATTTTTACAACAATGAGTACACTAAAGTTCGCATATAATCTTCCGAAGGTCCTCGTATCTAAACGAAAGGAAGTACATATTAAGCTCGTGGCCCGAAATGACTTGCTTACAAAAGTGTTCGCGACTTTTACCTCATCGGTAATAACACCATGGCCCACGACCGGGCAATGAATTATAGCAGCAACCTCTTTTCATGCATTCGAATTCTGTTATACCAGGATAGCCGCAGTCGTCACGTTCTGTTGCCTTGCGCAGACATTTTTCTAACGAAAATTCAACACAAACCAGCAGTAAAAACTTTAAGGATCGCGCATTATGTTATTTTGCGACGAATGTGGAGAGCGTACTTCTATGCTTACCTAGGCGGTGGTAGCACCACGGTCCACTTTGGTTTAGCAATTCACTATAACAACAGCCTTTCTTCTCGCATGCCCGCTTCGTTATGCCTGGATAACCACAATCATGACGTCTTGTTGCTGCTATTTTCCGGCATTTTTCTAAAATTACGGATGGAAGAGTACACAATGCTTTCAAAATACCTAATCAGTAAGAGCGGAACAACTTACCTTGCCTGTAATAACACCACGGTCCCTTTTCCTTGATCGCGTTGTAACAGCATCCTTTTTTGACGCAATCTGATTTGCTTATCCCAGGGTAACCACAATCTTCACGTTTGTTTGCTTCAATCATGGGACAGTTTGCTAGAGTATTTTGAGAAATAATTAGTGGCCCAAATTGTCAGTGTTAATGCCGAAAACATAGTCGAAAATTTACCTTTTCGATGATAACACCACGGGCCAGCCACCTTTAATTCGCCATAACAACATCCCTTTCTCAAGCAATCCAACGGACTAATTCCATGGTAGCCACAATCAACGCGCATTGACGCCTTTATGTTTCGACATTTTGCTATTACGAAACAAATTAGGTAGATTCACAACTAAAATGCAATGACAACCCCCTCAAGTGTAAGAAGCCGTATTACCTCCACATGTGTTGCAAAGCCTTGGGCAATGACTGGAAACGATTTTCTTTGAACAACTAGTTGATCTAACCACAGAGCACAAGATATTTCTGTTGCTGCAAACTCTTGTAGCTGAAAAATTAAGAACAAATGCAATTTTTTTATTATTGCGACGAAACATTGACGGCAATTGCAATGAAGAAGCATTAAAATACCTGTGGCAGCGGCAAAAGCCAAAACAACAAAACAAATCACGTAAATCTGATATTTCCTCATGATTCCGGCTCTTATTTCGTCGGTGCGCGAATCGTATTAGTCCAATTCATGTCAAAGCCTTCTTTATACGCTCTTTTCTCTCTAATTACTGTAATTAATGAGTGCTTATAATCAAGATGGCCGTTTACAAATTACAACGTAAATTCGCCTCCGGGGAAGATATTGTGCATGTAGCATTCACCGTTTAAACTCTTGTGGGTTTCGCTTTGAAATATGTTGACACGGTCTATGAAGATCATTGTTGATTGTTGAATAAACGGAAGGTTTTTATCGGAGTGGTGTAGGACTAGGGTGCACACGAATCACACACGAGTTATTCTTGTCTTCGGTGACCAAACCAACAATTCCCAATCATACATGCGTGTTATACTTTCAAGAGATCGTTCTTTCGCGGTGAAGGTGATATTCCCTTCAATTTCAATGAATATGAAACAAAAGAGCTAAATTCCATCAGAAGGATGCGTTGCCAATCCTAGATCATTGGATTGTTCATTATACGACGTTCTGACAATGTCTTGTTGTTTTAGATAACTCACATGTCGAAACTATTTTTGTTGCGTACTACATCACATCTAGAAGGTGTCCATTCACACAAGACACGGTCGATTTTGCGGATTTAAGTACCAATACGCGCTGCATCGTGCGCCTTTTTTGTCAGGGATGAAGAGATAAAAAAAAAGAATTTTCTAATATGCTTCAAAATTTACGTCAACGTAACCCTGTTTTGACAACTAGGGATACGTTTCCCTGTTTAACATGCTATTAACATTTCTTATTAAGAACAATGCTGGAGATGAGTAGTCGAAATGAAATACGTGCGTTTAAGGTCACTGCTTCAATTGGACGTTAAGTATTTTTATCCCATGACTTTTCATTAATGCCCCTGCGCTGTCATTTATATACCCTCGATAACGGCTTGGTTATAAACGGCACTAGCGGGCCTTATACAGTATTATTTACTGATAGCTATTTTAAATCAGTATATACGGGAAATCCACAGCACTGATTGGGTAAAAGCCTCAACGACGAGCTTCATACAGCCCGGTGCAATTTTTGACCTTGTAACATACATATTAATAACTATAAATGCATACAAATAACATTGGAAAAAATAGCCAAACACATCCACACTGAAAAATGAAGTTGCAGTAAATCCTAAATCACGATTCACTCCGTAAGAATCAGAAAAACATGTTCCACGTTCGGTGTCGCAGATAAAAGAAAATGCTTTTAAAAACATTAACAGCACAATGAAAAACAAGCAAAACAACGTCGAATTTATGTGATAAACATGTATTTGAAAAATTGAAACAATAAAACTCAAATGGAAAGTTCTCTATTTTTTTACAACCTTGTCATCTTACGAGAAATATTACTCTCGGTCAGCGTAGCGACCTCGCATGTTCGGTCTATGCTTTTGACCTCGCATAAACTTTCTCGGTACAGATAGACAAGTTATTTTATGTTGTATTAATAACGCCCGCAAAAGTAGCCTTTTTGTATTTAGATTTATGCTTTCCGTATCCGCCCTGACATTTTTGACTATCAAAATTGTGGCTCCGAATGAGACAGAATTGCCAAGTTGACAAAGTAGCAAAAAACGGCATTATCCGGTTAATAACGCCTTGGATAGAAATGCTCACGCCACGCTTGCACGGTTGCATTGCGATTCTGGGTATGGTGGCGCCAGAAGATTTCAGGCTTTACTAAATAACGCTTACTACTCCTTTCATCAAATACGGACACTCAAGGCACCCTATGCAATAATTCAAATGTGTTTGGCTGCAGCGACATGACAAAAAGAAAATTGGCAGTCAAATCATTCATCTCCTACTGGATCTTATTGGGAAGGTAAAGTTCATATATTAGAGGTATTTATTTGACAACATATTTTTACAACAATGAGTACACTAAAGTTCGCATATAATCTTCCGAAGGTCCTCGTATCTAAACGAAAGGAAGTACATATTAAGCTCGTGGCCCGAAATGACTTGCTTACAAAAGTGTTCGCGACTTTTACCTCATCGGTAATAACACCATGGCCCACGACCGGGCAATGAATTATAGCAGCAACCTCTTTTCATGCATTCGAATTCTGTTATACCAGGATAGCCGCAGTCGTCACGTTCTGTTGCTTTGCGCAGACATTTTTCTAACGAAAATTCAACACAAACCAGCAGTAAAAACTTTAAGGATCGCGCATTATGTTATTTTGCGACGAATGTGGAGAGCGTACTTCTATGCTTACCTAGGCGGTGGTAGCACCACGGTCCACTTTGGTTTAGCAATTCACTATAACAACAGCCTTTCTTCTCGCATGCCCGCTTCGTTATGCCTGGATAACCACAATCATGACGTCTTGTTGCTGCTATTTTCCGGCATTTTTCTAAAATTACGGATGGAAGAGTACACAATGCTTTCAAAATACCTAATCAGTAAGAGCGGAACAACTTACCTTGCCTGTAATAACACCACGGTCCCTTTTCCTTGATCGCGTTGTAACAGCATCCTTTTTTGACGCAATCTGATTTGCTTATCCCAGGGTAACCACAATCTTCACGTTTGTTTGCTTCAATCATGGGACATTTTGCTAGAGTATTTTGAGAAATAATTAGTGGCCCAAATTGTCAGTGTTAATGCCGAAAACATAGTCGAAAATTTACCTTTTCGATGATAACACCACGGGCCAGCCACCTTTAATTCGCCATAACAACATCCCTTTCTCAAGCAATCCAACGGACTAATTCCATGGTAGCCACAATCAACGCGCATTGACGCCTTTATGTTTCGACATTTTGCTATTACGAAACAAATTAGGTAGATTCACAACTAAAATGCAATGACAACCCCCTCAAGTGTAAGAAGCCGTATTACCTCCACATGTGTTGCAAAGCCTTGGGCAATGACTGGAAACGATTTTCTTTGAACAACTAGTTGATCTAACCACAGAGCACAAGATATTTCTGTTGCTGCAAACTCTTGTAGCTGAAAAATTAAGAACAAATGCAATTTTTTTATTATTGCGACGAAACATTGACGGCAATTGCAATGAAGAAGCATTAAAATACCTGTGGCAGCGGCAAAAGCCAAAACAACAAAACAAATCCCGTAAATCTGATATTTCCTCATGATTCCGGCTCTTATTTCGTCGGTGCGCGAATCGTATTAGTCCAATTCATGTCAAAGCCTTCTTTATACGCTCTTTTCTCTCTAATTACTGTAATTAATGAGTGCTTATAATCAAGATGGCCGTTTACAAATTACAACGTAAATTCGCCTCCGGGGAAGATATTGTGCATGTAGCATTCACCGTTTAAACTCTTGTGGGTTTCGCTTTGAAATATGTTGACACGGTCTATGAAGATCATTGTCGATTGTTGAATAAACGGAAGGTTTTTATCGGAGTGGTGTAGGACTAGGGTGCACACGAATCACACACGAGTTATTCTTGTCTTCGGTGACCAAACCAACAATTCCCAATCATACATGCGTGTTATACTTTCAAGAGATCGTTCTTTCGCGGTGAAGGTGATATTCCCTTCAATTTCAATGAATATGAAACAAAAGAGCTAAATTCCATCAGAAGGATGCGTTGCCAATCCTAGATCATTGGATTGTTCATTATACGACGTTCTGACAATGTCTTGTTGTTTTAGATAACTCACATGTCGAAACTATTTTTGTTGCGTACTACATCACATCTAGAAGGTGTCCATTCACACAAGACACGGTCGATTTTGCGGATTTAAGTACCAATACGCGCTGCATCGTGCGCCTTTTTTGTCAGGGATGAAGAGATAAAAAAAAAGAATTTTCTAATATGCTTCATAATTTACGTCAACGTAACCCTGTTTTGACAACTAGGGATACGTTTCCCTGTTTAACATGCTATTAACATTTCTTATTAAGAACAATGCTGGAGATGAGTAGTCGAAATGAAATATGTGCGTTTAACGTCACTGCTTTAATTGGACGTTAAGTATTTTTATCCCATGACTTTTCATTAATGCCCCTGCGCTGTCATTTATATACCCTCGATAACGGCTTGGTTATAAACGGCACTAGCGGGCCTTATACAGTATTATTTACTGATAGCTATTTTAAATCAGTATATACGGGAAATCCACAGCACTGATTGGGTAAAAGCCTCAACGACGAGCTTCATACAGCCCGGTGCAACTTTTGACCTTGTAACATACATATTAATAACTATAAATGCATACAAATAACATTGGAAAAAATAGCCAAACACATCCACACTGAAAAATGAAGTTGCAGTAAATCCTAAATCACGATTCACTCCGTCAGAATCAGAAAAACATGTTCCACGTTCGGTGTCGCAGATAAAAGAAAATGCTTTTAAAAACATTAACAGCACAATGAAAAACAAGCAAAACAACGTCGAATTTATGTGATAAACATGTATTTGAAAAATTGAAACAATAAAACTTAAATGGAAAGTTCTCTATTTTTTTTACAACCTTGTCATCTTACGAGAAATATTACTCTCGGTCAGCGTAGCGACCTCGCATGTTCGGTCTATGCTTTTGACCTCGCATAAACTTTCTCGGTACAGATAGACAAGTTATTTTATGTTGTATTAATAACGCCCGCAAAAGTAGCCTTTTTGTATTTAGATTTATGCTTTCCGTATCCGCCCTGACATTTTTGACTATCAAAATTGTGGCTCCGAATGAGACAGAATTGCCAAGTTGACAAAGTAGCAAAAAACGGCATTATCCGGTTAAAAACGCCTTGAATAGAAATGCTCACGCCACGCTTGCACGGTTGCATTGCGATTCTGGGTATGGCGGCGCCAGAAGATTTCAGGCTTTACTAAATAACGCTTACTACTCCTTTCATCAAATACGGACACTCAAGGCACCCTATGCAATAATTCAAATGTGTTTGGCTGCAGCGACATGACAAAAAGAAAATTGGCAGTCAAATCATTCATCTCCTACTGGATCTTATTGGGAAGGAAAAGTTCATATATTAGAGGTATTTATTTGACAACATATTTTTACAACAATGAGTACACTAAAGTTCGCATATAATCTTCCGAAGGTCCTCGTATCTAAACGAAAGGAAGTACATATTAAGCTCGTGGCCCGAAATGACTTGCTTACAAAAGTGTTCGCGACTTTTACCTCATCGGTAATAACACCATGGCCCACGACCGGGCAATGAATTATAGCAGCAACCTCTTTTCATGCATTCGAATTCTGTTATACCAGGATAGCCGCAGTCGTCACGTTCTGTTGCTTTGCGCAGACATTTTTCTAACGAAAATTCAACACAAACCAGTAGTAAAAACTTTAAGGATCGCGCATTATGTTATTTTGCGACGAATGTGGAGAGCGTACTTCTATGCTTACCTAGGCGGTGGTAGCACCACGGTCCACTTTGGTTTAGCAATTCACTATAACAACAGCCTTTCTTCTCGCATGCCCGCTTCGTTATGCCTGGATAACCACAATCATGACGTCTTGTTGCTGCTATTTTCCGGCATTTTTCTAAAATTACGGATGGAAGAGTACACAATGCTTTCAAAATACCTAATCAGTAAGAGCGGAACAACTTACCTTGCCTGTAATAACACCACGGTCCCTTTTCCTTGATCGCGTTGTAACAGCATCCTTTTTTGACGCAATCTGATTTGCTTATCCCAGGGTAACCACAATCTTCACGTTTGTTTGCTTCAATCATGGGACAGTTTGCTAGAGTATTTTGAGAAATAATTAGTGGCCCAAATTGTCAGTGTTAATGCCGAAAACATAGTCGAAAATTTACCTTTTCGATGCTAACACCACGGGCCAGCCACCTTTAATTCGCCATAACAACATCCCTTTCTCAAGCAATCCAACGGACTAATTCCATGGTAGCCACAATCAACACGCATTGACGCCTTTATGTTTCGACATTTTGCTATTACGAAACAAATTAGGTAGATTCACAACTAAAATGCAATGACAACCCCCTCAAGTGTAAGAAGCCGTATTACCTCCACATGTGTTGCAAAGCCTTGGGCAATGACTGGAAACGATTTTCTTTGAACAACTAGTTGATCTAACCACAGAGCACAAGATATTTCTGTTGCTGCAAACTCTTGTAGCTGAAAAATTAAGAACAAATGCAATTTTTTTATTATTGCGACGAAACATTGACGGCAATTGCAATGAAGAAGCATTAAAATACCTGTGGCAGCGGCAAAAGCCAAAACAACAAAACAAATCCCGTAAATCTGATATTTCCTCATGATTCCGGCTCTTATTTCGTCGGTGCGCGAATCGTATTAGTCCAATTCATGTCAAAGCCTTCTTTATACGCTCTTTTCTCTCTAATTACTGTAATTAATGAGTGCTTATAATCAAGATGGCCGTTTACAAATTACAACGTAAATTCGCCTCCGGGGAAGATATTGTGCATGTAGCATTCACCGTTTAAACTCTTGTGGGTTTCGCTTTGAAATATGTTGACACGGTCTATGAAGATCATTGTTGATTGTTGAATAAACGGAAGGTTTTTATCGGAGTGGTGTAGGACTAGGGTGCACACGAATCACACACGAGTTATTCTTGTCTTCGGTGACCAAACCAACAATTCCCAATCATACATGCGTGTTATACTTTCAAGAGATGGTTCTTTCGCGGTGAAGGTGATATTCCCTTCAATTTCAATGAATATGAAACAAAAGAGCTAAATTCCATCAGAAGGATGCGTTGCCAATCCTAGATCATTGGATTGTTCATTATACGACGTTCTGACAATGTCTTGTTGTTTTAGATAACTCACATGTCGAAACTATTTTTGTTGCGTACTACATCACATCTAGAAGGTGTCCATTCACACAAGACACGGTCGATTTTGCGGATTTAAGTACCAATACGCGCTGCATCGTGCGCCTTTTTTGTCAGGGATGAAGAGATAAAAAAAAAGAATTTTCTAATATGCTTCATAATTTACGTCAACGTAACCCTGTTTTGACAACTAGGGATACGTTTCCCTGTTTAACATGCTATTAACATTTCTTATTAAGAACAATGCTGGAGATGAGTAGTCGAAATGAAATACGTGCGTTTAACGTCACTGCTTCAATTGGACGTTAAGTATTTTTATCCCATGACTTTTCATTAATGCCCCTGCGCTGTCATTTATATACCCTCGATAACGGCTTGGTTATAAACGGCACTAGCGGGCCTTATACAGTATTATTTACTGATAGCTATTTTAAATCAGTATATACGGGAAATCCACAGCACTGATTGGGTAAAAGCCTCAACGACGAGCTTCATACAGCCCGGTGCAACTTTTGACCTTGTAACATACATATTAATAACTATAAATGCATACAAATAACATTGGAAAAAATAGCCAAACACATCCACACTGAAAAATGAAGTTGCAGTAAATCCTAAATCACGATTCACTCCGTCAGAATCAGAAAAACATGTTCCACGTTCGGTGTCGCAGATAAAAGAAAATGCTTTTAAAAACATTAACAGCACAATGAAAAACAAGCAAAACAACGTCGAATTTATGTGATAAACATGTATTTGAAAAATTGAAACAATAAAACTCAAATGGAAAGTTCTCTATTTTTTTTACAA
The DNA here is from genome assembly GCF_029227915.1 of Hydractinia symbiolongicarpus. Classification (NCBI taxonomy): domain Eukaryota; kingdom Metazoa; phylum Cnidaria; class Hydrozoa; order Anthoathecata; family Hydractiniidae; genus Hydractinia; species Hydractinia symbiolongicarpus. The sequence continues at coordinate 4,173,185 of NC_079877.1, forward strand.
CCTTGTCATCTTACGAGAAATATTACTCTCGGTCAGCGTAGCGACCTCGCATGTTCGGTCTATGCTTTTGACCTCGCATAAACTTTCTCGGTACAGATAGACAAGTTATTTTATGTTGTATTAATAACGCCCGCAAAAGTAGCCTTTTTGTATTTAGATTTATGCTTTCCGTATCCGCCCTGACATTTTTGACTATCAAAATTGTGGCTCCGAATGAGACAGAATTGCCAAGTTGACGAAGTAGCAAAAAACGGCATTATCCGGTTAATAACGCCTTGGATAGAAATGCTCACGCCACGCTTGCACGGTTGCATTGCGATTCTGGGTATGGCGGCGCCAGAAGATTTCAGGCTTTACTAAATAACGCTTACTACTCCTTTCATCAAATACGGACACTCAAGGCACCCTATGCAATAATTCAAATGTGTTTGGCTGCAGCGACATGACAAAAAGAAAATTGGCAGTCAAATCATTCATCTCCTACTGGATCTTATTGGGAAGGAAAAGTTCATATATTAGAGGTATTTATTTGACAACATATTTTTACAACAATGAGTACACTAAAGTTCGCATATAATCTTCCGAAGGTCCTCGTATCTAAACGAAAGGAAGTACATATTAAGCTCGTGGCCCGAAATGACTTGCTTACAAAAGTGTTCGCGACTTTTACCTCATCGGTAATAACACCATGGCCCACGACCGGGCAATGAATTATAGCAGCAACCTCTTTTCATGCATTCGAATTCTGTTATACCAGGATAGCCGCAGTCGTCACGTTCTGTTGCTTTGCGCAGACATTTTTCTAACGAAAATTCAACACAAACCAGCAGTAAAAACTTTAAGGATCGCGCATTATGTTATTTTGCGACGAATGTGGAGAGCGTACTTCTATGCTTACCTAGGCGGTGGTAGCACCACGGTCCACTTTGGTTTAGCAATTCACTATAACAGCAGCCTTTCTTCTCGCATGCCCGCTTCGTTATGCCTGGATAACCACAATCATGACGTCTTGTTGCTGCTATTTTCCGGCATTTTTCTAAAATTACGGATGGAAGAGTACACAATGCTTTCAAAATACCTAATCAGTAAGAGCGGAACAACTTACCTTGCCTGTAATAACACCACGGTCCCTTTTCCTTGATTGCGTTGTAACAGCATCCTTTTTTGACGCAATCTGATTTGCTTATCCCAGGGTAACCACAATCTTCACGTTTGTTTGCTTCAATCATGGGACAGTTTGCTAGAGTATTTTGAGAAATAATTAGTGGCCCAAATTGTCAGTGTTAATGCCGAAAACATAGTCGAAAATTTACCTTTTCGATGATAACACCACGGGCCAGCCACCTTTAATTCGCCATAACAACATCCCTTTCTCAAGCAATCCAACGGACTAATTCCATGGTAGCCACAATCAACGCGCATTGACGCCTTTATGTTTCGACATTTTGCTATTACGAAACAAATTAGGTAGATTCACAACTAAAATGCAATGACAACCCCCTCAAGTGTAAGAAGCCGTATTACCTCCACATGTGTTGCAAAGCCTTGGGCAATGACTGGAAACGATTTTCTTTGAACAACTAGTTGATCTAACCACAGAGCACAAGATATTTCTGTTGCTGCAAACTCTTGTAGCTGAAAAATTAAGAACAAATGCAATTTTTTTATTATTGCGACGAAACATTGACGGCAATTGCAATGAAGAAGCATTAAAATACCTGTGGCAGCGGCAAAAGCCAAAACAACAAAACAAATCACGTAAATCTGATATTTCCTCATGATTCCGGCTCTTATTTCGTCGGTGCGCGAATCGTATTAGTCCAATTCATGTCAAAGCCTTCTTTATACGCTCTTTTCTCTCTAATTACTGTAATTAATGAGTGCTTATAATCAAGATGGCCGTTTACAAATTACAACGTAAATTCGCCTCCGGGGAAGATATTGTGCATGTAGCATTCACCGTTTAAACTCTTGTGGGTTTCGCTTTGAAATATGTTGACACGGTCTATGAAGATCATTGTTGATTGTTGAATAAACGGAAGGTTTTTATCGGAGTGGTGTAGGACTAGGGTGCACACGAATCACACACGAGTTATTCTTGTCTTCGGTGACCAAACCAACAATTCCCAATCATACATGCGTGTTATACTTTCAAGAGATCGTTCTTTCGCGGTGAAGGTGATATTCCCTTCAATTTCAATGAATATGAAACAAAAGAGCTAAATTCCATCAGAAGGATGCGTTGTCAATCCTAGATCATTGGATTGTTCATTATACGACGTTCTGACAATGTCTTGTTGTTTTAGATAACTCACATGTCGAAACTATTTTTGTTGCGTACTACATCACATCTAGAAGGTGTCCATTCACACAAGACACGGTCGATTTTGCGGATTTAAGTACCAATACGCGCTGCATCGTGCGCCTTTTTTGTCAGGGATGAAGAGATAAAAAAAAAGAATTTTCTAATATACTTCAAAATTTACGTCAACGTAACCCTGTTTTGACAACTAGGGATACGTTTCCCTGTTTAACATGCTATTAACATTTCTTATTAAGAACAATGCTGGAGATGAGTAGTCGAAATGAAATACGTGCGTTTAACGTCACTGCTTTAATTGGACGTTAAGTATTTTTATCCCATGACTTTTCATTAATGCCCCTGCGCTGTCATTTATATACCCTCGATAACGGCTTGGTTATAAACGGCACTAGCGGGCCTTATACAGTATTATTTACTGATAGCTATTTTAAATCAGTATATACGGGAAATCCACAGCACTGATTGGGTAAAAGCCTCAACGACGAGCTTCATACAGCCCGGTGCAATTTTTGACCTTGTATCATACATATTAATAACTATAAATGCATACAAATAACATTGGAAAAAATAGCCAAACACATCCACACTGAAAAATGAAGTTGCAGTAAATCCTAAATCACGATTCACTCCGTAAGAATCAGAAAAACATGTTCCACGTTCGGTGTCGCAGATAAAAGAAAATGCTTTTAAAAACATTAACAGCACAATGAAAAACAAGCAAAACAACGTCGAATTTATGTGATAAACATGTATTTGAAAAATTGAAACAATAAAACTCAAATGGAAAGTTCTCTATTTTTTTTACAACCTTGTCATCTTACGAGAAATATTACTCTCGGTCAGCGTAGCGACCTCGCATGTTCGGTCTATGCTTTTGACCTCGCATAAACTTTCTCGGTACAGATAGACAAGTTATTTTATGTTGTATTAATAACGCCCGCAAAAGTAGCCTTTTTGTATTTAGATTTATGCTTTCCGTATCCGCCCTGACATTTTTGACTATCAAAATTGTGGCTCCGAATGAGACAGAATTGCCAAGTTGACAAAGTAGCAAAAAACGGCATTATCCGGTTAATAACGCCTTGGATAGAAATGCTCACGCCACGCTTGCACGGTTGCATTGCGATTCTGGGTATGGCGGCGCCAGAAGATTTCAGGCTTTACTAAATAACGCTTACTACTCCTTTCATCAAATACGGACACTCAAGGCACCCTATGCAATAATTCAAATGTGTTTGGCTGCAGCGACATGACAAAAAGAAAATTGGCAGTCAAATCATTCATCTCCTACTGGATCTTATTGGGAAGGAAAAGTTCATATATTAGAGGTATTTATTTGACAACATATTTTTACAACAATGAGTACACTAAAGTTCGCATATAATCTTCCGAAGGTCCTCGTATCTAAACGAAAGGAAGTACATATTAAGCTCGTGGCCCGAAATGACTTGCTTACAAAAGTGTTCGCGACTTTTACCTCATCGGTAATAACACCATGGCCCACGACCGGGCAATGAATTATAGCAGCAACCTCTTTTCATGCATTCGAATTCTGTTATACCAGGATAGCCGCAGTCGTCACGTTCTGTTGCCTTGCGCAGACATTTTTCTAACGAAAATTCAACACAAACCAGCAGTAAAAACTTTAAGGATCGCGCATTATGTTATTTTGCGACGAATGTGGAGAGCGTACTTCTATGCTTACCTAGGCGGTGGTAGCACCACGGTCCACTTTGGTTTAGCAATTCACTATAACAACAGCCTTTCTTCTCGCATGCCCGCTTCGTTATGCCTGGATAACCACAATCATGACGTCTTGTTGCTGCTATTTTCCGGCATTTTTCTAAAATTACGGATGGAAGAGTACACAATGCTTTCAAAATACCTAATCAGTAAGAGCGGAACAACTTACCTTGCCTGTAATAACACCACGGTCCCTTTTCCTTGATCGCGTTGTAACAGCATCCTTTTTTGACGCAATCTGATTTGCTTATCCCAGGGTAACCACAATCTTCACGTTTGTTTGCTTCAATCATGGGACAGTTTGCTAGAGTATTTTGAGAAATAATTAGTGGCCCAAATTGTCAGTGTTAATGCCGAAAACATAGTCGAAAATTTACCTTTTCGATGATAACACCACGGGCCAGCCACCTTTAATTCGCCATAACAACATCCCTTTCTCAAGCAATCCAACGGACTAATTCCATGGTAGCCACAATCAACGCGCATTGACGCCTTTATGTTTCGACATTTTGCTATTACGAAACAAATTAGGTAGATTCACAACTAAAATGCAATGACAACCCCCTCAAGTGTAAGAAGCCGTATTACCTCCACATGTGTTGCAAAGCCTTGGGCAATGACTGGAAACGATTTTCTTTGAACAACTAGTTGATCTAACCACAGAGCACAAGATATTTCTGTTGCTGCAAACTCTTGTAGCTGAAAAATTAAGAACAAATGCAATTTTTTTATTATTGCGACGAAACATTGACGGCAATTGCAATGAAGAAGCATTAAAATACCTGTGGCAGCGGCAAAAGCCAAAACAACAAAACAAATCACGTAAATCTGATATTTCCTCATGATTCCGGCTCTTATTTCGTCGGTGCGCGAATCGTATTAGTCCAATTCATGTCAAAGCCTTCTTTATACGCTCTTTTCTCTCTAATTACTGTAATTAATGAGTGCTTATAATCAAGATGGCCGTTTACAAATTACAACGTAAATTCGCCTCCGGGGAAGATATTGTGCATGTAGCATTCACCGTTTAAACTCTTGTGGGTTTCGCTTTGAAATATGTTGACACGGTCTATGAAGATCATTGTTGATTGTTGAATAAACGGAAGGTTTTTATCGGAGTGGTGTAGGACTAGGGTGCACACGAATCACACACGAGTTATTCTTGTCTTCGGTGACCAAACCAACAATTCCCAATCATACATGCGTGTTATACTTTCAAGAGATCGTTCTTTCGCGGTGAAGGTGATATTCCCTTCAATTTCAATGAATATGAAACAAAAGAGCTAAATTCCATCAGAAGGATGCGTTGCCAATCCTAGATCATTGGATTGTTCATTATACGACGTTCTGACAATGTCTTGTTGTTTTAGATAACTCACATGTCGAAACTATTTTTGTTGCGTACTACATCACATCTAGAAGGTGTCCATTCACACAAGACACGGTCGATTTTGCGGATTTAAGTACCAATACGCGCTGCATCGTGCGCCTTTTTTGTCAGGGATGAAGAGATAAAAAAAAAGAATTTTCTAATATGCTTCAAAATTTACGTCAACGTAACCCTGTTTTGACAACTAGGGATACGTTTCCCTGTTTAACATGCTATTAACATTTCTTATTAAGAACAATGCTGGAGATGAGTAGTCGAAATGAAATACGTGCGTTTAAGGTCACTGCTTCAATTGGACGTTAAGTATTTTTATCCCATGACTTTTCATTAATGCCCCTGCGCTGTCATTTATATACCCTCGATAACGGCTTGGTTATAAACGGCACTAGCGGGCCTTATACAGTATTATTTACTGATAGCTATTTTAAATCAGTATATACGGGAAATCCACAGCACTGATTGGGTAAAAGCCTCAACGACGAGCTTCATACAGCCCGGTGCAATTTTTGACCTTGTAACATACATATTAATAACTATAAATGCATACAAATAACATTGGAAAAAATAGCCAAACACATCCACACTGAAAAATGAAGTTGCAGTAAATCCTAAATCACGATTCACTCCGTAAGAATCAGAAAAACATGTTCCACGTTCGGTGTCGCAGATAAAAGAAAATGCTTTTAAAAACATTAACAGCACAATGAAAAACAAGCAAAACAACGTCGAATTTATGTGATAAACATGTATTTGAAAAATTGAAACAATAAAACTCAAATGGAAAGTTCTCTATTTTTTTACAACCTTGTCATCTTACGAGAAATATTACTCTCGGTCAGCGTAGCGACCTCGCATGTTCGGTCTATGCTTTTGACCTCGCATAAACTTTCTCGGTACAGATAGACAAGTTATTTTATGTTGTATTAATAACGCCCGCAAAAGTAGCCTTTTTGTATTTAGATTTATGCTTTCCGTATCCGCCCTGACATTTTTGACTATCAAAATTGTGGCTCCGAATGAGACAGAATTGCCAAGTTGACAAAGTAGCAAAAAACGGCATTATCCGGTTAATAACGCCTTGGATAGAAATGCTCACGCCACGCTTGCACGGTTGCATTGCGATTCTGGGTATGGTGGCGCCAGAAGATTTCAGGCTTTACTAAATAACGCTTACTACTCCTTTCATCAAATACGGACACTCAAGGCACCCTATGCAATAATTCAAATGTGTTTGGCTGCAGCGACATGACAAAAAGAAAATTGGCAGTCAAATCATTCATCTCCTACTGGATCTTATTGGGAAGGTAAAGTTCATATATTAGAGGTATTTATTTGACAACATATTTTTACAACAATGAGTACACTAAAGTTCGCATATAATCTTCCGAAGGTCCTCGTATCTAAACGAAAGGAAGTACATATTAAGCTCGTGGCCCGAAATGACTTGCTTACAAAAGTGTTCGCGACTTTTACCTCATCGGTAATAACACCATGGCCCACGACCGGGCAATGAATTATAGCAGCAACCTCTTTTCATGCATTCGAATTCTGTTATACCAGGATAGCCGCAGTCGTCACGTTCTGTTGCTTTGCGCAGACATTTTTCTAACGAAAATTCAACACAAACCAGCAGTAAAAACTTTAAGGATCGCGCATTATGTTATTTTGCGACGAATGTGGAGAGCGTACTTCTATGCTTACCTAGGCGGTGGTAGCACCACGGTCCACTTTGGTTTAGCAATTCACTATAACAACAGCCTTTCTTCTCGCATGCCCGCTTCGTTATGCCTGGATAACCACAATCATGACGTCTTGTTGCTGCTATTTTCCGGCATTTTTCTAAAATTACGGATGGAAGAGTACACAATGCTTTCAAAATACCTAATCAGTAAGAGCGGAACAACTTACCTTGCCTGTAATAACACCACGGTCCCTTTTCCTTGATCGCGTTGTAACAGCATCCTTTTTTGACGCAATCTGATTTGCTTATCCCAGGGTAACCACAATCTTCACGTTTGTTTGCTTCAATCATGGGACATTTTGCTAGAGTATTTTGAGAAATAATTAGTGGCCCAAATTGTCAGTGTTAATGCCGAAAACATAGTCGAAAATTTACCTTTTCGATGATAACACCACGGGCCAGCCACCTTTAATTCGCCATAACAACATCCCTTTCTCAAGCAATCCAACGGACTAATTCCATGGTAGCCACAATCAACGCGCATTGACGCCTTTATGTTTCGACATTTTGCTATTACGAAACAAATTAGGTAGATTCACAACTAAAATGCAATGACAACCCCCTCAAGTGTAAGAAGCCGTATTACCTCCACATGTGTTGCAAAGCCTTGGGCAATGACTGGAAACGATTTTCTTTGAACAACTAGTTGATCTAACCACAGAGCACAAGATATTTCTGTTGCTGCAAACTCTTGTAGCTGAAAAATTAAGAACAAATGCAATTTTTTTATTATTGCGACGAAACATTGACGGCAATTGCAATGAAGAAGCATTAAAATACCTGTGGCAGCGGCAAAAGCCAAAACAACAAAACAAATCACGTAAATCTGATATTTCCTCATGATTCCGGCTCTTATTTCGTCGGTGCGCGAATCGTATTAGTCCAATTCATGTCAAAGCCTTCTTTATACGCTCTTTTCTCTCTAATTACTGTAATTAATGAGTGCTTATAATCAAGATGGCCGTTTACAAATTACAACGTAAATTCGCCTCCGGGGAAGATATTGTGCATGTAGCATTCACCGTTTAAGCTCTTGTGGGTTTCGCTTTGAAATATGTTGACACGGTCTATGAAGATCATTGTCGATTGTTGAATAAACGGAAGGTTTTTATCGGAGTGGTGTAGGACTAGGGTGCACACGAATCACACACGAGTTATTCTTGTCTTCGGTGACCAAACCAACAATTCCCAATCATACATGCGTGTTATACTTTCAAGAGATCGTTCTTTCGCGGTGAAGGTGATATTCCCTTCAATTTCAATGAATATGAAACAAAAGAGCTAAATTCCATCAGAAGGATGCGTTGCCAATCCTAGATCATTGGATTGTTCATTATACGACGTTCTGACAATGTCTTGTTGTTTTAGATAACTCACATGTCGAAACTATTTTTGTTGCGTACTACATCACATCTAGAAGGTGTCCATTCACACAAGACACGGTCGATTTTGCGGATTTAAGTACCAATACGCGCTGCATCGTGCGCCTTTTTTGTCAGGGATGAAGAGATAAAAAAAAAGAATTTTCTAATATGCTTCATAATTTACGTCAACGTAACCCTGTTTTGACAACTAGGGATACGTTTCCCTGTTTAACATGCTATTAACATTTCTTATTAAGAACAATGCTGGAGATGAGTAGTCGAAATGAAATATGTGCGTTTAACGTCACTGCTTTAATTGGACGTTAAGTATTTTTATCCCATGACTTTTCATTAATGCCCCTGCGCTGTCATTTATATACCCTCGATAACGGCTTGGTTATAAACGGCACTAGCGGGCCTTATACAGTATTATTTACTGATAGCTATTTTAAATCAGTATATACGGGAAATCCACAGCACTGATTGGGTAAAAGCCTCAACGACGAGCTTCATACAGCCCGGTGCAACTTTTGACCTTGTAACATACATATTAATAACTATAAATGCATACAAATAACATTGGAAAAAATAGCCAAACACATCCACACTGAAAAATGAAGTTGCAGTAAATCCTAAATCACGATTCACTCCGTCAGAATCAGAAAAACATGTTCCACGTTCGGTGTCGCAGATAAAAGAAAATGCTTTTAAAAACATTAACAGCACAATGAAAAACAAGCAAAACAACGTCGAATTTATGTGATAAACATGTATTTGAAAAATTGAAACAATAAAACTTAAATGGAAAGTTCTCTATTTTTTTTACAACCTTGTCATCTTACGAGAAATATTACTCTCGGTCAGCGTAGCGACCTCGCATGTTCGGTCTATGCTTTTGACCTCGCATAAACTTTCTCGGTACAGATAGACAAGTTATTTTATGTTGTATTAATAACGCCCGCAAAAGTAGCCTTTTTGTATTTAGATTTATGCTTTCCGTATCCGCCCTGACATTTTTGACTATCAAAATTGTGGCTCCGAATGAGACAGAATTGCCAAGTTGACAAAGTAGCAAAAAACGGCATTATCCGGTTAAAAACGCCTTGGATAGAAATGCTCACGCCACGCTTGCACGGTTGCATTGCGATTCTGGGTATGGCGGCGCCAGAAGATTTCAGGCTTTACTAAATAACGCTTACTACTCCTTTCATCAAATACGGACACTCAAGGCACCCTATGCAATAATTCAAATGTGTTTGGCTGCAGCGACATGACAAAAAGAAAATTGGCAGTCAAATCATTCATCTCCTACTGGATCTTATTGGGAAGGAAAAGTTCATATATTAGAGGTATTTATTTGACAACATATTTTTACAACAATGAGTACACTAAAGTTCGCATATAATCTTCCGAAGGTCCTCGTATCTAAACGAAAGGAAGTACATATTAAGCTCGTGGCCCGAAATGACTTGCTTACAAAAGTGTTCGCGACTTTTACCTCATCGGTAATAACACCATGGCCCACGACCGGGCAATGAATTATAGCAGCAACCTCTTTTCATGCATTCGAATTCTGTTATACCAGGATAGCCGCAGTCGTCACGTTCTGTTGCTTTGCGCAGACATTTTTCTAACGAAAATTCAACACAAACCAGTAGTAAAAACTTTAAGGATCGCGCATTATGTTATTTTGCGACGAATGTGGAGAGCGTACTTCTATGCTTACCTAGGCGGTGGTAGCACCACGGTCCACTTTGGTTTAGCAATTCACTATAACAACAGCCTTTCTTCTCGCATGCCCGCTTCGTTATGCCTGGATAACCACAATCATGACGTCTTGTTGCTGCTATTTTCCGGCATTTTTCTAAAATTACGGATGGAAGAGTACACAATGCTTTCAAAATACCTAATCAGTAAGAGCGGAACAACTTACCTTGCCTGTAATAACACCACGGTCCCTTTTCCTTGATCGCGTTGTAACAGCATCCTTTTTTGACGCAATCTGATTTGCTTATCCCAGGGTAACCACAATCTTCACGTTTGTTTGCTTCAATCATGGGACAGTTTGCTAGAGTATTTTGAGAAATAATTAGTGGCCCAAATTGTCAGTGTTAATGCCGAAAACATAGTCGAAAATTTACCTTTTCGATGATAACACCACGGGCCAGCCACCTTTAATTCGCCATAACAACATCCCTTTCTCAAGCAATCCAACGGACTAATTCCATGGTAGCCACAATCAACACGCATTGACGCCTTTATGTTTCGACATTTTGCTATTACGAAACAAATTAGGTAGATTCACAACTAAAATGCAATGACAACCCCCTCAAGTGTAAGAAGCCGTATTACCTCCACATGTGTTGCAAAGCCTTGGGCAATGACTGGAAACGATTTTCTTTGAACAACTAGTTGATCTAACCACAGAGCACAAGATATTTCTGTTGCTGCAAACTCTTGTAGCTGAAAAATTAAGAACAAATGCAATTTTTTTATTATTGCGACGAAACATTGACGGCAATTGCAATGAAGAAGCATTAAAATACCTGTGGCAGCGGCAAAAGCCAAAACAACAAAACAAATCACGTAAATCTGATATTTCCTCATGATTCCGGCTCTTATTTCGTCGGTGCGCGAATCGTATTAGTCCAATTCATGTCAAAGCCTTCTTTATACGCTCTTTTCTCTCTAATTACTGTAATTAATGAGTGCTTATAATCAAGATGGCCGTTTACAAATTACAACGTAAATTCGCCTCCGGGGAAGATATTGTGCATGTAGCATTCACCGTTTAAACTCTTGTGGGTTTCGCTTTGAAATATGTTGACACGGTCTATGAAGATCATTGTTGATTGTTGAATAAACGGAAGGTTTTTATCGGAGTGGTGTAGGACTAGGGTGCACACGAATCACACACGAGTTATTCTTGTCTTCGGTGACCAAACCAACAATTCCCAATCATACATGCGTGTTATACTTTCAAGAGATCGTTCTTTCGCGGTGAAGGTGATATTCCCTTCAATTTCAATGAATATGAAACAAAAGAGCTAAATTCCATCAGAAGGATGCGTTGCCAATCCTAGATCATTGGATTGTTCATTATACGACGTTCTGACAATGTCTTGTTGTTTTAGATAACTCACATGTCGAAACTATTTTTGTTGCGTACTGCATCACATCTAGAAGGTGTCCATTCACACAAGACACGGTCGATTTTGCGGATTTAAGTACCAATACGCGCTGCATCGTGCGCCTTTTTTGTCAGGGATGAAGAGATAAAAAAAAAGAATTTTCTAATATGCTTCAAAATTTACGTCAACGTAACCCTGTTTTGACAACTAGGGATACGTTTCCCTGTTTAACATGCTATTAACATTTCTTATTAAGAACAATGCTGGAGATGAGTAGTCGAAATGAAATACGTGCGTTTAACGTCACTGCTTCAATTGGACGTTAAGTATTTTTATCCCATGACTTTTCATTAATGCCCCTGCGCTGTCATTTATATACCCTCGATAACGGCTTGGTTATAAACGGCACTAGCGGGCCTTATACAGTATTATTTACTGATAGCTATTTTAAATCAGTATATACGGGAAATCCACAGCACTGATTGGGTAAAAGCCTCAACGACGAGCTTCATACAGCCCGGTGCAACTTTTGACCTTGTAACATACATATTAATAACTATAAATGCATACAAATAACATTGGAAAAAATAGCCAAACACATCCACACTGAAAAATGAAGTTGCAGTAAATCCTAAATCACGATTCACTCCGTCAGAATCAGAAAAACATGTTCCACGTTCGGTGTCGCAGATAAAAGAAAATGCTTTTAAAAACATTAACAGCACAATGAAAAACAAGCAAAACAACGTCGAATTTATGTGATAAACATGTATTTGAAAAATTGAAACAATAAAACTCAAATGGAAAGTTCTCTATTTTTTTTACAACCTTGTCATCTTACGAGAAATATTACTCTCGGTCAGCGTAGCGACCTCGCATGTTCGGTCTATGCTTTTGACCTCGCATAAACTTTCTCGGTACAGATAGACAAGTTATTTTATGTTGTATTAATAACGCCCGCAAAAGTAGCCTTTTTGTATTTAGATTTATGCTTTCCGTATCCGCCCTGACATTTTTGACTATCAAAATTGTGGCTCCGAATGAGACAGAATTGCCAAGTTGACAAAGTAGCAAAAAACGGCATTATCCGGTTAATAACGCCTTGGATAGAAATGCTCACGCCACGCTTGCACGGTTGCATTGCGATTCTGGGTATGGCGGCGCCAGAAGATTTCAGGCTTTACTAAATAACGCTTACTACTCCTTTCATCAAATACGGACACTCAAGGCACCCTATGCAATAATTCAAATGTGTTTGGCTGCAGCGACATGACAAAAAGAAAATTGGCAGTCAAATCATTCATCTCCTACTGGATCTTATTGGGAAGGAAAAGTTCATATATTAGAGGTATTTATTTGACAACATATTTTTACAACAATGAGTACACTAAAGTTCGCATATAATCTTCCGAAGGTCCTCGTATCTAAACGAAAGGAAGTACATATTAAGCTCGTGGCCCGAAATGACTTGCTTACAAAAGTGTTCGCGACTTTTACCTCATCGGTAATAACACCATGGCCCACGACCGGGCAATGAATTATAGCAGCAACCTCTTTTCATGCATTCGAATTCTGTTATACCAGGATAGCCGCAGTCGTCACGTTCTGTTGCTTTGCGCAGACATTTTTCTAACGAAAATTCAACACAAACCAGCAGTAAAAACTTTAAGGATCGCGCATTATGTTATTTTGCGACGAATGTGGAGAGCGTACTTGTTTAGCAATTCACTATAACAACAGCCTTTCTTCTCGCATGCCCGCTTCGTTATGCCTGGATAACCACAATCATGACGTCTTGTTGCTGCTATTTTCCGGCATTTTTCTAAAATTACGGATGGAAGAGTACACAATGCTTTCAAAATACCTAATCAGTAAGAGCGGAACAACTTACCTTGCCTGTAATAACACCACGGTCCCTTTTCCTTGATCGCGTTGTAACAGCATCCTTTTTTGACGCAATCTGATTTGCTTATCCCAGGGTAACCACAATCTTCACGTTTGTTTGCTTCAATCATGGGACAGTTTGCTAGAGTATTTTGAGAAATAATTAGTGGCCCAAATTGTCAGTGTTAATGCCGAAAACATAGTCGAAAATTTACCTTTTCGATGATAACACCACGGGCCAGCCACCTTTAATTCGCCATAACAACATCCCTTTCTCAAGCAATCCAACGGACTAATTCCATGGTAGCCACAATCAACGCGCATTGACGCCTTTATGTTTCGACATTTTGCTATTACGAAACAAATTAGGTAGATTCACAACTAAAATGCAATGACAACCCCCTCAAGTGTAAGAAGCCGTATTACCTCCACATGTGTTGCAAAGCCTTGGGCAATGACTGGAAACGATTTTCTTTGAACAACTAGTTGATCTAACCACAGAGCACAAGATATTTCTGTTGCTGCAAACTCTTGTAGCTGAAAAATTAAGAACAAATGCAATTTTTTTATTATTGCGACGAAACATTGACGGCAATTGCAATGAAGAAGCATTAAAATACCTGTGGCAGCGGCAAAAGCCAAAACAACAAAACAAATCACGTAAATCTGATATTTCCTCATGATTCCGGCTCTTATTTCGTCGGTGCGCGAATCGTATTAGTCCAATTCATGTCAAAGCCTTCTTTATACGCTCTTTTCTCTCTAATTACTGTAATTAATGAGTGCTTATAATCAAGATGGCCGTTTACAAATTACAACGTAAATTCGCCTCCGGGGAAGATATTGTGCATGTAGCATTCACCGTTTAAACTCTTGTGGGTTTCGCTTTGAAATATGTTGACACGGTCTATGAAGATCATTGTTGATTGTTGAATAAACGGAAGGTTTTTATCGGAGTGGTGTAGGACTAGGGTGCACACGAATTACACACGAGTTATTCTTGTCTTCGGTGACCAAACCAACAATTCCCAATCATACATGCGTGTTATACTTTCAAGAGATCGTTCTTTCGCGGTGAAGGTGATATTCCCTTCAATTTCAATGAATATGAAACAAAAGAGCTAAATTCCATCAGAAGGATGCGTTGCCAATCCTAGATCATTGGATTGTTCATTATACGACGTTCTGACAATGTCTTGTTGTTTTAGATAACTCACATGTCGAAACTATTTTTGTTGCGTACTACATCACATCTAGAAGGTGTCCATTCACACAAGACACGGTCGATTTTGCGGATTTAAGTACCAATACGCGCTGCATCGTGCGCCTTTTTTGTCAGGGATGAAGAGATAAAAAAAAAGAATTTTCTAATATGCTTCAAAATTTACGTCAACGTAACCCTGTTTTGACAACTAGGGATACGTTTCCCTGTTTAACATGCTATTAACATTTCTTATTAAGAACAATGCTGGAGATGAGTAGTCGAAATGAAATACGTGCGTTTAACGTCACTGCTTCAATTGGACGTTAAGTATTTTTATCCCATGACTTTTCATTAATGCCCCTGCGCTGTCATTTATATACCCTCGATAACGGCTTGGTTATAAACGGCACTAGCGGGCCTTATACAGTATTATTTACTGATAGCTATTTTAAATCAGTATATACGGGAAATCCACAGCACTGATTGGGTAAAAGCCTCAACGACGAGCTTCATACAGCCCGGTGCAACTTTTGACCTTGTAACATACATATTAATAACTATAAATGCATACAAATAACATTGGAAAAAATAGCCAAACACATCCACACTGAAAAATGAAGTTGCAGTAAATCCTAAATCACGATTCACTCCGTCAGAATCAGAAAAACATGTTCCACGTTCGGTGTCGCAGATAAAAGAAAATGCTTTTAAAAACATTAACAGCACAATGAAAAACAAGCAAAACAACGTCGAATTTATGTGATAAACATGTATTTGAAAAATTGAAACAATAAAACTCAAATGGAAAGTTCTCTATTTTTTTTACAACCTTGTCATCTTACGAGAAATATTACTCTCGGTCAGCGTAGCGACCTCGCATGTTCGGTCTATGCTTTTGACCTCGCATAAACTTTCTCGGTACAGATAGACAAGTTATTTTATGTTGTATTAATAACGCCCGCAAAAGTAGCCTTTTTGTATTTAGATTTATGCTTTCCGTATCCGCCCTGACATTTTTGACTATCAAAATTGTGGCTCCGAATGAGACAGAATTGCCAAGTTGACGAAGTAGCAAAAAACGGCATTATCCGGTTAATAACGCCTTGGATAGAAATGCTCACGCCACGCTTGCACGGTTGCATTGCGATTCTGGGTATGGTGGCGCCAGAAGATTTACTAAATAACGCTTACTACTCCTTTCATCAAATACGGACACTCAAGGCACCCTATGCAATAATTCAAATGTGTTTGGCTGCAGCGACATGACAAAAAGAAAATTGGCAGTCAAATCATTCATCTCCTACTGGATCTTATTGGGAAGGAAAAGTTCATATATTAGAGGTATTTATTTGACAACATATTTTTACAACAATGAGTACACTAAAGTTCGCATATAATCTTCCGAAGGTCCTCGTATCTAAACGAAAGGAAGTACATATTAAGCTCGTGGCCCGAAATGACTTGCTTACAAAAGTGTTCGCGACTTTTACCTCATCGGTAATAACACCATGGCCCACGACCGGGCAATGAATTATAGCAGCAACCTCTTTTCATGCATTCGAATTCTGTTATACCAGGATAGCCGCAGTCGTCACGTTCTGTTGCTTTGCGCAGACATTTTTCTAACGAAAATTCAACACAAACCAGCAGTAAAAACTTTAAGGATCGCGCATTATGTTATTTTGCGACGAATGTGGAGAGCGTACTTCTATGCTTACCTAGGCGGTGGTAGCACCACGGTCCACTTTGGTTTAGCAATTCACTATAACAACAGCCTTTCTTCTCGCATGCCCGCTTCGTTATGCCTGGATAACCACAATCATGACGTCTTGTTGCTGCTATTTTCCGGCATTTTTCTAAAATTACGGATGGAAGAGTACACAATGCTTTCAAAATACCTAATCAGTAAGAGCGGAACAACTTACCTTGCCTGTAATAACACCACGGTCCCTTTTCCTTGATCGCGTTGTAACAGCATCCTTTTTTGACGCAATCTGATTTGCTTATCCCAGGGTAACCACAATCTTCACGTTTGTTTGCTTCAATCATGGGACAGTTTGCTAGAGTATTTTGAGAAATAATTAGTGGCCCAAATTGTCAGTGTTAATGCCGAAAACATAGTCGAAAATTTACCTTTTCGATGATAACACCACGGGCCAGCCACCTTTAATTCGCCATAACAACATCCCTTTCTCAAGCAATCCAACGGACTAATTCCATGGTAGCCACAATCAACGCGCATTGACGCCTTTATGTTTCGACATTTTGCTATTACGAAACAAATTAGGTAGATTCACAACTAAAATGCAATGACAACCCCCTCAAGTGTAAGAAGCCGTATTACCTCCACATGTGTTGCAAAGCCTTGGGCAATGACTGGAAACGATTTTCTTTGAACAACTAGTTGATCTAACCACAGAGCACAAGATATTTCTGTTGCTGCAAACTCTTGTAGCTGAAAAATTAAGAACAAATGCAATTTTTTTATTATTGCGACGAAACATTGACGGCAATTGCAATGAAGAAGCATTAAAATACCTGTGGCAGCGGCAAAAGCCAAAACAACAAAACAAATCACGTAAATCTGATATTTCCTCATGATTCCGGCTCTTATTTCGTCGGTGCGCGAATCGTATTAGTCCAATTCATGTCAAAGCCTTCTTTATACGCTCTTTTCTCTCTAATTACTGTAATTAATGAGTGCTTATAATCAAGATGGCCGTTTACAAATTACAACGTAAATTCGCCTCCGGGGAAGATATTGTGCATGTAGCATTCACCGTTTAAACTCTTGTGGGTTTCGCTTTGAAATATGTTGACACGGTCTATGAAGATCATTGTTGATTGTTGAATAAACGGAAGGTTTTTATCGGAGTGGTGTAGGACTAGGGTGCACACGAATCACACACGAGTTATTCTTGTCTTCGGTGACCAAACCAACAATTCCCAATCATACATGCGTGTTATACTTTCAAGAGATCGTTCTTTCGCGGTGAAGGTGATATTCCCTTCAATTTCAATGAATATGAAACAAAAGAGCTAAATTCCATCAGAAGGATGCGTTGCCAATCCTAGATCATTGGATTGTTCATTATACGACGTTCTGACAATGTCTTGTTGTTTTAGATAACTCACATGTCGAAACTATTTTTGTTGCGTACTGCATCACATCTAGAAGGTGTCCATTCACACAAGACACGGTCGATTTTGCGGATTTAAGTACCAATACGCGCTGCATCGTGCGCCTTTTTTGTCAGGGATGAAGAGATAAAAAAAAAGAATTTTCTAATATGCTTCAAAATTTACGTCAACGTAACCCTGTTTTGACAACTAGGGATACGTTTCCCTGTTTAACATGCTATTAACATTTCTTATTAAGAACAATGCTGGAGATGAGTAGTCGAAATGAAATACGTGCGTTTAACGTCACTGCTTCAATTGGACGTTAAGTATTTTTATCCCATGACTTTTCATTAATGCCCCTGCGCTGTCATTTATATACCCTCGATAACGGCTTGGTTATAAACGGCACTAGCGGGCCTTATACAGTATTATTTACTGATAGCTATTTTAAATCAGTATATACGGGAAATCCACAGCACTGATTGGGTAAAAGCCTCAACGACGAGCTTCATACAGCCCGGTGCAACTTTTGACCTTGTAACATACATATTAATAACTATAAATGCATACAAATAACATTGGAAAAAATAGCCAAACACATCCACACTGAAAAATGAAGTTGCAGTAAATCCTAAATCACGATTCACTCCGTCAGAATCAGAAAAACATGTTCCACGTTCGGTGTCGCAGATAAAAGAAAATGCTTTTAAAAACATTAACAGCACAATGAAAAACAAGCAAAACAACGTCGAATTTATGTGATAAACATGTATTTGAAAAATTGAAACAATAAAACTCAAATGGAAAGTTCTCTATTTTTTTTACAACCTTGTCATCTTACGAGAAATATTACTCTCGGTCAGCGTAGCGACCTCGCATGTTCGGTCTATGCTTTTGACCTCGCATAAACTTTCTCGGTACAGATAGACAAGTTATTTTATGTTGTATTAATAACGCCCGCAAAAGTAGCCTTTTTGTATTTAGATTTATGCTTTCCGTATCCGCCCTGACATTTTTGACTATCAAAATTGTGGCTCCGAATGAGACAGAATTGCCAAGTTGACAAAGTAGCAAAAAACGGCATTATCCGGTTAATAACGCCTTGGATAGAAATGCTCACGCCACGCTTGCACGGTTGCATTGCGATTCTGGGTATGGCGGCGCCAGAAGATTTCAGGCTTTACTAAATAACGCTTACTACTCCTTTCATCAAATACGGACACTCAAGGCACCCTATGCAATAATTCAAATGTGTTTGGCTGCAGCGACATGACAAAAAGAAAATTGGCAGTCAAATCATTCATCTCCTACTGGATCTTATTGGGAAGGAAAAGTTCATATATTAGAGGTATTTATTTGACAACATATTTTTACAACAATGAGTACACTAAAGTTCGCATATAATCTTCCGAAGGTCCTCGTATCTAAACGAAAGGAAGTACATATTAAGCTCGTGGCCCGAAATGACTTGCTTACAAAAGTGTTCGCGACTTTTACCTCATCGGTAATAACACCATGGCCCACGACCGGGCAATGAATTATAGCAGCAACCTCTTTTCATGCATTCGAATTCTGTTATACCAGGATAGCCGCAGTCGTCACGTTCTGTTGCTTTGCGCAGACATTTTTCTAACGAAAATTCAACACAAACCAGCAGTAAAAACTTTAAGGATCGCGCATTATGTTATTTTGCGACGAATGTGGAGAGCGTACTTCTATGCTTACCTAGGCGGTGGTAGCACCACGGTCCACTTTGGTTTAGCAATTCACTATAACAACAGCCTTTCTTCTCGCATGCCCGCTTCGTTATGCCTGGATAACCACAATCATGACGTCTTGTTGCTGCTATTTTCCGGCATTTTTCTAAAATTACGGATGGAAGAGTACACAATGCTTTCAAAATACCTAATCAGTAAGAGCGGAACAACTTACCTTGCCTGTAATAACACCACGGTCCCTTTTCCTTGATCGCGTTGTAACAGCATCCTTTTTTGACGCAATCTGATTTGCTTATCCCAGGGTAACCACAATCTTCACGTTTGTTTGCTTCAATCATGGGACAGTTTGCTAGAGTATTTTGAGAAATAATTAGTGGCCCAAATTGTCAGTGTTAATGCCGAAAACATAGTCGAAAATTTACCTTTTCGATGATAACACCACGGGCCAGCCACCTTTAATTCGCCATAACAACATCCCTTTCTCAAGCAATCCAACGGACTAATTCCATGGTAGCCACAATCAACGCGCATTGACGCCTTTATGTTTCGACATTTTGCTATTACGAAACAAATTAGGTAGATTCACAACTAAAATGCAATGACAACCCCCTCAAGTGTAAGAAGCCGTATTACCTCCACATGTGTTGCAAAGCCTTGGGCAATGACTGGAAACGATTTTCTTTGAACAACTAGTTGATCTAACCACAGAGCACAAGATATTTCTGTTGCTGCAAACTCTTGTAGCTGAAAAATTAAGAACAAATGCAATTTTTTTATTATTGCGACGAAACATTGACGGCAATTGCAATGAAGAAGCATTAAAATACCTGTGGCAGCGGCAAAAGCCAAAACAACAAAACAAATCACGTAAATCTGATATTTCCTCATGATTCCGGCTCTTATTTCGTCGGTGCGCGAATCGTATTAGTCCAATTCATGTCAAAGCCTTCTTTATACGCTCTTTTCTCTCTAATTACTGTAATTAATGAGTGCTTATAATCAAGATGGCCGTTTACAAATTACAACGTAAATTCGCCTCCGGGGAAGATATTGTGCATGTAGCATTCACCGTTTAAACTCTTGTGGGTTTCGCTTTGAAATATGTTGACACGGTCTATGAAGATCATTGTTGATTGTTGAATAAACGGAAGGTTTTTATCGGAGTGGTGTAGGACTAGGGTGCACACGAATCACACACGAGTTATTCTTGTCTTCGGTGACCAAACCAACAATTCCCAATCATACATGCGTGTTATACTTTCAAGAGATCGTTCTTTCGCGGTGAAGGTGATATTCCCTTCAATTTCAATGAATATGAAACAAAAGAGCTAAATTCCATCAGAAGGATGCGTTGCCAATCCTAGATCATTGGATTGTTCATTATACGACGTTCTGACAATGTCTTGTTGTTTTAGATAACTCACATGTCGAAACTATTTTTGTTGCGTACTACATCACATCTAGAAGGTGTCCATTCACACAAGACACGGTCGATTTTGCGGATTTAAGTACCAATACGCGCTGCATCGTGCGCCTTTTTTGTCAGGGATGAAGAGATAAAAAAAAAGAATTTTCTAATATGCTTCAAAATTTACGTCAACGTAACCCTGTTTTGACAACTAGGGATACGTTTCCCTGTTTAACATGCTATTAACATTTCTTATTAAGAACAATGCTGGAGATGAGGAGTCGAAATGAAATACGTGCGTTTAACGTCACTGCTTCAATTGGACGTTAAGTATTTTTATCCCATGACTTTTCATTAATGCCCCTGCGCTGTCATTTATATACCCTCGATAACGGCTTGGTTATAAACGGCACTAGCGGGCCTTATACAGTATTATTTACTGATAGCTATTTTAAATCAGTATATACGGGAAATCCACAGCACTGATTGGGTAAAAGCCTCAACGACGAGCTTCATACAGCCCGGTGCAACTTTTGACCTTGTAACATACATATTAATAACTATAAATGCATACAAATAACATTGGAAAAAATAGCCAAACACATCCACACTGAAAAATGAAGTTGCAGTAAATCCTAAATCACGATTCACTCCGTCAGAATCAGAAAAACATGTTCCACGTTCGGTGTCGCAGATAAAAGAAAATGCTTTTAAAAACATTAACAGCACAATGAAAAACAAGCAAAACAACGTCGAATTTATGTGATAAACATGTATTTGAAAAATTGAAACAATAAAACTCAAATGGAAAGTTCTCTATTTTTTTTACAACCTTGTCATCTTACGAGAAATATTACTCTCGGTCAGCGTAGCGACCTCGCATGTTCGGTCTATGCTTTTGACCTCGCATAAACTTTCTCGGTACAGATAGACAAGTTATTTTATGTTGTATTAATAACGCCCGCAAAAGTAGCCTTTTTGTATTTAGATTTATGCTTTCCGTATCCGCCCTGACATTTTTGACTATCAAAATTGTGGCTCCGAATGAGACAGAATTGCCAAGTTGACAAAGTAGCAAAAAACGGCATTATCCGGTTAATAACGCCTTGGATAGAAATGCTCACGCCACGCTTGCACGGTTGCATTGCGATTCTGGGTATGGCGGCGCCAGAAGATTTCAGGCTTTACTAAATAACGCTTACTACTCCTTTCATCAAATACGGACACTCAAGGCACCCTATGCAATAATTCAAATGTGTTTGGCTGCAGCGACATGACAAAAAGAAAATTGGCAGTCAAATCATTCATCTCCTACTGGATCTTATTGGGAAGGAAAAG
This sequence comes from Hydractinia symbiolongicarpus, assembly GCF_029227915.1. Lineage (NCBI taxonomy): Eukaryota > Metazoa > Cnidaria > Hydrozoa > Anthoathecata > Hydractiniidae > Hydractinia > Hydractinia symbiolongicarpus. The sequence continues at coordinate 4,195,552 of NC_079877.1, forward strand.
TTCATATATTAGAGGTATTTATTTGACAACATATTTTTACAACAATGAGTACACTAAAGTTCGCATATAATCTTCCGAAGGTCCTCGTATCTAAACGAAAGGAAGTACATATTAAGCTCGTGGCCCGAAATGACTTGCTTACAAAAGTGTTCGCGACTTTTACCTCATCGGTAATAACACCATGGCCCACGACCGGGCAATGAATTATAGCAGCAACCTCTTTTCATGCATTCGAATTCTGTTATACCAGGATAGCCGCAGTCGTCACGTTCTGTTGCTTTGCGCAGACATTTTTCTAACGAAAATTCAACACAAACCAGCAGTAAAAACTTTAAGGATCGCGCATTATCTTATTTTGCGACGAATGTGGAGAGCGTACTTCTATGCTTACCTAGGCGGTGGTAGCACCACGGTCCACTTTGGTTTAGCAATTCACTATAACAACAGCCTTTCTTCTCGCATGCCCGCTTCGTTATGCCTGGATAACCACAATCATGACGTCTTGTTGCTGCTATTTTCCGGCATTTTTCTAAAATTACGGATGGAAGAGTACACAATGCTTTCAAAATACCTAATCAGTAAGAGCGGAACAACTTACCTTGCCTGTAATAACACCACGGTCCCTTTTCCTTGATCGCGTTGTAACAGCATCCTTTTTTGACGCAATCTGATTTGCTTATCCCAGGGTAACCACAATCTTCACGTTTGTTTGCTTCAATCATGGGACAGTTTGCTAGAGTATTTTGAGAAATAATTAGTGGCCCAAATTGTCAGTGTTAATGCCGAAAACATAGTCGAAAATTTACCTTTTCGATGATAACACCACGGGCCAGCCACCTTTAATTCGCCATAACAACATCCCTTTCTCAAGCAATCCAACGGACTAATTCCATGGTAGCCACAATCAACGCGCATTGACGCCTTTATGTTTCGACATTTTGCTATTACGAAACAAATTAGGTAGATTCACAACTAAAATGCAATGACAACCCCCTCAAGTGTAAGAAGCCGTATTACCTCCACATGTGTTGCAAAGCCTTGGGCAATGACTGGAAACGATTTTCTTTGAACAACTAGTTGATCTAACCACAGAGCACAAGATATTTCTGTTGCTGCAAACTCTTGTAGCTGAAAAATTAAGAACAAATGCAATTTTTTTATTATTGCGACGAAACATTGACGGCAATTGCAATGAAGAAGCATTAAAATACCTGTGGCAGCGGCAAAAGCCAAAACAACAAAACAAATCACGTAAATCTGATATTTCCTCATGATTCCGGCTCTTATTTCGTCGGTGCGCGAATCGTATTAGTCCAATTCATGTCAAAGCCTTCTTTATACGCTCTTTTCTCTCTAATTACTGTAATTAATGAGTGCTTATAATCAAGATGGCCGTTTACAAATTACAACGTAAATTCGCCTCCGGGGAAGATATTGTGCATGTAGCATTCACCGTTTAAACTCTTGTGGGTTTCGCTTTGAAATATGTTGACACGGTCTATGAAGATCATTGTTGATTGTTGAATAAACGGAAGGTTTTTATCGGAGTGGTGTAGGACTAGGGTGCACACGAATCACACACGAGTTATTCTTGTCTTCGGTGACCAAACCAACAATTCCCAATCATACATGCGTGTTATACTTTCAAGAGATCGTTCTTTCGCGGTGAAGGTGATATTCCCTTCAATTTCAATGAATATGAAACAAAAGAGCTAAATTCCATCAGAAGGATGCGTTGCCAATCCTAGATCATTGGATTGTTCATTATACGACGTTCTGACAATGTCTTGTTGTTTTAGATAACTCACATGTCGAAACTATTTTTGTTGCGTACTACATCACATCTAGAAGGTGTCCATTCACACAAGACACGGTCGATTTTGCGGATTTAAGTACCAATACGCGCTGCATCGTGCGCCTTTTTTGTCAGGGATGAAGAGATAAAAAAAAAGAATTTTCTAATATGCTTCAAAATTTACGTCAACGTAACCCTGTTTTGACAACTAGGGATACGTTTCCCTGTTTAACATACTATTAACATTTCTTATTAAGAACAATGCTGGAGATGAGTAGTCGAAATGAAATACGTGCGTTTAACGTCACTGCTTCAATTGGACGTTAAGTATTTTTATCCCATGACTTTTCATTAATGCCCCTGCGCTGTCATTTATATACCCTCGATAACGGCTTGGTTATAAACGGCACTAGCGGGCCTTATACAGTATTATTTACTGATAGCTATTTTAAATCAGTATATACGGGAAATCCACAGCACTGATTGGGTAAAAGCCTCAACGACGAGCTTCATACAGCCCGGTGCAACTTTTGACCTTGTAACATACATATTAATAACTATAAATGCATACAAATAACATTGGAAAAAATAGCCAAACACATCCACACTGAAAAATGAAGTTGCAGTAAATCCTAAATCACGATTCACTCCGTCAGAATCAGAAAAACATGTTCCACGTTCGGTGTCGCAGATAAAAGAAAATGCTTTTAAAAACATTAACAGCACAATGAAAAACAAGCAAAACAACGTCGAATTTATGTGATAAACATGTATTTGAAAAATTGAAACAATAAAACTCAAATGGAAAGTTCTCTATTTTTTTTACAACCTTGTCATCTTACGAGAAATATTACTCTCGGTCAGCGTAGCGACCTCGCATGTTCGGTCTATGCTTTTGACCTCGCATAAACTTTCTCGGTACAGATAGACAAGTTATTTTATGTTGTATTAATAACGCCCGCAAAAGTAGCCTTTTTGTATTTAGATTTATGCTTTCCGTATCCGCCCTGACATTTTTGACTATCAAAATTGTGGCTCCGAATGAGACAGAATTGCCAAGTTGACAAAGTAGCAAAAAACGGCATTATCCGGTTAATAACGCCTTGGATAGAAATGCTCACGCCACGCTTGCACGGTTGCATTGCGATTCTGGGTATGGCGGCGCCAGAAGATTTCAGGCTTTACTAAATAACGCTTACTACTCCTTTCATCAAATACGGACACTCAAGGCACCCTATGCAATAATTCAAATGTGTTTGGCTGCAGCGACATGACAAAAAGAAAATTGGCAGTCAAATCATTCATCTCCTACTGGATCTTATTGGGAAGGAAAAGTTCATATATTAGAGGTATTTATTTGACAACATATTTTTACAACAATGAGTACACTAAAGTTCGCATATAATCTTCCGAAGGTCCTCGTATCTAAACGAAAGGAAGTACATATTAAGCTCGTGGCCCGAAATGACTTGCTTACAAAAGTGTTCGCGACTTTTACCTCATCGGTAATAACACCATGGCCCACGACCGGGCAATGAATTATAGCAGCAACCTCTTTTCATGCATTCGAATTCTGTTATACCAGGATAGCCGCAGTCGTCACGTTCTGTTGCTTTGCGCAGACATTTTTCTAACGAAAATTCAACACAAACCAGCAGTAAAAACTTTAAGGATCGCGCATTATGTTATTTTGCGACGAATGTGGAGAGCGTACTTCTATGCTTACCTAGGCGGTGGTAGCACCACGGTCCACTTTGGTTTAGCAATTCACTATAACAACAGCCTTTCTTCTCGCATGCCCGCTTCGTTATGCCTGGATAACCACAATCATGACGTCTTGTTGCTGCTATTTTCCGGCATTTTTCTAAAATTACGGATGGAAGAGTACACAATGCTTTCAAAATACCTAATCAGTAAGAGCGGAACAACTTACCTTACCTGTAATAACACCACGGTCCCTTTTCCTTGATCGCGTTGTAACAGCATCCTTTTTTGACGCAATCTGATTTGCTTATCCCAGGGTAACCACAATCTTCACGTTTGTTTGCTTCAATCATGGGACAGTTTGCTAGAGTATTTTGAGAAATAATTAGTGGCCCAAATTGTCAGTGTTAATGCCGAAAACATAGTCGAAAATTTACCTTTTCGATGATAACACCACGGGCCAGCCACCTTTAATTCGCCATAAAAACATCCCTTTCTCAAGCAATCCAACGGACTAATTCCATGGTAGCCACAATCAACGCGCATTGACGCCTTTATGTTTCGACATTTTGCTATTACGAAACAAATTAGGTAGATTCACAACTAAAATGCAATGACAACCCCCTCAAGTGTAAGAAGCCGTATTACCTCCACATGTGTTGCAAAGCCTTGGGCAATGACTGGAAACGATTTTCTTTGAACAACTAGTTGATCTAACCACAGAGCACAAGATATTTCTGTTGCTGCAAACTCTTGTAGCTGAAAAATTAAGAACAAATGCAATTTTTTTATTATTGCGACGAAACATTGACGGCAATTGCAATGAAGAAGCATTAAAATACCTGTGGCAGCGGCAAAAGCCAAAACAACAAAACAAATCACGTAAATCTGATATTTCCTCATGATTCCGGCTCTTATTTCGTCGGTGCGCGAATCGTATTAGTCCAATTCATGTCAAAGCCTTCTTTATACGCTCTTTTCTCTCTAATTACTGTAATTAATGAGTGCTTATAATCAAGATGGCCGTTTACAAATTACAACGTAAATTCGCCTCCGGGGAAGATATTGTGCATGTAGCATTCACCGTTTAAACTCTTGTGGGTTTCGCTTTGAAATATGTTGACACGGTCTATGAAGATCATTGTTGATTGTTGAATAAACGGAAGGTTTTTATCGGAGTGGTGTAGGACTAGGGTGCACACGAATCACACACGAGTTATTCTTGTCTTCGGTGACCAAACCAACAATTCCCAATCATACATGCGTGTTATACTTTCAAGAGATCGTTCTTTCGCGGTGAAGGTGATATTCCCTTCAATTTCAATGAATATGAAACAAAAGAGCTAAATTCCATCAGAAGGATGCGTTGCCAATCCTAGATCATTGGATTGTTCATTATACGACGTTCTGACAATGTCTTGTTGTTTTAGATAACTCACATGTCGAAACTATTTTTGTTGCGTACTACATCACATCTAGAAGGTGTCCATTCACACAAGACACGGTCGATTTTGCGGATTTAAGTACCAATACGCGCTGCATCGTGCGCCTTTTTTGTCAGGGATGAAGAGATAAAAAAAAAAGAATTTTCTAATATGCTTCAAAATTTACGTCAACGTAACCCTGTTTTGACAACTAGGGATACGTTTCCCTGTTTAACATACTATTAACATTTCTTATTAAGAACAATGCTGGAGATGAGTAGTCGAAATGAAATACGTGCGTTTAACGTCACTGCTTCAATTGGACGTTAAGTATTTTTATCCCATGACTTTTCATTAATGCCCCTGCGCTGTCATTTATATACCCTCGATAACGGCTTGGTTATAAACGGCACTAGCGGGCCTTATACAGTATTATTTACTGATAGCTATTTTAAATCAGTATATACGGGAAATCCACAGCACTGATTGGGTAAAAGCCTCAACGACGAGCTTCATACAGCCCGGTGCAACTTTTGACCTTGTAACATACATATTAATAACTATAAATGCATACAAATAACATTGGAAAAAATAGCCAAACACATCCACACTGAAAAATGAAGTTGCAGTAAATCCTAAATCACGATTCACTCCGTCAGAATCAGAAAAACATGTTCCACGTTCGGTGTCGCAGATAAAAGAAAATGCTTTTAAAAACATTAACAGCACAATGAAAAACAAGCAAAACAACGTCGAATTTATGTGATAAACATGTATTTGAAAAATTGAAACAATAAAACTCAAATGGAAAGTTCTCTATTTTTTTTAAAACCTTGTCATCTTACGAGAAATATTACTCTCGGTCAGCGTAGCGACCTCGCATGTTCGGTCTATGCTTTTGACCTCGCATAAACTTTCTCGGTACAGATAGACAAGTTATTTTATGTTGTATTAATAACGCCCGCAAAAGTAGCCTTTTTGTATTTAGATTTATGCTTTCCGTATCCGCCCTGACATTTTTGACTATCAAAATTGTGGCTCCGAATGAGACAGAATTGCCAAGTTGACAAAGTAGCAAAAAACGGCTTTATCCGGTTAAAAACGCCTTGGATAGAAATGCTCACGACACGCTTGCACGGTTGCATTGCGATTCTGGGTATGGCGGCGCCAGAAGATTTCAGGCTTTACTAAATAACGCTTACTACTCCTTTCATCAAATACGGCACTCAAGGCACCCTATGCAATAATTCAAATGTGTTTGGCTGCAACGACATGACAAAAAGAAAATTGGCAGTCAAATCATTCATCTCCTACTGGATCTTATTGGGAAGGAAAAGTTCATATATTAGAGGTATTTATTTGACAACATATTTTTACAACAATGAGTACACTAAAGTTCGCATATAATCTTCCGAAGGTCCTCGTATCTAAACGAAAGGAAGTACATATTAAGCTCGTGGCCCGAAATGACTTGCTTACAAAAGTGTTCGCGACTTTTACCTCATCGGTAATAACACCATGGCCCACGACCGGGCAATGAATTATAGCAGCAACCTCTTTTCATGCATTCGATTTCTGTTATACCAGGATAGCCGCAGTCGTCACGTTCTGTTGCTTTGCGCAGACATTTTTCTAACGAAAATTCAACACAAACCAGCAGTAAAAACTTTAAGGATCGCGCATTATGTTATTTTGCGACGAATGTGGAGAGCGTACTTCTATGCTTACCTAGGCGGTGGTAGCACCACGGTCCACTTTGGTTTAGCAATTCACTATAACAACAGCCTTTCTTCTCGCATGCCCGCTTCGTTATGCCTGGATAACCACAATCATGACGTCTTGTTGCTGCTATTTTCCGGCATTTTTCTAAAATTACGGATGGAAGAGTACACAATGCTTTCAAAATACCTAATCAGTAAGAGCGGAACAACTTACCTTGCCTGTAATAACACCACGGTCCCTTTTCCTTGATCGCGTTGTAACAGCATCCTTTTTTGACGCAATCTGATTTGCTTATCCCAGGGTAACCACAATCTTCACGTTTGTTTGCTTCAATCATGGGACAGTTTGCTAGAGTATTTTGAGAAATAATTAGTGGCCCAAATTGTCAGTGTTAATGCCGAAAACATAGTCGAAAATTTACCTTTTCGATGATAACACCACGGGCCAGCCACCTTTAATTCGCCATAACAACATCCCTTTCTCAAGCAATCCAACGGACTAATTCCATGGTAGCCACAATCAACGCGCATTGACGCCTTTATGTTTCGACATTTTGCTATTACGAAACAAATTAGGTAGATTCACAACTAAAATGCAATGACAACCCCCTCAAGTGTAAGAAGCCGTATTACCTCCACATGTGTTGCAAAGCCTTGGGCAATGACTGGAAACGATTTTCTTTGAACAACTAGTTGATCTAACCACAGAGCACAAGATATTTCTGTTGCTGCAAACTCTTGTAGCTGAAAAATTAAGAACAAATGCAATTTTTTTATTATTGCGACGAAACATTGACGGCAATTGCAATGAAGAAGCATTAAAATACCTGTGGCAGCGGCAAAAGCCAAAACAACAAAACAAATCACGTAAATCTGATATTTCCTCATGATTCCGGCTCTTATTTCGTCGGTGCGCGAATCGTATTAGTCCAATTCATGTCAAAGCCTTCTTTATACGCTCTTTTCTCTCTAATTACTGTAATTAATGAGTGCTTATAATCAAGATGGCCGTTTACAAATTACAACGTAAATTCGCCTCCGGGGAAGATATTGTGCATGTAGCATTCACCGTTTAAACTCTTGTGGGTTTCGCTTTGAAATATGTTGACACGGTCTATGAAGATCATTGTTGATTGTTGAATAAACGGAAGGTTTTTATCGGAGTGGTGTAGGACTAGGGTGCACACGAATCACACACGAGTTATTCTTGTCTTCGGTGACCAAACCAACAATTCCCAATCATACATGCGTGTTATACTTTCAAGAGATCGTTCTTTCGCGGTGAAGGTGATATTCCCTTCAATTTCAATGAATATGAAACAAAAGAGCTAAATTCCATCAGAAGGATGCGTTGCCAATCCTAGATCATTGGATTGTTCATTATACGACGTTCTGACAATGTCTTGTTGTTTTAGATAACTCACATGTCGAAACTATTTTTGTTGCGTACTACATCACATCTAGAAGGTGTCCATTCACACAAGACACGGTCGATTTTGCGGATTTAAGTACCAATACGCGCTGCATCGTGCGCCTTTTTTGTCAGGGATGAAGAGATAAAAAAAAAGAATTTTCTAATATGCTTCAAAATTTACGTCAACGTAACCCTGTTTTGACAACTAGGGATACGTTTCCCTGTTTAACATGCTATTAACATTTCTTATTAAGAACAATGCTGGAGATGAGTAGTCGAAATGAAATACGTGCGTTTAACGTCACTGCTTCAATTGGACGTTAAGTATTTTTATCCCATGACTTTTCATTAATGCCCCTGCGCTGTCATTTATATACCCTCGATAACGGCTTGGTTATAAACGGCACTAGCGGGCCTTATACAGTATTATTTACTGATAGCTATTTTAAATCAGTATATACGGGAAATCCACAGCACTGATTGGGTAAATGCCTCAACGACGAGCTTCATACAGCCCGGTGCAACTTTTGACCTTGTAACATACATATTAATAACTATAAATGCATACAAATAACATTGGAAAAAATAGCCAAACACATCCACACTGAAAAATGAAGTTGCAGTAAATCCTAAATCACGATTCACTCCGTCAGAATCAGAAAAACATGTTCCACGTTCGGTGTCGCAGATAAAAGAAAATGCTTTTAAAAACATTAACAGCACAATGAAAAACAAGCAAAACAACGTCGAATTTATGTGATAAACATGTATTTGAAAAATTGAAACAATAAAACTCAAATGGAAAGTTCTCTATTTTTTTTACAACCTTGTCATCTTACGAGAAATATTACTCTCGGTCAGCGTAGCGACCTCGCATGTTCGGTCTATGCTTTTGACCTCGCATAAACTTTCTCGGTACAGATAGACAAGTTATTTTATGTTGTATTAATAACGCCCGCAAAAGTAGCCTTTTTGTATTTAGATTTATGCTTTCCGTATCCGCCCTGACATTTTTGACTATCAAAATTGTGGCTCCGAATGAGACAGAATTGCCAAGTTGACAAAGTAGCAAAAAACGGCTTTATCCGGTTAAAAACGCCTTGGATAGAAATGCTCACGCCACGCTTGCACGGTTGCATTGCGATTCTGGGTATGGCGGCGCCAGAAGATTTCAGGCTTTACTAAATAACGCTTACTACTCCTTTCATCAAATACGGACACTCAAGGCACCCTATGCAATAATTCAAATGTGTTTGGCTGCAGCGACATGACAAAAAGAAAATTGGCAGTCAAATCATTCATCTCCTACTGGATCTTATTGGGAAGGAAAAGTTCATATATTAGAGGTATTTATTTGACAACATATTTTTACAACAATGAGTACACTAAAGTTCGCATATAATCTTCCGAAGGTCCTCGTATCTAAACGAAAGGAAGTACATATTAAGCTCGTGGCCCGAAATGACTTGCTTACAAAAGTGTTCGCGACTTTTACCTCATCGGTAATAACACCATGGCCCACGACCGGGCAATGAATTATAGCAGCAACCTCTTTTCATGCATTCGAATTCTGTTATACCAGGATAGCCGCAGTCGTCACGTTCTGTTGCTTTGCGCAGACATTTTTCTAACGAAAATTCAACACAAACCAGCAGTAAAAACTTTAAGGATCGCGCATTATGTTATTTTGCGACGAATGTGGAGAGCGTACTTCTATGCTTACCTAGGCGGTGGTAGCACCACGGTCCACTTTGGTTTAGCAATTCACTATAACAACAGCCTTTCTTCTCGCATGCCCGCTTCGTTATGCTTGGATAACCACAATCATGACGTCTTGTTGCTGCTATTTTCCGGCATTTTTCTAAAATTACGGATGGAAGAGTACACAATGCTTTCAAAATACCTAATCAGTAAGAGCGGAACAACTTACCTTGCCTGTAATAACACCACGGTCCCTTTTCCTTGATCGCGTTGTAACAGCATCCTTTTTTGACGCAATCTGATTTGCTTATCCCAGGGTAACCACAATCTTCACGTTTGTTTGCTTCAATCATGGGACAGTTTGCTAGAGTATTTTGAGAAATAATTAGTGGCCCAAATTGTCAGTGTTAATGCCGAAAACATAGTCGAAAATTTACCTTTTTGATGATAACACCACGGGCCAGCCACCTTTAATTCGCCATAACAACATCCCTTTCTCAAGCAATCCAACGGACTAATTCCATGGTAGCCACAATCAACGCGCATTGACGCCTTTATGTTTCGACATTTTGCTATTACGAAACAAATTAGGTAGATTCACAACTAAAATGCAATGACAACCCCCTCAAGTGTAAGAAGCCGTATTACCTCCACATGTGTTGCAAAGCCTTGGGCAATGACTGGAAACGATTTTCTTTGAACAACTAGTTGATCTAACCACAGAGCACAAGATATTTCTGTTGCTGCAAACTCTTGTAGCTGAAAAATTAAGAACAAATGCAATTTTTTTATTATTGCGACGAAACATTGACGGCAATTGCAATGAAGAAGCATTAAAATACCTGTGGCAGCGGCAAAAGCCAAAACAACAAAACAAATCACGTAAATCTGATATTTCCTCATGATTCCGGCTCTTATTTCGTCGGTGCGCGAATCGTATTAGTCCAATTCATGTCAAAGCCTTCTTTATACGCTCTTTTCTCTCTAATTACTGTAATTAATGAGTGCTTATAATCAAGATGGCCGTTTACAAATTACAACGTAAATTCGCCTCCGGGGAAGATATTGTGCATGTAGCATTCACCGTTTAAACTCTTGTGGGTTTCGCTTTGAAATATGTTGACACGGTCTATGAAGATCATTGTTGATTGTTGAATAAACGGAAGGTTTTTATCGGAGTGGTGTAGGACTAGGGTGCACACGAATCACACACGAGTTATTCTTGTCTTCGGTGACCAAACCAACAATTCCCAATCATACATGCGTGTTATACTTTCAAGAGATCGTTCTTTCGCGGTGAAGGTGATATTCCCTTCAATTTCAATGAATATGAAACAAAAGAGCTAAATTCCATCAGAAGGATGCGTTGCCAATCCTAGATCATTGGATTGTTCATTATACGACGTTCTGACAATGTCTTGTTGTTTTAGATAACTCACATGTCGAAACTATTTTTGTTGCGTACTACATCACATCTAGAAGGTGTCCATTCACACAAGACACGGTCGATTTTGCGGATTTAAGTACCAATACGCGCTGCATCGTGCGCCTTTTTTGTCAGGGATGAAGAGATAAAAAAAAAGAATTTTCTAATATGCTTCAAAATTTACGTCAACGTAACCCTGTTTTGACAACTAGGGATACGTTTCCCTGTTTAACATGCTATTAACATTTCTTATTAAGAACAATGCTGGAGATGAGTAGTCGAAATGAAATACGTGCGTTTAACGTCACTGCTTCAATTGGACGTTAAGTATTTTTATCCCATGACTTTTCATTAATGCCCCTGCGCTGTCATTTATATACCCTCGATAACGGCTTGGTTATAAACGGCACTAGCGGGCCTTATACAGTATTATTTACTGATAGCTATTTTAAATCAGTATATACGGGAAATCCACAGCACTGATTGGGTAAAAGCCTCAACGACGAGCTTCATACAGCCCGGTGCAACTTTTGACCTTGTAACATACATATTAATAACTATAAATGCATACAAATAACATTGGAAAAAATAGCCAAACACATCCACACTGAAAAATGAAGTTGCAGTAAATCCTAAATCACGATTCACTCCGTAAGAATCAGAAAAACATGTTCCACGTTCGGTGTCGCAGATAAAAGAAAATGCTTTTAAAAACATTAACAGCACAATGAAAAACAAGCAAAACAACGTCGAATTTATGTGATAAACATGTATTTGAAAAATTGAAACAATAAAACTCAAATGGAAAGTTCTCTATTTTTTTTACAACCTTGTCATCTTACGAGAAATATTACTCTCGGTCAGCGTAGCGACCTCGCATGTTCGGTCTATGCTTTTGACCTCGCATAAACTTTCTCGGTACAGATAGACAAGTTATTTTATGTTGTATTAATAACGCCCGCAAAAGTAGCCTTTTTGTATTTAGATTTATGCTTTCCGTATCCGCCCTGACATTTTTGACTATCAAAATTGTGGCTCCGAATGAGACAGAATTGCCAAGTTGACAAAGTAGCAAAAAACGGCATTATCCGGTTAATAACGCCTTGGATAGAAATGCTCACGCCACGCTTGCACGGTTGCATTGCGATTCTGGGTATGGCGGCGCCAGAAGATTTCAGGCTTTACTAAATAACGCTTACTACTCCTTTCATCAAATACGGACACTCAAGGCACCCTATGCAATAATTCAAATGTGTTTGGCTGCAGCGACATGACAAAAAGAAAATTGGCAGTCAAATCATTCATCTCCTACTGGATCTTATTGGGAAGGAAAAGTTCATATATTAGAGGTATTTATTTGACAACATATTTTTACAACAATGAGTACACTAAAGTTCGCATATAATCTTCCGAAGGTCCTCGTATCTAAACGAAAGGAAGTACATATTAAGCTCGTGGCCCGAAATGACTTGCTTACAAAAGTGTTCGCGACTTTTACCTCATCGGTAATAACACCATGGCCCACGACCGGGCAATGAATTATAGCAGCAACCTCTTTTCATGCATTCGAATTCTGTTATACCAGGATAGCCGCAGTCGTCACGTTCTGTTGCTTTGCGCAGACATTTTTCTAACGAAAATTCAACACAAACCAGCAGTAAAAACTTTAAGGATCGCGCATTATGTTATTTTGCGACGAATGTGGAGAGCGTACTTCTATGCTTACCTAGGCGGTGGTAGCACCACGGTCCACTTTGGTTTAGCAATTCACTATAACAACAGCCTTTCTTCTCGCATGCCCGCTTCGTTATGCCTGGATAACCACAATCATGACGTCTTGTTGCTGCTATTTTCCGGCATTTTTCTAAAATTACGGATGGAAGAGTACACAATGCTTTCAAAATACCTAATCAGTAAGAGCGGAACAACTTACCTTGCCTGTAATAACACCACGGTCCCTTTTCCTTGATCGCGTTGTAACAGCATCCTTTTTTGACGCAATCTGATTTGCTTATCCCAGGGTAACCACAATCTTAACGTTTGTTTGCTTCAATCATGGGACAGTTTGCTAGAGTATTTTGAGAAATAATTAGTGGCCCAAATTGTCAGTGTTAATGCCGAAAACATAGTCGAAAATTTACCTTTTCGATGATAACACCACGGGCCAGCCACCTTTAATTCGCCATAACAACATCCCTTTCTCAAGCAATCCAACGGACTAATTCCATGGTAGCCACAATCAACGCGCATTGACGCCTTTATGTTTCGACATTTTGCTATTACGAAACAAATTAGGTAGATTCACAACTAAAATGCAATGACAACCCCCTCAAGTGTAAGAAGCCGTATTACCTCCACATGTGTTGCAAAGCCTTGGGCAATGACTGGAAACGATTTTCTTTGAACAACTAGTTGATCTAACCACAGAGCACAAGATATTTCTGTTGCTGCAAACTCTTGTAGCTGAAAAGTTAAGAACAAATGCAATTTTTTTATTATTGCGACGAAACATTGACGGCAATTGCAATGAAGAAGCATTAAAATACCTGTGGCAGCGGCAAAAGCCAAAACAACAAAACAAATCACGTAAATCTGATATTTCCTCATGATTCCGGCTCTTATTTCGTCGGTGCGCGAATCGTATTAGTCCAATTCATGTCAAAGCCTTCTTTATACGCTCTTTTCTCTCTAATTACTGTAATTAATGAGTGCTTATAATCAAGATGGCCGTTTACAAATTACAACGTAAATTCGCCTCCGGGGAAGATATTGTGCATGTAGCATTCACCGTTTAAACTCTTGTGGGTTTCGCTTTGAAATATGTTGACACGGTCTATGAAGATCATTGTTGATTGTTGAATAAACGGAAGGTTTTTATCGGAGTGGTGTAGGACTAGGGTGCACACGAATCACACACGAGTTATTCTTGTCTTCGGTGACCAAACCAACAATTCCCAATCATACATGCGTGTTATACTTTCAAGAGATCGTTCTTTCGCGGTGAAGGTGATATTCCCTTCAATTTCAATGAATATGAAACAAAAGAGCTAAATTCCATCAGAAGGATGCGTTGCCAATCCTAGATCATTGGATTGTTCATTATACGACGTTCTGACAATGTCTTGTTGTTTTAGATAACTCACATGTCGAAACTATTTTTGTTGCGTACTACATCACATCTAGAAGGTGTCCATTCACACAAGACACGGTCGATTTTGCGGATTTAAGTACCAATACGCGCTGCATCGTGCGCCTTTTTTGTCAGAGATGAAGAGATAAAAAAAAAGAATTTTCTAATATGCTTCAAAATTTACGTCAACGTAACCCTGTTTTGACAACTAGGGATACGTTTCCCTGTTTAACATGCTATTAACATTTCTTATTAAGAACAATGCTGGAGATGAGTAGTCGAAATGAAATACGTGCGTTTAACGTCACTGCTTCAATTGGACGTTAAGTATTTTTATCCCATGACTTTTCATTAATGCCCCTGCGCTGTCATTTATATACCCTCGATAACGGCTTGGTTATAAACGGCACTAGCGGGCCTTATACAGTATTATTTACTGATAGCTATTTTAAATCAGTATATACGGGAAATCCACAGCACTGATTGGGTAAAAGCCTCAACGACGAGCTTCATACAGCCCGGTGCAACTTTTGACCTTGTAACATACATATTAATAACTATAAATGCATACAAATAACATTGGAAAAAATAGCCAAACACATCCACACTGAAAAATGAAGTTGCAGTAAATCCTAAATCACGATTCACTCCGTCAGAATCAGAAAAACATGTTCCACGTTCGGTGTCGCAGATAAAAGAAAATGCTTTTAAAAACATTAACAGCACAATGAAAAACAAGCAAAACAACGTCGAATTTATGTGATAAACATGTATTTGAAAAATTGAAACAATAAAACTCAAATGGAAAGTTCTCTATTTTTTTTACAACCTTGTCATCTTACGAGAAATATTACTCTCGGTCAGCGTAGCGACCTCGCATGTTCGGTCTATGCTTTTGACCTCGCATAAACTTTCTCGGTACAGATAGACAAGTTATTTTATGTTGTATTAATAACGCCCGCAAAAGTAGCCTTTTTGTATTTAGATTTATGCTTTCCGTATCCGCCCTGACATTTTTGACTATCAAAATTGTGGCTCCGAATGAGACAGAATTGCCAAGTTGACAAAGTAGCAAAAAACGGCATTACCCGGTTAATAACGCCTTGGATAGAAATGCTCACGCCACGCTTGCACGGTTGCATTGCGATTCTGGGTATGGCGGCGCCAGAAGATTTCAGGCTTTACTAAATAACGCTTACTACTCCTTTCATCAAATACGGACACTCAAGGCACCCTATGCAATAATTCAAATGTGTTTGGCTGCAGCGACATGACAAAAAGAAAATTGGCAGTCAAATCATTCATCTCCTACTGGATCTTATTGGGAAGGAAAAGTTCATATATTAGAGGTATTTATTTGACAACATATTTTTACAACAATGAGTACACTAAAGTTCGCATATAATCTTCCGAAGGTCCTCGTATCTAAACGAAAGGAAGTACATATTAAGCTCGTGGCCCGAAATGACTTGCTTACAAAAGTGTTCGCGACTTTTACCTCATCGGTAATAACACCATGGCCCACGACCGGGCAATGAATTATAGCAGCAACCTCTTTTCATGCATTCGAATTCTGTTATACCAGGATAGCCGCAGTCGTCACGTTCTGTTGCTTTGCGCAGACATTTTTCTAACGAAAATTCAACACAAACCAGCAGTAAAAACTTTAAGGATCGCGCATTATGTTATTTTGCGACGAATGTGGAGAGCGTACTTCTATGCTTACCTAGGCGGTGGTAGCACCACGGTCCACTTTGGTTTAGCAATTCACTATAACAACAGCCTTTCTTCTCGCATGCCCGCTTCGTTATGCCTGGATAACCACAATCATGACGTCTTGTTGCTGCTATTTTCCGGCATTTTTCTAAAATTACGGATGAAAGAGTACACAATGCTTTCAAAATACCTAATCAGTAAGAGCGGAACAACTTACCTTGCCTGTAATAACACCACGGTCCCTTTTCCTTGATCGCGTTGTAACAGCATCCTTTTTTGACGCAATCTGATTTGCTTATCCCAGGGTAACCACAATCTTCACGTTTGTTTGCTTCAATCATGGGACAGTTTGCTAGAGTATTTTGAGAAATAATTAGTGGCCCAAATTGTCAGTGTTAATGCCGAAAACATAGTCGAAAATTTACCTTTTCGATGATAACACCACGGGCCAGCCACCTTTAATTCGCCATAACAACATCCCTTTCTCAAGCAATCCAACGGACTAATTCCATGGTAGCCACAATCAACGCGCATTGACGCCTTTATGTTTCGACATTTTGCTATTACGAAACAAATTAGGTAGATTCACAACTAAAATGCAATGACAACCCCCTCAAGTGTAAGAAGCCGTATTACCTCCACATGTGTTGCAAAGCCTTGGGCAATGACTG
Organism: Hydractinia symbiolongicarpus; assembly: GCF_029227915.1. Taxonomy (NCBI): domain Eukaryota; kingdom Metazoa; phylum Cnidaria; class Hydrozoa; order Anthoathecata; family Hydractiniidae; genus Hydractinia; species Hydractinia symbiolongicarpus. Next base: position 4,212,254 of record NC_079877.1, read on the forward strand.
GAAACGATTTTCTTTGAACAACTAGTTGATCTAACCACAGAGCACAAGATATTTCTGTTGCTGCAAACTCTTGTAGCTGAAAAATTAAGAACAAATGCAATTTTTTTATTATTGCGACGAAACATTGACGGCAATTGCAATGAAGAAGCATTAAAATACCTGTGGCAGCGGCAAAAGCCAAAACAACAAAACAAATCACGTAAATCTGATATTTCCTCATGATTCCGGCTCTTATTTCGTCGGTGCGCGAATCGTATTAGTCCAATTCATGTCAAAGCCTTCTTTATACGCTCTTTTCTCTCTAATTACTGTAATTAATGAGTGCTTATAATCAAGATGGCCGTTTACAAATTACAACGTAAATTCGCCTCCGGGGAAGATATTGTGCATGTAGCATTCACCGTTTAAACTCTTGTGGGTTTCGCTTTGAAATATGTTGACACGGTCTATGAAGATCATTGTTGATTGTTGAATAAACGGAAGGTTTTTATCGGAGTGGTGTAGGACTAGGGTGCACACGAATCACACACGAGTTATTCTTGTCTTCGGTGACCAAACCAACAATTCCCAATCATACATGCGTGTTATACTTTCAAGAGATCGTTCTTTCGCGGTGAAGGTGATATTCCCTTCAATTTCAATGAATATGAAACAAAAGAGCTAAATTCCATCAGAAGGATGCGTTGCCAATCCTAGATCATTGGATTGTTCATTATACGACGTTCTGACAATGTCTTGTTGTTTTAGATAACTCACATGTCGAAACTATTTTTGTTGCGTACTACATCACATCTAGAAGGTGTCCATTCACACAAGACACGGTCGATTTTGCGGATTTAAGTACCAATACGCGCTGCATCGTGCGCCTTTTTTGTCAGAGATGAAGAGATAAAAAAAAAGAATTTTCTAATATGCTTCAAAATTTACGTCAACGTAACCCTGTTTTGACAACTAGGGATACGTTTCCCTGTTTAACATGCTATTAACATTTCTTATTAAGAACAATGCTGGAGATGAGTAGTCGAAATGAAATACGTGCGTTTAACGTCACTGCTTCAATTGGACGTTAAGTATTTTTATCCCATGACTTTTCATTAATGCCCCTGCGCTGTCATTTATATACCCTCGATAACGGCTTGGTTATAAACGGCACTAGCGGGCCTTATACAGTATTATTTACTGATAGCTATTTTAAATCAGTATATACGGGAAATCCACAGCACTGATTGGGTAAAAGCCTCAACGACGAGCTTCATACAGCCCGGTGCAACTTTTGACCTTGTAACATACATATTAATAACTATAAATGCATACAAATAACATTGGAAAAAATAGCCAAACACATCCACACTGAAAAATGAAGTTGCAGTAAATCCTAAATCACGATTCACTCCGTCAGAATCAGAAAAACATGTTCCACGTTCGGTGTCGCAGATAAAAGAAAATGCTTTTAAAAACATTAACAGCACAATGAAAAACAAGCAAAACAACGTCGAATTTATGTGATAAACATGTATTTGAAAAATTGAAACAATAAAACTCAAATGGAAAGTTCTCTATTTTTTTTACAACCTTGTCATCTTACGAGAAATATTACTCTCGGTCAGCGTAGCGACCTCGCATGTTCGGTCTATGCTTTTGACCTCGCATAAACTTTCTCGGTACAGATAGACAAGTTATTTTATGTTGTATTAATAACGCCCGCAAAAGTAGCCTTTTTGTATTTAGATTTATGCTTTCCGTATCCGCCCTGACATTTTTGACTATCAAAATTGTGGCTCCGAATGAGACAGAATTGCCAAGTTGACAAAGTAGCAAAAAACGGCATTACCCGGTTAATAACGCCTTGGATAGAAATGCTCACGCCACGCTTGCACGGTTGCATTGCGATTCTGGGTATGGCGGCGCCAGAAGATTTCAGGCTTTACTAAATAACGCTTACTACTCCTTTCATCAAATACGGACACTCAAGGCACCCTATGCAATAATTCAAATGTGTTTGGCTGCAGCGACATGACAAAAAGAAAATTGGCAGTCAAATCATTCATCTCCTACTGGATCTTATTGGGAAGGAAAAGTTCATATATTAGAGGTATTTATTTGACAACATATTTTTACAACAATGAGTACACTAAAGTTCGCATATAATCTTCCGAAGGTCCTCGTATCTAAACGAAAGGAAGTACATATTAAGCTCGTGGCCCGAAATGACTTGCTTACAAAAGTGTTCGCGACTTTTACCTCATCGGTAATAACACCATGGCCCACGACCGGGCAATGAATTATAGCAGCAACCTCTTTTCATGCATTCGAATTCTGTTATACCAGGATAGCCGCAGTCGTCACGTTCTGTTGCTTTGCGCAGACATTTTTCTAACGAAAATTCAACACAAACCAGCAGTAAAAACTTTAAGGATCGCGCATTATGTTATTTTGCGACGAATGTGGAGAGCGTACTTCTATGCTTACCTAGGCGGTGGTAGCACCACGGTCCACTTTGGTTTAGCAATTCACTATAACAACAGCCTTTCTTCTCGCATGCCCGCTTCGTTATGCCTGGATAACCACAATCATGACGTCTTGTTGCTGCTATTTTCCGGCATTTTTCTAAAATTACGGATGAAAGAGTACACAATGCTTTCAAAATACCTAATCAGTAAGAGCGGAACAACTTACCTTGCCTGTAATAACACCACGGTCCCTTTTCCTTGATCGCGTTGTAACAGCATCCTTTTTTGACGCAATCTGATTTGCTTATCCCAGGGTAACCACAATCTTCACGTTTGTTTGCTTCAATCATGGGACAGTTTGCTAGAGTATTTTGAGAAATAATTAGTGGCCCAAATTGTCAGTGTTAATGCCGAAAACATAGTCGAAAATTTACCTTTTCGATGATAACACCACGGGCCAGCCACCTTTAATTCGCCATAACAACATCCCTTTCTCAAGCAATCCAACGGACTAATTCCATGGTAGCCACAATCAACGCGCATTGACGCCTTTATGTTTCGACATTTTGCTATTACGAAACAAATTAGGTAGATTCACAACTAAAATGCAATGACAACCCCCTCAAGTGTAAGAAGCCGTATTACCTCCACATGTGTTGCAAAGCCTTGGGCAATGACTGGAAACGATTTTCTTTGAACAACTAGTTGATCTAACCACAGAGCACAAGATATTTCTGTTGCTGCAAACTCTTGTAGCTGAAAAATTAAGAACAAATGCAATTTTTTTATTATTGCGACGAAACATTGACGGCAATTGCAATGAAGAAGCATTAAAATACCTGTGGCAGCGGCAAAAGCCAAAACAACAAAACAAATCACGTAAATCTGATATTTCCTCATGATTCCGGCTCTTATTTCGTCGGTGCGCGAATCGTATTAGTCCAATTCATGTCAAAGCCTTCTTTATACGCTCTTTTCTCTCTAATTACTGTAATTAATGAGTGCTTATAATCAAGATGGCCGTTTACAAATTACAACGTAAATTCGCCTCCGGGGAAGATATTGTGCATGTAGCATTCACCGTTTAAACTCTTGTGGGTTTCGCTTTGAAATATGTTGACACGGTCTATGAAGATCATTGTTGATTGTTGAATAAACGGAAGGTTTTTATCGGAGTGGTGTAGGACTAGGGTGCACACGAATCACACACGAGTTATTCTTGTCTTCGGTGACCAAACCAACAATTCCCAATCATACATGCGTGTTATACTTTCAAGAGATCGTTCTTTCGCGGTGAAGGTGATATTCCCTTCAATTTCAATGAATATGAAACAAAAGAGCTAAATTCCATCAGAAGGATGCGTTGCCAATCCTAGATCATTGGATTGTTCATTATACGACGTTCTGACAATGTCTTGTTGTTTTAGATAACTCACATGTCGAAACTATTTTTGTTGCGTACTACATCACATCTAGAAGGTGTCCATTCACACAAGACACGGTCGATTTTGCGGATTTAAGTACCAATACGCGCTGCATCGTGCGCCTTTTTTGTCAGGGATGAAGAGATAAAAAAAAAGAATTTTCTAATATGCTTCAAAATTTACGTCAACGTAACCCTGTTTTGACAACTAGGGATACGTTTCCCTGTTTAACATGCTATTAACATTTCTTATTAAGAACAATGCTGGAGATGAGTAGTCGAAATGAAATACGTGCGTTTAACGTCACTGCTTCAATTGGACGTTAAGTATTTTTATCCCATGACTTTTCATTAATGCCCCTGCGCTGTCATTTATATACCCTCGATAACGGCTTGGTTATAAACGGCACTAGCGGGCCTTATACAGTATTATTTACTGATAGCTATTTTAAATCAGTATATACGGGAAATCCACAGCACTGATTGGGTAAAAGCCTCAACGACGAGCTTCATACAGCCCGGTGCAACTTTTGACCTTGTACCATACATATTAATAACTATAAATGCATACAAATAACATTGGAAAAAATAGCCAAACACATCCACACTGAAAAATGAAGTTGCAGTAAATCCTAAATCACGATTCACTCCGTCAGAATCAGAAAAACATGTTCCACGTTCGGTGTCGCAGATAAAAGAAAATGCTTTTAAAAACATTAACAGCACAATGAAAAACAAGCAAAACAACGTCGAATTTATGTGATAAACATGTATTTGAAAAATTGAAACAATAAAACTCAAATGGAAAGTTCTCTATTTTTTTTACAACCTTGTCATCTTACGAGAAATATTACTCTCGGTCAGCGTAGCGACCTCGCATGTTCGGTCTATGCTTTTGACCTCGCATAAACTTTCTCGGTACAGATAGACAAGTTATTTTATGTTGTATTAATAACGCCCGCAAAAGTAGCCTTTTTGTATTTAGATTTATGCTTTCCGTATCCGCCCTGACATTTTTGACTATCAAAATTGTGGCTCCGAATGAGACAGAATTGCCAAGTTGACGAAGTAGCAAAAAACGGCATTATCCGGTTAATAACGCCTTGGATAGAAATGCTCACGCCACGCTTGCACGGTTGCATTGCGATTCTGGGTATGGCGGCGCCAGAAGATTTCAGGCTTTACTAAATAACGCTTACTACTCCTTTCATCAAATACGGACACTCAAGGCACCCTATGCAATAATTCAAATGTGTTTGGCTGCAGCGACATGACAAAAAGAAAATTGGCAGTCAAATCATTCATCTCCTACTGGATCTTATTGGGAAGGAAAAGTTCATATATTAGAGGTATTTATTTGACAACATATTTTTACAACAATGAGTACACTAAAGTTCGCATATAATCTTCCGAAGGTCCTCGTATCTAAACGAAAGGAAGTACATATTAAGCTCGTGGCCCGAAATGACTTGCTTACAAAAGTGTTCGCGACTTTTACCTCATCGGTAATAACACCATGGCCCACGACCGGGCAATGAATTATAGCAGCAACCTCTTTTCATGCATTCGAATTCTGTTATACCAGGATAGCCGCAGTCGTCACGTTCTGTTGCTTTGCGCAGACATTTTTCTAACGAAAATTCAACACAAACCAGCAGTAAAAACTTTAAGGATCGCGCATTATGTTATTTTGCGACGAATGTGGAGAGCGTACTTCTATGCTTACCTAGGCGGTGGTAGCACCACGGTCCACTTTGGTTTAGCAATTCACTATAACAACAGCCTTTCTTCTCGCATGCCCGCTTCGTTATGCCTGGATAACCACAATCATGACGTCTTGTTGCTGCTATTTTCCGGCATTTTTCTAAAATTACGGATGGAAGAGTACACAATGCTTTCAAAATACCTAATCAGTAAGAGCGGAACAACTTACCTTGCCTGTAATAACACCACGGTCCCTTTTCCTTGATTGCGTTGTAACAGCATCCTTTTTTGACGCAATCTGATTTGCTTATCCCAGGGTAACCACAATCTTCACGTTTGTTTGCTTCAATCATGGGACAGTTTGCTAGAGTATTTTGAGAAATAATTAGTGGCCCAAATTGTCAGTGTTAATGCCGAAAACATAGTCGAAAATTTACCTTTTTGATGATAACACCACGGGCCAGCCACCTTTAATTCGCCATAACAACATCCCTTTCTCAAGCAATCCAACGGACTAATTCCATGGTAGCCACAATCAACGCGCATTGACGCCTTTATGTTTCGACATTTTGCTATTACGAAACAAATTAGGTAGATTCACAACTAAAATGCAATGACAACCCCCTCAAGTGTAAGAAGCCGTATTACCTCCACATGTGTTGCAAAGCCTTGGGCAATGACTGGAAACGATTTTCTTTGAACAACTAGTTGATCTAACCACAGAGCACAAGATATTTCTGTTGCTGCAAACTCTTGTAGCTGAAAAATTAAGAACAAATGCAATTTTTTTATTATTGCGACGAAACATTGACGGCAATTGCAATGAAGAAGCATTAAAATACCTGTGGCAGCGGCAAAAGCCAAAACAACAAAACAAATCACGTAAATCTGATATTTCCTCATGATTCCGGCTCTTATTTCGTCGGTGCGCGAATCGTATTAGTCCAATTCATGTCAAAGCCTTCTTTATACGCTCTTTTCTCTCTAATTACTGTAATTAATGAGTGCTTATAATCAAGATGGCCGTTTACAAATTACAACGTAAATTCGCCTCCGGGGAAGATATTGTGCATGTAGCATTCACCGTTTAAACTCTTGTGGGTTTCGCTTTGAAATATGTTGACACGGTCTATGAAGATCATTGTTGATTGTTGAATAAACGGAAGGTTTTTATCGGAGTGGTGTAGGACTAGGGTGCACACGAATCACACACGAGTTATTCTTGTCTTCGGTGACCAAACCAACAATTCCCAATCATACATGCGTGTTATACTTTCAAGAGATCGTTCTTTCGCGGTGAAGGTGATATTCCCTTCAATTTCAATGAATATGAAACAAAAGAGCTAAATTCCATCAGAAGGATGCGTTGCCAATCCTAGATCATTGGATTGTTCATTATACGACGTTCTGACAATGTCTTGTTGTTTTAGATAACTCACATGTCGAAACTATTTTTGTTGCGTACTACATCACATCTAGAAGGTGTCCATTCACACAAGACACGGTCGATTTTGCGGATTTAAGTACCAATACGCGCTGCATCGTGCGCCTTTTTTGTCAGGGATGAAGAGATAAAAAAAAAGAATTTTCTAATATGCTTCAAAATTTACGTCAACGTAACCCTGTTTTGACAACTAGGGATACGTTTCCCTGTTTAACATGCTATTAACATTTCTTATTAAGAACAATGCTGGAGATGAGTAGTCGAAATGAAATACGTGCGTTTAACGTCACTGCTTCAATTGGACGTTAAGTATTTTTATCCCATGACTTTTCATTAATGCCCCTGCGCTGTCATTTATATACCCTCGATAACGGCTTGGTTATAAACGGCACTAGCGGGCCTTATACAGTATTATTTACTGATAGCTATTTTAAATCAGTATATACGGGAAATCCACAGCACTGATTGGGTAAAAGCCTCAACGACGAGCTTCATACAGCCCGGTGCAACTTTTGACCTTGTAACATACATATTAATAACTATAAATGCATACAAATAACATTGGAAAAAATAGCCAAACACATCCACACTGAAAAATGAAGTTGCAGTAAATCCTAAATCACGATTCACTCCGTCAGAATCAGAAAAACATGTTCCACGTTCGGTGTCGCAGATAAAAGAAAATGCTTTTAAAAACATTAACAGCACAATGAAAAACAAGCAAAACAACGTCGAATTTATGTGATAAACATGTATTTGAAAAATTGAAACAATAAAACTCAAATGGAAAGTTCTCTATTTTTTTTACAACCTTGTCATCTTACGAGAAATATTACTCTCGGTCAGCGTAGCGACCTCGCATGTTCGGTCTATGCTTTTGACCTCGCATAAACTTTCTCGGTACAGATAGACAAGTTATTTTATGTTGTATTAATAACGCCCGCAAAAGTAGCCTTTTTGTATTTAGATTTATGCTTTCCGTATCCGCCCTGACATTTTTGACTATCAAAATTGTGGCTCCGAATGAGACAGAATTGCCAAGTTGACAAAGTAGCAAAAAACGGCATTATCCGGTTAATAACGCCTTGGATAGAAATGCTCACGCCACGCTTGCACGGTTGCATTGCGATTCTGGGTATGGCGGCGCCAGAAGATTTCAGGCTTTACTAAATAACGCTTACTACTCCTTTCATCAAATACGGACACTCAAGGCACCCTATGCAATAATTCAAATGTGTTTGGCTGCAGCGACATGACAAAAAGAAAATTGGCAGTCAAATCATTCATCTCCTACTGGATCTTATTGGGAAGGAAAAGTTCATATATTAGAGGTATTTATTTGACAACATATTTTTACAACAATGAGTACACTAAAGTTCGCATATAATCTTCCGAAGGTCCTCGTATCTAAACGAAAGGAAGTACATATTAAGCTCGTGGCCCGAAATGACTTGCTTACAAAAGTGTTCGCGACTTTTACCTCATCGGTAATAACACCATGGCCCACGACCGGGCAATGAATTATAGCAGCAACCTCTTTTCATGCATTCGAATTCTGTTATACCAGGATAGCCGCAGTCGTCACGTTCTGTTGCTTTGCGCAGACATTTTTCTAACGAAAATTCAACACAAACCAGCAGTAAAAACTTTAAGGATCGCGCATTATGTTATTTTGCGACGAATGTGGAGAGCGTACTTCTATGCTTACCTAGGCGGTGGTAGCACCACGGTCCACTTTGGTTTAGCAATTCACTATAACAACAGCCTTTCTTCTCGCATGCCCGCTTCGTTATGCCTGGATAACCACAATCATGACGTCTTGTTGCTGCTATTTTCCGGCATTTTTCTAAAATTACGGATGGAAGAGTACACAATGCTTTCAAAATACCTAATCAGTAAGAGCGGAACAACTTACCTTGCCTGTAATAACACCACGGTCCCTTTTCCTTGATCGCGTTGTAACAGCATCCTTTTTTGACGCAATCTGATTTGCTTATCCCAGGGTAACCACAATCTTCACGTTTGTTTGCTTCAATCATGGGACAGTTTGCTAGAGTATTTTGAGAAATAATTAGTGGCCCAAATTGTCAGTGTTAATGCCGAAAACATAGTCGAAAATTTACCTTTTCGATGATAACACCACGGGCCAGCCACCTTTAATTCGCCATAACAACATCCCTTTCTCAAGCAATCCAACGGACTAATTCCATGGTAGCCACAATCAACGCGCATTGACGCCTTTATGTTTCGACATTTTGCTATTACGAAACAAATTAGGTAGATTCACAACTAAAATGCAATGACAACCCCCTCAAGTGTAAGAAGCCGTATTACCTCCACATGTTTTGCAAAGCCTTGGGCAATGACTGAAAACGATTTTCTTTGAACAACTAGTTGATCTAACCACAGAGCACAAGATATTTCTGTTGCTGCAAACTCTTGTAGCTGAAAAATTAAGAACAAATGCAATTTTTTTATTATTGCGACGAAACATTGACGGCAATTGCAATGAAGAAGCATTAAAATACCTGTGGCAGCGGCAAAAGCCAAAACAACAAAACAAATCACGTAAATCTGATATTTCCTCATGATTCCGGCTCTTATTTCGTCGGTGCGCGAATCGTATTAGTCCAATTCATGTCAAAGCCTTCTTTATACGCTCTTTTCTCTCTAATTACTGTAATTAATGAGTGCTTATAATCAAGATGGCCGTTTACAAATTACAACGTAAATTCGCCTCCGGGGAAGATATTGTGCATGTAGCATTCACCGTTTAAACTCTTGTGGGTTTCGCTTTGAAATATGTTGACACGGTCTATGAAGATCATTGTTGATTGTTGAATAAACGGAAGGTTTTTATCAGAGTGGTGTAGGACTAGGGTGCACACGAATCACACACGAGTTATTCTTGTCTTCGGTGACCAAACCAACAATTCCCAATCATTCATGCGTGTTATACTTTCAAGAGATCGTTCTTTCGCGGTGAAGGTGATATTCCCTTCAATTTCAATGAATATGAAACAAAAGAGCTAAATTCCATCAGAAGGATGCGTTGCCAATCCTAGATCATTGGATTGTTCATTATACGACGTTCTGACAATGTCTTGTTGTTTTAGATAACTCACATGTCGAAACTATTTTTGTTGCGTACTACATCACATCTAGAAGGTGTCCATTCACACAAGACACGGTCGATTTTGCGGATTTAAGTACCAATACGCGCTGCATCGTGCGCCTTTTTTGTCAGGGATGAAGAGATAAAAAAAAAGAATTTTCTAATATGCTTCAAAATTTACGTCAACGTAACCCTGTTTTGACAACTAGGGATACGTTTCCCTGTTTAACATGCTATTAACATTTCTTATTAAGAACAATGCTGGAGATGAGTAGTCGAAATGAAATACGTGCGTTTAACGTCACTGCTTCAATTGGACGTTAAGTATTTTTATCCCATGACTTTTCATTAATGCCCCTGCGCTGTCATTTATATACCCTCGATAACGGCTTGGTTATAAACGGCACTAGCGGGCCTTATACAGTATTATTTACTGATAGCTATTTTAAATCAGTATATACGGGAAATCCACAGCACTGATTGGGTAAAAGCCTCAACGACGAGCTTCATACAGCCCGGTGCAACTTTTGACCTTGTAACATACATATTAATAACTATAAATGCATACAAATAACATTGGAAAAAATAGCCAAACACATCCACACTGAAAAATGAAGTTGCAGTAAATCCTAAATCACGATTCACTCCGTCAGAATCAGAAAAACATGTTCCACGTTCGGTGTCGCAGATAAAAGAAAATGCTTTTAAAAACATTAACAGCACAATGAAAAACAAGCAAAACAACGTCGAATTTATGTGATAAACATGTATTTGAAAAATTGAAACAATAAAACTCAAATGGAAAGTTCTCTATTTTTTTTACAACCTTGTCATCTTACGAGAAATATTACTCTCGGTCAGCGTAGCGACCTCGCATGTTCGGTCTATGCTTTTGACCTCGCATAAACTTTCTCGGTACAGATAGACAAGTTATTTTATGTTGTATTAATAACGCCCGCAAAAGTAGCCTTTTTGTATTTAGATTTATGCTTTCCGTATCCGCCCTGACATTTTTGACTATCAAAATTGTGGCTCCGAATGAGACAGAATTGCCAAGTTGACAAAGTAGCAAAAAACGGCATTATCCGGTTAATAACGCCTTGGATAGAAATGCTCACGCCACGCTTGCACGGTTGCATTGCGATTCTGGGTATGGCGGCGCCAGAAGATTTCAGGCTTTACTAAATAACGCTTACTACTCCTTTCATCAAATACGGACACTCAAGGCACCCTATGCAATAATTCAAATGTGTTTGGCTGCAGCGACATGACAAAAAGAAAATTGGCAGTCAAATCATTCATCTCCTACTGGATCTTATTGGGAAGGAAAAGTTCATATATTAGAGGTATTTATTTGACAACATATTTTTACAACAATGAGTACACTAAAGTTCGCATATAATCTTCCGAAGGTCCTCGTATCTAAACGAAAGGAAGTACATATTAAGCTCGTGGCCCGAAATGACTTGCTTACAAAAGTGTTCGCGACTTTTACCTCATCGGTAATAACACCATGGCCCACGACCGGGCAATGAATTATAGCAGCAACCTCTTTTCATGCATTCGAATTCTGTTATACCAGGATAGCCGCAGTCGTCACGTTCTGTTGCTTTGCGCAGACATTTTTCTAACGAAAATTCAACACAAACCAGCAGTAAAAACTTTAAGGATCGCGCATTATGTTATTTTGCGACGAATGTGGAGAGCGTACTTCTATGCTTACCTAGGCGGTGGTAGCACCACGGTCCACTTTGGTTTAGCAATTCACTATAACAACAGCCTTTCTTCTCGCATGCCCGCTTCGTTATGCCTGGATAACCACAATCATGACGTCTTGTTGCTGCTATTTTCCGGCATTTTTCTAAAATTACGGATGGAAGAGTACACAATGCTTTCAAAATACCTAATCAGTAAGAGCGGAACAACTTACCTTGCCTGTAATAACACCACGGTCCCTTTTCCTTGATCGCGTTGTAACAGCATCCTTTTTTGACGCAATCTGATTTGCTTATCCCAGGGTAACCACAATCTTCACGTTTGTTTGCTTCAATCATGGGACAGTTTGCTAGAGTATTTTGAGAAATAATTAGTGGCCCAAATTGTCAGTGTTAATGCCGAAAACATAGTCGAAAATTTACCTTTTTGATGATAACACCACGGGCCAGCCACCTTTAATTCGCCATAACAACATCCCTTTCTCAAGCAATCCAACGGACTAATTCCATGGTAGCCACAATCAACGCGCATTGACGCCTTTATGTTTCGACATTTTGCTATTACGAAACAAATTAGGTAGATTCACAACTAAAATGCAATGACAACCCCCTCAAGTGTAAGAAGCCGTATTACCTCCACATGTGTTGCAAAGCCTTGGGCAATGACTGGAAACGATTTTCTTTGAACAACTAGTTGATCTAACCACAGAGCACAAGATATTTCTGTTGCTGCAAACTCTTGTAGCTGAAAAATTAAGAACAAATGCAATTTTTTTATTATTGCGACGAAACATTGACGGCAATTGCAATGAAGAAGCATTAAAATACCTGTGGCAGCGGCAAAAGCCAAAACAATAAAACAAATCACGTAAATCTGATATTTCCTCATGATTCCGGCTCTTATTTCGTCGGTGCGCGAATCGTATTAGTCCAATTCATGTCAAAGCCTTCTTTATACGCTCTTTTCTCTCTAATTACTGTAATTAATGAGTGCTTATAATCAAGATGGCCGTTTACAAATTACAACGTAAATTCGCCTCCGGGGAAGATATTGTGCATGTAGCATTCACCGTTTAAACTCTTGTGGGTTTCGCTTTGAAATATGTTGACACGGTCTATGAAGATCATTGTTGATTGTTGAATAAACGGAAGGTTTTTATCGGAGTGGTGTAGGACTAGGGTGCACACGAATCACACACGAGTTATTCTTGTCTTCGGTGACCAAACCAACAATTCCCAATCATACATGCGTGTTATACTTTCAAGAGATCGTTCTTTCGCGGTGAAGGTGATATTCCCTTCAATTTCAATGAATATGAAACAAAAGAGCTAAATTCCATCAGAAGGATGCGTTGCCAATCCTAGATCATTGGATTGTTCATTATACGACGTTCTGACAATGTCTTGTTGTTTTAGATAACTCACATGTCGAAACTATTTTTGTTGCGTACTACATCACATCTAGAAGGTGTCCATTCACACAAGACACGGTCGATTTTGCGGATTTAAGTACCAATACGCGCTGCATCGTGCGCCTTTTTTGTCAGGGATGAAGAGATAAAAAAAAAGAATTTTCTAATATGCTTCAAAATTTACGTCAACGTAACCCTGTTTTGACAACTAGGGATACGTTTCCCTGTTTAACATGCTATTAACATTTCTTATTAAGAACAATGCTGGAGATGAGTAGTCGAAATGAAATACGTGCGTTTAACGTCACTGCTTCAATTGGACGTTAAGTATTTTTATCCCATGACTTTTCATTAATGCCCCTGCGCTGTCATTTATATACCCTCGATAACGGCTTGGTTATAAACGGCACTAGCGGGCCTTATACAGTATTATTTACTGATAGCTATTTTAAATCAGTATATACGGGAAATCCACAGCACTGATTGGGTAAAAGCCTCAACGACGAGCTTCATACAGCCCGGTGCAACTTTTGACCTTGTAACATACATATTAATAACTATAAATGCATACAAATAACATTGGAAAAAATAGCCAAACACATCCACACTGAAAAATGAAGTTGCAGTAAATCCTAAATCACGATTCACTCCGTCAGAATCAGAAAAACATGTTCCACGTTCGGTGTCGCAGATAAAAGAAAATGCTTTTAAAAACATTAACAGCACAATGAAAAACAAGCAAAACAACGTCGAATTTATGTGATAAACATGTATTTGAAAAATTGAAACAATAAAACTCAAATGGAAAGTTCTCTATTTTTTTTACAACCTTGTCATCTTACGAGAAATATTACTCTCGGTCAGCGTAGCGACCTCGCATGTTCGGTCTATGCTTTTGACCTCGCATAAACTTTCTCGGTACAGATAGACAAGTTATTTTATGTTGTATTAATAACGCCCGCAAAAGTAGCCTTTTTGTATTTAGATTTATGCTTTCCGTATCCGCCCTGACATTTTTGACTATCAAAATTGTGGCTCCGAATGAGACAGAATTGCCAAGTTGACAAAGTAGCAAAAAACGGCATTATCTGGTTAATAACGCCTTGGATAGAAATGCTCACGCCACGCTTGCACGGTTGCATTGCGATTCTGGGTATGGCGGCGCCAGAAGATTTCAGGCTTTACTAAATAACGCTTACTACTCCTTTCATCAAATAGGGACACTCAAGGCACCCTATGCAATAATTCAAATGTGTTTGGCTGCAGCGACATGACAAAAAGAAAATTGGCAGTCAAATCATTCATCTCCTACTGGATCTTATTGGGAAGGAAAAGTTCATATATTAGAGGTATTTATTTGACAACATATTTTTACAACAATGAGTACACTAAAGTTCGCATATAATCTTCCGAAGGTCCTCGTATCTAAACGAAAGGAAGTACATATTAAGCTCGTGGCCCGAAATGACTTGCTTACAAAAGTGTTCGCGTCTTTTACCTCATCGGTAATAACACCATGGCCCACGACCGGGCAATGAATTATAGCAGCAACCTCTTTTCATGCATTCGAATTCTGTTATACCAGGATAGCCGCAGTCGTCACGTTCTGTTGCTTTGCGCAGACATTTTTCTAACGAAAATTCAACACAAACCAGCAGTAAAAACTTTAAGGATCGCGCATTATGTTATTTTGCGACGAATGTGGAGAGCGTACTTCTATGCTTACCTAGGCGGTGGTAGCACCACGGTCCACTTTGGTTTAGCAATTCACTATAACAACAGCCTTTCTTCTCGCATGCCCGCTTCGTTATGCCTGGATAACCACAATCATGACGTCTTGTTGCTGCTATTTTCCGGCATTTTTCTAAAATTACGGATGGAAGAGTACACAATGCTTTCAAAATACCTAATCAGTAAGAGCGGAACAACTTACCTTGCCTGTAATAACACCACGGTCCCTTTTCCTTGATCGCGTTGTAACAGCATCCTTTTTTGACGCAATCTGATTTGCTTATCCCAGGGTAACCACAATCTTCACGTTTGTTTGCTTCAATCATGGGACAGTTTGCTAGAGTATTTTGAGAAATAATTAGTGGCCCAAATTGTCAGTGTTAATGCCGAAAACATAGTCGAAAATTTACCTTTTCGATGATAACACCACGGGCCAGCCACCTTTAATTCGCCATAACAACATCCCTTTCTCAAGCAATCCAACGGACTAATTCCATGGTAGCCACAATCAACGCGCATTGACGCCTTTTTGTTTCGACATTTTGCTATTACGAAACAAATTAGGTAGATTCACAACTAAAATGCAATGACAACCCCCTCAAGTGTAAGAAGCCGTATTACCTCCACATGTGTTGCAAAGCCTTGGGCAATGACTGGAAACGATTTTCTTTGAACAACTAGTTGATCTAACCACAGAGCACAAGATATTTCTGTTGCTGCAAACTCTTGTAGCTGAAAAATTAAGAACAAATGCAATTTTTTTATTATTGCGACGAAACATTGACGGCAATTGCAATGAAGAAGCATTAAAATACCTGTGGCAGCGGCAAAAGCCAAAACAACAAAACAAATCACGTAAATCTGATATTTCCTCATGATTCCGGCTCTTATTTCGTCGGTGCGCGAATCGTATTAGTCCAATTCATGTCAAAGCCTTCTTTATACGCTCTTTTCTCTCTAATTACTGTAATTAATGAGTGCTTATAATCAAGATGGCCGTTTACAAATTACAACGTAAATTCGCCTCCGGGGAAGATATTGTGCATGTAGCATTCACCGTTTAAACTCTTGTGGGTTTCGCTTTGAAATATGTTGACACGGTCTATGAAGATCATTGTTGATTGTTGAATAAACGGAAGGTTTTTATCGGAGTGGTGTAGGACTAGGGTGCACACGAATCACACACGAGTTATTCTTGTCTTCGGTGACCAAACCAACAATTCCCAATCATACATGCGTGTTATACTTTCAAGAGATCGTTCTTTCGCGGTGAAGGTGATATTCCCTTCAATTTCAATGAATATGAAACAAAAGAGCTAAATTCCATCAGAAGGATGCGTTGCCAATCCTAGATCATTGGATTGTTCATTATACGACGTTCTGACAATGTCTTGTTGTTTTAGATAACTCACATGTCGAAACTATTTTTGTTGCGTACTACATCACATCTAGAAGGTGTCCATTCACACAAGACACGGTCGATTTTGCGGATTTAAGTACCAATACGCGCTGCATCGTGCGCCTTTTTTGTCAGGGATGAAGAGATAAAAAAAAAGAATTTTCTAATATGCTTCAAAATTTACGTCAACGTAACCCTGTTTTGACAACTAGGGATACGTTTCTCTGTTTAACATGCTATTAACATTTCTTATTAAGAACAATGCTGGAGATGAGTAGTCGAAATGAAATACGTGCGTTTAACGTCACTGCTTCAATTGGACGTTAAGTATTTTTATCCCATGACTTTTCATTAATGCCCCTGCGCTGTCATTTATATACCCTCGATAACGGCTTGGTTATAAACGGCACTAGCGGGCCTTATACAGTATTATTTACTGATAGCTATTTTAAATCAGTATATACGGGAAATCCACAGCACTGATTGGGTAAAAGCCTCAACGACGAGCTTCATACAGCCCGGTGCAACTTTTGACCTTGTAACATACATATTAATAACTATAAATGCATACAAATAACATTGGAAAAAATAGCCAAACACATCCACACTGAAAAATGAAGTTGCAGTAAATCCTAAATCACGATTCACTCCGTCAGAATCAGAAAAACATGTTCCACGTTCGGTGTCGCAGATAAAAGAAAATGCTTTTAAAAACATTAACAGCACAATGAAAAACAAGCAAAACAACGTCGAATTTATGTGATAAACATGTATTTGAAAAATTGAAACAATAAAACTCAAATGGAAAGTTCTCTATTTTTTTTACAACCTTGTCATCTTACGAGAAATATTACTCTCGGTCAGCGTAGCGACCTCGCATGTTCGGTCTATGCTTTTGACCTCGCATAAACTTTCTCGGTACAGATAGACAAGTTATTTTATGTTGTATTAATAACGCCCGCAAAAGTAGCCTTTTTGTATTTAGATTTATGCTTTCCGTATCCGCCCTGACATTTTTGACTATCAAAATTGTGGCTCCGAATGAGACAGAATTGCCAAGTTGACAAAGTAGCAAAAAACGGCATTATCCGGTTAATAACGCCTTGGATAGAAATGCTCACGCCACGCTTGCACGGTTGCATTGCGATTCTGGGTATGGCGGCGCCAGAAGATTTCAGGCTTTACTAAATAACGCTTACTACTCCTTTCATCAAATACGGACACTCAAGGCACCCTATGCAATAATTCAAATGTGTTTGGCTGCAGCGACATGACAAAAAGAAAATTGGCAGTCAAATCATTCATCTCCTACTGGATCTTATTGGGAAGGAAAAGTTCATATATTAGAGGTATTTATTTGACAACATATTTTTACAACAATGAGTACACTAAAGTTCGCATATAATCTTCCGAAGGTCCTCGTATCTAAACGAAAGGAAGTACATATTAAGCTCGTGGCCCGAAATGACTTGCTTACAAAAGTGTTCGCGACTTTTACCTCATCGGTAATAACACCATGGCCCACGACCGGGCAATGAATTATAGCAGCAACCTCTTTTCATGCATTCGAATTCTGTTATACCAGGATAGCCGCAGTCGTCACGTTCTGTTGCTTTGCGCAGACATTTTTCTAACGAAAATTCAACACAAACCAGCAGTAAAAACTTTAAGGATCGCGCATTATGTTATTTTGCGACGAATGTGGAGAGCGTACTTCTATGCTTACCTAGGCGGTGGTAGCACCACGGTCCACTTTGGTTTAGCAATTCACTATAACAACAGCCTTTCTTCTCGCATGCCCGCTTCGTTATGCCTGGATAACCACAATCATGACGTCTTGTTGCTGCTATTTTCCGGCATTTTTCTAAAATTACGGATGGAAGAGTACACAATGCTTTCAAAATACCTAATCAGTAAGAGCGGAACAACTTACCTTGCCTGTAATAACACCACGGTCCCTTTTCCTTGATCGCGTTGTAACAGCATCCTTTTTTGACGCAATCTGATTTGCTTATCCCAGGGTAACCACAATCTTCACGTTTGTTTGCTTCAATCATGGGACAGTTTGCTAGAGTATTTTGAGAAATAATTAGTGGCCCAAATTGTCAGTGTTAATGCCGAAAACATAGTCGAAAATTTACCTTTTCGATGATAACACCACGGGCCAGCCACCTTTAATTCGCCATAACAACATCCCTTTCTCAAGCAATCCAACGGACTAATTCCATGGTAGCCACAATCAACGCGCATTGACGCCTTTATGTTTCGACATTTTGCTATTACGAAACAAATTAGGTAGATTCACAACTAAAATGCAATGACAACCCCCTCAAGTGTAAGAAGCCGTATTACCTCCACATGTGTTGCAAAGCCTTGGGCAATGACTGGAAACGATTTTCTTTGAACAACTAGTTGATCTAACCACAGAGCACAAGATATTTCTGTTGCTGCAAACTCTTGTAGCTGAAAAATTAAGAACAAATGCAATTTTTTTATTATTGCGACGAAACATTGACGGCAATTGCAATGAAGAAGCATTAAAATACCTGTGGCAGCGGCAAAAGCCAAAACAACAAAACAAATCACGTAAATCTGATATTTCCTCATGATTCCGGCTCTTATTTCGTCGGTGCGCGAATCGTATTAGTCCAATTCATGTCAAAGCCTTCTTTATACGCTCTTTTCTCTCTAATTACTGTAATTAATGAGTGCTTATAATCAAGATGGCCGTTTACAAATTACAACGTAAATTCGCCTCCGGGGAAGATATTGTGCATGTAGCATTCACCGTTTAAACTCTTGTGGGTTTCGCTTTGAAATATGTTGACACGGTCTATGAAGATCATTGTTGATTGTTGAATAAACGGAAGGTTTTTATCGGAGTGGTGTAGGACTAGGGTGCACACGAATCACACACGAGTTATTCTTGTCTTCGGTGACCAAACCAACAATTCCCAATCATACATGCGTGTTATACTTTCAAGAGATCGTTCTTTCGCGGTGAAGGTGATATTCCCTTCAATTTCAATGAATATGAAACAAAAGAGCTAAATTCCATCAGAAGGATGCGTTGCCAATCCTAGATCATTGGATTGTTCATTATACGACGTTCTGACAATGTCTTGTTGTTTTAGATAACTCACATGTCGAAACTATTTTTGTTGCGTACTACATCACATCTAGAAGGTGTCCATTCACACAAGACACGGTCGATTTTGCGGATTTAAGTACCAATACGCGCTGCATCGTGCGCCTTTTTTGTCAGGGATGAAGAGATAAAAAAAAAGAATTTTCTAATATGCTTCAAAATTTACGTCAACGTAACCCTGTTTTGACAACTAGGGATACGTTTCCCTGTTTAACATGCTATTAACATTTCTTATTAAGAACAATGCTGGAGATGAGTAGTCGAAATGAAATACGTGCGTTTAACGTCACTGCTTCAATTGGACGTTAAGTATTTTTATCCCATGACTTTTCATTAATGCCCCTGCGCTGTCATTTATATACCCTCGATAACGGCTTGGTTATAAACGGCACTAGCGGGCCTTATACAGTATTATTTACTGATAGCTATTTTAAATCAGTATATACGGGAAATCCACAGCACTGATTGGGTAAAAGCCTCAACGACGAGCTTCATACAGCCCGGTGCAACTTTTGACCTTGTAACATACATATTAATAACTATAAATGCATACAAATAACATTGGAAAAAATAGCCAAACACATCCACACTGAAAAATGAAGTTGCAGTAAATCCTAAATCACGATTCACTCCGTCAGAATCAGAAAAACATGTTCCACGTTCGGTGTCGCAGATAAAAGAAAATGCTTTTAAAAACATTAACAGCACAATGAAAAACAAGCAAAACAACGTCGAATTTATGTGATAAACATGTATTTGAAAAATTGAAACAATAAAACTCAAATGGAAAGTTCTCTATTTTTTTTACAACCTTGTCATCTTACGAGAAATATTACTCTCGGTCAGCGTAGCGACCTCGCATGTTCGGTCTATGCTTTTGACCTCGCATAAACTTTCTCGGTACAGATAGACAAGTTATTTTATGTTGTATTAATAACGCCCGCAAAAGTAGCCTTTTTGTATTTAGATTTATGCTTTCCGTATCCGCCCTGACATTTTTGACTATCAAAATTGTGGCTCCGAATGAGACAGAATTGCCAAGTTGACAAAGTAGCAAAAAAC
Source organism: Hydractinia symbiolongicarpus (assembly GCF_029227915.1). Lineage (NCBI taxonomy): Eukaryota > Metazoa > Cnidaria > Hydrozoa > Anthoathecata > Hydractiniidae > Hydractinia > Hydractinia symbiolongicarpus. The sequence continues at coordinate 4,232,857 of NC_079877.1, forward strand.
GGCATTATCCGGTTAATAACGCCTTGGATAGAAATGCTCACGCCACGCTTGCACGGTTGCATTGCGATTCTGGGTATGGCGGCGCCAGAAGATTTCAGGCTTTACTAAATAACGCTTACTACTCCTTTCATCAAATACGGACACTCAAGGCACCCTATGCAATAATTCAAATGTGTTTGGCTGCAGCGACATGACAAAAAGAAAATTGGCAGTCAAATCATTCATCTCCTACTGGATCTTATTGGGAAGGAAAAGTTCATATATTAGAGGTATTTATTTGACAACATATTTTTACAACAATGAGTACACTAAAGTTCGCATATAATCTTCCGAAGGTCCTCGTATCTAAACGAAAGGAAGTACATATTAAGCTCGTGGCCCGAAATGACTTGCTTACAAAAGTGTTCGCGACTTTTACCTCATCGGTAATAACACCATGGCCCACGACCGGGCAATGAATTATAGCAGCAACCTCTTTTCATGCATTCGAATTCTGTTATACCAGGATAGCCGCAGTCGTCACGTTCTGTTGCTTTGCGCAGACATTTTTCTAACGAAAATTCAACACAAACCAGCAGTAAAAACTTTAAGGATCGCGCATTATGTTATTTTGCGACGAATGTGGAGAGCGTACTTCTATGCTTACCTAGGCGGTGGTAGCACCACGGTCCACTTTGGTTTAGCAATTCACTATAACAACAGCCTTTCTTCTCGCATGCCCGCTTCGTTATGCCTGGATAACCACAATCATGACGTCTTGTTGCTGCTATTTTCCGGCATTTTTTTAAAATTACGGATGGAAGAGTACACAATGCTTTCAAAATACCTAATCAGTAAGAGCGGAACAACTTACCTTGCCTGTAATAACACCACGGTCCCTTTTCCTTGATCGCGTTGTAACAGCATCCTTTTTTGACGCAATCTGATTTGCTTATCCCAGGGTAACCACAATCTTCACGTTTGTTTGCTTCAATCATGGGACAGTTTGCTAGAGTATTTTGAGAAATAATTAGTGGCCCAAATTGTCAGTGTTAATGCCGAAAACATAGTCGAAAATTTACCTTTTCGATGATAACACCACGGGCCAGCCACCTTTAATTCGCCATAACAACATCCCTTTCTCAAGCAATCCAACGGACTAATTCCATGGTAGCCACAATCAACGCGCATTGACGCCTTTATGTTTCGACATTTTGCTATTACGAAACAAATTAGGTAGATTCACAACTAAAATGCAATGACAACCCCCTCAAGTGTAAGAAGCCGTATTACCTCCACATGTGTTGCAAAGCCTTGGGCAATGACTGGAAACGATTTTCTTTGAACAACTAGTTGATCTAACCACAGAGCACAAGATATTTCTGTTGCTGCAAACTCTTGTAGCTGAAAAATTAAGAACAAATGCAATTTTTTTATTATTGCGACGAAACATTGACGGCAATTGCAATGAAGAAGCATTAAAATACCTGTGGCAGCGGCAAAAGCCAAAACAACAAAACAAATCACGTAAATCTGATATTTCCTCATGATTCCGGCTCTTATTTCGTCGGTGCGCGAATCGTATTAGTCCAATTCATGTCAAAGCCTTCTTTATACGCTCTTTTCTCTCTAATTACTGTAATTAATGAGTGCTTATAATCAAGATGGCCGTTTACAAATTACAACGTAAATTCGCCTCCGGGGAAGATATTGTGCATGTAGCATTCACCGTTTAAACTCTTGTGGGTTTCGCTTTGAAATATGTTGACACGGTCTATGAAGATCATTGTTGATTGTTGAATAAACGGAAGGTTTTTATCGGAGTGGTGTAGGACTAGGGTGCACACGAATCACACACGAGTTATTCTTGTCTTCGGTGACCAAACCAACAATTCCCAATCATACATGCGTGTTATACTTTCAAGAGATCGTTCTTTCGCGGTGAAGGTGATATTCCCTTCAATTTCAATGAATATGAAACAAAAGAGCTAAATTCCATCAGAAGGATGCGTTGCCAATCCTAGATCATTGGATTGTTCATTATACGACGTTCTGACAATGTCTTGTTGTTTTAGATAACTCACATGTCGAAACTATTTTTGTTGCGTACTACATCACATCTAGAAGGTGTCCATTCACACAAGACACGGTCGATTTTGCGGATTTAAGTACCAATACGCGCTGCATCGTGCGCCTTTTTTGTCAGGGATGAAGAGATAAAAAAAAAGAATTTTCTAATATGCTTCAAAATTTACGTCAACGTAACCCTGTTTTGACAACTAGGGATACGTTTGCCTGTTTAACATGCTATTAACATTTCTTATTAAGAACAATGCTGGAGATGAGGAGTCGAAATGAAATACGTGCGTTTAACGTCACTGCTTCAATTGGACGTTAAGTATTTTTATCCCATGACTTTTCATTAATGCCCCTGCGCTGTCATTTATATACCCTCGATAACGGCTTGGTTATAAACGGCACTAGCGGGCCTTATACAGTATTATTTACTGATAGCTATTTTAAATCAGTATATACGGGAAATCCACAGCACTGATTGGGTAAAAGCCTCAACGACGAGCTTCATACAGCCCGGTGCAACTTTTGACCTTGTAACATACATATTAATAACTATAAATGCATACAAATAACATTGGAAAAAATAGCCAAACACATCCACACTGAAAAATGAAGTTGCAGTAAATCCTAAATCACGATTCACTCCGTCAGAATCAGAAAAACATGTTCCACGTTCGGTGTCGCAGATAAAAGAAAATGCTTTTAAAAACATTAACAGCACAATGAAAAACAAGCAAAACAACGTCGAATTTATGTGATAAACATGTATTTGAAAAATTGAAACAATAAAACTCAAATGGAAAGTTCTCTATTTTTTTTACAACCTTGTCATCTTACGAGAAATATTATTCTCGGTCAGCGTAGCGACCTCGCATGTTCGGTCTATGCTTTTGACCTCGCATAAACTTTCTCGGTACAGATAGACAAGTTATTTTATGTTGTATTAATAACGCCCGCAAAAGTAGCCTTTTTGTATTTAGATTTATGCTTTCCGTATCCGCCCTGACATTTTTGACTATCAAAATTGTGGCTCCGAATGAGACAGAATTGCCAAGTTGACAAAGTAGCAAAAAACGGCATTATCCGGTTAATAACGCCTTGGATAGAAATGCTCACGCCACGCTTGCACGGTTGCATTGCGATTCTGGGTATGGCGGCGCCAGAAGATTTCAGGCTTTACTAAATAACGCTTACTACTCCTTTCATCAAATACGGACACTCAAGGCACCCTATGCAATAATTCAAATGTGTTTGGCTGCAGCGACATGACAAAAAGAAAATTGGCAGTCAAATCATTCATCTCCTACTGGATCTTATTGGGAAGGAAAAGTTCATATATTAGAGGTATTTATTTGACAACATATTTTTACAACAATGAGTACACTAAAGTTCGCATATAATCTTCCGAAGGTCCTCGTATCTAAACGAAAGGAAGTACATATTAAGCTCGTGGCCCGAAATGACTTGCTTACAAAAGTGTTCGCGACTTTTACCTCATCGGTAATAACACCATGGCCCACGACCGGGCAATGAATTATAGCAGCAACCTCTTTTCATGCATTCGAATTCTGTTATACCAGGATAGCCGCAGTCGTCACGTTCTGTTGCTTTGCGCAGACATTTTTCTAACGAAAATTCAACACAAACCAGCAGTAAAAACTTTAAGGATCGCGCATTATGTTATTTTGCGACGAATGTGGAGAGCGTACTTCTATGCTTACCTAGGCGGTGGTAGCACCACGGTCCACTTTGGTTTAGCAATTCACTATAACAACAGCCTTTCTTCTCGCATGCCCGCTTCGTTATGCCTGGATAACCACAATCATGACGTCTTGTTGCTGCTATTTTCCGGCATTTTTCTAAAATTACGGATGGAAGAGTACACAATGCTTTCAAAATACCTAATCAGTAAGAGCGGAACAACTTACCTTGCCTGTAATAACACCACGGTCCCTTTTCCTTGATCGCGTTGTAACAGCATCCTTTTTTGACGCAATCTGATTTGCTTATCCCAGGGTAACCACAATCTTCACGTTTGTTTGCTTCAATCATGGGACAGTTTGCTAGAGTATTTTGAGAAATAATTAGTGGCCCAAATTGTCAGTGTTAATGCCGAAAACATAGTCGAAAATTTACCTTTTCGATGATAACACCACGGGCCAGCCACCTTTAATTCGCCATAACAACATCCCTTTCTCAAGCAATCCAACGGACTAATTCCATGGTAGCCACAATCAACGCGCATTGACGCCTTTATGTTTCGACATTTTGCTATTACGAAACAAATTAGGTAGATTCACAACTAAAATGCAATGACAACCCCCTCAAGTGTAAGAAGCCGTATTACCTCCACATGTGTTGCAAAGCCTTGGGCAATGACTGGAAACGATTTTCTTTGAACAACTAGTTGATCTAACCACAGAGCACAAGATATTTCTGTTGCTGCAAACTCTTGTAGCTGAAAAATTAAGAACAAATGCAATTTTTTTATTATTGCGACGAAACATTGACGGCAATTGCAATGAAGAAGCATTAAAATACCTGTGGCAGCGGCAAAAGCCAAAACAACAAAACAAATCACGTAAATCTGATATTTCCTCATGATTCCGGCTCTTATTTCGTCGGTGCGCGAATCGTATTAGTCCAATTCATGTCAAAGCCTTCTTTATACGCTCTTTTCTCTCTAATTACTGTAATTAATGAGTGCTTATAATCAAGATGGCCGTTTACAAATTACAACGTAAATTCGCCTCCGGGGAAGATATTGTGCATGTAGCATTCACCGTTTAAACTCTTGTGGGTTTCGCTTTGAAATATGTTGACACGGTCTATGAAGATCATTGTTGATTGTTGAATAAACGGAAGGTTTTTATCGGAGTGGTGTAGGACTAGGGTGCACACGAATCACACACGAGTTATTCTTGTCTTCGGTGACCAAACCAACAATTCCCAATCATACATGCGTGTTATACTTTCAAGAGATCGTTCTTTCGCGGTGAAGGTGATATTCCCTTCAATTTCAATGAATATGAAACAAAAGAGCTAAATTCCATCAGAAGGATGCGTTGCCAATCCTAGATCATTGGATTGTTCATTATACGACGTTCTGACAATGTCTTGTTGTTTTAGATAACTCACATGTCGAAACTATTTTTGTTGCGTACTACATCACATCTAGAAGGTGTCCATTCACACAAGACACGGTCGATTTTGCGGATTTAAGTACCAATACGCGCTGCATCGTGCGCCTTTTTTGTCAGGGATGAAGAGATAAAAAAAAAGAATTTTCTAATATGCTTCAAAATTTACGTCAACGTAACCCTGTTTTGACAACTAGGGATACGTTTCCCTGTTTAACATACTATTAACATTTCTTATTAAGAACAATGCTGGAGATGAGTAGTCGAAATGAAATACGTGCGTTTAACGTCACTGCTTCAATTGGACGTTAAGTATTTTTATCCCATGACTTTTCATTAATGCCCCTGCGCTGTCATTTATATACCCTCGATAACGGCTTGGTTATAAACGGCACTAGCGGGCCTTATACAGTATTATTTACTGATAGCTATTTTAAATCAGTATATACGGGAAATCCACAGCACTGATTGGGTAAAAGCCTCAACGACGAGCTTCATACAGCCCGGTGCAACTTTTGACCTTGTAACATACATATTAATAACTATAAATGCATACAAATAACATTGGAAAAAATAGCCAAACACATCCACACTGAAAAATGAAGTTGCAGTAAATCCTAAATCACGATTCACTCCGTCAGAATCAGAAAAACATGTTCCACGTTCGGTGTCGCAGATAAAAGAAAATGCTTTTAAAAACATTAACAGCACAATGAAAAACAAGCAAAACAACGTCGAATTTATGTGATAAACATGTATTTGAAAAATTGAAACAATAAAACTCAAATGGAAAGTTCTCTATTTTTTTTACAACCTTGTCATCTTACGAGAAATATTACTCTCGGTCAGCGTAGCGACCTCGCATGTTCGGTCTATGCTTTTGACCTCGCATAAACTTTCTCGGTACAGATAGACAAGTTATTTTATGTTGTATTAATAACGCCCGCAAAAGTAGCCTTTTTGTATTTAGATTTATGCTTTCCGTATCCGCCCTGACATTTTTGACTATCAAAATTGTGGCTCCGAATGAGACAGAATTGCCAAGTTGACAAAGTAGCAAAAAACGGCATTATCCGGTTAATAACGCCTTGGATAGAAATGCTCACGCCACGCTTGCACGGTTGCATTGCGATTCTGGGTATGGCGGCGCCAGAAGATTTCAGGCTTTACTAAATAACGCTTACTACTCCTTTCATCAAATACGGACACTCAAGGCACCCTATGCAATAATTCAAATGTGTTTGGCTGCAGCGACATGACAAAAAGAAAATTGGCAGTCAAATCATTCATCTCCTACTGGATCTTATTGGGAAGGAAAAGTTCATATATTAGAGGTATTTATTTGACAACATATTTTTACAACAATGAGTACACTAAAGTTCGCATATAATCTTCCGAAGGTCCTCGTATCTAAACGAAAGGAAGTACATATTAAGCTCGTGGCCCGAAATGACTTGCTTACAAAAGTGTTCGCGACTTTTACCTCATCGGTAATAACACCATGGCCCACGACCGGGCAATGAATTATAGCAGCAACCTCTTTTCATGCATTCGAATTCTGTTATACCAGGATAGCCGCAGTCGTCACGTTCTGTTGCTTTGCGCAGACATTTTTCTAACGAAAATTCAACACAAACCAGCAGTAAAAACTTTAAGGATCGCGCATTATGTTATTTTGCGACGAATGTGGAGAGCGTACTTCTATGCTTACCTAGGCGGTGGTAGCACCACGGTCCACTTTGGTTTAGCAATTCACTATAACAACAGCCTTTCTTCTCGCATGCCCGCTTCGTTATGCCTGGATAACCACAATCATGACGTCTTGTTGCTGCTATTTTCCGGCATTTTTCTAAAATTACGGATGGAAGAGTACACAATGCTTTCAAAATACCTAATCAGTAAGAGCGGAACAACTTACCTTACCTGTAATAACACCACGGTCCCTTTTCCTTGATCGCGTTGTAACAGCATCCTTTTTTGACGCAATCTGATTTGCTTATCCCAGGGTAACCACAATCTTCACGTTTGTTTGCTTCAATCATGGGACAGTTTGCTAGAGTATTTTGAGAAATAATTAGTGGCCCAAATTGTCAGTGTTAATGCCGAAAACATAGTCGAAAATTTACCTTTTCGATGATAACACCACGGGCCAGCCACCTTTAATTCGCCATAACAACATCCCTTTCTCAAGCAATCCAACGGACTAATTCCATGGTAGCCACAATCAACGCGCATTGACGCCTTTATGTTTCGACATTTTGCTATTACGAAACAAATTAGGTAGATTCACAACTAAAATGCAATGACAACCCCCTCAAGTGTAAGAAGCCGTATTACCTCCACATGTGTTGCAAAGCCTTGGGCAATGACTGGAAACGATTTTCTTTGAACAACTAGTTGATCTAACCACAGAGCACAAGATATTTCTGTTGCTGCAAACTCTTGTAGCTGAAAAATTAAGAACAAATGCAATTTTTTTATTATTGCGACGAAACATTGACGGCAATTGCAATGAAGAAGCATTAAAATACCTGTGGCAGCGGCAAAAGCCAAAACAACAAAACAAATCACGTAAATCTGATATTTCCTCATGATTCCGGCTCTTATTTCGTCGGTGCGCGAATCGTATTAGTCCAATTCATGTCAAAGCCTTCTTTATACGCTCTTTTCTCTCTAATTACTGTAATTAATGAGTGCTTATAATCAAGATGGCCGTTTACAAATTACAACGTAAATTCGCCTCCGGGGAAGATATTGTGCATGTAGCATTCACCGTTTAAACTCTTGTGGGTTTCGCTTTGAAATATGTTGACACGGTCTATGAAGATCATTGTTGATTGTTGAATAAACGGAAGGTTTTTATCGGAGTGGTGTAGGACTAGGGTGCACACGAATCACACACGAGTTATTCTTGTCTTCGGTGACCAAACCAACAATTCCCAATCATACATGCGTGTTATACTTTCAAGAGATCGTTCTTTCGCGGTGAAGGTGATATTCCCTTCAATTTCAATGAATATGAAACAAAAGAGCTAAATTCCATCAGAAGGATGCGTTGCCAATCCTAGATCATTGGATTGTTCATTATACGACGTTCTGACAATGTCTTGTTGTTTTAGATAACTCACATGTCGAAACTATTTTTGTTGCGTACTACATCACATCTAGAAGGTGTCCATTCACACAAGACACGGTCGATTTTGCGGATTTAAGTACCAATACGCGCTGCATCGTGCGCCTTTTTTGTCAGGGATGAAGAGATAAAAAAAAAAGAATTTTCTAATATGCTTCAAAATTTACGTCAACGTAACCCTGTTTTGACAACTAGGGATACGTTTCCCTGTTTAACATACTATTAACATTTCTTATTAAGAACAATGCTGGAGATGAGTAGTCGAAATGAAATACGTGCGTTTAACGTCACTGCTTCAATTGGACGTTAAGTATTTTTATCCCATGACTTTTCATTAATGCCCCTGCGCTGTCATTTATATACCCTCGATAACGGCTTGGTTATAAACGGCACTAGCGGGCCTTATACAGTATTATTTACTGATAGCTATTTTAAATCAGTATATACGGGAAATCCACAGCACTGATTGGGTAAAAGCCTCAACGACGAGCTTCATACAGCCCGGTGCAACTTTTGACCTTGTAACATACATATTAATAACTATAAATGCATACAAATAACATTGGAAAAAATAGCCAAACACATCCACACTGAAAAATGAAGTTGCAGTAAATCCTAAATCACGATTCACTCCGTCAGAATCAGAAAAACATGTTCCACGTTCGGTGTCGCAGATAAAAGAAAATGCTTTTAAAAACATTAACAGCACAATGAAAAACAAGCAAAACAACGTCGAATTTATGTGATAAACATGTATTTGAAAAATTGAAACAATAAAACTCAAATGGAAAGTTCTCTATTTTTTTTACAACCTTGTCATCTTACGAGAAATATTACTCTCGGTCAGCGTAGCGACCTCGCATGTTCGGTCTATGCTTTTGACCTCGCATAAACTTTCTCGGTACAGATAGACAAGTTATTTTATGTTGTATTAATAACGCCCGCAAAAGTAGCCTTTTTGTATTTAGATTTATGCTTTCCGTATCCGCCCTGACATTTTTGACTATCAAAATTGTGGCTCCGAATGAGACAGAATTGCCAAGTTGACAAAGTAGCAAAAAACGGCTTTATCCGGTTAAAAACGCCTTGGATAGAAATGCTCACGCCACGCTTGCACGGTTGCATTGCGATTCTGGGTATGGCGGCGCCAGAAGATTTCAGGCTTTACTAAATAACGCTTACTACTCCTTTCATCAAATACGGACACTCAAGGCACCCTATGCAATAATTCAAATGTGTTTGGCTGCAACGACATGACAAAAAGAAAATTGGCAGTCAAATCATTCATCTCCTACTGGATCTTATTGGGAAGGAAAAGTTCATATATTAGAGGTATTTATTTGACAACATATTTTTACAACAATGAGTACACTAAAGTTCGCATATAATCTTCCGAAGGTCCTCGTATCTAAACGAAAGGAAGTACATATTAAGCTCGTGGCCCGAAATGACTTGCTTACAAAAGTGTTCGCGACTTTTACCTCATCGGTAATAACACCATGGCCCACGACCGGGCAATGAATTATAGCAGCAACCTCTTTTCATGCATTCGAATTCTGTTATACCAGGATAGCCGCAGTCGTCACGTTCTGTTGCTTTGCGCAGACATTTTTCTAACGAAAATTCAACACAAACCAGCAGTAAAAACTTTAAGGATCGCGCATTATGTTATTTTGCGACGAATGTGGAGAGCGTACTTCTATGCTTACCTAGGCGGTGGTAGCACCACGGTCCACTTTGGTTTAGCAATTCACTATAACAACAGCCTTTCTTCTCGCATGCCCGCTTCGTTATGCCTGGATAACCACAATCATGACGTCTTGTTGCTGCTATTTTCCGGCATTTTTCTAAAATTACGGATGGAAGAGTACACAATGCTTTCAAAATACCTAATCAGTAAGAGCGGAACAACTTACCTTGCCTGTAATAACACCACGGTCCCTTTTCCTTGATCGCGTTGTAACAGCATCCTTTTTTGACGCAATCTGATTTGCTTATCCCAGGGTAACCACAATCTTCACGTTTGTTTGCTTCAATCATGGGACAGTTTGCTAGAGTATTTTGAGAAATAATTAGTGGCCCAAATTGTCAGTGTTAATGCCGAAAACATAGTCGAAAATTTACCTTTTCGATGATAACACCACGGGCCAGCCACCTTTAATTCGCCATAACAACATCCCTTTCTCAAGCAATCCAACGGACTAATTCCATGGTAGCCACAATCAACGCGCATTGACGCCTTTATGTTTCGACATTTTGCTATTACGAAACAAATTAGGTAGATTCACAACTAAAATGCAATGACAACCCCCTCAAGTGTAAGAAGCCGTATTACCTCCACATGTGTTGCAAAGCCTTGGGCAATGACTGGAAACGATTTTCTTTGAACAACTAGTTGATCTAACCACAGAGCACAAGATATTTCTGTTGCTGCAAACTCTTGTAGCTGAAAAATTAAGAACAAATGCAATTTTTTTATTATTGCGACGAAACATTGACGGCAATTGCAATGAAGAAGCATTAAAATACCTGTGGCAGCGGCAAAAGCCAAAACAACAAAACAAATCACGTAAATCTGATATTTCCTCATGATTCCGGCTCTTATTTCGTCGGTGCGCGAATCGTATTAGTCCAATTCATGTCAAAGCCTTCTTTATACGCTCTTTTCTCTCTAATTACTGTAATTAATGAGTGCTTATAATCAAGATGGCCGTTTACAAATTACAACGTAAATTCGCCTCCGGGGAAGATATTGTGCATGTAGCATTCACCGTTTAAACTCTTGTGGGTTTCGCTTTGAAATATGTTGACACGGTCTATGAAGATCATTGTTGATTGTTGAATAAACGGAAGGTTTTTATCGGAGTGGTGTAGGACTAGGGTGCACACGAATCACACACGAGTTATTCTTGTCTTCGGTGACCAAACCAACAATTCCCAATCATACATGCGTGTTATACTTTCAAGAGATCGTTCTTTCGCGGTGAAGGTGATATTCCCTTCAATTTCAATGAATATGAAACAAAAGAGCTAAATTCCATCAGAAGGATGCGTTGCCAATCCTAGATCATTGGATTGTTCATTATACGACGTTCTGACAATGTCTTGTTGTTTTAGATAACTCACATGTCGAAACTATTTTTGTTGCGTACTACATCACATCTAGAAGGTGTCCATTCACACAAGACACGGTCGATTTTGCGGATTTAAGTACCAATACGCGCTGCATCGTGCGCCTTTTTTGTCAGGGATGAAGAGATAAAAAAAAAGAATTTTCTAATATGCTTCAAAATTTACGTCAACGTAACCCTGTTTTGACAACTAGGGATACGTTTCCCTGTTTAACATGCTATTAACATTTCTTATTAAGAACAATGCTGGAGATGAGTAGTCGAAATGAAATACGTGCGTTTAACGTCACTGCTTCAATTGGACGTTAAGTATTTTTATCCCATGACTTTTCATTAATGCCCCTGCGCTGTCATTTATATACCCTCGATAACGGCTTGGTTATAAACGGCACTAGCGGGCCTTATACAGTATTATTTACTGATAGCTATTTTAAATCAGTATATACGGGAAATCCACAGCACTGATTGGGTAAATGCCTCAACGACGAGCTTCATACAGCCCGGTGCAACTTTTGACCTTGTAACATACATATTAATAACTATAAATGCATACAAATAACATTGGAAAAAATAGCCAAACACATCCACACTGAAAAATGAAGTTGCAGTAAATCCTAAATCACGATTCACTCCGTCAGAATCAGAAAAACATGTTCCACGTTCGGTGTCGCAGATAAAAGAAAATGCTTTTAAAAACATTAACAGCACAATGAAAAACAAGCAAAACAACGTCGAATTTATGTGATAAACATGTATTTGAAAAATTGAAACAATAAAACTCAAATGGAAAGTTCTCTATTTTTTTTACAACCTTGTCATCTTACGAGAAATATTACTCTCGGTCAGCGTAGCGACCTCGCATGTTCGGTCTATGCTTTTGACCTCGCATAAACTTTCTCGGTACAGATAGACAAGTTATTTTATGTTGTATTAATAACGCCCGCAAAAGTAGCCTTTTTGTATTTAGATTTATGCTTTCCGTATCCGCCCTGACATTTTTGACTATCAAAATTGTGGCTCCGAATGAGACAGAATTGCCAAGTTGACAAAGTAGCAAAAAACGGCTTTATCCGGTTAAAAACGCCTTGGATAGAAATGCTCACGCCACGCTTGCACGGTTGCATTGCGATTCTGGGTATGGCGGCGCCAGAAGATTTCAGGCTTTACTAAATAACGCTTACTACTCCTTTCATCAAATACGGACACTCAAGGCACCCTATGCAATAATTCAAATGTGTTTGGCTGCAGCGACATGACAAAAAGAAAATTGGCAGTCAAATCATTCATCTCCTACTGGATCTTATTGGGAAGGAAAAGTTCATATATTAGAGGTATTTATTTGACAACATATTTTTACAACAATGAGTACACTAAAGTTCGCATATAATCTTCCGAAGGTCCTCGTATCTAAACGAAAGGAAGTACATATTAAGCTCGTGGCCCGAAATGACTTGCTTACAAAAGTGTTCGCGACTTTTACCTCATCGGTAATAACACCATGGCCCACGACCGGGCAATGAATTATAGCAGCAACCTCTTTTCATGCATTCGAATTCTGTTATACCAGGATAGCCGCAGTCGTCACGTTCTGTTGCTTTGCGCAGACATTTTTCTAACGAAAATTCAACACAAACCAGCAGTAAAAACTTTAAGGATCGCGCATTATGTTATTTTGCGACGAATGTGGAGAGCGTACTTCTATGCTTACCTAGGCGGTGGTAGCACCACGGTCCACTTTGGTTTAGCAATTCACTATAACAACAGCCTTTCTTCTCGCATGCCCGCTTCGTTATGCTTGGATAACCACAATCATGACGTCTTGTTGCTGCTATTTTCCGGCATTTTTCTAAAATTACGGATGGAAGAGTACACAATGCTTTCAAAATACCTAATCAGTAAGAGCGGAACAACTTACCTTGCCTGTAATAACACCACGGTCCCTTTTCCTTGATCGCGTTGTAACAGCATCCTTTTTTGACGCAATCTGATTTGCTTATCCCAGGGTAACCACAATCTTCACGTTTGTTTGCTTCAATCATGGGACAGTTTGCTAGAGTATTTTGAGAAATAATTAGTGGCCCAAATTGTCAGTGTTAATGCCGAAAACATAGTCGAAAATTTACCTTTTCGATGATAACACCACGGGCCAGCCACCTTTAATTCGCCATAACAACATCCCTTTCTCAAGCAATCCAACGGACTAATTCCATGGTAGCCACAATCAACGCGCATTGACGCCTTTATGTTTCGACATTTTGCTATTACGAAACAAATTAGGTAGATTCACAACTAAAATGCAATGACAACCCCCTCAAGTGTAAGAAGCCGTATTACCTCCACATGTGTTGCAAAGCCTTGGGCAATGACTGGAAACGATTTTCTTTGAACAACTAGTTGATCTAACCACAGAGCACAAGATATTTCTGTTGCTGCAAACTCTTGTAGCTGAAAAATTAAGAACAAATGCAATTTTTTTATTATTGCGACGAAACATTGACGGCAATTGCAATGAAGAAGCATTAAAATACCTGTGGCAGCGGCAAAAGCCAAAACAACAAAACAAATCACGTAAATCTGATATTTCCTCATGATTCCGGCTCTTATTTCGTCGGTGCGCGAATCGTATTAGTCCAATTCATGTCAAAGCCTTCTTTATACGCTCTTTTCTCTCTAATTACTGTAATTAATGAGTGCTTATAATCAAGATGGCCGTTTACAAATTACAACGTAAATTCGCCTCCGGGGAAGATATTGTGCATGTAGCATTCACCGTTTAAACTCTTGTGGGTTTCGCTTTGAAATATGTTGACACGGTCTATGAAGATCATTGTTGATTGTTGAATAAACGGAAGGTTTTTATCGGAGTGGTGTAGGACTAGGGTGCACACGAATCACACACGAGTTATTCTTGTCTTCGGTGACCAAACCAACAATTCCCAATCATACATGCGTGTTATACTTTCAAGAGATCGTTCTTTCGCGGTGAAGGTGATATTCCCTTCAATTTCAATGAATATGAAACAAAAGAGCTAAATTCCATCAGAAGGATGCGTTGCCAATCCTAGATCATTGGATTGTTCATTATACGACGTTCTGACAATGTCTTGTTGTTTTAGATAACTCACATGTCGAAACTATTTTTGTTGCGTACTACATCACATCTAGAAGGTGTCCATTCACACAAGACACGGTCGATTTTGCGGATTTAAGTACCAATACGCGCTGCATCGTGCGCCTTTTTTGTCAGGGATGAAGAGATAAAAAAAAAGAATTTTCTAATATGCTTCAAAATTTACGTCAACGTAACCCTGTTTTGACAACTAGGGATACGTTTCCCTGTTTAACATGCTATTAACATTTCTTATTAAGAACAATGCTGGAGATGAGTAGTCGAAATGAAATACGTGCGTTTAACGTCACTGCTTCAATTGGACGTTAAGTATTTTTATCCCATGACTTTTCATTAATGCCCCTGCGCTGTCATTTATATACCCTCGATAACGGCTTGGTTATAAACGGCACTAGCGGGCCTTATACAGTATTATTTACTGATAGCTATTTTAAATCAGTATATACGGGAAATCCACAGCACTGATTGGGTAAAAGCCTCAACGACGAGCTTCATACAGCCCGGTGCAACTTTTGACCTTGTAACATACATATTAATAACTATAAATGCATACAAATAACATTGGAAAAAATAGCCAAACACATCCACACTGAAAAATGAAGTTGCAGTAAATCCTAAATCACGATTCACTCCGTCAGAATCAGAAAAACATGTTCCACGTTCGGTGTCGCAGATAAAAGAAAATGCTTTTAAAAACATTAACAGCACAATGAAAAACAAGCAAAACAACGTCGAATTTATGTGATAAACATGTATTTGAAAAATTGAAACAATAAAACTCAAATGGAAAGTTCTCTATTTTTTTTACAACCTTGTCATCTTACGAGAAATATTACTCTCGGTCAGCGTAGCGACCTCGCATGTTCGGTCTATGCTTTTGACCTCGCATAAACTTTCTCGGTACAGATAGACAAGTTATTTTATGTTGTATTAATAACGCCTGCAAAAGTAGCCTTTTTGTATTTAGATTTATGCTTTCCGTATCCGCCCTGACATTTTTGACTATCAAAATTGTGGCTCCGAATGAGACAGAATTGCCAAGTTGACAAAGTAGCAAAAAACGGCATTATCCGGTTAATAACGCCTTGGATAGAAATGCTCACGCCACGCTTGCACGGTTGCATTGCGATTCTGGGTATGGCGGCGCCAGAAGATTTCAGGCTTTACTAAATAACGCTTACTACTCCTTTCATCAAATACGGACACTCAAGGCACCCTATGCAATAATTCAAATGTGTTTGGCTGCAGCGACATGACAAAAAGAAAATTGGCAGTCAAATCATTCATCTCCTACTGGATCTTATTGGGAAGGAAAAGTTCATATATTAGAGGTATTTATTTGACAACATATTTTTACAACAATGAGTACACTAAAGTTCGCATATAATCTTCCGAAGGTCCTCGTATCTAAACGAAAGGAAGTACATATTAAGCTCGTGGCCCGAAATGACTTGCTTACAAAAGTGTTCGCGACTTTTACCTCATCGGTAATAACACCATGGCCCACGACCGGGCAATGAATTATAGCAGCAACCTCTTTTCATGCATTCGAATTCTGTTATACCAGGATAGCCGCAGTCGTCACGTTCTGTTGCTTTGCGCAGACATTTTTCTAACGAAAATTCAACACAAACCAGCAGTAAAAACTTTAAGGATCGCGCATTATGTTATTTTGCGACGAATGTGGAGAGCGTACTTCTATGCTTACCTAGGCGGTGGTAGCACCACGGTCCACTTTGGTTTAGCAATTCACTATAACAACAGCCTTTCTTCTCGCATGCCCGCTTCGTTATGCCTGGATAACCACAATCATGACGTCTTGTTGCTGCTATTTTCCGGCATTTTTCTAAAATTACGGATGGAAGAGTACACAATGCTTTCAAAATACCTAATCAGTAAGAGCGGAACAACTTACCTTGCCTGTAATAACACCACGGTCCCTTTTCCTTGATCGCGTTGTAACAGCATCCTTTTTTGACGCAATCTGATTTGCTTATCCCAGGGTAACCACAATCTTAACGTTTGTTTGCTTCAATCATGGGACAGTTTGCTAGAGTATTTTGAGAAATAATTAGTGGCCCAAATTGTCAGTGTTAATGCCGAAAACATAGTCGAAAATTTACCTTTTCGATGATAACACCACGGGCCAGCCACCTTTAATTCGCCATAACAACATCCCTTTCTCAAGCAATCCAACGGACTAATTCCATGGTAGCCACAATCAACGCGCATTGACGCCTTTATGTTTCGACATTTTGCTATTACGAAACAAATTAGGTAGATTCACAACTAAAATGCAATGACAACCCCCTCAAGTGTAAGAAGCCGTATTACCTCCACATGTGTTGCAAAGCCTTGGGCAATGACTGGAAACGATTTTCTTTGAACAACTAGTTGATCTAACCACAGAGCACAAGATATTTCTGTTGCTGCAAACTCTTGTAGCTGAAAAGTTAAGAACAAATGCAATTTTTTTATTATTGCGACGAAACATTGACGGCAATTGCAATGAAGAAGCATTAAAATACCTGTGGCAGCGGCAAAAGCCAAAACAACAAAACAAATCACGTAAATCTGATATTTCCTCATGATTCCGGCTCTTATTTCGTCGGTGCGCGAATCGTATTAGTCCAATTCATGTCAAAGCCTTCTTTATACGCTCTTTTCTCTCTAATTACTGTAATTAATGAGTGCTTATAATCAAGATGGCCGTTTACAAATTACAACGTAAATTCGCCTCCGGGGAAGATATTGTGCATGTAGCATTCACCGTTTAAACTCTTGTGGGTTTCGCTTTGAAATATGTTGACACGGTCTATGAAGATCATTGTTGATTGTTGAATAAACGGAAGGTTTTTATCGGAGTGGTGTAGGACTAGGGTGCACACGAATCACACACGAGTTATTCTTGTCTTCGGTGACCAAACCAACAATTCCCAATCATACATGCGTGTTATACTTTCAAGAGATCGTTCTTTCGCGGTGAAGGTGATATTCCCTTCAATTTCAATGAATATGAAACAAAAGAGCTAAATTCCATCAGAAGGATGCGTTGCCAATCCTAGATCATTGGATTGTTCATTATACGACGTTCTGACAATGTCTTGTTGTTTTAGATAACTCACATGTCGAAACTATTTTTGTTGCGTACTACATCACATCTAGAAGGTGTCCATTCACACAAGACACGGTCGATTTTGCGGATTTAAGTACCAATACGCGCTGCATCGTGCGCCTTTTTTGTCAGAGATGAAGAGATAAAAAAAAAGAATTTTCTAATATGCTTCAAAATTTACGTCAACGTAACCCTGTTTTGACAACTAGGGATACGTTTCCCTGTTTAACATGCTATTAACATTTCTTATTAAGAACAATGCTGGAGATGAGTAGTCGAAATGAAATACGTGCGTTTAACGTCACTGCTTCAATTGGACGTTAAGTATTTTTATCCCATGACTTTTCATTAATGCCCCTGCGCTGTCATTTATATACCCTCGATAACGGCTTGGTTATAAACGGCACTAGCGGGCCTTATACAGTATTATTTACTGATAGCTATTTTAAATCAGTATATACGGGAAATCCACAGCACTGATTGGGTAAAAGCCTCAACGACGAGCTTCATACAGCCCGGTGCAACTTTTGACCTTGTAACATACATATTAATAACTATAAATGCATACAAATAACATTGGAAAAAATAGCCAAACACATCCACACTGAAAAATGAAGTTGCAGTAAATCCTAAATCACGATTCACTCCGTCAGAATCAGAAAAACATGTTCCACGTTCGGTGTCGCAGATAAAAGAAAATGCTTTTAAAAACATTAACAGCACAATGAAAAACAAGCAAAACAACGTCGAATTTATGTGATAAACATGTATTTGAAAAATTGAAACAATAAAACTCAAATGGAAAGTTCTCTATTTTTTTTACAACCTTGTCATCTTACGAGAAATATTACTCTCGGTCAGCGTAGCGACCTCGCATGTTCGGTCTATGCTTTTGACCTCGCATAAACTTTCTCGGTACAGATAGACAAGTTATTTTATGTTGTATTAATAACGCCCGCAAAAGTAGCCTTTTTGTATTTAGATTTATGCTTTCCGTATCCGCCCTGACATTTTTGACTATCAAAATTGTGGCTCCGAATGAGACAGAATTGCCAAGTTGACAAAGTAGCAAAAAACGGCATTATCCGGTTAATAACGCCTTGGATAGAAATGCTCACGCCACGCTTGCACGGTTGCATTGCGATTCTGGGTATGGCGGCGCCAGAAGATTTCAGGCTTTACTAAATAACGCTTACTACTCCTTTCATCAAATACGGACACTCAAGGCACCCTATGCAATAATTCAAATGTGTTTGGCTGCAGCGACATGACAAAAAGAAAATTGGCAGTCAAATCATTCATCTCCTACTGGATCTTATTGGGAAGGAAAAGTTCATATATTAGAGGTATTTATTTGACAACATATTTTTACAACAATGAGTACACTAAAGTTCGCATATAATCTTCCGAAGGTCCTCGTATCTAAACGAAAGGAAGTACATATTAAGCTCGTGGCCCGAAATGACTTGCTTACAAAAGTGTTCGCGACTTTTACCTCATCGGTAATAACACCATGGCCCACGACCGGGCAATGAATTATAGCAGCAACCTCTTTTCATGCATTCGAATTCTGTTATACCAGGATAGCCGCAGTCGTCACGTTCTGTTGCTTTGCGCAGACATTTTTCTAACGAAAATTCAACACAAACCAGCAGTAAAAACTTTAAGGATCGCGCATTATGTTATTTTGCGACGAATGTGGAGAGCGTACTTCTATGCTTACCTAGGCGGTGGTAGCACCACGGTCCACTTTGGTTTAGCAATTCACTATAACAACAGCCTTTCTTCTCGCATGCCCGCTTCGTTATGCCTGGATAACCACAATCATGACGTCTTGTTGCTGCTATTTTCCGGCATTTTTCTAAAATTACGGATGAAAGAGTACACAATGCTTTCAAAATACCTAATCAGTAAGAGCGGAACAACTTACCTTGCCTGTAATAACACCACGGTCCCTTTTCCTTGATCGCGTTGTAACAGCATCCTTTTTTGACGCAATCTGATTTGCTTATCCCAGGGTAACCACAATCTTCACGTTTGTTTGCTTCAATCATGGGACAGTTTGCTAGAGTATTTTGAGAAATAATTAGTGGCCCAAATTGTCAGTGTTAATGCCGAAAACATAGTCGAAAATTTACCTTTTCGATGATAACACCACGGGCCAGCCACCTTTAATTCGCCATAACAACATCCCTTTCTCAAGCAATCCAACGGACTAATTCCATGGTAGCCACAATCAACGCGCATTGACGCCTTTATGTTTCGACATTTTGCTATTACGAAACAAATTAGGTAGATTCACAACTAAAATGCAATGACAACCCCCTCAAGTGTAAGAAGCCGTATTACCTCCACATGTGTTGCAAAGCCTTGGGCAATGACTGGAAACGATTTTCTTTGAACAACTAGTTGATCTAACCACAGAGCACAAGATATTTCTGTTGCTGCAAACTCTTGTAGCTGAAAAATTAAGAACAAATGCAATTTTTTTATTATTGCGACGAAACATTGACGGCAATTGCAATGAAGAAGCATTAAAATACCTGTGGCAGCGGCAAAAGCCAAAACAACAAAACAAATCACGTAAATCTGATATTTCCTCATGATTCCGGCTCTTATTTCGTCGGTGCGCGAATCGTATTAGTCCAATTCATGTCAAAGCCTTCTTTATACGCTCTTTTCTCTCTAATTACTGTAATTAATGAGTGCTTATAATCAAGATGGCCGTTTACAAATTACAACGTAAATTCGCCTCCGGGGAAGATATTGTGCATGTAGCATTCACCGTTTAAACTCTTGTGGGTTTCGCTTTGAAATATGTTGACACGGTCTATGAAGATCATTGTTGATTGTTGAATAAACGGAAGGTTTTTATCGGAGTGGTGTAGGACTAGGGTGCACACGAATCACACACGAGTTATTCTTGTCTTCGGTGACCAAACCAACAATTCCCAATCATACATGCGTGTTATACTTTCAAGAGATCGTTCTTTCGCGGTGAAGGTGATATTCCCTTCAATTTCAATGAATATGAAACAAAAGAGCTAAATTCCATCAGAAGGATGCGTTGCCAATCCTAGATCATTGGATTGTTCATTATACGACGTTCTGACAATGTCTTGTTGTTTTAGATAACTCACATGTCGAAACTATTTTTGTTGCGTACTACATCACATCTAGAAGGTGTCCATTCACACAAGACACGGTCGATTTTGCGGATTTAAGTACCAATACGCGCTGCATCGTGCGCCTTTTTTGTCAGGGATGAAGAGATAAAAAAAAAGAATTTTCTAATATGCTTCAAAATTTACGTCAACGTAACCCTGTTTTGACAACTAGGGATACGTTTCCCTGTTTAACATGCTATTAACATTTCTTATTAAGAACAATGCTGGAGATGAGTAGTCGAAATGAAATACGTGCGTTTAACGTCACTGCTTCAATTGGACGTTAAGTATTTTTATCCCATGACTTTTCATTAATGCCCCTGCGCTGTCATTTATATACCCTCGATAACGGCTTGGTTATAAACGGCACTAGCGGGCCTTATACAGTATTATTTACTGATAGCTATTTTAAATCAGTATATACGGGAAATCCACAGCACTGATTGGGTAAAAGCCTCAACGACGAGCTTCATACAGCCCGGTGCAACTTTTGACCTTGTACCATACATATTAATAACTATAAATGCATACAAATAACATTGGAAAAAATAGCCAAACACATCCACACTGAAAAATGAAGTTGCAGTAAATCCTAAATCACGATTCACTCCGTCAGAATCAGAAAAACATGTTCCACGTTCGGTGTCGCAGATAAAAGAAAATGCTTTTAAAAACATTAACAGCACAATGAAAAACAAGCAAAACAACGTCGAATTTATGTGATAAACATGTATTTGAAAAATTGAAACAATAAAACTCAAATGGAAAGTTCTCTATTTTTTTTACAACCTTGTCATCTTACGAGAAATATTACTCTCGGTCAGCGTAGCGACCTCGCATGTTCGGTCTATGCTTTTGACCTCGCATAAACTTTCTCGGTACAGATAGACAAGTTATTTTATGTTGTATTAATAACGCCCGCAAAAGTAGCCTTTTTGTATTTAGATTTATGCTTTCCGTATCCGCCCTGACATTTTTGACTATCAAAATTGTGGCTCCGAATGAGACAGAATTGCCAAGTTGACGAAGTAGCAAAAAACGGCATTATCCGGTTAATAACGCCTTGGATAGAAATGCTCACGCCACGCTTGCACGGTTGCATTGCGATTCTGGGTATGGCGGCGCCAGAAGATTTCAGGCTTTACTAAATAACGCTTACTACTCCTTTCATCAAATACGGACACTCAAGGCACCCTATGCAATAATTCAAATGTGTTTGGCTGCAGCGACATGACAAAAAGAAAATTGGCAGTCAAATCATTCATCTCCTACTGGATCTTATTGGGAAGGAAAAGTTCATATATTAGAGGTATTTATTTGACAACATATTTTTACAACAATGAGTACACTAAAGTTCGCATATAATCTTCCGAAGGTCCTCGTATCTAAACGAAAGGAAGTACATATTAAGCTCGTGGCCCGAAATGACTTGCTTACAAAAGTGTTCGCGACTTTTACCTCATCGGTAATAACACCATGGCCCACGACCGGGCAATGAATTATAGCAGCAACCTCTTTTCATGCATTCGAATTCTGTTATACCAGGATAGCCGCAGTCGTCACGTTCTGTTGCTTTGCGCAGACATTTTTCTAACGAAAATTCAACACAAACCAGCAGTAAAAACTTTAAGGATCGCGCATTATGTTATTTTGCGACGAATGTGGAGAGCGTACTTCTATGCTTACCTAGGCGGTGGTAGCACCACGGTCCACTTTGGTTTAGCAATTCACTATAACAACAGCCTTTCTTCTCGCATGCCCGCTTCGTTATGCCTGGATAACCACAATCATGACGTCTTGTTGCTGCTATTTTCCGGCATTTTTCTAAAATTACGGATGGAAGAGTACACAATGCTTTCAAAATACCTAATCAGTAAGAGCGGAACAACTTACCTTGCCTGTAATAACACCACGGTCCCTTTTCCTTGATTGCGTTGTAACAGCATCCTTTTTTGACGCAATCTGATTTGCTTATCCCAGGGTAACCACAATCTTCACGTTTGTTTGCTTCAATCATGGGACAGTTTGCTAGAGTATTTTGAGAAATAATTAGTGGCCCAAATTGTCAGTGTTAATGCCGAAAACATAGTCGAAAATTTACCTTTTTGATGATAACACCACGGGCCAGCCACCTTTAATTCGCCATAACAACATCCCTTTCTCAAGCAATCCAACGGACTAATTCCATGGTAGCCACAATCAACGCGCATTGACGCCTTTATGTTTCGACATTTTGCTATTACGAAACAAATTAGGTAGATTCACAACTAAAATGCAATGACAACCCCCTCAAGTGTAAGAAGCCGTATTACCTCCACATGTGTTGCAAAGCCTTGGGCAATGACTGGAAACGATTTTCTTTGAACAACTAGTTGATCTAACCACAGAGCACAAGATATTTCTGTTGCTGCAAACTCTTGTAGCTGAAAAATTAAGAACAAATGCAATTTTTTTATTATTGCGACGAAACATTGACGGCAATTGCAATGAAGAAGCATTAAAATACCTGTGGCAGCGGCAAAAGCCAAAACAACAAAACAAATCACGTAAATCTGATATTTCCTCATGATTCCGGCTCTTATTTCGTCGGTGCGCGAATCGTATTAGTCCAATTCATGTCAAAGCCTTCTTTATACGCTCTTTTCTCTCTAATTACTGTAATTAATGAGTGCTTATAATCAAGATGGCCGTTTACAAATTACAACGTAAATTCGCCTCCGGGGAAGATATTGTGCATGTAGCATTCACCGTTTAAACTCTTGTGGGTTTCGCTTTGAAATATGTTGACACGGTCTATGAAGATCATTGTTGATTGTTGAATAAACGGAAGGTTTTTATCGGAGTGGTGTAGGACTAGGGTGCACACGAATCACACACGAGTTATTCTTGTCTTCGGTGACCAAACCAACAATTCCCAATCATACATGCGTGTTATACTTTCAAGAGATCGTTCTTTCGCGGTGAAGGTGATATTCCCTTCAATTTCAATGAATATGAAACAAAAGAGCTAAATTCCATCAGAAGGATGCGTTGCCAATCCTAGATCATTGGATTGTTCATTATACGACGTTCTGACAATGTCTTGTTGTTTTAGATAACTCACATGTCGAAACTATTTTTGTTGCGTACTACATCACATCTAGAAGGTGTCCATTCACACAAGACACGGTATTTAAGTACCAATACGCGCTGCATCGTGCGCCTTTTTTGTCAGGGATGAAGAGATAAAAAAAAAGAATTTTCTAATATGCTTCAAAATTTACGTCAACGTAACCCTGTTTTGACAACTAGGGATACGTTTCCCTGTTTAACATGCTATTAACATTTCTTATTAAGAACAATGCTGGAGATGAGTAGTCGAAATGAAATACGTGCGTTTAACGTCACTGCTTCAATTGGACGTTAAGTATTTTTATCCCATGACTTTTCATTAATGCCCCTGCGCTGTCATTTATATACCCTCGATAACGGCTTGGTTATAAACGGCACTAGCGGGCCTTATACAGTATTATTTACTGATAGCTATTTTAAATCAGTATATACGGGAAATCCACAGCACTGATTGGGTAAAAGCCTCAACGACGAGCTTCATACAGCCCGGTGCAACTTTTGACCTTGTAACATACATATTAATAACTATAAATGCATACAAATAACATTGGAAAAAATAGCCAAACACATCCACACTGAAAAATGAAGTTGCAGTAAATCCTAAATCACGATTCACTCCGTCAGAATCAGAAAAACATGTTCCACGTTCGGTGTCGCAGATAAAAGAAAATGCTTTTAAAAACATTAACAGCACAATGAAAAACAAGCAAAACAACGTCGAATTTATGTGATAAACATGTATTTGAAAAATTGAAACAATAAAACTCAAATGGAAAGTTCTCTATTTTTTTTACAACCTTGTCATCTTACGAGAAATATTACTCTCGGTCAGCGTAGCGACCTCGCATGTTCGGTCTATGCTTTTGACCTCGCATAAACTTTCTCGGTACAGATAGACAAGTTATTTTATGTTGTATTAATAACGCCCGCAAAAGTAGCCTTTTTGTATTTAGATTTATGCTTTCCGTATCCGCCCTGACATTTTTGACTATCAAAATTGTGGCTCCGAATGAGACAGAATTGCCAAGTTGACAAAGTAGCAAAAAACGGCATTATCCGGTTAATAACGCCTTGGATAGAAATGCTCACGCCACGCTTGCACGGTTGCATTGCGATTCTGGGTATGGCGGCGCCAGAAGATTTCAGGCTTTACTAAATAACGCTTACTACTCCTTTCATCAAATACGGACACTCAAGGCACCCTATGCAATAATTCAAATGTGTTTGGCTGCAGCGACATGACAAAAAGAAAATTGGCAGTCAAATCATTCATCTCCTACTGGATCTTATTGGGAAGGAAAAGTTCATATATTAGAGGTATTTATTTGACAACATATTTTTACAACAATGAGTACACTAAAGTTCGCATATAATCTTCCGAAGGTCCTCGTATCTAAACGAAAGGAAGTACATATTAAGCTCGTGGCCCGAAATGACTTGCTTACAAAAGTGTTCGCGACTTTTACCTCATCGGTAATAACACCATGGCCCACGACCGGGCAATGAATTATAGCAGCAACCTCTTTTCATGCATTCGAATTCTGTTATACCAGGATAGCCGCAGTCGTCACGTTCTGTTGCTTTGCGCAGACATTTTTCTAACGAAAATTCAACACAAACCAGCAGTAAAAACTTTAAGGATCGCGCATTATGTTATTTTGCGACGAATGTGGAGAGCGTACTTCTATGCTTACCTAGGCGGTGGTAGCACCACGGTCCACTTTGGTTTAGCAATTCACTATAACAACAGCCTTTCTTCTCGCATGCCCGCTTCGTTATGCCTGGATAACCACAATCATGACGTCTTGTTGCTGCTATTTTCCGGCATTTTTCTAAAATTACGGATGGAAGAGTACACAATGCTTTCAAAATACCTAATCAGTAAGAGCGGAACAACTTACCTTGCCTGTAATAACACCACGGTCCCTTTTCCTTGATCGCGTTGTAACAGCATCCTTTTTTGACGCAATCTGATTTGCTTATCCCAGGGTAACCACAATCTTCACGTTTGTTTGCTTCAATCATGGGACAGTTTGCTAGAGTATTTTGAGAAATAATTAGTGGCCCAAATTGTCAGTGTTAATGCCGAAAACATAGTCGAAAATTTACCTTTTCGATGATAACACCACGGGCCAGCCACCTTTAATTCGCCATAACAACATCCCTTTCTCAAGCAATCCAACGGACTAATTCCATGGTAGCCACAATCAACGCGCATTGACGCCTTTATGTTTCGACATTTTGCTATTACGAAACAAATTAGGTAGATTCACAACTAAAATGCAATGACAACCCCCTCAAGTGTAAGAAGCCGTATTACCTCCACATGTTTTGCAAAGCCTTGGGCAATGACTGAAAACGATTTTCTTTGAACAACTAGTTGATCTAACCACAGAGCACAAGATATTTCTGTTGCTGCAAACTCTTGTAGCTGAAAAATTAAGAACAAATGCAATTTTTTTATTATTGCGACGAAACATTGACGGCAATTGCAATGAAGAAGCATTAAAATACCTGTGGCAGCGGCAAAAGCCAAAACAACAAAACAAATCACGTAAATCTGATATTTCCTCATGATTCCGGCTCTTATTTCGTCGGTGCGCGAATCGTATTAGTCCAATTCATGTCAAAGCCTTCTTTATACGCTCTTTTCTCTCTAATTACTGTAATTAATGAGTGCTTATAATCAAGATGGCCGTTTACAAATTACAACGTAAATTCGCCTCCGGGGAAGATATTGTGCATGTAGCATTCACCGTTTAAACTCTTGTGGGTTTCGCTTTGAAATATGTTGACACGGTCTATGAAGATCATTGTTGATTGTTGAATAAACGGAAGGTTTTTATCAGAGTGGTGTAGGACTAGGGTGCACACGAATCACACACGAGTTATTCTTGTCTTCGGTGACCAAACCAACAATTCCCAATCATTCATGCGTGTTATACTTTCAAGAGATCGTTCTTTCGCGGTGAAGGTGATATTCCCTTCAATTTCAATGAATATGAAACAAAAGAGCTAAATTCCATCAGAAGGATGCGTTGCCAATCCTAGATCATTGGATTGTTCATTATACGACGTTCTGACAATGTCTTGTTGTTTTAGATAACTCACATGTCGAAACTATTTTTGTTGCGTACTACATCACATCTAGAAGGTGTCCATTCACACAAGACACGGTCGATTTTGCGGATTTAAGTACCAATACGCGCTGCATCGTGCGCCTTTTTTGTCAGGGATGAAGAGATAAAAAAAAAGAATTTTCTAATATGCTTCAAAATTTACGTCAACGTAACCCTGTTTTGACAACTAGGGATACGTTTCCCTGTTTAACATGCTATTAACATTTCTTATTAAGAACAATGCTGGAGATGAGTAGTCGAAATGAAATACGTGCGTTTAACGTCACTGCTTCAATTGGACGTTAAGTATTTTTATCCCATGACTTTTCATTAATGCCCCTGCGCTGTCATTTATATACCCTCGATAACGGCTTGGTTATAAACGGCACTAGCGGGCCTTATACAGTATTATTTACTGATAGCTATTTTAAATCAGTATATACGGGAAATCCACAGCACTGATTGGGTAAAAGCCTCAACGACGAGCTTCATACAGCCCGGTGCAACTTTTGACCTTGTAACATACATATTAATAACTATAAATGCATACAAATAACATTGGAAAAAATAGCCAAACACATCCACACTGAAAAATGAAGTTGCAGTAAATCCTAAATCACGATTCACTCCGTCAGAATCAGAAAAACATGTTCCACGTTCGGTGTCGCAGATAAAAGAAAATGCTTTTAAAAACATTAACAGCACAATGAAAAACAAGCAAAACAACGTCGAATTTATGTGATAAACATGTATTTGAAAAATTGAAACAATAAAACTCAAATGGAAAGTTCTCTATTTTTTTTACAACCTTGTCATCTTACGAGAAATATTACTCTCGGTCAGCGTAGCGACCTCGCATGTTCGGTCTATGCTTTTGACCTCGCATAAACTTTCTCGGTACAGATAGACAAGTTATTTTATGTTGTATTAATAACGCCCGCAAAAGTAGCCTTTTTGTATTTAGATTTATGCTTTCCGTATCCGCCCTGACATTTTTGACTATCAAAATTGTGGCTCCGAATGAGACAGAATTGCCAAGTTGACAAAGTAGCAAAAAACGGCATTATCCGGTTAATAACGCCTTGGATAGAAATGCTCACGCCACGCTTGCACGGTTGCATTGCGATTCTGGGTATGGCGGCGCCAGAAGATTTCAGGCTTTACTAAATAACGCTTACTACTCCTTTCATCAAATACGGACACTCAAGGCACCCTATGCAATAATTCAAATGTGTTTGGCTGCAGCGACATGACAAAAAGAAAATTGGCAGTCAAATCATTCATCTCCTACTGGATCTTATTGGGAAGGAAAAGTTCATATATTAGAGGTATTTATTTGACAACATATTTTTACAACAATGAGTACACTAAAGTTCGCATATAATCTTCCGAAGGTCCTCGTATCTAAACGAAAGGAAGTACATATTAAGCTCGTGGCCCGAAATGACTTGCTTACAAAAGTGTTCGCGACTTTTACCTCATCGGTAATAACACCATGGCCCACGACCGGGCAATGAATTATAGCAGCAACCTCTTTTCATGCATTCGAATTCTGTTATACCAGGATAGCCGCAGTCGTCACGTTCTGTTGCTTTGCGCAGACATTTTTCTAACGAAAATTCAACACAAACCAGCAGTAAAAACTTTAAGGATCGCGCATTATGTTATTTTGCGACGAATGTGGAGAGCGTACTTCTATGCTTACCTAGGCGGTGGTAGCACCACGGTCCACTTTGGTTTAGCAATTCACTATAACAACAGCCTTTCTTCTCGCATGCCCGCTTCGTTATGCCTGGATAACCACAATCATGACGTCTTGTTGCTGCTATTTTCCGGCATTTTTCTAAAATTACGGATGGAAGAGTACACAATGCTTTCAAAATACCTAATCAGTAAGAGCGGAACAACTTACCTTGCCTGTAATAACACCACGGTCCCTTTTCCTTGATCGCGTTGTAACAGCATCCTTTTTTGACGCAATCTGATTTGCTTATCCCAGGGTAACCACAATCTTCACGTTTGTTTGCTTCAATCATGGGACAGTTTGCTAGAGTATTTTGAGAAATAATTAGTGGCCCAAATTGTCAGTGTTAATGCCGAAAACATAGTCGAAAATTTACCTTTTTGATGATAACACCACGGGCCAGCCACCTTTAATTCGCCATAACAACATCCCTTTCTCAAGCAATCCAACGGACTAATTCCATGGTAGCCACAATCAACGCGCATTGACGCCTTTATGTTTCGACATTTTGCTATTACGAAACAAATTAGGTAGATTCACAACTAAAATGCAATGACAACCCCCTCAAGTGTAAGAAGCCGTATTACCTCCACATGTGTTGCAAAGCCTTGGGCAATGACTGGAAACGATTTTCTTTGAACAACTAGTTGATCTAACCACAGAGCACAAGATATTTCTGTTGCTGCAAACTCTTGTAGCTGAAAAATTAAGAACAAATGCAATTTTTTTATTATTGCGACGAAACATTGACGGCAATTGCAATGAAGAAGCATTAAAATACCTGTGGCAGCGGCAAAAGCCAAAACAATAAAACAAATCACGTAAATCTGATATTTCCTCATGATTCCGGCTCTTATTTCGTCGGTGCGCGAATCGTATTAGTCCAATTCATGTCAAAGCCTTCTTTATACGCTCTTTTCTCTCTAATTACTGTAATTAATGAGTGCTTATAATCAAGATGGCCGTTTACAAATTACAACGTAAATTCGCCTCCGGGGAAGATATTGTGCATGTAGCATTCACCGTTTAAACTCTTGTGGGTTTCGCTTTGAAATATGTTGACACGGTCTATGAAGATCATTGTTGATTGTTGAATAAACGGAAGGTTTTTATCGGAGTGGTGTAGGACTAGGGTGCACACGAATCACACACGAGTTATTCTTGTCTTCGGTGACCAAACCAACAATTCCCAATCATACATGCGTGTTATACTTTCAAGAGATCGTTCTTTCGCGGTGAAGGTGATATTCCCTTCAATTTCAATGAATATGAAACAAAAGAGCTAAATTCCATCAGAAGGATGCGTTGCCAATCCTAGATCATTGGATTGTTCATTATACGACGTTCTGACAATGTCTTGTTGTTTTAGATAACTCACATGTCGAAACTATTTTTGTTGCGTACTACATCACATCTAGAAGGTGTCCATTCACACAAGACACGGTCGATTTTGCGGATTTAAATACCAATACGCGCTGCATCGTGCGCCTTTTTTGTCAGGGATGAAGAGATAAAAAAAAAGAATTTTCTAATATGCTTCAAAATTTACGTCAACGTAACCCTGTTTTGACAACTAGGGATACGTTTCCCTGTTTAACATGCTATTAACATTTCTTATTAAGAACAATGCTGGAGATGAGTAGTCGAAATGAAATACGTGCGTTTAACGTCACTGCTTCAATTGGACGTTAAGTATTTTTATCCCATGACTTTTCATTAATGCCCCTGCGCTGTCATTTATATACCCTCGATAACGGCTTGGTTATAAACGGCACTAGCGGGCCTTATACAGTATTATTTACTGATAGCTATTTTAAATCAGTATATACGGGAAATCCACAGCACTGATTGGGTAAAAGCCTCAACGACGAGCTTCATACAGCCCGGTGCAACTTTTGACCTTGTAACATACATATTAATAACTATAAATGCATACAAATAACATTGGAAAAAATAGCCAAACACATCCACACTGAAAAATGAAGTTGCAGTAAATCCTAAATCACGATTCACTCCGTCAGAATCAGAAAAACATGTTCCACGTTCGGTGTCGCAGATAAAAGAAAATGCTTTTAAAAACATTAACAGCACAATGAAAAACAAGCAAAACAACGTCGAATTTATGTGATAAACATGTATTTGAAAAATTGAAACAATAAAACTCAAATGGAAAGTTCTCTATTTTTTTTACAACCTTGTCATCTTACGAGAAATATTACTCTCGGTCAGCGTAGCGACCTCGCATGTTCGGTCTATGCTTTTGACCTCGCATAAACTTTCTCGGTACAGATAGACAAGTTATTTTATGTTGTATTAATAACGCCCGCAAAAGTAGCCTTTTTGTATTTAGATTTATGCTTTCCGTATCCGCCCTGACATTTTTGACTATCAAAATTGTGGCTCCGAATGAGACAGAATTGCCAAGTTGACAAAGTAGCAAAAAACGGCATTATCTGGTTAATAACGCCTTGGATAGAAATGCTCACGCCACGCTTGCACGGTTGCATTGCGATTCTGGGTATGGCGGCGCCAGAAGATTTCAGGCTTTACTAAATAACGCTTACTACTCCTTTCATCAAATAGGGACACTCAAGGCACCCTATGCAATAATTCAAATGTGTTTGGCTGCAGCGACATGACAAAAAGAAAATTGGCAGTCAAATCATTCATCTCCTACTGGATCTTATTGGGAAGGAAAAGTTCATATATTAGAGGTATTTATTTGACAACATATTTTTACAACAATGAG
Organism: Hydractinia symbiolongicarpus; assembly: GCF_029227915.1. Taxonomy (NCBI): domain Eukaryota; kingdom Metazoa; phylum Cnidaria; class Hydrozoa; order Anthoathecata; family Hydractiniidae; genus Hydractinia; species Hydractinia symbiolongicarpus. The sequence continues at coordinate 4,264,451 of NC_079877.1, forward strand.
TACACTAAAGTTCGCATATAATCTTCCGAAGGTCCTCGTATCTAAACGAAAGGAAGTACATATTAAGCTCGTGGCCCGAAATGACTTGCTTACAAAAGTGTTCGCGTCTTTTACCTCATCGGTAATAACACCATGGCCCACGACCGGGCAATGAATTATAGCAGCAACCTCTTTTCATGCATTCGAATTCTGTTATACCAGGATAGCCGCAGTCGTCACGTTCTGTTGCTTTGCGCAGACATTTTTCTAACGAAAATTCAACACAAACCAGCAGTAAAAACTTTAAGGATCGCGCATTATGTTATTTTGCGACGAATGTGGAGAGCGTACTTCTATGCTTACCTAGGCGGTGGTAGCACCACGGTCCACTTTGGTTTAGCAATTCACTATAACAACAGCCTTTCTTCTCGCATGCCCGCTTCGTTATGCCTGGATAACCACAATCATGACGTCTTGTTGCTGCTATTTTCCGGCATTTTTCTAAAATTACGGATGGAAGAGTACACAATGCTTTCAAAATACCTAATCAGTAAGAGCGGAACAACTTACCTTGCCTGTAATAACACCACGGTCCCTTTTCCTTGATCGCGTTGTAACAGCATCCTTTTTTGACGCAATCTGATTTGCTTATCCCAGGGTAACCACAATCTTCACGTTTGTTTGCTTCAATCATGGGACAGTTTGCTAGAGTATTTTGAGAAATAATTAGTGGCCCAAATTGTCAGTGTTAATGCCGAAAACATAGTCGAAAATTTACCTTTTCGATGATAACACCACGGGCCAGCCACCTTTAATTCGCCATAACAACATCCCTTTCTCAAGCAATCCAACGGACTAATTCCATGGTAGCCACAATCAACGCGCATTGACGCCTTTTTGTTTCGACATTTTGCTATTACGAAACAAATTAGGTAGATTCACAACTAAAATGCAATGACAACCCCCTCAAGTGTAAGAAGCCGTATTACCTCCACATGTGTTGCAAAGCCTTGGGCAATGACTGGAAACGATTTTCTTTGAACAACTAGTTGATCTAACCACAGAGCACAAGATATTTCTGTTGCTGCAAACTCTTGTAGCTGAAAAATTAAGAACAAATGCAATTTTTTTATTATTGCGACGAAACATTGACGGCAATTGCAATGAAGAAGCATTAAAATACCTGTGGCAGCGGCAAAAGCCAAAACAACAAAACAAATCACGTAAATCTGATATTTCCTCATGATTCCGGCTCTTATTTCGTCGGTGCGCGAATCGTATTAGTCCAATTCATGTCAAAGCCTTCTTTATACGCTCCTTTCTCTCTAATTACTGTAATTAATGAGTGCTTATAATCAAGATGGCCGTTTACAAATTACAACGTAAATTCGCCTCCGGGGAAGATATTGTGCATGTAGCATTCACCGTTTAAACTCTTGTGGGTTTCGCTTTGAAATATGTTGACACGGTCTATGAAGATCATTGTTGATTGTTGAATAAACGGAAGGTTTTTATCGGAGTGGTGTAGGACTAGGGTGCACACGAATCACACACGAGTTATTCTTGTCTTCGGTGACCAAACCAACAATTCCCAATCATACATGCGTGTTATACTTTCAAGAGATCGTTCTTTCGCGGTGAAGGTGATATTCCCTTCAATTTCAATGAATATGAAACAAAAGAGCTAAATTCCATCAGAAGGATGCGTTGCCAATCCTAGATCATTGGATTGTTCATTATACGACGTTCTGACAATGTCTTGTTGTTTTAGATAACTCACATGTCGAAACTATTTTTGTTGCGTACTACATCACATCTAGAAGGTGTCCATTCACACAAGACACGGTCGATTTTGCGGATTTAAGTACCAATACGCGCTGCATCGTGCGCCTTTTTTGTCAGGGATGAAGAGATAAAAAAAAAGAATTTTCTAATATGCTTCAAAATTTACGTCAACGTAACCCTGTTTTGACAACTAGGGATACGTTTCTCTGTTTAACATGCTATTAACATTTCTTATTAAGAACAATGCTGGAGATGAGTAGTCGAAATGAAATACGTGCGTTTAACGTCACTGCTTCAATTGGACGTTAAGTATTTTTATCCCATGACTTTTCATTAATGCCCCTGCGCTGTCATTTATATACCCTCGATAACGGCTTGGTTATAAACGGCACTAGCGGGCCTTATACAGTATTATTTACTGATAGCTATTTTAAATCAGTATATACGGGAAATCCACAGCACTGATTAGGTAAAAGCCTCAACGACGAGCTTCATACAGCCCGGTGCAACTTTTGACCTTGTAACATACATATTAATAACTATAAATGCATACAAATAACATTGGAAAAAATAGCCAAACACATCCACACTGAAAAATGAAGTTGCAGTAAATCCTAAATCACGATTCACTCCGTCAGAATCAGAAAAACATGTTCCACGTTCGGTGTCGCAGATAAAAGAAAATGCTTTTAAAAACATTAACAGCACAATGAAAAACAAGCAAAACAACGTCGAATTTATGTGATAAACATGTATTTGAAAAATTGAAACAATAAAACTCAAATGGAAAGTTCTCTATTTTTTTTACAACCTTGTCATCTTACGAGAAATATTACTCTCGGTCAGCGTAGCGACCTCGCATGTTCGGTCTATGCTTTTGACCTCGCATAAACTTTCTCGGTACAGATAGACAAGTTATTTTATGTTGTATTAATAACGCCCGCAAAAGTAGCCTTTTTGTATTTAGATTTATGCTTTCCGTATCCGCCCTGACATTTTTGACTATCAAAATTGTGGCTCCGAATGAGACAGAATTGCCAAGTTGACAAAGTAGCAAAAAACGGCATTATCCGGTTAATAACGACTTGGATAGAAATGCTCACGCCACGCTTGCACGGTTGCATTGCGATTCTGGGTATGGCGGCGCCAGAAGATTTCAGGCTTTACTAAATAACGCTTACTACTCCTTTCATCAAATACGGACACTCAAGGCACCCTATGCAATAATTCAAATGTGTTTGGCTGCAGCGACATGACAAAAAGAAAATTGGCAGTCAAATCATTCATCTCCTACTGGATCTTATTGGGAAGGAAAAGTTCATATATTAGAGGTATTTATTTGACAACATATTTTTACAACAATGAGTACACTAAAGTTCGCATATAATCTTCCGAAGGTCCTCGTATCTAAACGAAAGGAAGTACATATTAAGCTCGTGGCCCGAAATGACTTGCTTACAAAAGTGTTCGCGACTTTTACCTCATCGGTAATAACACCATGGCCCACGACCGGGCAATGAATTATAGCAGCAACCTCTTTTCATGCATTCGAATTCTGTTATACCAGGATAGCCGCAGTCGTCACGTTCTGTTGCTTTGCGCAGACTTTTTTCTAACGAAAATTCAACACAAACCAGCAGTAAAAACTTTAAGGATCGCGCATTATGTTATTTTGCGACGAATGTGGAGAGCGTACTTCTATGCTTACCTAGGCGGTGGTAGCACCACGGTCCACTTTGGTTTAGCAATTCACTATAACAACAGCCTTTCTTCTCGCATGCCCGCTTCGTTATGCCTGGATAACCACAATCATGACGTCTTGTTGCTGCTATTTTCCGGCATTTTTCTAAAATTACGGATGGAAGAGTACACAATGCTTTCAAAATACCTAATCAGTAAGAGCGGAACAACTTACCTTGCCTGTAATAACACCACGGTCCCTTTTCCTTGATCGCGTTGTAACAGCATCCTTTTTTGACGCAATCTGATTTGCTTATCCCAGGGTAACCACAATCTTCACGTTTGTTTGCTTCAATCATGGGACAGTTTGCTAGAGTATTTTGAGAAATAATTAGTGGCCCAAATTGTCAGTGTTAATGCCGAAAACATAGTCGAAAATTTACCTTTTCGATGATAACACCACGGGCCAGCCACCTTTAATTCGCCATAACAACATCCCTTTCTCAAGCAATCCAACGGACTAATTCCATGGTAGCCACAATCAACGCGCATTGACGCCTTTATGTTTCGACATTTTGCTATTACGAAACAAATTAGGTAGATTCACAACTAAAATGCAATGACAACCCCCTCAAGTGTAAGAAGCCGTATTACCTCCACATGTGTTGCAAAGCCTTGGGCAATGACTGGAAACGATTTTCTTTGAACAACTAGTTGATCTAACCACAGAGCACAAGATATTTCTGTTGCTGCAAACTCTTGTAGCTGAAAAATTAAGAACAAATGCAATTTTTTTATTATTGCGACGAAACATTGACGGCAATTGCAATGAAGAAGCATTAAAATACCTGTGGCAGCGGCAAAAGCCAAAACAACAAAACAAATCACGTAAATCTGATATTTCCTCATGATTCCGGCTCTTATTTCGTCGGTGCGCGAATCGTATTAGTCCAATTCATGTCAAAGCCTTCTTTATACGCTCTTTTCTCTCTAATTACTGTAATTAATGAGTGCTTATAATCAAGATGGCCGTTTACAAATTACAACGTAAATTCGCCTCCGGGGAAGATATTGTGCATGTAGCATTCACCGTTTAAACTCTTGTGGGTTTCGCTTTGAAATATGTTGACACGGTCTATGAAGATCATTGTTGATTGTTGAATAAACGGAAGGTTTTTATCGGAGTGGTGTAGGACTAGGGTGCACACGAATCACACACGAGTTATTCTTGTCTTCGGTGACCAAACCAACAATTCCCAATCATACATGCGTGTTATACTTTCAAGAGATCGTTCTTTCGCGGTGAAGGTGATATTCCCTTCAATTTCAATGAATATGAAACAAAAGAGCTAAATTCCATCAGAAGGATGCGTTGCCAATCCTAGATCATTGGATTGTTCATTATACGACGTTCTGACAATGTCTTGTTGTTTTAGATAACTCACATGTCGAAACTATTTTTGTTGCGTACTACATCACATCTAGAAGGTGTCCATTCACACAAGACACGGTCGATTTTGCGGATTTAAGTACCAATACGCGCTGCATCGTGCGCCTTTTTTGTCAGGGATGAAGAGATAAAAAAAAAGAATTTTCTAATATGCTTCAAAATTTACGTCAACGTAACCCTGTTTTGACAACTAGGGATACGTTTCCCTGTTTAACATGCTATTAACATTTCTTATTAAGAACAATGCTGGAGATGAGTAGTCGAAATGAAATACGTGCGTTTAACGTCACTGCTTCAATTGGACGTTAAGTATTTTTATCCCATGACTTTTCATTAATGCCCCTGCGCTGTCATTTATATACCCTCGATAACGGCTTGGTTATAAACGGCACTAGCGGGCCTTATACAGTATTATTTACTGATAGCTATTTTAAATCAGTATATACGGGAAATCCACAGCACTGATTGGGTAAAAGCCTCAACGACGAGCTTCATACAGCCCGGTGCAACTTTTGACCTTGTAACATACATATTAATAACTATAAATGCATACAAATAACATTGGAAAAAATAGCCAAACACATCCACACTGAAAAATGAAGTTGCAGTAAATCCTAAATCACGATTCACTCCGTCAGAATCAGAAAAACATGTTCCACGTTCGGTGTCGCAGATAAAAGAAAATGCTTTTAAAAACATTAACAGCACAATGAAAAACAAGCAAAACAACGTCGAATTTATGTGATAAACATGTATTTGAAAAATTGAAACAATAAAACTCAAATGGAAAGTTCTCTATTTTTTTTATAACCTTGTCATCTTACGAGAAATATTACTCTCGGTCAGCGTAGCGCCCTCGCATGTTCGGTCTATGCTTTTGACCTCGCATAAACTTTCTCGGTACAGATAGACAAGTTATTTTATGTTGTATTAATAACGCCCGCAAAAGTAGCCTTTTTGTATTTAGATTTATGCTTTCCGTATCCGCCCTGACATTTTTGACTATCAAAATTGTGGCTCCGAATGAGACAGAATTGCCAAGTTGACAAAGTAGCAAAAAACGGCATTATCCGGTTAATAACGCCTTGGATAGAAATGCTCACGCCACGCTTGCACGGTTGCATTGCGATTCTGGGTATGGCGGCGCCAGAAGATTTCAGGCTTTACTAAATAACGCTTACTACTCCTTTCATCAAATACGGACACTCAAGGCACCCTATGCAATAATTCAAATGTGTTTGGCTGCAGCGACATGACAAAAAGAAAATTGGCAGTCAAATCATTCATCTCCTACTGGATCTTATTGGGAAGGAAAAGTTCATATATTAGAGGTATTTATTTGACAACATATTTTTACAACAATGAGTACACTAAAGTTCGCATATAATCTTCCGAAGGTCCTCGTATCTAAACGAAAGGAAGTACATATTAAGCTCGTGGCCCGAAATGACTTGCTTACAAAAGTGTTCGCGACTTTTACCTCATCGGTAATAACACCATGGCCCACGACCGGGCAATGAATTATAGCAGCAACCTCTTTTCATGCATTCGAATTCTGTTATACCAGGATAGCCGCAGTCGTCACGTTCTGTTGCTTTGCGCAGACATTTTTCTAACGAAAATTCAACACAAACCAGCAGTAAAAACTTTAAGGATCGCGCATTATGTTATTTTGCGACGAATGTGGAGAGCGTACTTCTATGCTTACCTAGGCGGTGGTAGCACCACGGTCCACTTTGGTTTAGCAATTCACTATAACAACAGCCTTTCTTCTCGCATGCCCGCTTCGTTATGCCTGGATAACCACAATCATGACGTCTTGTTGCTGCTATTTTCCGGCATTTTTCTAAAATTACGGATGGAAGAGTACACAATGCTTTCAAAATACCTAATCAGTAAGAGCGGAACAACTTACCTTGCCTGTAATAACACCACGGTCCCTTTTCCTTGATCGCGTTGTAACAGCATCCTTTTTTGACGCAATCTGATTTGCTTATCCCAGGGTAACCACAATCTTCACGTTTGTTTGCTTCAATCATGGGACAGTTTGCTAGAGTATTTTGAGAAATAATTAGTGGCCCAAATTGTCAGTGTTAATGCCGAAAACATAGTCGAAAATTTACCTTTTCGATGATAACACCACGGGCCAGCCACCTTTAATTCGCCATAACAACATCCCTTTCTCAAGCAATCCAACGGACTAATTCCATGGTAGCCACAATCAACGCGCATTGACGCCTTTATGTTTCGACATTTTGCTATTACGAAACAAATTAGGTAGATTCACAACTAAAATGCAATGACAACCCCCTCAAGTGTAAGAAGCCGTATTACCTCCACATGTGTTGCAAAGCCTTGGGCAATGACTGGAAACGATTTTCTTTGAACAACTAGTTGATCTAACCACAGAGCACAAGATATTTCTGTTGCTGCAAACTCTTGTAGCTGAAAAATTAAGAACAAATGCAATTTTTTTATTATTGCGACGAAACATTGACGGCAATTGCAATGAAGAAGCATTAAAATACCTGTGGCAGCGGCAAAAGCCAAAACAACAAAACAAATCACGTAAATCTGATATTTCCTCATGATTCCGGCTCTTATTTCGTCGGTGCGCGAATCGTATTAGTCCAATTCATGTCAAAGCCTTCTTTATACGCTCTTTTCTCTCTAATTACTGTAATTAATGAGTGCTTATAATCAAGATGGCCGTTTACAAATTACAACGTAAATTCGCCTCCGGGGAAGATATTGTGCATGTAGCATTCACCGTTTAAACTCTTGTGGGTTTCGCTTTGAAATATGTTGACACGGTCTATGAAGATCATTGTTGATTGTTGAATAAACGGAAGGTTTTTATCGGAGTGGTGTAGGACTAGGGTGCACACGAATCACACACGAGTTATTCTTGTCTTCGGTGACCAAACCAACAATTCCCAATCATACATGCGTGTTATACTTTCAAGAGATCGTTCTTTCGCGGTGAAGGTGATATTCCCTTCAATTTCAATGAATATGAAACAAAAGAGCTAAATTCCATCAGAAGGATGCGTTGCCAATCCTAGATCATTGGATTGTTCATTATACGACGTTCTGACAATGTCTTGTTGTTTTAGATAACTCACATGTCGAAACTATTTTTGTTGCGTACTACATCACATCTAGAAGGTGTCCATTCACACAAGACACGGTCGATTTTGCGGATTTAAGTACCAATACGCGCTGCATCGTGCGCCTTTTTTGTCAGGGATGAAGAGATAAAAAAAAAGAATTTTCTAATATGCTTCAAAATTTACGTCAACGTAACCCTGTTTTGACAACTAGGGATACGTTTCCCTGTTTAACATGCTATTAACATTTCTTATTAAGAACAATGCTGGAGATGAGTAGTCGAAATGAAATACGTGCGTTTAACGTCACTGCTTCAATTGGACGTTAAGTATTTTTATCCCATGACTTTTCATTAATGCCCCTGCGCTGTCATTTATATACCCTCGATAACGGCTTGGTTATAAACGGCACTAGCGGGCCTTATACAGTATTATTTACTGATAGCTATTTTAAATCAGTATATACGGGAAATCCACAGCACTGATTGGGTAAAAGCCTCAACGACGAGCTTCATACAGCCCGGTGCAACTTTTGACCTTGTAACATACATATTAATAACTATAAATGCATACAAATAACATTGGAAAAAATAGCCAAACACATCCACACTGAAAAATGAAGTTGCAGTAAATCCTAAATCACGATTCACTCCGTCAGAATCAGAAAAACATGTTCCACGTTCGGTGTCGCAGATAAAAGAAAATGCTTTTAAAAACATTAACAGCACAATGAAAAACAAGCAAAACAACGTCGAATTTATGTGATAAACATGTATTTGAAAAATTGAAACAATAAAACTCAAATGGAAAGTTCTCTATTTTTTTTATAACCTTGTCATCTTACGAGAAATATTACTCTCGGTCAGCGTAGCGCCCTCGCATGTTCGGTCTATGCTTTTGACCTCGCATAAACTTTCTCGGTACAGATAGACAAGTTATTTTATGTTGTATTAATAACGCCCGCAAAAGTAGCCTTTTTGTATTTAGATTTATGCTTTCCGTATCCGCCCTGACATTTTTGACTATCAAAATTGTGGCTCCGAATGAGACAGAATTGCCAAGTTGACAAAGTAGCAAAAAACGGCATTATCCGGTTAATAACGCCTTGGATAGAAATGCTCACGCCACGCTTGCACGGTTGCATTGCGATTCTGGGTATGGCGGCGCCAGAAGATTTCAGGCTTTACTAAATAACGCTTACTACTCCTTTCATCAAATACGGACACTCAAGGCACCCTATGCAATAATTCAAATGTGTTTGGCTGCAGCGACATGACAAAAAGAAAATTGGCAGTCAAATCATTCATCTCCTACTGGATCTTATTGGGAAGGAAAAGTTCATATATTAGAGGTATTTATTTGACAACATATTTTTACAACAATGAGTACACTAAAGTTCGCATATAATCTTCCGAAGGTCCTCGTATCTAAACGAAAGGAAGTACATATTAAGCTCGTGGCCCGAAATGACTTGCTTACAAAAGTGTTCGCGACTTTTACCTCATCGGTAATAACACCATGGCCCACGACCGGGCAATGAATTATAGCAGCAACCTCTTTTCATGCATTCGAATTCTGTTATACCAGGATAGCCGCAGTCGTCACGTTCTGTTGCTTTGCGCAGACATTTTTCTAACGAAAATTCAACACAAACCAGCAGTAAAAACTTTAAGGATCGCGCATTATGTTATTTTGCGACGAATGTGGAGAGCGTACTTCTATGCTTACCTAGGCGGTGGTAGCACCACGGTCCACTTTGGTTTAGCAATTCACTATAACAACAGCCTTTCTTCTCGCATGCCCGCTTCGTTATGCCTGGATAACCACAATCATGACGTCTTGTTGCTGCTATTTTCCGGCATTTTTCTAAAATTACGGATGGAAGAGTACACAATGCTTTCAAAATACCTAATCAGTAAGAGCGGAACAACTTACCTTGCCTGTAATAACACCACGGTCCCTTTTCCTTGATCGCGTTGTAACAGCATCCTTTTTTGACGCAATCTGATTTGCTTATCCCAGGGTAACCACAATCTTCACGTTTGTTTGCTTCAATCATGGGACAGTTTGCTAGAGTATTTTGAGAAATAATTAGTGGCCCAAATTGTCAGTGTTAATGCCGAAAACATAGTCGAAAATTTACCTTTTCGATGATAACACCACGGGCCAGCCACCTTTAATTCGCCATAACAACATCCCTTTCTCAAGCAATCCAACGGACTAATTCCATGGTAGCCACAATCAACGCGCATTGACGCCTTTATGTTTCGACATTTTGCTATTACGAAACAAATTAGGTAGATTCACAACTAAAATGCAATGACAACCCCCTCAAGTGTAAGAAGCCGTATTACCTCCACATGTGTTGCAAAGCCTTGGGCAATGACTGGAAACGATTTTCTTTGAACAACTAGTTGATCTAACCACAGAGCACAAGATATTTCTGTTGCTGCAAACTCTTGTAGCTGAAAAATTAAGAACAAATGCAATTTTTTTATTATTGCGACGAAACATTGACGGCAATTGCAATGAAGAAGCATTAAAATACCTGTGGCAGCGGCAAAAGCCAAAACAACAAAACAAATCACGTAAATCTGATATTTCCTCATGATTCCGGCTCTTACTTCGTCGGTGCGCGAATCGTATTAGTCCAATTCATGTCAAAGCCTTCTTTATACGCTCTTTTCTCTCTAATTACTGTAATTAATGAGTGCTTATAATCAAGATGGCCGTTTACAAATTACAACGTAAATTCGCCTCCGGGGAAGATATTGTGCATGTAGCATTCACCGTTTAAACTCTTGTGGGTTTCGCTTTGAAATATGTTGACCCGGTCTATGAAGATCATTGTTGATTGTTGAATAAACGGAAGGTTTTTATCGGAGTGGTGTAGGACTAGGGTGCACACGAATCACACACGAGTTATTCTTGTCTTCGGTGACCAAACCAACAATTCCCAATCATACATGCGTGTTATACTTTCAAGAGATCGTTCTTTCGCGGTGAAGGTGATATTCCCTTCAATTTCAATGAATATGAAACAAAAGAGCTAAATTCCATCAGAAGGATGCGTTGCCAATCCTAGATCATTGGATTGTTCATTATACGACGTTCTGACAATGTCTTGTTGTTTTAGATAACTCACATGTCGAAACTATTTTTGTTGCGTACTACATCACATCTAGAAGGTGTCCATTCACACAAGACACGGTCGATTTTGCGGATTTAAGTACCAATACGCGCTGCATCGTGCGCCTTTTTTGTCAGGGATGAAGAGATAAAAAAAAGAATTTTCTAATATGCTTCAAAATTTACGTCAACGTAACCCTGTTTTGACAACTAGGGATACGTTTCCCTGTTTAACATGCTATTAACATTTCTTATTAAGAACAATGCTGGAGATGAGTAGTCGAAATGAAATACGTGCGTTTAACGTCACTGCTTCAATTGGACGTTAAGTATTTTTATCCCATGACTTTTCATTAATGCCCCTGCGCTGTCATTTATATACCCTCGATAACGGCTTGGTTATAAACGGCACTAGCGGGCCTTATACAGTATTATTTACTGATAGCTATTTTAAATCAGTATATACGGGAAATCCACAGCACTGATTGGGTAAAAGCCTCAACGACGAGCTTCATACAGCCCGGTGCAACTTTTGACCTTGTAACATACATATTAATAACTATAAATGCATACAAATAACATTGGAAAAAATAGCCAAACACATCCACACTGAAAAATGAAGTTGCAGTAAATCCTAAATCACGATTCACTCCGTCAGAATCAGAAAAACATGTTCCACGTTCGGTGTCGCAGATAAAAGAAAATGCTTTTAAAAACATTAACAGCACAATGAAAAACAAGCAAAACAACGTCGAATTTATGTGATAAACATGTATTTGAAAAATTGAAACAATAAAACTCAAATGGAAAGTTCTCTATTTTTTTTACAACCTTGTCATCTTACGAGAAATATTACTCTCGGTCAGCGTAGCGACCTCGCATGTTCGGTCTATGCTTTTGACCTCGCATAAACTTTCTCGGTACAGATAGACAAGTTATTTTATGTTGTATTAATAACGCCCGCAAAAGTAGCCTTTTTGTATTTAGATTTATGCTTTCCGTATCCGCCCTGACATTTTTGACTATCAAAATTGTGGCTCCGAATGAGACAGAATTGCCAAGTTGACAAAGTAGCAAAAAACGGCATTATCCGGTTAATAACGCCTTGGATAGAAATGCTCACGCCACGCTTGCACGGTTGCATTGCGATTCTGGGTATGGCGGCGCCAGAAGATTTCAGGCTTTACTAAATAACGCTTACTACTCCTTTCATCAAATACGGACACTCAAGGCACCCTATGCAATAATTCAAATGTGTTTGGCTGCAGCGACATGACAAAAAGAAAATTGGCAGTCAAATCATTCATCTCCTACTGGATCTTATTGGGAAGGAAAAGTTCATATATTAGAGGTATTTATTTGACAACATATTTTTACAACAATGAGTACACTAAAGTTCGCATATAATCTTCCGAAGGTCCTCGTATCTAAACGAAAGGAAGTACATATTAAGCTCGTGGCCCGAAATGACTTGCTTACAAAAGTGTTCGCGACTTTTACCTCATCGGTAATAACACCATGGCCCACGACCGGGCAATGAATTATAGCAGCAACCTCTTTTCATGCATTCGAATTCTGTTATACCAGGATAGCCGCAGTCGTCACGTTCTGTTGCTTTGCGCAGACATTTTTCTAACGAAAATTCAACACAAACCAGCAGTAAAAACTTTAAGGATCGCGCATTATGTTATTTTGCGACGAATGTGGAGAGCGTACTTCTATGCTTACCTAGGCGGTGGTAGCACCACGGTCCACTTTGGTTTAGCAATTCACTATAACAACAGCCTTTCTTCTCGCATGCCCGCTTCGTTATGCCTGGATAACCACAATCATGACGTCTTGTTGCTGCTATTTTCCGGCATTTTTCTAAAATTACGGATGGAAGAGTACACAATGCTTTCAAAATACCTAATCAGTAAGAGCGGAACAACTTACCTTGCCTGTAATAACACCACGGTCCCTTTTCCTTGATCGCGTTGTAACAGCATCCTTTTTTGACGCAATCTGATTTGCTTATCCCAGGGTAACCACAATCTTCACGTTTGTTTGCTTCAATCATGGGACAGTTTGCTAGAGTATTTTGAGAAATAATTAGTGGCCCAAATTGTCAGTGTTAATGCCGAAAACATAGTCGAAAATTTACCTTTTCGATGATAACACCACGGGCCAGCCACCTTTAATTCGCCATAACAACATCCCTTTCTCAAGCAATCCAACGGACTAATTCCATGGTAGCCACAATCAACGCGCATTGACGCCTTTATGTTTCGACATTTTGCTATTACGAAACAAATTAGGTAGATTCACAACTAAAATGCAATGACAACCCCCTCAAGTGTAAGAAGCCGTATTACCTCCACATGTGTTGCAAAGCCTTGGGCAATGACTGAAAACGATTTTCTTTGAACAACTAGTTGATCTAACCACAGAGCACAAGATATTTCTGTTGCTGCAAACTCTTGTAGCTGAAAAATTAAGAACAAATGCAATTTTTTTATTATTGCGACGAAACATTGACGGCAATTGCAATGAAGAAGCATTAAAATACCTGTGGCAGCGGCAAAAGCCAAAACAACAAAACAAATCACGTAAATCTGATATTTCCTCATGATTCCGGCTCTTATTTCGTCGGTGCGCGAATCGTATTAGTCCAATTCATGTCAAAGCCTTCTTTATACGCTCTTTTCTCTCTAATTACTGTAATTAATGAGTGCTTATAATCAAGATGGCCGTTTACAAATTACAACGTAAATTCGCCTCCGGGGAAGATATTGTGCATGTAGCATTCACCGTTTAAACTCTTGTGGGTTTCGCTTTGAAATATGTTGACACGGTCTATGAAGATCATTGTTGATTGTTGAATAAACGGAAGGTTTTTATCGGAGTGGTGTAGGACTAGGGTGCACACGAATCACACACGAGTTATTCTTGTCTTCGGTGACCAAACCAACAATTCCCAATCATACATGCGTGTTATACTTTCAAGAGATCGTTCTTTCGCGGTGAAGGTGATATTCCCTTCAATTTCAATGAATATGAAACAAAAGAGCTAAATTCCATCAGAAGGATGCGTTGCCAATCCTAGATCATTGGATTGTTCATTATACGACGTTCTGACAATGTCTTGTTGTTTTAGATAACTCACATGTCGAAACTATTTTTGTTGCGTACTACATCACATCTAGAAGGTGTCCATTCACACAAGACACGGTCGATTTTGCGGATTTAAGTACCAATACGCGCTGCATCGTGCGCCTTTTTTGTCAGGGATGAAGAGATAAAAAAAAAGAATTTTCTAATATGCTTCAAAATTTACGTCAACGTAACCCTGTTTTGACAACTAGGGATACGTTTCCCTGTTTAACATGCTATTAACATTTCTTATTAAGAACAATGCTGGAGATGAGTAGTCGAAATGAAATACGTGCGTTTAACGTCACTGCTTCAATTGGACGTTAAGTATTTTTATCCCATGACTTTTCATTAATGCCCCTGCGCTGTCATTTATATACCCTCGATAACGGCTTGGTTATAAACGGCACTAGCGGGCCTTATACAGTATTATTTACTGATAGCTATTTTAAATCAGTATATACGGGAAATCCACAGCACTGATTGGGTAAAAGCCTCAACGACGAGCTTCATACAGCCCGGTGCAACTTTTGACCTTGTAACATACATATTAATAACTATAAATGCATACAAATAACATTGGAAAAAATAGCCAAACACATCCACACTGAAAAATGAAGTTGCAGTAAATCCTAAATCACGATTCACTCCGTCAGAATCAGAAAAACATGTTCCACGTTCGGTGTCGCAGATAAAAGAAAATGCTTTTAAAAACATTAACAGCACAATGAAAAACAAGCAAAACAACGTCGAATTTATGTGATAAACATGTATTTGAAAAATTGAAACAATAAAACTCAAATGGAAAGTTCTCTATTTTTTTTACAACCTTGTCATCTTACGAGAAATATTACTCTCGGTCAGCGTAGCGACCTCGCATGTTCGGTCTATGCTTTTGACCTCGCATAAACTTTCTCGGTACAGATAGACAAGTTATTTTATGTTGTATTAATAACGCCCGCAAAAGTAGCCTTTTTGTATTTAGATTTATGCTTTCCGTATCCGCCCTGACATTTTTGACTATCAAAATTGTGGCTCCGAATGAGACAGAATTGCCAAGTTGACAAAGTAGCAAAAAACGGCATTATCCGGTTAATAACGCCTTGGATAGAAATGCTCACGCCACGCTTGCACGGTTGCATTGCGATTCTGGGTATGGCGGCGCCAGAAGATTTCAGGCTTTACTAAATAACGCTTACTACTCCTTTCATCAAATACGGACACTCAAGGCACCCTATGCAATAATTCAAATGTGTTTGGCTGCAGCGACATGACAAAAAGAAAATTGGCAGTCAAATCATTCATCTCCTACTGGATCTTATTGGGAAGGAAAAGTTCATATATTAGAGGTATTTATTTGACAACATATTTTTACAACAATGAGTACACTAAAGTTCGCATATAATCTTCCGAAGGTCCTCGTATCTAAACGAAAGGAAGTACATATTAAGCTCGTGGCCCGAAATGACTTGCTTACAAAAGTGTTCGCGACTTTTACCTCATCGGTAATAACACCATGGCCCACGACCGGGCAATGAATTATAGCAGCAACCTCTTTTCATGCATTCGAATTCTGTTATACCAGGATAGCCGCAGTCGTCACGTTCTGTTGCTTTGCGCAGACATTTTTCTAACGAAAATTCAACACAAACCAGCAGTAAAAACTTTAAGGATCGCGCATTATGTTATTTTGCGACGAATGTGGAGAGCGTACTTCTATGCTTACCTAGGCGGTGGTAGCACCACGGTCCACTTTGGTTTAGCAATTCACTATAACAACAGCCTTTCTTCTCGCATGCCCGCTTCGTTATGCCTGGATAACCACAATCATGACGTCTTGTTGCTGCTATTTTCCGGCATTTTTCTAAAATTACGGATGGAAGAGTACACAATGCTTTCAAAATACCTAATCAGTAAGAGCGGAACAACTTACCTTGCCTGTAATAACACCACGGTCCCTTTTCCTTGATCGCGTTGTAACAGCATCCTTTTTTGACGCAATCTGATTTGCTTATCCCAGGGTAACCACAATCTTCACGTTTGTTTGCTTCAATCATGGGACAGTTTGCTAGAGTATTTTGAGAAATAATTAGTGGCCCAAATTGTCAGTGTTAATGCCGAAAACATAGTCGAAAATTTACCTTTTCGATGATAACACCACGGGCCAGCCACCTTTAATTCGCCATAACAACATCCCTTTCTCAAGCAATCCAACGGACTAATTCCATGGTAGCCACAATCAACGCGCATTGACGCCTTTATGTTTCGACATTTTGCTATTACGAAACAAATTAGGTAGATTCACAACTAAAATGCAATGACAACCCCCTCAAGTGTAAGAAGCCGTATTACCTCCACATGTGTTGCAAAGCCTTGGGCAATGACTGGAAACGATTTTCTTTAAACAACTAGTTGATCTAACCACAGAGCACAAGATATTTCTGTTGCTGCAAACTCTTGTAGCTGAAAAATTAAGAACAAATGCAATTTTTTTATTATTGCGACGAAACATTGACGGCAATTGCAATGAAGAAGCATTAAAATACCTGTGGCAGCGGCAAAAGCCAAAACAACAAAACAAATCACGTAAATCTGATATTTCCTCATGATTCCGGCTCTTATTTCGTCGGTGCGCGAATCGTATTAGTCCAATTCATGTCAAAGCCTTCTTTATACGCTCTTTTCTCTCTAATTACTGTAATTAATGAGTGCTTATAATCAAGATGGCCGTTTACAAATTACAACGTAAATTCGCCTCCGGGGAAGATATTGTGCATGTAGCATTCACCGTTTAAACTCTTGTGGGTTTCGCTTTGAAATATGTTGACACGGTCTATGAAGATCATTGTTGATTGTTGAATAAACGGAAGGTTTTTATCGGAGTGGTGTAGGACTAGGGTGCACACGAATCACACACGAGTTATTCTTGTCTTCGGTGACCAAACCAACAATTCCCAATCATACATGCGTGTTATACTTTCAAGAGATCGTTCTTTCGCGGTGAAGGTGATATTCCCTTCAATTTCAATGAATATGAAACAAAAGAGCTAAATTCCATCAGAAGGATGCGTTGCCAATCCTAGATCATTGGATTGTTCATTATACGACGTTCTGACAATGTCTTGTTGTTTTAGATAACTCACATGTCGAAACTATTTTTGTTGCGTACTACATCACATCTAGAAGGTGTCCATTCACACAAGACACGGTCGATTTTGCGGATTTAAGTACCAATACGCGCTGCATCGTGCGCCTTTTTTGTCAGGGATGAAGAGATAAAAAAAAGAATTTTCTAATATGCTTCAAAATTTACGTCAACGTAACCCTGTTTTGACAACTAGGGATACGTTTCCCTGTTTAACATGCTATTAACATTTCTTATTAAGAACAATGCTGGAGATGAGTAGTCGAAATGAAATACGTGCGTTTAACGTCACTGCTTCAATTGGACGTTAAGTATTTTTATCCCATGACTTTTCATTAATGCCCCTGCGCTGTCATTTATATACCCTCGATAACGGCTTGGTTATAAACGGCACTAGCGGGCCTTATACAGTATTATTTACTGATAGCTATTTTAAATCAGTATATACGGGAAATCCACAGCACTGATTGGGTAAAAGCCTCAACGACGAGCTTCATACAGCCCGGTGCAACTTTTGACCTTGTAACATACATATTAATAACTATAAATGCATACAAATAACATTGGAAAAAATAGCCAAACACATCCACACTGAAAAATGAAGTTGCAGTAAATCCTAAATCACGATTCACTCCGTCAGAATCAGAAAAACATGTTCCACGTTCGGTGTCGCAGATAAAAGAAAATGCTTTTAAAAACATTAACAGCACAATGAAAAACAAGCAAAACAACGTCGAATTTATGTGATAAACATGTATTTGAAAAATTGAAACAATAAAACTCAAATGGAAAGTTCTCTATTTTTTTTACAACCTTGTCATCTTACGAGAAATATTACTCTCGGTCAGCGTAGCGACCTCGCATGTTCGGTCTATGCTTTTGACCTCGCATAAACTTTCTCGGTACAGATAGACAAGTTATTTTATGTTGTATTAATAACGCCCGCAAAAGTAGCCTTTTTGTATTTAGATTTATGCTTTCCGTATCCGCCCTGACATTTTTGACTATCAAAATTGTGGCTCCGAATGAGACAGAATTGCCAAGTTGACAAAGTAGCAAAAAACGGCATTATCCGGTTAATAACGCCTTGGATAGAAATGCTCACGCCACGCTTGCACGGTTGCATTGCGATTCTGGGTATGGCGGCGCCAGAAGATTTCAGGCTTTACTAAATAACGCTTACTACTCCTTTCATCAAATACGGACACTCAAGGCACCCTATGCAATAATTCAAATGTGTTTGGCTGCAGCGACATGACAAAAAGAAAATTGGCAGTCAAATCATTCATCTCCTACTGGATCTTATTGGGAAGGAAAAGTTCATATATTAGAGGTATTTATTTGACAACATATTTTTACAACAATGAGTACACTAAAGTTCGCATATAATCTTCCGAAGGTCCTCGTATCTAAACGAAAGGAAGTACATATTAAGCTCGTGGCCCGAAATGACTTGCTTACAAAAGTGTTCGCGACTTTTACCTCATCGGTAATAACACCATGGCCCACGACCGGGCAATGAATTATAGCAGCAACCTCTTTTCATGCATTCGAATTCTGTTATACCAGGATAGCCGCAGTCGTCACGTTCTGTTGCTTTGCGCAGACATTTTTCTAACGAAAATTCAACACAAACCAGCAGTAAAAACTTTAAGGATCGCGCATTATGTTATTTTGCGACGAATGTGGAGAGCGTACTTCTATGCTTACCTAGGCGGTGGTAGCACCACGGTCCACTTTGGTTTAGCAATTCACTATAACAACAGCCTTTCTTCTCGCATGCTCGCTTCGTTATGCCTGGATAACCACAATCATGACGTCTTGTTGCTGCTATTTTCCGGCATTTTTCTAAAATTACGGATGGAAGAGTACACAATGCTTTCAAAATACCTAATCAGTAAGAGCGGAACAACTTACCTTGCCTGTAATAACACCACGGTCCCTTTTCCTTGATCGCGTTGTAACAGCATCCTTTTTTGACGCAATCTGATTTGCTTATCCCAGGGTAACCACAATCTTCACGTTTGTTTGCTTCAATCATGGGACAGTTTGCTAGAGTATTTTGAGAAATAATTAGTGGCCCAAATTGTCAGTGTTAATGCCGAAAACATAGTCGAAAATTTACCTTTTCGATGATAACACCACGGGCCAGCCACCTTTAATTCGCCATAACAACATCCCTTTCTCAAGCAATCCAACGGACTAATTCCATGGTAGCCACAATCAACGCGCATTGACGCCTTTATGTTTCGACATTTTGCTATTACGAAACAAATTAGGTAGATTCACAACTAAAATGCAATGACAACCCCCTCAAGTGTAAGAAGCCGTATTACCTCCACATGTGTTGCAAAGCCTTGGGCAATGACTGGAAACGATTTTCTTTGAACAACTAGTTGATCTAACCACAGAGCACAAGATATTTCTGTTGCTGCAAACTCTTGTAGCTGAAAAATTAAGAACAAATGCAATTTTTTTATTATTGCGACGAAACATTGACGGCAATTGCAATGAAGAAGCATTAAAATACCTGTGGCAGCGGCAAAAGCCAAAACAACAAAACAAATCACGTAAATCTGATATTTCCTCATGATTCCGGCTCTTATTTCGTCGGTGCGCGAATCGTATTAGTCCAATTCATGTCAAAGCCTTCTTTATACGCTCTTTTCTCTCTAATTACTGTAATTAATGAGTGCTTATAATCAAGATGGCCGTTTACAAATTACAACGTAAATTCGCCTCCGGGGAAGATATTGTGCATGTAGCATTCACCGTTTAAACTCTTGTGGGTTTCGCTTTGAAATATGTTGACACGGTCTATGAAGATCATTGTTGATTGTTGAATAAACGGAAGGTTTTTATCGGAGTGGTGTAGGACTAGGGTGCACACGAATCACACACGAGTTATTCTTGTCTTCGGTGACCAAACCAACAATTCCCAATCATACATGCGTGTTATACTTTCAAGAGATCGTTCTTTCGCGGTGAAGGTGATATTCCCTTCAATTTCAATGAATATGAAACAAAAGAGCTAAATTCCATCAGAAGGATGCGTTGCCAATCCTAGATCATTGGATTGTTCATTATACGACGTTCTGACAATGTCTTGTTGTTTTAGATAACTCACATGTCGAAACTATTTTTGTTGCGTACTACATCACATCTAGAAGGTGTCCATTCACACAAGACACGGTCGATTTTGCGGATTTAAGTACCAATACGCGCTGCATCGTGCGCCTTTTTTGTCAGGGATGAAGAGATAAAAAAAAAGAATTTTCTAATATGCTTCAAAATTTACGTCAACGTAACCCTGTTTTGACAACTAGGGATACGTTTCCCTGTTTAACATGCTATTAACATTTCTTATTAAGAACAATGCTGGAGATGAGTAGTCGAAATGAAATACGTGCGTTTAACGTCACTGCTTCAATTGGACGTTAAGTATTTTTATCCCATGACTTTTCATTAATGCCCCTGCGCTGTCATTTATATACCCTCGATAACAGCTTGGTTATAAACGGCACTAGCGGGCCTTATACAGTATTATTTACTGATAGCTATTTTAAATCAGTATATACGGGAAATCCACAGCACTGATTGGGTAAAAGCCTCAACGACGAGCTTCATACAGCCCGGTGCAACTTTTGACCTTGTAACATACATATTAATAACTATAAATGCATACAAATAACATTGGAAAAAATAGCCAAACACATCCACACTGAAAAATGAAGTTGCAGTAAATCCTAAATCACGATTCACTCCGTCAGAATCAGAAAAACATGTTCCACGTTCGGTGTCGCAGATAAAAGAAAATGCTTTTAAAAACATTAACAGCACAATGAAAAACAAGCAAAACAACGTCGAATTTATGTGATAAACATGTATTTGAAAAATTGAAACAATAAAACTCAAATGGAAAGTTCTCTATTTTTTTTACAACCTTGTCATCTTACGAGAAATATTACTCTCGGTCAGCGTAGCGACCTCGCATGTTCGGTCTATGCTTTTGACCTCGCATAAACTTTCTCGGTACAGATAGACAAGTTATTTTATGTTGTATTAATAACGCCCGCAAAAGTAGCCTTTTTGTATTTAGATTTATGCTTTCCGTATCCGCCCTGACATTTTTGACTATCAAAATTGTGGCTCCGAATGAGACAGAATTGCCAAGTTGACAAAGTAGCAAAAAACGGCATTATCCGGTTAATAACGACTTGGATAGAAATGCTCACGCCACGCTTGCACGGTTGCATTGCGATTCTGGGTATGGCGGCGCCAGAAGATTTCAGGCTTTACTAAATAACGCTTACTACTCCTTTCATCAAATACGGACACTCAAGGCACCCTATGCAATAATTCAAATGTGTTTGGCTGCAGCGACATGACAAAAAGAAAATTGGCAGTCAAATCATTCATCTCCTACTGGATCTTATTGGGAAGGAAAAGTTCATATATTAGAGGTATTTATTTGACAACATATTTTTACAACAATGAGTACACTAAAGTTCGCATATAATCTTCCGAAGGTCCTCGTATCTAAACGAAAGGAAGTACATATTAAGCTCGTGGCCCGAAATGACTTGCTTACAAAAGTGTTCGCGACTTTTACCTCATCGGTAATAACACCATGGCCCACGACCGGGCAATGAATTATAGCAGCAACCTCTTTTCATGCATTCGAATTCTGTTATACCAGGATAGCCGCAGTCGTCACGTTCTGTTGCTTTGCGCAGACATTTTTCTAACGAAAATTCAACACAAACCAGCAGTAAAAACTTTAAGGATCGCGCATTATGTTATTTTGCGACGAATGTGGAGAGCGTACTTCTATGCTTACCTAGGCGGTGGTAGCACCACGGTCCACTTTGGTTTAGCAATTCACTATAACAACAGCCTTTCTTCTCGCATGCCCGCTTCGTTATGCCTGGATAACCACAATCATGACGTCTTGTTGCTGCTATTTTCCGGCATTTTTCTAAAATTACGGATGGAAGAGTACACAATGCTTTCAAAATACCTAATCAGTAAGAGCGGAACAACTTACCTTGCCTGTAATAACACCACGGTCCCTTTTCCTTGATCGCGTTGTAACAGCATCCTTTTTTGACGCAATCTGATTTGCTTATCCCAGGGTAACCACAATCTTCACGTTTGTTTGCTTCAATCATGGGACAGTTTGCTAGAGTATTTTGAGAAATAATTAGTGGCCCAAATTGTCAGTGTTAATGCCGAAAACATAGTCGAAAATTTACCTTTTCGATGATAACACCACGGGCCAGCCACCTTTAATTCGCCATAACAACATCCCTTTCTCAAGCAATCCAACGGACTAATTCCATGGTAGCCACAATCAACGCGCATTGACGCCTTTATGTTTCGACATTTTGCTATTACGAAACAAATTAGGTAGATTCACAACTAAAATGCAATGACAACCCCCTCAAGTGTAAGAAGCCGTATTACCTCCACATGTGTTGCAAAGCCTTGGGCAATGACTGGAAACGATTTTCTTTGAACAACTAGTTGATCTAACCACAGAGCACAAGATATTTCTGTTGCTGCAAACTCTTGTAGCTGAAAAATTAAGAACAAATGCAATTTTTTTATTATTGCGACGAAACATTGACGGCAATTGCAATGAAGAAGCATTAAAATACCTGTGGCAGCGGCAAAAGCCAAAACAACAAAACAAATCACGTAAATCTGATATTTCCTCATGATTCCGGCTCTTATTTCGTCGGTGCGCGAATCGTATTAGTCCAATTCATGTCAAAGCCTTCTTTATACGCTCTTTTCTCTCTAATTACTGTAATTAATGAGTGCTTATAATCAAGATGGCCGTTTACAAATTACAACGTAAATTCGCCTCCGGGGAAGATATTGTGCATGTAGCATTCACCGTTTAAACTCTTGTGGGTTTCGCTTTGAAATATGTTGACACGGTCTATGAAGATCATTGTTGATTGTTGAATAAACGGAAGGTTTTTATCGGAGTGGTGTAGGACTAGGGTGCACACGAATCACACACGAGTTATTCTTGTCTTCGGTGACCAAACCAACAATTCCCAATCATACATGCGTGTTATACTTTCAAGAGATCGTTCTTTCGCGGTGAAGGTGATATTCCCTTCAATTTCAATGAATATGAAACAAAAGAGCTAAATTCCATCAGAAGGATGCGTTGCCAATCCTAGATCATTGGATTGTTCATTATACGACGTTCTGACAATGTCTTGTTGTTTTAGATAACTCACATGTCGAAACTATTTTTGTTGCGTACTACATCACATCTAGAAGGTGTCCATTCACACAAGACACGGTCGATTTTGCGGATTTAAGTACCAATACGCGCTGCATCGTGCGCCTTTTTTGTCAGGGATGAAGAGATAAAAAAAAAGAATTTTCTAATATGCTTCAAAATTTACGTCAACGTAACCCTGTTTTGACAACTAGGGATACGTTTCCCTGTTTAACATGCTATTAACATTTCTTATTAAGAACAATGCTGGAGATGAGTAGTCGAAATGAAATACGTGCGTTTAACGTCACTGCTTCAATTGGACGTTAAGTATTTTTATCCCATGACTTTTCATTAATGCCCCTGCGCTGTCATTTATATACCCTCGATAACGGCTTGGTTATAAACGGCACTAGCGGGCCTTATACAGTATTATTTACTGATAGCTATTTTAAATCAGTATATACGGGAAATCCACAGCACTGATTGGGTAAAAGCCTCAACGACGAGCTTCATACAGCCCGGTGCAACTTTTGACCTTGTAACATACATATTAATAACTATAAATGCATACAAATAACATTGGAAAAAATAGCCAAACACATCCACACTGAAAAATGAAGTTGCAGTAAATCCTAAATCACGATTCACTCCGTCAGAATCAGAAAAACATGTTCCACGTTCGGTGTCGCAGTTAAAAGAAAATGCTTTTAAAAACATTAACAGCACAATGAAAAACAAGCAAAACAACGTCGAATTTATGTGATAAACATGTATTTGAAAAATTGAAACAATAAAACTCAAATGGAAAGTTCTCTATTTTTTTTACAACCTTGTCATCTTACGAGAAATATTACTCTCGGTCAGCGTAGCGACCTCGCATGTTCGGTCTATGCTTTTGACCTCGCATAAACTTTCTCGGTACAGATAGACAAGTTATTTTATGTTGTATTAATAACGCCCGCAAAAGTAGCCTTTTTGTATTTAGATTTATGCTTTCCGTATCCGCCCTGACATTTTTGACTATCAAAATTGTGGCTCCGAATGAGACAGAATTGCCAAGTTGACAAAGTAGCAAAAAACGGCATTATCCGGTTAATAACGCCTTGGATAGAAATGCTCACGCCACGCTTGCACGGTTGCATTGCGATTCTGGGTATGGCGGCGCCAGAAGATTTCAGGCTTTACTAAATAACGCTTACTACTCCTTTCATCAAATACGGACACTCAAGGCACCCTATGCAATAATTCAAATGTGTTTGGCTGCAGCGACATGACAAAAAGAAAATTGGCAGTCAAATCATTCATCTCCTACTGGATCTTATTGGGAAGGAAAAGTTCATATATTAGAGGTATTTATTTGACAACATATTTTTACAACAATGAGTACACTAAAGTTCGCATATAATCTTCCGAAGGTCCTCGTATCTAAACGAAAGGAAGTACATATTAAGCTCGTGGCCCGAAATGACTTGCTTACAAAAGTGTTCGCGACTTTTACCTCATCGGTAATAACACCATGGCCCACGACCGGGCAATGAATTATAGCAGCAACCTCTTTTCATGCATTCGAATTCTGTTATACCAGGATAGCCGCAGTCGTCACGTTCTGTTGCTTTGCGCAGACATTTTTCTAACGAAAATTCAACACAAACCAGCAGTAAAAACTTTAAGGATCGCGCATTATGTTATTTTGCGACGAATGTGGAGAGCGTACTTCTATGCTTACCTAGGCGGTGGTAGCACCACGGTCCACTTTGGTTTAGCAATTCACTATAACAACAGCCTTTCTTCTCGCATGCCCGCTTCGTTATGCCTGGATAACCACAATCATGACGTCTTGTTGCTGCTATTTTCCGGCATTTTTCTAAAATTACGGATGGAAGAGTACACAATGCTTTCAAAATACCTAATCAGTAAGAGCGGAACAACTTACCTTGCCTGTAATAACACCACGGTCCCTTTTCCTTGATCGCGTTGTAACAGCATCCTTTTTTGACGCAATCTGATTTGCTTATCCCAGGGTAACCACAATCGTCACGTTTGTTTGCTTCAATCATGGGACAGTTTGCTAGAGTATTTTGAGAAATAATTAGTGGCCCAAATTGTCAGTGTTAATGCCGAAAACATAGTCGAAAATTTACCTTTTCGATGATAACACCACGGGCCAGCCACCTTTAATTCGCCATAACAACATCCCTTTCTCAAGCAATCCAACGGACTAATTCCATGGTAGCCACAATCAACGCGCATTGACGCCTTTATGTTTCGACATTTTGCTATTACGAAACAAATTAGGTAGATTCACAACTAAAATGCAATGACAACCCCCTCAAGTGTAAGAAGCCGTATTACCTCCACATGTGTTGCAAAGCCTTGGGCAATGACTGGAAACGATTTTCTTTGAACAACTAGTTGATCTAACCACAGAGCACAAGATATTTCTGTTGCTGCAAACTCTTGTAGCTGAAAAATTAAGAACAAATGCAATTTTTTTATTATTGCGACGAAACATAGACGGCAATTGCAATGAAGAAGCATTAAAATACCTGTGGCAGCGGCAAAAGCCAAAACAACAAAACAAATCACGTAAATCTGATATTTCCTCATGATTCCGGCTCTTATTTCGTCGGTGCGCGAATCGTATTAGTCCAATTCATGTCAAAGCCTTCTTTATACGCTCTTTTCTCTCTAATTACTGTAATTAATGAGTGCTTATAATCAAGATGGCCGTTTACAAATTACAACGTAAATTCGCCTCCGGGGAAGATATTGTGCATGTAGCATTCACCGTTTAAACTCTTGTGGGTTTCGCTTTGAAATATGTTGACACGGTCTATGAAGATCATTGTTGATTGTTGAATAAACGGAAGGTTTTTATCGGAGTGGTGTAGGACTAGGGTGCACACGAATCACACACGAGTTATTCTTGTCTTCGGTGACCAAACCAACAATTCCCAATCATACATGCGTGTTATACTTTCAAGAGATCGTTCTTTCGCGGTGAAGGTGATATTCCCTTCAATTTCAATGAATATGAAACAAAAGAGCTAAATTCCATCAGAAGGATGCGTTGCCAATCCTAGATCATTGGATTGTTCATTATACGACGTTCTGACAATGTCTTGTTGTTTTAGATAACTCACATGTCGAAACTATTTTTGTTGCGTACTACATCACATCTAGAAGGTGTCCATTCACACAAGACACGGTCGATTTTGCGGATTTAAGTACCAATACGCGCTGCATCGTGCGCCTTTTTTGTCAGGGATGAAGAGATAAAAAAAAAGAATTTTCTAATATGCTTCAAAATTTACGTCAACGTAACCCTGTTTTGACAACTAGGGATACGTTTCCCTGTTTAACATGCTATTAACATTTCTTATTAAGAACAATGCTGGAGATGAGTAGTCGAAATGAAATACGTGCGTTTAACGTCACTGCTTCAATTGGACGTTAAGTATTTTTATCCCATGACTTTTCATTAATGCCCCTGCGCTGTCATTTATATACCCTCGATAACGGCTTGGTTATAAACGGCACTAGCGGGCCTTATACAGTATTATTTACTGATAGCTATTTTAAATCAGTATATACGGGAAATCCACAGCACTGATTGGGTAAAAGCCTCAACGACGAGCTTCATACAGCCCGGTGCAACTTTTGACCTTGTAACATACATATTAATAACTATAAATGCATACAAATAACATTGGAAAAAATAGCCAAACACATCCACACTGAAAAATGAAGTTGCAGTAAATCCTAAATCACGATTCACTCCGTCAGAATCAGAAAAACATGTTCCACGTTCGGTGTCGCAGATAAAAGAAAATGCTTTTAAAAACATTAACAGCACAATGAAAAACAAGCAAAACAACGTCGAATTTATGTGATAAACATGTATTTGAAAAATTGAAACAATAAAACTCAAATGGAAAGTTCTCTATTTTTTTTACAACCTTGTCATCTTACGAGAAATATTACTCTCGGTCAGCGTAGCGACCTCGCATGTTCGGTCTATGCTTTTGACCTCGCATAAACTTTCTCGGTACAGATAGACAAGTTATTTTATGTTGTATTAATAACGCCCGCAAAAGTAGCCTTTTTGTATTTAGATTTATGCTTTCCGTATCCGCCCTGACATTTTTGACTATCAAAATTGTGGCTCCGAATGAGACAGAATTGCCAAGTTGACAAAGTAGCAAAAAACGGCTTTATCCGGTTAAAAACGCCTTGGATAGAAATGCTCACGCCACGCTTGCACGGTTGCATTGCGATTCTGGGTATGGCGGCGCCAGAAGATTTCAGGCTTTACTAAATAACGCTTACTACTCCTTTCATCAAATACGGACACTCAAGGCACCCTATGCAATAATTCAAATGTGTTTGGCTGCAACGACATGACAAAAAGAAAATTGGCAGTCAAATCATTCATCTCCTACTGGATCTTATTGGGAAGGAAAAGTTCATATATTAGAGGTATTTATTTGACAACATATTTTTACAACAATGAGTACACTAAAGTTCGCATATAATCTTCCGAAGGTCCTCGTATCTAAACGAAAGGAAGTACATATTAAGCTCGTGGCCCGAAATGACTTGCTTACAAAAGTGTTCGCGACTTTTACCTCATCGGTAATAACACCATGGCCCACGACCGGGCAATGAATTATAGCAGCAACCTCTTTTCATGCATTCGAATTCTGTTATACCAGGATAGCCGCAGTCGTCACGTTCTGTTGCTTTGCGCAGACATTTTTCTAACGAAAATTCAACACAAACCAGCAGTAAAAACTTTAAGGATCGCGCATTATGTTATTTTGCGACGAATGTGGAGAGCGTACTTCTATGCTTACCTAGGCGGTGGTAGCACCACGGTCCACTTTGGTTTAGCAATTCACTATAACAACAGCCTTTCTTCTCGCATGCCCGCTTCGTTATGCCTGGATAACCACAATCATGACGTCTTGTTGCTGCTATTTTCCGGCATTTTTCTAAAATTACGGATGGAAGAGTACACAATGCTTTCAAAATACCTAATCAGTAAGAGCGGAACAACTTACCTTGCCTGTAATAACACCACGGTCCCTTTTCCTTGATCGCGTTGTAACAGCATCCTTTTTTGACGCAATCTGATTTGCTTATCCCAGGGTAACCACAATCTTCACGTTTGTTTGCTTCAATCATGGGACAGTTTGCTAGAGTATTTTGAGAAATAATTAGTGGCCCAAATTGTCAGTGTTAATGCCGAAAACATAGTCGAAAATTTACCTTTTCGATGATAACACCACGGGCCAGCCACCTTTAATTCGCCATAACAACATCCCTTTCTCAAGCAATCCAACGGACTAATTCCATGGTAGCCACAATCAACGCGCATTGACGCCTTTATGTTTCGACATTTTGCTATTACGAAACAAATTAGGTAGATTCACAACTAAAATGCAATGACAACCCCCTCAAGTGTAAGAAGCCGTATTACCTCCACATGTGTTGCAAAGCCTTGGGCAATGACTGGAAACGATTTTCTTTGAACAACTAGTTGATCTAACCACAGAGCACAAGATATTTCTGTTGCTGCAAACTCTTGTAGCTGAAAAATTAAGAAAAAATGCAATTTTTTTATTATTGCGACGAAACATTGACGGCAATTGCAATGAAGAAGCATTAAAATACCTGTGGCAGCGGCAAAAGCCAAAACAACAAAACAAATCACGTAAATCTGATATTTCCTCATGATTCCGGCTCTTATTTCGTCGGTGCGCGAATCGTATTAGTCCAATTCATGTCAAAGCCTTCTTTATACGCTCTTTTCTCTCTAATTACTGTAATTAATGAGTGCTTATAATCAAGATGGCCGTTTACAAATTACAACGTAAATTCGCCTCCGGGGAAGATATTGTGCATGTAGCATTCACCGTTTAAACTCTTGTGGGTTTCGCTTTGAAATATGTTGACACGGTCTATGAAGATCATTGTTGATTGTTGAATAAACGGAAGGTTTTTATCGGAGTGGTGTAGGACTAGGGTGCACACGAATCACACACGAGTTATTCTTGTCTTCGGTGACCAAACCAACAATTCCCAATCATACATGCGTGTTATACTTTCAAGAGATCGTTCTTTCGCGGTGAAGGTGATATTCCCTTCAATTTCAATGAATATGAAACAAAAGAGCTAAATTCCATCAGAAGGATGCGTTGCCAATCCTAGATCATTGGATTGTTCATTATACGACGTTCTGACAATGTCTTGTTGTTTTAGATAACTCACATGTCGAAACTATTTTTGTTGCGTACTACATCACATCTAGAAGGTGTCCATTCACACAAGACACGGTCGATTTTGCGGATTTAAGTACCAATACGCGCTGCATCGTGCGCCTTTTTTGTCAGGGATGAAGAGATAAAAAAAAAGAATTTTCTAATATGCTTCAAAATTTACGTCAACGTAACCCTGTTTTGACAACTAGGGATACGTTTCCCTGTTTAACATGCTATTAACATTTCTTATTAAGAACAATGCTGGAGATGAGTAGTCGAAATGAAATACGTGCGTTTAACGTCACTGCTTCAATTGGACGTTAAGTATTTTTATCCCATGACTTTTCATTAATGCCCCTGCGCTGTCATTTATATACCCTCGATAACGGCTTGGTTATAAACGGCACTAGCGGGCCTTATACAGTATTATTTACTGATAGCTATTTTAAATCAGTATATACGGGAAATCCACAGCACTGATTGGGTAAAAGCCTCAACGACGAGCTTCATACAGCCCGGTGCAACTTTTGACCTTGTAACATACATATTAATAACTATAAATGCATACAAATAACATTGGAAAAAATAGCCAAACACATCCACACTGAAAAATGAAGTTGCAGTAAATCCTAAATCACGATTCACTCCGTCAGAATCAGAAAAAAATGTTCCACGTTCGGTGTCGCAGATAAAAGAAAATGCTTTTAAAAACATTAACAGCACAATGAAAAACAAGCAAAACAACGTCGAATTTATGTGATAAACATGTATTTGAAAAATTGAAACAATAAAACTCAAATGGAAAGTTCTCTATTTTTTTTACAACCTTGTCATCTTACGAGAAATATTACTCTCGGTCAGCGTAGCGACCTCGCATGTTCGGTCTATGCTTTTGACCTCGCATAAACTTTCTCGGTACAGATAGACAAGTTATTTTATGTTGTATTAATAACGCCCGCAAAAGTAGCCTTTTTGTATTTAGATTTATGCTTTCCGTATCCGCCCTGACATTTTTGACTATCAAAATTGTGGCTCCGAATGAGACAGAATTGGCAAGTTGACAAAGTAGCAAAAAACGGCATTATCCGGTTAATAACGCCTTGGATAGAAATGCTCACGCCACGCTTGCACGGTTGCATTGCGATTCTGGGTATGGCGGCGCCAGAAGATTTCAGGCTTTACTAAATAACGCTTACTACTCCTTTCATCAAATACGGACACTCAAGGCACCCTATGCAATAATTCAAATGTGTTTGGCTGCAGCGACATGACAAAAAGAAAATTGGCAGTCAAATCATTCATCTCCTACTGGATCTTATTGGGAAGGAAAAGTTCATATATTAGAGGTATTTATTTGACAACATATTTTTACAACAATGAGTACACTAAAGTTCGCATATAATCTTCCGAAGGTCCTCGTATCTAAACGAAAGGAAGTACATATTAAGCTCGTGGCCCGAAATGACTTGCTTACAAAAGTGTTCGCGACTTTTACCTCATCGGTAATAACACCATGGCCCACGACCGGGCAATGAATTATAGCAGCAACCTCTTTTCATGCATTCGAATTCTGTTATACCAGGATAGCCGCAGTCGTCACGTTCTGTTGCTTTGCGCAGACATTTTTCTAACGAAAATTCAACACAAACCAGCAGTAAAAACTTTAAGGATCGCGCATTATGTTATTTTGCGACGAATGTGGAGAGCGTACTTCTATGCTTACCTAGGCGGTGGTAGCACCACGGTCCACTTTGGTTTAGCAATTCACTATAACAACAGCCTTTCTTCTCGCATGCCCGCTTCGTTATGCCTGGATAACCACAATCATGACGTCTTGTTGCTGCTATTTTCCGGCATTTTTCTAAAATTACGGATGGAAGAGTACACAATGCTTTCAAAATACCTAATCAGTAAGAGCGGAACAACTTACCTTGCCTGTAATAACACCACGGTCCCTTTTCCTTGATCGCGTTGTAACAGCATCCTTTTTTGACGCAATCTGATTTGCTTATCCCAGGGTAACCACAATCTTCACGTTTGTTTGCTTCAATCATGGGACAGTTTGCTAGAGTATTTTGAGAAATAATTAGTGGCCCAAATTGTCAGTGTTAATGCCGAAAACATAGTCGAAAATTTACCTTTTCGATGATAACACCACGGGCCAGCCACCTTTAATTCGCCATAACAACATCCCTTTCTCAAGCAATCCAACGGACTAATTCCATGGTAGCCACAATCAACGCGCATTGACGCCTTTATGTTTCGACATTTTGCTATTACGAAACAAATTAGGTAGATTCACAACTAAAATGCAATGACAACCCCCTCAAGTGTAAGAAGCCGTATTACCTCCACATGTGTTGCAAAGCCTTGGGCAATGACTGGAAACGATTTTCTTTGAACAACTAGTTGATCTAACCACAGAGCACAAGATATTTCTGTTGCTGCAAACTCTTGTAGCTGAAAAATTAAGAACAAATGCAATTTTTTTATTATTGCGACGAAACATTGACGGCAATTGCAATGAAGAAGCATTAAAATACCTGTGGCAGCGGCAAAAGCCAAAACAACAAAACAAATCACGTAAATCTGATATTTCCTCATGATTCCGGCTCTTATTTCGTCGGTGCGCGAATCGTATTAGTCCAATTCATGTCAAAGCCTTCTTTATACGCTCTTTTCTCTCTAATTACTGTAATTAATGAGTGCTTATAATCAAGATGGCCGTTTACAAATTACAACGTAAATTCGCCTCCGGGGAAGATATTGTGCATGTAGCATTCACCGTTTAAACTCTTGTGGGTTTCGCTTTGAAATATGTTGACACGGTCTATGAAGATCATTGTTGATTGTTGAATAAACGGAAGGTTTTTATCGGAGTGGTGTAGGACTAGGGTGCACACGAATCACACACGAGTTATTCTTGTCTTCGGTGACCAAACCAACAATTCCCAATCATACATGCGTGTTATACTTTCAAGAGATCGTTCTTTCGCGGTGAAGGTGATATTCCCTTCAATTTCAATGAATATGAAACAAAAGAGCTAAATTCCATCAGAAGGATGCGTTGCCAATCCTAGATCATTGGATTGTTCATTATACGACGTTCTGACAATGTCTTGTTGTTTTAGATAACTCACATGTCGAAACTATTTTTGTTGCGTACTACATCACATCTAGAAGGTGTCCATTCACACAAGACACGGTCGATTTTGCGGATTTAAGTACCAATACGCGCTGCATCGTGCGCCTTTTTTGTCGGGGATGAAGAGATAAAAAAAAAGAATTTTCTAATATGCTTCAAAATTTACGTCAACGTAACCCTGTTTTGACAACTAGGGATACGTTTCCCTGTTTAACATGCTATTAACATTTCTTATTAAGAACAATGCTGGAGATGAGTAGTCGAAATGAAATACGTGCGTTTAACGTCACTGCTTCAATTGGACGTTAAGTATTTTTATCCCATGACTTTTCATTAATGCCCCTGCGCTGTCATTTATATACCCTCGATAACAGCTTGGTTATAAACGGCACTAGCGGGCCTTATACAGTATTATTTACTGATAGCTATTTTAAATCAGTATATACGGGAAATCCACAGCACTGATTGGGTAAAAGCCTCAACGACGAGCTTCATACAGCCCGGTGCAACTTTTGACCTTGTAACATACATATTAATAACTATAAATGCATACAAATAACATTGGAAAAAATAGCCAAACACATCCACACTGAAAAATGAAGTTGCAGTAAATCCTAAATCACGATTCACTCCGTCAGAATCAGAAAAAAATGTTCCACGTTCGGTGTCGCAGATAAAAGAAAATGCTTTTAAAAACATTAACAGCACAATGAAAAACAAGCAAAACAACGTCGAATTTATGTGATAAACATGTATTTGAAAAATTGAAACAATAAAACTCAAATGGAAAGTTCTCTATTTTTTTTACAACCTTGTCATCTTACGAGAAATATTACTCTCGGTCAGCGTAGCGACCTCGCATGTTCGGTCTATGCTTTTGACCTCGCATAAACTTTCTCGGTACAGATAGACAAGTTATTTTATGTTGTATTAATAACGCCCGCAAAAGTAGCCTTTTTGTATTTAGATTTATGCTTTCCGTATCCGCCCTGACATTTTTGACTATCAAAATTGTGGCTCCGAATGAGACAGAATTGCCAAGTTGACAAAGTAGCAAAAAACGGCATTATCCGGTTAATAACGCCTTGGATAGAAATGCTCACGCCACGCTTGCACGGTTGCATTGCGATTCTGGGTATGGCGGCGCCAGAAGATTTCAGGCTTTACTAAATAACGCTTACTACTCCTTTCATCAAATACGGACACTCAAGGCACCCTATGCAATAATTCAAATGTGTTTGGCTGCAGCGACATGACAAAAAGAAAATTGGCAGTCAAATCATTCATCTCCTACTGGATCTTATTGGGAAGGAAAAGTTCATATATTAGAGGTATTTATTTGACAACATATTTTTACAACAATGAGTACACTAAAGTTCGCATATAATCTTCCGAAGGTCCTCGTATCTAAACGAAAGGAAGTACATATTAAGCTCGTGGCCCGAAATGACTTGCTTACAAAAGTGTTCGCGACTTTTACCTCATCGGTAATAACACCATGGCCCACGACCGGGCAATGAATTATAGCAGCAACCTCTTTTCATGCATTCGAATTCTGTTATACCAGGATAGCCGCAGTCGTCACGTTCTGTTGCTTTGCGCAGACATTTTTCTAACGAAAATTCAACACAAACCAGCAGTAAAAACTTTAAGGATCGCGCATTATGTTATTTTGCGACGAATGTGGAGAGCGTACTTCTATGCTTACCTAGGCGGTGGTAGCACCACGGTCCACTTTGGTTTAGCAATTCACTATAACAACAGCCTTTCTTCTCGCATGCCCGCTTCGTTATGCCTGGATAACCACAATCATGACGTCTTGTTGCTGCTATTTTCCGGCATTTTTCTAAAATTACGGATGGAAGAGTACACAATGCTTTCAAAATACCTAATCAGTAAGAGCGGAACAACTTACCTTGCCTGTAATAACACCACGGTCCCTTTTCCTTGATCGCGTTGTAACAGCATCCTTTTTTGACGCAATCTGATTTGCTTATCCCAGGGTAACCACAATCTTCACGTTTGTTTGCTTCAATCATGGGACAGTTTGCTAGAGTATTTTGAGAAATAATTAGTGGCCCAAATTGTCAGTGTTAATGCCGAAAACATAGTCGAAAATTTACCTTTTCGATGATAACACCACGGGCCAGCCACCTTTAATTCGCCATAACAACATCCCTTTCTCAAGCAATCCAACGGACTAATTCCATGGTAGCCACAATCAACGCGCATTGACGCCTTTATGTTTCGACATTTTGCTATTACGAAACAAATTAGGTAGATTCACAACTAAAATGCAATGACAACCCCCTCAAGTGTAAGAAGCCGTATTACCTCCACATGTGTTGCAAAGCCTTGGGCAATGACTGGAAACGATTTTCTTTGAACAACTAGTTGATCTAACCACAGAGCACAAGATATTTCTGTTGCTGCAAACTCTTGTAGCTGAAAAATTAAGAACAAATGCAATTTTTTTATTATTGCGACGAAACATTGACGGCAATTGCAATGAAGAAGCATTAAAATACCTGTGGCAGCGGCAAAAGCCAAAACAACAAAACAAATCACGTAAATCTGATATTTCCTCATGATTCCGGCTCTTATTTCGTCGGTGCGCGAATCGTATTAGTCCAATTCATGTCAAAGCCTTCTTTATACGCTCTTTTCTCTCTAATTACTGTAATTAATGAGTGCTTATAATCAAGATGGCCGTTTACAAATTACAACGTAAATTCGCCTCCGGGGAAGATATTGTGCATGTAGCATTCACCGTTTAAACTCTTGTGGGTTTCGCTTTGAAATATGTTGACACGGTCTATGAAGATCATTGTTGATTGTTGAATAAACGGAAGGTTTTTATCGGAGTGGTGTAGGACTAGGGTGCACACGAATCACACACGAGTTATTCTTGTCTTCGGTGACCAAACCAACAATTCCCAATCATACATGCGTGTTATACTTTCAAGAGATCGTTCTTTCGCGGTGAAGGTGATATTCCCTTCAATTTCAATGAATATGAAACAAAAGAGCTAAATTCCATCAGAAGGATGCGTTGCCAATCCTAGATCATTGGATTGTTCATTATACGACGTTCTGACAATGTCTTGTTGTTTTAGATAACTCACATGTCGAAACTATTTTTGTTGCGTACTACATCACATCTAGAAGGTGTCCATTCACACAAGACACGGTCGATTTTGCGGATTTAAGTACCAATACGCGCTGCATCGTGCGCCTTTTTTGTCAGGGATGAAGAGATAAAAAAAAAGAATTTTCTAATATGCTTCAAAATTTACGTCAACGTAACCCTGTTTTGACAACTAGGGATACGTTTCCCTGTTTAACATGCTATTAACATTTCTTATTAAGAACAATGCTGGAGATGAGTAGTCGAAATGAAATACGTGCGTTTAACGTCACTGCTTCAATTGGACGTTAAGTATTTTTATCCCATGACTTTTCATTAATGCCCCTGCGCTGTCATTTATATACCCTCGATAACGGCTTGGTTATAAACGGCACTAGCGGGCCTTATACAGTATTATTTACTGATAGCTATTTTAAATCAGTATATACGGGAAATCCACAGCACTGATTGGGTAAAAGCCTCAACGACGAGCTTCATACAGCCCGGTGCAACTTTTGACCTTGTAACATACATATTAATAACTATAAATGCATACAAATAACATTGGAAAAAATAGCCAAACACATCCACACTGAAAAATGAAGTTGCAGTAAATCCTAAATCACGATTCACTCCGTCAGAATCAGAAAAACATGTTCCACGTTCGGTGTGGCAGATAAAAGAAAATGCTTTTAAAAACATTAACAGCACAATGAAAAACAAGCAAAACAACGTCGAATTTATGTGATAAACATGTATTTGAAAAATTGAAACAATAA
Organism: Hydractinia symbiolongicarpus; assembly: GCF_029227915.1. NCBI lineage: Eukaryota > Metazoa > Cnidaria > Hydrozoa > Anthoathecata > Hydractiniidae > Hydractinia > Hydractinia symbiolongicarpus. The sequence continues at coordinate 4,301,419 of NC_079877.1, forward strand.
AACTCAAATGGAAAGTTCTCTATTTTTTTTACAACCTTGTCATCTTACGAGAAATATTACTCTCGGTCAGCGTAGCGACCTCGCATGTTCGGTCTATGCTTTTGACCTCGCATAAACTTTCTCGGTACAGATAGACAAGTTATTTTATGTTGTATTAATAACGCCCGCAAAAGTAGCCTTTTTGTATTTAGATTTATGCTTTCCGTATCCGCCCTGACATTTTTGACTATCAAAATTGTGGCTCCGAATGAGACAGAATTGCCAAGTTGACAAAGTAGCAAAAAACGGCATTATCCGGTTAATAACGCCTTGGATAGAAATGCTCACGCCACGCTTGCACGGTTGCATTGCGATTCTGGGTATGGCGGCGCCAGAAGATTTCAGGCTTTACTAAATAACGCTTACTACTCCTTTCATCAAATACGGACACTCAAGGCACCCTATGCAATAATTCAAATGTGTTTGGCTGCAGCGACATGACAAAAAGAAAATTGGCAGTCAAATCATTCATCTCCTACTGGATCTTATTGGGAAGGAAAAGTTCATATATTAGAGGTATTTATTTGACAACATATTTTTACAACAATGAGTAGACTAAAGTTCGCATATAATCTTCCGAAGGTCCTCGTATCTAAACGAAAGGAAGTACATATTAAGCTCGTGGCCCGAAATGACTTGCTTACAAAAGTGTTCGCGACTTTTACCTCATCGGTAATAACACCATGGCCCACGACCGGGCAATGAATTATAGCAGCAACCTCTTTTCATGCATTCGAATTCTGTTATACCAGGATAGCCGCAGTCGTCACGTTCTGTTGCTTTGCGCAGACATTTTTCTAACGAAAATTCAACACAAACCAGCAGTAAAAACTTTAAGGATCGCGCATTATGTTATTTTGCGACGAATGTGGAGAGCGTACTTCTATGCTTACCTAGGCGGTGGTAGCACCACGGTCCACTTTGGTTTAGCAATTCACTATAACAACAGCCTTTCTTCTCGCATTCCCGCTTCGTTATGCCTGGATAACCACAATCATGACGTCTTGTTGCTGCTATTTTCCGGCATTTTTCTAAAATTACGGATGGAAGAGTACACAATGCTTTCAAAATACCTAATCAGTAAGAGCGGAACAACTTACCTTGCCTGTAATAACACCACGGTCCCTTTTCCTTGATCGCGTTGTAACAGCATCCTTTTTTGACGCAATCTGATTTGCTTATCCCAGGGTAACCACAATCTTCACGTTTGTTTGCTTCAATCATGGGACAGTTTGCTAGAGTATTTTGAGAAATAATTAGTGGCCCAAATTGTCAGTGTTAATGCCGAAAACATAGTCGAAAATTTACCTTTTCGATGATAACACCACGGGCCAGCCACCTTTAATTCGCCATAACAACATCCCTTTCTCAAGCAATCCAACGGACTAATTCCATGGTAGCCACAATCAACGCGCATTGACGCCTTTATGTTTCGACATTTTGCTATTACGAAACAAATTAGGTAGATTCACAACTAAAATGCAATGACAACCCCCTCAAGTGTAAGAAGCCGTATTACCTCCACATGTGTTGCAAAGCCTTGGGCAATGACTGGAAACGATTTTCTTTGAACAACTAGTTGATCTAACCACAGAGCACAAGATATTTCTGTTGCTGCAAACTCTTGTAGCTGAAAAATTAAGAACAAATGCAATTTTTTTATTATTGCGACGAAACATTGACGGCAATTGCAATGAAGAAGCATTAAAATACCTGTGGCAGCGGCAAAAGCCAAAACAACAAAACAAATCACGTAAATCTGATATTTCCTCATGATTCCGGCTCTTATTTCGTCGGTGCGCGAATCGTATTAGTCCAATTCATGTCAAAGCCTTCTTTATACGCTCTTTTCTCTCTAATTACTGTAATTAATGAGTGCTTATAATCAAGATGGCCGTTTACAAATTACAACGTAAATTCGCCTCCGGGGAAGATATTGTGCATGTAGCATTCACCGTTTAAACTCTTGTGGGTTTCGCTTTGAAATATGTTGACACGGTCTATGAAGATCATTGTTGATTGTTGAATAAACGGAAGGTTTTTATCGGAGTGGTGTAGGACTAGGGTGCACACGAATCACACACGAGTTATTCTTGTCTTCGGTGACCAAACCAACAATTCCCAATCATACATGCGTGTTATACTTTCAAGAGATCGTTCTTTCGCGGTGAAGGTGATATTCCCTTCAATTTCAATGAATATGAAACAAAAGAGCTAAATTCCATCAGAAGGATGCGTTGCCAATCCTAGATCATTGGATTGTTCATTATACGACGTTCTGACAATGTCTTGTTGTTTTAGATAACTCACATGTCGAAACTATTTTTGTTGCGTACTACATCACATCTAGAAGGTGTCCATTCACACAAGACACGGTCGATTTTGCGGATTTAAGTACCAATACGCGCTGCATCGTGCGCCTTTTTTGTCAGGGATGAAGAGATAAAAAAAAAGAATTTTCTAATATGCTTCAAAATTTACGTCAACGTAACCCTGTTTTGACAACTAGGGATACGTTTCCCTGTTTAACATGCTATTAACATTTCTTATTAAGAACAATGCTGGAGATGAGTAGTCGAAATGAAATACGTGCGTTTAACGTCACTGCTTCAATTGGACGTTAAGTATTTTTATCCCATGACTTTTCATTAATGCCCCTGCGCTGTCATTTATATACCCTCGATAACGGCTTGGTTATAAACGGCACTAGCGGGCCTTATACAGTATTATTTACTGATAGCTATTTTAAATCAGTATATACGGGAAATCCACAGCACTGATTGGGTAAAAGCCTCAACGACGAGCTTCATACAGCCCGGTGCAACTTTTGACCTTGTAACATACATATTAATAACTATAAATGCATACAAATAACATTGGAAAAAATAGCCAAACACATCCACACTGAAAAATGAAGTTGCAGTAAATCCTAAATCACGATTCACTCCGTCAGAATCAGAAAAACATGTTCCACGTTCGGTGTGGCAGATAAAAGAAAATGCTTTTAAAAACATTAACAGCACAATGAAAAACAAGCAAAACAACGTCGAATTTATGTGATAAACATGTATTTGAAAAATTGAAACAATAAAACTCAAATGGAAAGTTCTCTATTTTTTTTACAACCTTGTCATCTTACGAGAAATATTACTCTCGGTCAGCGTAGCGACCTCGCATGTTCGGTCTATGCTTTTGACCTCGCATAAACTTTCTCGGTACAGATAGACAAGTTATTTTATGTTGTATTAATAACGCCCGCAAAAGTAGCCTTTTTGTATTTAGATTTATGCTTTCCGTATCCGCCCTGACATTTTTGACTATCAAAATTGTGGCTCCGAATGAGACAGAATTGCCAAGTTGACAAAGTAGCAAAAAACGGCATTATCCGGTTAATAACGCCTTGGATAGAAATGCTCACGCCACGCTTGCACGGTTGCATTGCGATTCTGGGTATGGCGGCGCCAGAAGATTTCAGGCTTTACTAAATAACGCTTACTACTCCTTTCATCAAATACGGACACTCAAGGCACCCTATGCAATAATTCAAATGTGTTTGGCTGCAGCGACATGACAAAAAGAAAATTGGCAGTCAAATCATTCATCTCCTACTGGATCTTATTGGGAAGGAAAAGTTCATATATTAGAGGTATTTATTTGACAACATATTTTTACAACAATGAGTACACTAAAGTTCGCATATAATCTTCCGAAGGTCCTCGTATCTAAACGAAAGGAAGTACATATTAAGCTCGTGGCCCGAAATGACTTGCTTACAAAAGTGTTCGCGACTTTTACCTCATCGGTAATAACACCATGGCCCACGACCGGGCAATGAATTATAGCAGCAACCTCTTTTCATGCATTCGAATTCTGTTATACCAGGATAGCCGCAGTCGTCACGTTCTGTTGCTTTGCGCAGACATTTTTCTAACGAAAATTCAACACAAACCAGCAGTAAAAACTTTAAGGATCGCGCATTATGTTATTTTGCGACGAATGTGGAGAGCGTACTTCTATGCTTACCTAGGCGGTGGTAGCACCACGGTCCACTTTGGTTTAGCAATTCACTATAACAACAGCCTTTCTTCTCGCATGCCCGCTTCGTTATGCCTGGATAACCACAATCATGACGTCTTGTTGCTGCTATTTTCCGGCATTTTTCTAAAATTACGGATGGAAGAGTACACAATGCTTTCAAAATACCTAATCAGTAAGAGCGGAACAACTTACCTTGCCTGTAATAACACCACGGTCCCTTTTCCTTGATCGCGTTGTAACAGCATCCTTTTTTGACGCAATCTGATTTGCTTATCCCAGGGTAACCACAATCTTCACGTTTGTTTGCTTCAATCATGGGACAGTTTGCTAGAGTATTTTGAGAAATAATTAGTGGCCCAAATTGTCAGTGTTAATGCCGAAAACATAGTCGAAAATTTACCTTTTCGATGATAACACCACGGGCCAGCCACCTTTAATTCGCCATAACAACATCCCTTTCTCAAGCAATCCAACGGACTAATTCCATGGTAGCCACAATCAACGCGCATTGACGCCTTTATGTTTCGACATTTTGCTATTACGAAACAAATTAGGTAGATTCACAACTAAAATGCAATGACAACCCCCTCAAGTGTAAGAAGCCGTATTACCTCCACATGTGTTGCAAAGCCTTGGGCAATGACTGGAAACGATTTTCTTTGAACAACTAGTTGATCTAACCACAGAGCACAAGATATTTCTGTTGCTGCAAACTCTTGTAGCTGAAAAATTAAGAACAAATGCAATTTTTTTATTATTGCGACGAAACATTGACGGCAATTGCAATGAAGAAGCATTAAAATACCTGTGGCAGCGGCAAAAGCCAAAACAACAAAACAAATCACGTAAATCTGATATTTCCTCATGATTCCGGCTCTTATTTCGTCGGTGCGCGAATCGTATTAGTCCAATTCATGTCAAAGCCTTCTTTATACGCTCTTTTCTCTCTAATTACTGTAATTAATGAGTGCTTATAATCAAGATGGCCGTTTACAAATTACAACGTAAATTCGCCTCCGGGGAAGATATTGTGCATGTAGCATTCACCGTTTAAACTCTTGTGGGTTTCGCTTTGAAATATGTTGACACGGTCTATGAAGATCATTGTTGATTGTTGAATAAACGGAAGGTTTTTATCGGAGTGGTGTAGGACTAGGGTGCACACGAATCACACACGAGTTATTCTTGTCTTCGGTGACCAAACCAACAATTCCCAATCATACATGCGTGTTATACTTTCAAGAGATCGTTCTTTCGCGGTGAAGGTGATATTCCCTTCAATTTCAATGAATATGAAACAAAAGAGCTAAATTCCATCAGAAGGATGCGTTGCCAATCCTAGATCATTGGATTGTTCATTATACGACGTTCTGACAATGTCTTGTTGTTTTAGATAACTCACATGTCGAAACTATTTTTGTTGCGTACTACATCACATCTAGAAGGTGTCCATTCACACAAGACACGGTCGATTTTGCGGATTTAAGTACCAATACGCGCTGCATCGTGCGCCTTTTTTGTCAGGGATGAAGAGATAAAAAAAAAGAATTTTCTAATATGCTTCAAAATTTACGTCAACGTAACCCTGTTTTGACAACTAGGGATACGTTTCCCTGTTTAACATGCTATTAACATTTCTTATTAAGAACAATGCTGGAGATGAGTAGTCGAAATGAAATACGTGCGTTTAACGTCACTGCTTCAATTGGACGTTAAGTATTTTTATCCCATGACTTTTCATTAATGCCCCTGCGCTGTCATTTATATACCCTCGATAACGGCTTGGTTATAAACGGCACTAGCGGGCCTTATACAGTATTATTTACTGATAGCTATTTTAAATCAGTATATACGGGAAATCCACAGCACTGATTGGGTAAAAGCCTCAACGACGAGCTTCATACAGCCCGGTGCAACTTTTGACCTTGTAACATACATATTAATAACTATAAATGCATACAAATAACATTGGAAAAAATAGCCAAACACATCCACACTGAAAAATGAAGTTGCAGTAAATCCTAAATCACGATTCACTCCGTCAGAATCAGAAAAACATGTTCCACGTTCGGTGTCGCAGTTAAAAGAAAATGCTTTTAAAAACATTAACAGCACAATGAAAAACAAGCAAAACAACGTCGAATTTATGTGATAAACATGTATTTGAAAAATTGAAACAATAAAACTCAAATGGAAAGTTCTCTATTTTTTTTACAACCTTGTCATCTTACGAGAAATATTACTCTCGGTCAGCGTAGCGACCTCGCATGTTCGGTCTATGCTTTTGACCTCGCATAAACTTTCTCGGTACAGATAGACAAGTTATTTTATGTTGTATTAATAACGCCCGCAAAAGTAGCCTTTTTGTATTTAGATTTATGCTTTCCGTATCCGCCCTGACATTTTTGACTATCAAAATTGTGGCTCCGAATGAGACAGAATTGCCAAGTTGACAAAGTAGCAAAAAACGGCATTATCCGGTTAATAACGCCTTGGATAGAAATGCTCACGCCACGCTTGCACGGTTGCATTGCGATTCTGGGTATGGCGGCGCCAGAAGATTTCAGGCTTTACTAAATAACGCTTACTACTCCTTTCATCAAATACGGACACTCAAGGCACCCTATGCAATAATTCAAATGTGTTTGGCTGCAGCGACATGACAAAAAGAAAATTGGCAGTCAAATCATTCATCTCCTACTGGATCTTATTGGGAAGGAAAAGTTCATATATTAGAGGTATTTATTTGACAACATATTTTTACAACAATGAGTACACTAAAGTTCGCATATAATCTTCCGAAGGTCCTCGTATCTAAACGAAAGGAAGTACATATTAAGCTCGTGGCCCGAAATGACTTGCTTACAAAAGTGTTCGCGACTTTTACCTCATCGGTAATAACACCATGGCCCACGACCGGGCAATGAATTATAGCAGCAACCTAAGTTCCTAAGTCCTAAGTCCTTTGTAAATATTGGGAATGAGTAGTGATATGTGGCCTGTGTAATATAACAATAGCGTTCGTTATTGCTTGTGGAGAACATTATTAAACATTTACCATTGATTGTTCGCCATACCTTGATTACTTACATAGCACCTGCACGCATTGAACATCGATTCAATGCTCGCAAATTTGATGATAAATTTCGTAGAATAAATTCTTTTTGTGAGAATATTTGGCGAATCAGTTTTAACTTTCTATTATATATTTATTATATTATATTTATATTTATATATTATATTATATTTATATTTATAGCTTTCTATTGCAGATGGCGGCCAGAGCGGACGCAAGTTGGCTCTTGACAAAGATTCTTGTTGTTTTAATTATTGGTATACTTGTAAAGAAGCCACTGTTCACAAATAGTGAAGTTTCAACAAATCTAACACGAGTGGATGCTGCAATTTCTTTTGGTTGTTTATGGCAGTATCAAAAGAGCAGGAATTTAGCTTACGTAAAACGCAGTTTGTTTTTACCGCTACTTTTATTGATAGCAGGAGATATTGAAGCGTGCCCAAGCCGATTAACAGATTTTACTTTCAGAAAAGGAGTAAAGTTATTTCACCAAAACTGTAGAGGTTTGACAAATTGTTTACCAAATCTTAAGGCTTTATTTTCGGGAGAGAAAAACTCAATTTTATCTCTCTCAGAGACACATAAAGCGATAACTTGTTTTGTATTCCGGGGTTCCAGTTTGTAGAAAAGAGACGAAAAACTGGCCTAGGAGGAGGTGTTGCTATATACGTATCGGAGAATATAAACTGAAAACGACGAGAAGACCTTGAATGTGAATTTTTAGAAAACATTTGGATCGAAATATGCCCGGAAAAAGCGAAACATTATCTAATTTGCTGTATCTACCGACCCCCGGGCAATTCACTTCACTTACACAAGAAGTGGAAAGAATATTTTCAATATACGCTTGAGACCGTTAACGACCTATCGCTAGAAGTTATCATTATGGGCGACTTTAATGTTAACTATAAAAATAAAAATGATCATTCAGAATTTACGGAGCTAATGGCTGTCCAGGGATTTAAACAGTTGGTAACAGCGGCTACGAGAACAACAAGAGAATCAAGCACCCTTATAGATTTGATTTATACAAACAATCACTCGCTAATTCGTTCCACGAAAGTTAAACCCTTGAGTATTGGCGATCACGATTGCGTCGCTTGCGTTCGAAGACACACTGGTCAAAAACTTCCACCAAAAGTAATTACTTGTCGTAATTATACCAACTACAACCATGATGATTTTTTAAAAGAATTAAATAAACAAAATTGGAAGCATTTGTACACATTGACTGATGTAATTAGTGCGTGGAGTTATTTTAAAAATATTTTGTTAACCGTAATCGATAAACACGCGCCGCTCATACAAAAGAGAGTGAAGGGAGGCAAGTGCCCGTGGTTAGGTACGGAGGTTAGGAGACTTATGTCTCGCAGAGATACTGTCTAGAGGAAGGCACGAAAATCAGGCAACAGTGCTGATAGGAGTCTTTATAAAAACCTAAAGAAAATTATTAAAAGCATTTTTCCAACAAAAGGGAAGTCGGTAAGAAGTTATGGAGTCAAAGGTTTGTCACTAAACTGGTTGCCCAACCCCATTGTTTGTGGTGTACCACAGGGGTCCATTCTTGGACCCTGTCTCTTTTTAATCTACTTCAATGATTTCGAAAATTGTTTGAAACATTTTAGAATACTAAACTTTGCGGACGATACCGTGTTATACATTGGACGAAAAACAAGCCAGCAACTTGAGATCGCTTTCAACGCTGAATTGAAAAACGTGGACAGATACTTCATTGAAAACGAACTTGTATTAAATCTGAAGGCTGGAAAAACCGAATCGATGATATTCGGCACTCGCAAAAATTTGAATAAAAACGGATCAACCTTGAACTTGGAAATCAACGGAAAGCTAATTAACGCAACCACCGAATATCGATATCTTGGGACTGTTCTCGACCAGACTTTGTCAATGAACCATCACTTTATAAGTCTTTACAAGAAAATGTCTACTAAGCTTCGTTTACTACTCTCATTGAAATCCAACTTAACGAACAATGCCATCACTAAAATATATGTCGGAATGCTGCTGCCAACACTTCTTTACTGCAGCACTACAAACCTGAATCTTACCAACGGCCAGCAAAATAAGCTTCAATCGCTTGATAGAAGAATTGCGAAGGTGACAGAGAAACGTCAAGTACCAATTATGAATGAAATAAAGAAACATGCTGTCATGCTCGTCAGAAAATGCTTGGAAAAAGCAGTGTGTAGCAATTTTGAAGATTTCTTCGAGAAAAGATCGCACAGTAGAAACACCCGAAACAACAATTACTTACTGACAATACCTAGAGTGAGACTTGAAGTAAATAGATCTGGTTTTAAATTTATGGGATCAAAGATTTATAATGACTTGCCAATCGAAATTCGAAAATCGGATACTTTACCAAGTTTCGTAAGAAAAACTAAAAGCTATTATAACCTGTAATAAATTATTTTATGCCCCTATTGTAAAGCTAGTATTTTTAACTCATGTTTTTAACTGTCATATAATAATAATATTTTATAATTTTATTTTTCACAGGACATATATTAAGAGCAGTTTTTTAAAAACTGAATTATATCCATCCTGTATAAACATTCATAATAATAATAATAACAATAATAATAATAACGAAAGAGGAAAAAAATATTGATTCATCAAATTTAAAAAAAAATCTTTTTTTTTTCTTCTTATGCAGAAGATAGACTGATAATTATTGTTATCGCAAAGCCTTACGCTTTCCTCCTTGTATAAATAAAAAACCCAACAGGGCATGGGATCGTGTTTGTCTGGGTAACAAACTTGTTGAATGGCTTCAATTTTGGGCAACAAAATCAACTTGTGAGCGACAAGGGTTTTTTAAAGGATTAAGACTTACTTTGGCGGTCAAAGTCAACACTTAGTTTGATCTTTAGAAAGGAAATTGCGGAGGTATGTCCGTCGAAATGTGAAACTTATCCTGAAACTAACTTATTCTACAACAAAAATCAGTTATTTCACGAGTAACAAAGATAAAACGAGTCAAATGTAGTATACCGTTTTTGTTGTCCTGGTTGTTCAAATATTTACATCGGTAAAACAGACCGGAACCTACATGAATGTTGTCTTGAACATGCGACAACAAAAGACAGTGTTAAAAACCATCCATCCCTCCATCCCTCCATCCCTCCATCCATCCATACACACATACATACAAAGTGGTTTCAAATATATTTTTTGACATCAGGATGGAACGCATATGAGACACGAAAAACAAGCCGAAAAATAGCCCGTAAATTCCTGCATCGAACCAATATAATAGAGAAGCACTGGATGCAACGTGAAGGAAGATCGCACACCTATACAAGAATTTGCACAAGATCTAATCTGAAACGCAAGGACTCGGTGGACCGAGATTAAAAATGGTCAGGTTTTTGTCACCGTTGATAATACATCTGGTAAAAAGTGTTCATCTGATATTAAAACTAGTTTTGAAGAGTATCTACTCTCTGAATGAGTCCACACAACAGGCAGTCGAAATTGTAAGGTTGATTCAAACACACTTTCTCCCTCGAGGTGGATACAAAATTAGGTGATAATGTCATAAAACATTTACAGTTAAAACACAAAAGAAAAAGTTTTCTCTTTTCTTAAACTAAAAAATACTAAATGCTCCAAATTCTTAATGAATTATCAAAATTATGTATAGTTTTATTGTCTGTTTCCATAGAATCTGAATCAGAATCGTCGACGATAAAATGACGTTGACCAGATGTTGTAGCCAGCAGAGATTTAGTTGGGTGTAAGCTATGATATAAAAAAAGCTTGTTATTATAGTTTAGTAGCGAACTTTGAATAGTACTGTATATTTGGCGTAGGTGTAAAGTAGTTGTAACTATTATTTCATGAAATATGACAACAAGAGAAACAGCTACACCTTTCGTTCCTCTGATAATTCCAAGTAGAACTACAACAATGGACGATAAAACATGAGGGAACAATATAGCTCACTTCGGAGTTCGCCGTCACAAGAATTTACATAGGCATACAATGTGCATTTTGAACTTGTCAATGATCGCCACTGATGATCTTAGGCTATTTGTTTAAATCCATACTTTCGGTACACCGGAATAGCGTTTCGCACTCGAGAGTAAGGGGAGCTTATATATCTTACAAGACACTTTCGTGTTGATTAATACTATAACTTCAGGAATTTTTTCAATTAGTATAATCATTATTATTCCTTTACATTTATATATTTCTCAGTTATTTGTGAGCATGGAAACGATTTCATAAAAGAACTAAATCTTTAAGAATTTGTGGTGTATGAAATTGGTGTATGAAAATTAGTGTATGAAAATTGGTGTATGAAAATTAGTGTATGAAAATTAGTGTATGAAAATTAGTGTATAAAAATTAGTGTATAAAAATTAGTGTATGGAAATTGGTGTGTCAATCGTTGCTGGCGTCCATTTGGTGACGGCCATTTTGTTTCAAATTCGGCAATGACTGTTAAACGAAAAAGGTTTTGTCTGTAGTATATAAATTGATCACTTCTTAGCGACAAAATTTCATAAATTCCTCATTCCTCATTTATGCGAAAAACACAATCAGGTTTAGAGTATGCTTACATTATCCTTATCGAATAAACAAATTAAAAATTTAAACGTTTCCTATGAGCTATATGGGTAAGATGAAAGGGTCCTTTTTTATATTAAAAAGAACAGCCACAAAATCGAGGGTGTAAGGACACAAGGCCAAGTTCAGATATTGTAATGGTGTTAATTAAGTCATAAAAGATTATTTGAGACTGATAATGCTTATAAGCGTTATGCTTTTGAAAAAAATGTCTATTTTATCTACCCTTTTAAATTACTAACAGTTTTAAAAAACACTGTAAGGACATTATTATAGGATCTGAACGTCACAAGGCTGAACGCAAGAAGTATGATTCAGTATTATCATTTTAAACTTGAATACTTTGCTTACATATACAACATAAATAAAAACACGTTTACCTCGCAGCATTGACTGCATCTTCATGAGCAACATATTGATGAGTAGGTTGATGAGATATTACGTCATCGGTGATATTGTCGAAAATGTCGTTCAAATCCCATACATTTATCACATTGTTGCTATCACCGCTCACAACGTGACAACCACATCTGCAAAGTAAAGAGATAAAAATTTTTATCAAATATCAATTTTAAAAGGAAAAGATATCCTTCCTTATGCTTCTTCAAAATTATACTCTTGGAAAAATTTGATATGATTTGATATTTGTTATTTTTAAAATTAGCATCGTTTAGGTTTCAGAAAGTCCTGTTTTGATGGCATCAAATCCCTTTTAATTTTGTATTTCTGATACGAGCTTCGCTTCCGAACAAAGATTAACTACAACATAATCAAAAAACCGTTGTAGCAGGTTATTTAATTACTGTATGGTTATCAAATTTTTTCAGTGAGAATAGCAAATATTCTATCCACATTCTGTCAAAAAAAAAAATCTTCAGTACATCAAAGAAAATAAATCAGGGAAGCTTCTACTCAATTCACCTGTCTATATCAAATTGTATTCTTTGATTTGTATTGACTGCACGAAGGAGTTTAAACAAAGGCATCGTCGTGTTCCTCATATCCCAACAAATAAGTTCAGTGTCCTATAAAAAAAATCATATTGAAAGACAAAAGACCGAGAAGTTGGAGTTGTACAATGTTTTGCAGTAGAAATGGTCTGTAAGGGATTTAAGGTTGTGTTTTTTCATGCCGCAAATATAACAGGAAATTGATTCACATTTTTACTTTCCTCTTCTGTAGTAACTTAGCATGGTTTACTTCTATTTTAACCACAAAGTTAGTGGTTAGATTTTAGTAGTAGCATCATATCTTAAGGGTCTTTCTCGGTTCACAGCTACTTTCTTTGCTAATGGAAAATGTCAAGAAAAATTGCATGATTTCGGATTATATTTGATTGAATTCAAAAGTTGAAATACGATCAGAATAAGAATTGGAGAATCAAGAAGTTTCAATTATACTGATCTCTGCTAAGATGTCAAATTGTTGCATTCGTTATCGCACTTAACAAACCGTCCAACCACAACACTAAAAAAAGTCCATATTATAAAATGGTCGGATAGAAATGAGTTTATATGGTTTTTCGGAGAAGGAATAGCGAAGGTTCTCAATGAGTATTTAATAAAAGATATGTTTCCTCAAAAAATTATTTTTAATTTAATTCCTTTTGGGACACAGTTTGAAACTTTTAAACGGACTTAGTTTTGAATTCTAAAAGAAATTTACAAAGCAATGTTTTCTTGACGCTGTCGTACAACAATTACACATTTTAGAAAAAAACATACTTTACCTTTCTTCCACCACTAAATAGGTATAAACCATCATCTGTAAATTTTACTTGAGTGATCCCACCAAGGTGACCATCTACATCAGCGTTTAAAATATGCAACAACTTGTTATCACTCGTAGAATACAAACCGACTGAAAAACAAAGTAAAGAGATGTCAGACACAATAACAAAAACAGAGAAAATAATTGAAGGAGAAGAAACATAAAATGAGGAAAACTTAAAAACAGAAATGAAAGATATGTTTAAATAAAAGAACAACAAATGCAAAAAATGAGGACTGAACAACAAGAATAAAACCGCAAAAAAATAATTTTGTTAAATACAATTACAGTTGTCCTTATGTAATGAGCCTTTAAGAAATGCAATTAAAGATAATATGCAATCATATATAGGGGTAAAGGTCTCAGCATGCTGTTGTCAGCAGCAGAAATGCCTCAATAGAACAAGACATAGTCATGTGATTTTAGGACAAAGTAGAAAATTGATGGGAGCATGTTGAAACATACACGAGGCAGAGAACGTAAAATCAATCACAGAGTTTATATGCAATTACACAGAAAACAAGGTTGCATCGAGTTATCGAAGTTAGGAACTAATTTGCAGCTCCAAATTTTTGAAATATTTTGCTAGGTACCCAGCTAGTTTTATGCTCATTACATGTTCTACCTTAAGAAGTAACCTGTTGATACGGAAAGTTATGAAGCATAATACAAACTTAGTTTTCTTATGATGTTTGATGGACAAGTTACCTTTTATTTTCCTTGTAAACAAAGCTAAATTGTGTTAGCACACTTGTGCCTACAATTTTGTTTTTTCTGAAGGGAAGAATTCCATGTGGTTGTTGTCGTTGTCGTAAAACGCATTGTTGCATAAAGAAATTTGTGAATATTTCCGAAAAAACAGCTCATTTATTCATTGTTTATTCTCTATATATTACCTTTAAGGCATTTGCAGCTTCAAGAAAAAAAAATGAGAAGACATTAAGGAGTTACTGTTAATATTTCGTCCCCTTTATCTTACAGAAATTGATCAGATATGAATGAAAAAACCATAATAATAATCCAGTACATACTTGATTTTGAAAATGAACCCAGAGCAAACAAACCGTTGTACTCTCTAGAAAAACCAATGGATGAAATAATTCCTGATTGGTTCATGTTAAGTGCGAATCTGTTTCGTCCTATCAATAAAATAATAATAATAATAATAAAATCAGTATGTTACATTCTTTACTTACAGAGAGTCATCATATATGTGTTAACAACCGCAGCCAAAACATAAACCATAACCTCATGCTTACACTGTGATCCGTTTTTACAATTGACATGCCGGTCTCATGATATTTATTTTTGCGAAATAGTTCTGCGAAGAATTTAGTTTCAAAACTTTTCTTTCTTTAAGATATATGAAATCATAGCACAGTGCAGCAATTGCAGTACAAAAATAACGTATTACTCTCGTAGACTGTATCAAAAAAATAGTTTCACATTTTATTACTTTTATTCTTTGAACCTGCTTATTTTTTTCACTTACACATTCATTCATTCATTTATTCATTCATTCATTTATTCAAATATTTATTTATTCATTCATTCTTCATTTAGTAAAATATTTATACCTTTTCTGTGCGGCTGTTTTTTAGCTAAAAAGTGAAAACAATAATTAGAAAAGGCATTTTCAAACAATCTTGGCACAATATAAAAAAATTGTGCTGTTTTTATTAACGAATTAAAAAATTACCAATTAAAAACTTTAATAAACGTCAATGCTTACCAACTGTGTGTATTTCTGTAAAATCTCGTCCAGGTCTTGCTGAATCAAACACTCTCACAACATTATTAAAGCCACAGTAAATCTTACTTCCGTCAAGGTTAAAAGCGATGCTGTTTGCACTTGCAAGCTCATCCTGTCAACGTAAACAAAAATACTATTTTGTTGCATTTCGTTGTGTCAGTCTGGTCCTTTAATTCCACAAGAGACCATTAGTTCTAGTCCAAAATATAAATATCTTGGACTATCACAGAGGAGTAGCATGCTTTGGAAATAAATCGTTTTTTGTCCAGTCATTTTGGACAATGAGTTGAAAAAAGGCAAATTTATTATGAGAGGCATCCTTCCAAGTGTAACAAAGGTTTGGATTTAACAACGTTTTCCAAATATGTAAAAATGGATTCAAATAAATGGTTAAGGGGTCCAAGATTTGACAAGGTAAATACTAATATAAACATCTTCAACAAATATATCAGAAGTTCAATTGCACACACCATCTGATCAAAGGCGCGATAAGAGCAACGGATACGTCCAGTACATGCATCCCAAAGATGAATTGGATGGTCTCGACTTGTAGAAATAAAACTGAAGAAAAGGTTACAGTATCAGTACACTAATAAAAAGTCACACATTAAAACTAAATATCATTACATGACTTAACAAAACATACACGTCACGCCAGATACTTTATCAAGGAAAAAATCTGTGAAAAAAGACTTATTTTAAAGGTTAGCGACTAAAGTTTTTCCAGGGTAACAAATTTTCTCCCACAAACTGTAAGCCAGCTATATGAATTCAGAGAACTTTACTACTGGCCGTTTTTATTAGAGTTCTTTCGTTTCTACTTAAGAAAATCAACTAGTTTCTCTATTAAACTATAATTTTGATGATTACAGAAGAGGGGAATATTTTTTTCTTCGCTTGAAACCCAAATTTAGTCAAGGGAAAGTGAATATTCTATGAATTGAACCAATATAAACCCTGTTGTTCCCCCAATAAGGTAATTACTACTAGTAATCTTGGAGCAAAATGCATCTGATCAAGAAGGAAACAACTGAACAAAAGCACTAAAAGCAAAATAAAAAAAAACAAAAACAAACATCATTATAATTCTCCGCTTTACAACCGTTTTTATGCTGGCATGGGTTGGACAGGGTGTTTTAATAACTCTCTGTTCATCTGATATATAATGTGTTAGATCTAACATCCTCTGCAAATTCCTCTGCAAATTCCTCTGCAGGAAGTCTGTCACTACTACCTCCTGCCAAATTGTTCTCGGTCTGCCTCCAGAAAAAAAAAATTAAAAAACGAACAGGCCAAAAACAGTCAGTGCATTTGACCAAATTAAACAAATTTTAACTAAACACAGTTTCAACGTTTTCACTATTTGCGTTTTTGTCAATTATGTATACTCTTGCGCCTACAATATACCTGCTCATACATACCAGCAAGTATCCGGATCAGCTGAGTTCATAAACGGATACCATGTCATATCATATACAGTTTCACCTTCACTCATTCTCAGGGAAGCAATCTAAAGAATTACGTTACATCAAAACTCAGATTTTCCCCTAAACTTTTAAAACAAACCAAAAATAATCAACAAACAAATAAAAAAATGTCGATGTGGTGAAGTTTACAATCGCTTTTAAGTATTTTAAAATCATGTTTGGGACTTTTGTATAATTTGTATCAAACATAATCACTTGGCAATCTTCGTATTGTATGGTGATGTAGAATTTATAAGTTCAATTGAACGTAAAGTGTAAGCTTGAATAAAGTTAGAACTGTCCAAGTATAGCTTAACTTTGAAAAACCAGTAATAAATATCCATGGAAAGTAAGGAAATATTTACAGGATGTACGAAATGCATAAAAAAATAAATTAAAGTCAAGCACTTTACATACCAATTCGTTATCAGTGTTTTTGTGAATGTCATCAGGTATGGTAAACAAACGCAATATATTATCACTACTGTTCGTCAAAATAGAACACCCATCAGGAGACCTGAAACCAAGTTAAAGATATCACAATATCACCAAAAAAAGCAGAATGTCTAGCATTATAAAAATGGTATCACGTTTTTGCCACATTTGCAAAACACTTATTTCATTAATTTAAAATCCCCATCTGAGAAGGCGAGCAAAGGTATCCATACTCAGCCCTCTTAATTCAATTTATTTCACGTTGGGAAAACATTGTTCACATTTGCGCATCAGAAAACTTGTCTTTCATGTGGGCAATTTGTTTTAATTTGTCATTACATGCCCCAATAACGAACAACATCTAAATTTAGAGAGAAAACGAGAACAAAACATTTCTAAGTTCAAGTTACATCTATCTTGGATAAAAGAAAAACACATCGATGTTCACCTCAGAGAATTAGAAGAATGGTAATGCTTCCCTATCAAAATGTAAAATGTAAAAAAGCATTATTACTGGAGGTAATGTTACAATTATTAGATTTCAAAAGAAATGGTAGTGTTTTCAAACGTTGGAATTTTTAGTTTTTTTAAATAAACAGGTTTTTAGCATGTATATTAGTAAGTTTCGCATATTTTATATAGTACCATATAATTAAGAAAAATAATGTAGGTTTGAGGGTGACTTTATAACAATAGTCCTACAGGTTTTTTTCTTGTTTTTTAAAATAAACCTCCACAAATCACCCTCTTGATGCAGCAATGAAATACAATAAGAGTTAAATTCTCTATAGAAAATACAAAAATAAAGGCAACACAGTAACCAGGTTTTAGAAATAAAGAAATACTATTCGAAGCTTTTCTTTCTTATTTAACAGTTGCTATGGTAAATAAAAAAAGTTCAAATACTGCACTCAAAATATACCAAATGCCAATACTAAAACTCTACCAACAAAGGTTATGCCATCATTCACTGCATCATATTTACTTACCATGTACATCCACGAAGATAATTCTCATGCGACGTGTTAAACTCATTTACAGCTAAAGCAAGTTGTTTTGGTTCTGTTTCTGTAAAGCTGCATTGAGCATAACTAAAATATAAAACAATAATTTAAACAACTAAACAAATATATGCCAGTACGAATGACATATTGACAGTATGTCATTACATCAGAGAATGAATAAATTATGTACATTAATATCATTGTTTATAAGTTTGCGTGTGTGTGTGTATGCGCACGTTGAGGCCCAGGACAATAATATACGAGTCACTTTCTTATTTCTCATGCATTGTGTCCCCATTGTTCAAGATGTTCGAACGTGCGGTCACTGGCTTGTGGCTGGCAGTTTTTATTTTCATAGTTTGGCTTACGGTTTTCCGAGTGAGCAAAAAGAATTTTTGTACAAACGATGGTGTTAGCATTACGATGAATGCAGAGGATATGTATGAGCAGGAGAACTTTGCTTTATCATCTTTATTTACACAGAAGAAAAATTATTCGAAATTCAAACCGAGATCGTTGTTACACATTTTGTTGATCATATGTGGAGATGTGGAGACATGTCCCGGTCCTAATCCATGTATGGAGAATTTGATAAAGAAAAAAGGAATACGCATATTTCATCAAAATATCAGAGGGTTATTACAAAGTTTTGAAAAAATCCAATCGTTTTTTGGTTTGTATAAAAACGTAGATTTATTAACACTATCCGAAACACATATTCATTCTCACAGTTTTAACGATGACGATAGTTTGTATCAAATTCCGGGGTACAAGTTCATTAAAAAGAACAGAACAAATGGTACCCACGGTGGTGTTGCCATGTATATATCAAATAAAATCAGTTGGAAACGAAGAAAAGATCTTGAAAGAGATGAAGTTGAAGGTATCATTATAGAAATATTCCAGAAAAACTCAAAAAGTTTCTTAGTTGGGAGTTTTTACAGACCCCCGGATGGGTCAAATTATCTTCACGCACATTTTAACAACATTTTCGATGATATGTTAACTCTCATTAACAGTACAAATCTTGAGACTATAATCCTTGGGGACTTCAATGTTAACTACGGAAATAGAAATATATGCAGAGAATTAAAAGACTTGATTACTTTGCACGGTTTTGTTCAATTGATAACTAAACCAACTCGAGTGACTGAAGATACGAGTACTATAATTGACATTATTTTAACTAACAACAAAAGTTTAATATCTATTTGGGACAGCAAAAAGATTAGCAATGTCAAAAGCTGACTTTGCATTGCTTTTTGACGGAGTACCAATCAATGTGACTACATCTTATAAATATCTTGGTACAGTAATCGATCACACTCTTAATATTGGTCCGCAATTTGATAGTATGTACAAAAAGTCCTCGTCAAAGTTAAGGTTGTTGTGTAAACTCAAGTATTTCTTGAACGAAGAAGCTATCAGACGTGTTTATCGATCTATCATACAATCTGTTATTCGATATAATTGCTTGTCATTTTTAAATTTAACAGCAACACAATCACAAAAATTACGATCGTTGGATAGACGAGCAATAACGATAACAAAAGATGCGAGTATCAACACATCAGACATGATTAAAAAACATGCTGTTAAGTTGGTAAAAAAATGTTTGGATGGTGATTGTTGCTCGAATTTTGATAATTATTTTACTTTAAACTCCCATAATTTTTCAACTAGAAATCAGAATTTTCTTTTAAAAATTCCTAAAATAAAACTTGAGTTTGCTCGGTCGGGTTTCTTCTTTCAAGGAGCTAGGCTTTTCAACTCCTTGCCCAAGGAGATCCGGCAGAGTGGACATGAGTTTAGTAACAAGTTACTAAATTTTGAGTTTAGATAAATTCTTTGAGTATTTTTTATACTTTAAGTTTTCTCGTAATACACCTTTTAGATTGTTCATGGCGACTTGTTCTAAGTTACACTTGCCGAGATAGTTCGTCGAATTTTTAGTTTTTGGTTATATTGATTTATTTGTGTGATTGTGTGTATGTGTAAACTAGTTTTTAATTTCTTTTCGATGGCAACTACTTCTTTCCTGCCACTGTTTCTTTTGGTCGTTACTTTTTCGCACGTTTTGGCTAATTTTGCGTTTCCCATCAGTTTTTGAGATTATATTTTTTTCAGTTTGATACTTTTCTTTGCATTTTTAATATATATTACTAACTAGATTTTAACGTATGCATAAACAGGACGTATATTTATAACAGTATTTTTTACTGACATACTCATCCTGTATATAAATTCGGAAATAAATAAATAAATAATAAATAAAGCGTGGCGTTACGCAAAAATTTAAAAACGCAAATCAGGGGGTTACTATTTAAACATTTAATTCCTTTTTCTTATTGCTTTAAAAAATAGAACTCTGTTTTTTTATTTTATTAAAACCTTTTTTTAAACGTTTTTGTTTTTTTGTTTTAAAAGCTCCATGGGGTATTTATAGATAGAATAATTTAATTCTACCCCCGGTTTACTATGTGTACGCCGTATCTCACGGAAACAAGCTGTTTATCAACCGAGAAAAGAAAACCAAAGCGAAGAAGGTTGTCTGTTTTTCAAATTAATCCTGAAGATAAGTTATTTTAAACAAAACATGCCAATGTCTACTCATCATGAGGTTATCTTAGAGCTTCTATGTTTTTCTATATTTTCAATTTTTGTGTTCTGGGACCGAGGTTGTATTGCATTCGAATATGAATGTAATTCGAATCTAAAATGTAAAAAACAAACTGTTGGTGTCGAACGAAGTTAATGTTGTTGTCAAAAATTGATTAGAAGTTTACTTTCTTTATTGTATATCAAACGAACTAAACTTTTCTGTCCAAGCAAGGGGTCGTTACATGTAGTAGAAATTGCCATTAGCTAGCTATAGTAACTTATAGCATGCTCTATTTTTATGAAGGCATTATATATTTACAGGCCATAGTCATGTTAAGAACACATTGAGAATAATGAGGATAGTATTTGACAAAGAAGTTTAGAACATCGAGGCTGAAAATAAAGCACATTATTCTTAGAAAAACAGCGTGTATATCCCAGAGAAGAATTTATATAAACTGTGAAAAGTAATTTTGTCGTTCTAACTGTTTTTTAACACTACAGATTGTGTGATTCAGTGCTGATGTTGTTATAAAAAACCTAAACTTAAATCAATGTTTACATCTGTTACGTTACAATCGTTTGAAGCATATTCGATTCTTAAATTCGAAAACGCTGCATTGTTATCTTCTCTGATTTTATGCGTGATTTTCTTGATTAAAAGTTTGAGTCTGTTAAAGCAAACTGTTCTTTTAATATTTTGGATTGAAATATTTCGGTAGATATACAATATACCAAATGATTCACCTTTTTTATTTTTATTTTATGTGTTTTCAACTATCAATTTCTTATATTTTGAGTACAACTTTGGAAGGTTTGCCATATGCAATAGACTGAATAGCTGATTTTGTATGACTTAATGAAAAATGTTGGATTTTTTTTTAATGTTGGGTATCTTTTTTTCCCTGGTGTACTTCTAGAATGGCAAAGCAAGTATATAGTTTTAGCGTACTCGTTTTTTACGTAAGGGTTGTTAAAAACCTTTAATTTTTTTGGACATTTTCCATTGTTGTTTTATAATTTTTTTTGGATGTTCTGTTTCAGCGGTTATAAACACAGAATAATGCAGATTGTGGCAACCGTGATCCTAGGGCTTTTTTCTCTCTTTGCCATCCCGTTATAAAAGAGACAAAGAGCCCAGGGTCGGGTTTGAAATGTGAGTTTTGAAAATTTAAATTACTGTGTTGTATGTTTTTGTTTGGTATCCCTTATATCGGTTTAAGGAGAGATTCAGTGAATTCTCCCACGGGTATTCAGCTAGTCAGAGAATGAATAAATTATGTACATTAATATCATTGTTTTAAACCTATTGATTAAAGTAATAAGTGGTTTGGAAGTCTTAGGTTGTAATTTAAAACTGTCTTGGTACACATAATACCAACAAAAAACAAAACAAAAGTTGGCGCACTCCGAACAAAATGACATTGAATCATATTAATAGTGCCTATATTACAGAAGGAAAAAAAAAGAAAAAATGTACGCCTACCTTTGATACGTTACATCGGTATCACTAGTTATCTGTTCGTTTTTGGGTATACTAGTAATATCATCATTGTTTTCATCTATCATAAGATCACTCATTACAAAATGCTGAGCTTCAACCGTGTCATGTTTTTTTCCTTCATTTACATAATGATCATTCTTGTTTTCACCTTCTTCTAGTAGCTTTCGTTGTGCATCAGGCTGCAGATTGTTTGTTTGAACTGTTGCCATAGAAATATTCTCTTTACTTATTTCGTTTATAATCTCGTGTTTACCATTTTCAGTATTTCCTTTAAAGGTACACTGATTAGTACAGGATATAGTTTTATTTTTAATGTTATTTGTTTTCCAGGTCTCTTCTCTTTTGGCATGCTCTTTCACAGTTGGTACGTTCTTCTTATTCTGTGTTACTTCAGAGAGCAACTCACTAAGAAATGATGCAGTGCCAAAGTGAAAATTACTTCGCAACTTATGATCCTTTGATTTTGTGGGTGGTTTCTTGTTCTTCTGCTTCTCGTTCTTTTGTGTCAGCCCACTAGTTTTTACATTCTCTTGGACTTCACATTTCAAATCATTGTTGTTAGAAAGTACTGATGGTAAATCAACATTAGTTTTTATAGTACTTTGCAGTTCCTTAGCATGATTATCAATTAATTTAGCTTCATCATCTTTTGCGACTGATGACACAGATAAAACACTTGATATAACATTACTCCTCTCCTCAACACTTTTTGAATTCTCATTGTTTGTATTTGCATTTGCTGTAATTAAAGTATTGCTTGATAAGGACATAATGTCACCTGGACCAGAAATACTAGGTACTGTGGTAACCACCCTACTATCCTTCAATAGTGTAATATTAGACGACAAAACGTTTGTTGTGGATACACTTTTGTTTTGCAAGGAAATACCGCTAACTGAAGGGGTATTAATAATTGATGAAACACAACTTGATTCAGAAGCTGTACTACTTAACGAAGAATCCATGGGAAAATTTGCAATACTAGATGTGGTCAGTAAATTAGAAAGTGTTGAATCTTTGCATGTAGGAACGCATGGATTTGTTACAGAATGGAAATCTTTAGGTACAGTATCAACATTATTCAATGGAGTGCTTTGAGCCGCACTTATATTAGAAACAGCATTAACAGAACCTTTTTGTGTCGCACTTACGTTAGTTTGCAACTTTTTTATAATCTCAACTTTTGTTGCATTCAGTATAGATGGATGAACAGCAGTATTTCCAATAGTTCTTTTAGGTATGTCACTGGGAACCACAGTATTCACAAAGGATTTTTCAGCATGCTTATTTTCTGCAATACCATATTGACATTTTTTATTCCATTTGTTGGAGTCGTCATCACTGGAAGAAGATGAAATGTCAACAATTTCATCACAGATATTGTCATTGTCATCGTCTGATAAAACAACAACTTCATCGCGTGTAAAGGAGGTGCGAGATCTCTTTGTTTTTGATTTCAGGCGGCTCCCCTTCTTCACATTCCTTAATGAACAATCACGATTTGCTAGTTTATTATTTTTTTCAGTCTTAAAGGACTTTCGTTGCACACTGTCAGTGGGCGAGTTTTTAATAATTGGATCGATTTTTTGTGCATTAAAAAGAGGTCCTGGAAAAGCATCATGCAATGGTGATATCTCCTGTATAATGACATCAGGACCAGTATCATCAGCTGTTGAGGAGGATGCATCCTTGATGATAGTGATGGTGTTACCTTGCAGTATGCAATCATAAGTAACAGTACCTGTAGATCCAAATTCATCAATACCTTCACTCACAACACTCCCTGCATCTGCTCCAGTTTCCAACAACCGATCTTCAGAGAAATTACAACTAGCACCTGATGTTGTTTCGCTAACAGCAGCTGTTGTCTCACTTACATTGGTTTTGTCTTCAGAATTTGCACACGATGAGTTTGGTCCTGATGATACAGAAGAGTCACTAACTAACACTGATGTTTCTTTAGTGTTTTCGAAGAGCTCTGAAGAATAAAATGTTTTTTTTGCTGGAGGAGAGATCATAATTTCGTCAGTATTCGTATGATCAGATGAATCTGTTTTCGAGGTAGATAACTCATCAGTACGGTTTCTACACTCTTTGGCTAAATTTAATAGGCCTATAAAAATTATTTGAAAGCTTGTACAAATAGTCGAAATTTCAACTCCAACAAACAAACAAAATGTAACTGCAAATAAGGAGAGTGCTTACGCTGCTTCTCTTCTTCCTTTCCCTTTATCCACCTTGGTTTTGCAGCATCAGGTAACTTGTCGTTTACATTGAACATAAGTTTCTGCTTCCTTATCTCAGGGCTGCCTGGAAAATCAATTTCCCAAAAGCCTGGTGGTGTTGTGGAGGTTTCATGCCTATGCCGACATGTATGGAGGTTAGGTTCAGTGGCGTAAAACTAAAAAAGGATATACCTAACGATTACCTAACTACTTTTTAAAACACGCCACTGACTGCAGAAAGTCTGCAATGTAAACTATCGTTAATATTTTTTTTGCCAACTGTGTCATTATTTAAAATGATTATTCAGGACTTTTATAGTTTGCACATGAAATAAACTCAAATACCTCTTTACAAAGATGACATGGATGACCCTTTTCTTGCTCGTTTCCTGCCATACAAATATTGTTTTTTTTTTATTAGATAAAATCTACGTATAAATAACAATTTTTATTGTTTTATAATCTCAGGAAAGAAAGTTTTAGTTAAAGATCATAAATAGCAAAGAACAGTAGAAGTTTTAAAGTATATATAGTTTAAAAAAAGAACATATTGACAAAACAAAAAGAAATGCTTGCATATAGAGAATCAAATCCCTTAGAATAAACTAAAATTATTTACAAGCCAAGAATGTTCCTATACAGTACAAACTCAAACAAATTGTAAAAAATTGAAAACTTGTGTAGGACACTTAACAGACATAACCTGTAGATTTTAACCAATAAAACTTTGCAAACATTTGACTCGTGTTCAGCATAGTGAATTTAACTTTCTTTCATATTTGAAAACTTTATTAAGTGACAAGGCTTCTACCAGATTTCTGCTGTGTAGTTGCATAGATTTCCAAAAATTAACTATATTATTGATCAAATAATTGACAGTTTTATTAACACTATTTCTATTAATACTATGTCACAAATACAAGATGTTTTCGAATAGCCATATTCTTAAAACGACCCCTAAGTTTGTAATAGCTGATCTATTACAGTAATTATCATAACAATTATTTGCGGAAAAATTGCAAAAGAAAAAATTCCAAAGTTTAAACAAACACTGAAATAAATTGTAATTCTAAAAAATCAGGAAACTACCAACTGTTTACAATTTGTGTAGCAGATTTAAAACTTCCCTTACTTAAGTGATTGTTAAAAATAAACTTAAACAACAACAGAACAACAAAATGTTTAAATATTTATAAATGTGCAATATACCAAAACTCTAGAATATCTAGACTGTGAAGTGTTACTTATCGACTACATAAACGATATGATACAAAATATATAATGTATATATACAAAAACAAATAATTATTACAAAACATAACATAAAAAAGTAATATCAGGTAAAATAGTTTAGAATAATTTTTTATATTAATGCATTAAAAAAATAATAATTATAAAATATCAAGTTCAAAAATGAATTTACTACAAGAGCTGAAAGAAATAATAATCTATACAAAATTAACACTTTTTTACAGAAATTCTGCAGGTGAAAATTCTATGCTCTAAAACAAATCTGGTGTTAACAGGAATGATTGGGTAGCTTAAATAAGTTGCCATTAGGATACTTTGGTTACAGCCTTTTTTTTCACAGTACTAAGCTAAACAGTAAAAATCTGTCTTAAGATTTCCCTGTTTGCAATTTTATTTCCAAATTTTATTATCAGCATATTCTTAATGCATTATTACCAAGAAAATTTCTTTGACAGAAACAAATCAGTGTTCTTTTTTAAAGCAAACTTTTTTTCAATAGACCTTTCCTCACAATTGTTTACGAGGGGCAAAAACTATTCAGTTAAATAGTCCTGTGGAACTTATTGAAGCATCCACAATGAATATACATACATTTAGGTGAAAGTAGACTTTTGAGCAAATTTTAATTTCATAGCATTATTTATTTTCAAAAAAATATATATATATAAAATTCTTTTCTTGCTGAAAAAAATCAAAGAGCTAAAACTTTTAAGCAGTACCCTATTTGGAGAAAATTTGGTGCAGAGAAAAGCTGGCGAAATTAAAACCAAGCATAATTTTAATTAACTCGCCAATTGTTAAGTCAAATCCATCCTAAATTAAAAATAGACTATTTGCTTAATTGAATGAATTTCAATTAAAAAAAATTCATCAAAAACAGCAAAAGAGTGGGGTGGATGATTGGATTTCAATCATGTTTGTTACATTACAAATCAAAAATCTTGTCTCCAATAATGACTATCAGATATAATATCCATATATTAGCTGTAAAGGATGTCTACTGTTTTAAGTTTTTATAAAGTTCAGTCTACAATTTTAAAACTTTAATAGAGAAAATATGAAATGCGCAACTTTTCATAACAAAAAAATTGGGTTTTTTCAGTTACCAGATGTTTCAGGGGAAGAAAACACCTGTCTTATAGTTAAATTAAAACTGTATTTTATTTTAAAATTGATCTACCACCAAATTTTATCTGCACCACCAAATCTATTTTCATTGAATTATCCTAATTCTAATTTCAGTGGTCAAGGTAAGTACTTTTTACTAAATCCTACAAGTTTGTTTTCCACTTCAGGTAAACAAGGCTAATACTACCACATTGCGAATACTACCACATTGTGAAAACTACCGGGTTTTTTTATAAATTGTGCACGTTGCAGATGACACACAATGTACAAATAATAGCTTTGACATATATAAAGTCGCTTTATAACGACTGATTGTACTGGAAATGAGTTAGACAAAAATTGACATTAAAAAAAACTTTAGCATAATATAAAAATATAAAGAAACTCTACACAGCTACTATATCTTTGTGATCCTTGTGACGACCTTTTAACTTTTTTGCTTCTAGAACAATCTAAAATAACAAAATCAATGTTAATGTAACATTTTTAACCAGAAATATATAAGTTTTATGATTTAACAATTCTACGATTCAGACACAGTGGAAATAAGATTAATTTAATGAAGTCCTTTCTTAATATGCAGGCCTATTAAAAAGGGAAAAGCAATTTCGACAAATGAGAAACTAGCTAAGCCATTAATTGCTTCCCCAATCCCAAAAAAGCTTTCCTAGCTGAGCAATATCAATTCATCTATCATGTTCTCTGTCTTATTATTTACAGTAAAAAAGAACCAAAATATATATAAAAAAGATAAAATAAAATAAATAAAACTTTGTGATAAAATATGCATTTATAATCTTATTCAGATTGGTCATCCAGTTTAAATTATTGTAACCTTGGGAGATCGATATATTGCTCTGATGTTATTTTCTTATTGATAGGCCTGATGTGTTTCGGCGTAAAAAAGCTCATAACTGATTGTTCAATCATAAAAATCAACAGCAGCATTTAGCAATGACTAATTTTTCCCCAAAAACAACAAAATAAAGCCGAAGAAAACAGAGAAACAATTTCAATTCCAAACGTTCTAGTCGCAATATTTAAAAACATAAAAACAAAAAGAAATAAAGGTAAATTATTATGTTACTTTAAACTTAGATATCACAAATGTATGATAAAACATATATACTTTGTGCACTTAAACAGAGCATCAGAATTATTCAATCCTGATTTGTTAATATAAAATTAAACTGCATGTTGACGAATAACATAAGCGCAACTGGATAATTCTGAATGTCCCATTAAAACTTAATGAGTATCTGTTTAATGTCCTTTGAGCACTTTAATGGTTTCCTTATTTCTTAAAAACCATACTGTTGTAAGAAACGATTACTAAAACAGAATTGTTGCAATGTTTTTTTTAAGATTCAGAAAAGTAGATTTTTTTTACAAAAACAGTAATAAAAATGACTTTTGCCAAACCTTTTTTTAGTTTTAATTACCATAAGGATAAGAATTTGTTTGAGGAGTAACAAATTTCAAAAACATAAAATTGAATACATATTACTCTCTCCTTTGGTTAATTAAAATTTTGTCACACAAAATGCAGTCCAGAGGCGAAACAAAAATAAGACGAACAGACCTGGTCAGTTATTCTTTATTTTTACATTCATAGGGTTGACTTGAATTTTTAGTAAAAAAACCCTAACCTTATAATGTTAACAAACACAAACATATTGGCCTGGAAGAAAAAAAATTGGCTATCAAAAAGCCAGGTGTTGCTTTTACAACCTACCAGCTGTAGTGTATAACCAAATTGATCCTTTTGGAAGTTTGTGAAACTACCTAGTAACTACATTTTTTCAATAAATTTAATGCATGGTTGATACACAAAAACTTTAAGAGTTCACCTTTTCCCTGTGTTTTTCATCCAATATTCCAACGTCCTTTAAATCCTCTTCCGTTATTGAGCAAAAATAATCGAGATCATCAAATCCATTATTTATTAAATGCTCAGCGTACATCTCAAATCCAATGTTGTTCAGCCATTTTGAAAAATCAGATACAAACTGCTTCACCTAAAACAAAGTATACATAACAAAACGATTGTTTTGGTTTGACATAAAACACTGTATGACTAAACATACACATGCTAAAAAGAGTCTTACAGGTTGCATACTTGAACTAGTTTAGAGTAATTAGAAATTATCGATAAGCAAGTAACCACAGCTTCAAATAAATATATTATTGTGAGAAAAAAATAACTAAATAAAGAACATTTTGCATGAGAGGACAACTTTATTTGTTATAGCACCTATTCTTACTCTTTGGGATTTTTAGAATTTACATATTTTATCTGAGTGAGTAAGAACACAATGATTTCTGGAACAACACCTAAATGTATTATTCAAAGTTGCCAATTTCGTCGGACAAGATTTAAAAAGATTGCAGCTTTTATAACTGCAGGCTGACACCATATCATGCAGAACCAACAGTTATCAATATATTTAAATTGGTTCATGACATGAAACAGTGGTTGAATAAACAACAACAAGTTTAAAGCATTTTAAAAGTTACATACTTAAACGAATTTAGAGCAACTAAAACTTATCCACCAGCAAGTAACTACACCTACACATAAATTAATTTTCTGAGGAAACAAATATTTTTAGATAACCAACAAACAAAGTACACATCTTTTTGTTGTTGCAACACATCATCCTTACTTTTTAGATCTTTGCACAATGAGTTCCAAAACAACATCTAAATCTAGTTTTCAGAGGTACCAATGACTGACCTTTAAATTTCCTGTTCCTATACAGCAGGTTTGTATCATGCAAAACCGACTACATTTAAATGGAGTAAGAACAACCTTTAA
This sequence comes from Hydractinia symbiolongicarpus, assembly GCF_029227915.1. Lineage (NCBI taxonomy): Eukaryota > Metazoa > Cnidaria > Hydrozoa > Anthoathecata > Hydractiniidae > Hydractinia > Hydractinia symbiolongicarpus. Next base: position 4,331,123 of record NC_079877.1, read on the forward strand.
CGCTACGACACACTACTGTCTTAAATCCTTTGATTTTTAAAACCTTTTTATTTTTGATATAAATAGATAAAAACATTTTTTCAAAAAATAGTTTTAGTTTGCTGCAACGTGTTTAATCCTTTTGTAAAACTATAACATAACTAATACCAGAAGAACTTACCATTTTTTTTGTTCTTGGCTTTGGTACTGGTACAAACATTTCTGAACTTGATGGAAGTAACAACTCTGCTTCAGATGTTAATATTTGCCCTGTGTTGGATGGTGGTTGTAGATCTTCTACTGGACAACTTCTTGGTAAGGTATTTGACAACAGTGGTTTTAACTGAAAAAATATCAAGTTTAAAAAACGATAGTAAGCAAATAATGCAACATGGCAGGAACACTATAACTTTTCTGCATATTACCATTAAGGTTATTTAGAAATAATTAAGCAGGAAGGACTTTTTACAAAAAAAACTGCAATAAATTTCATTTTTTATGGTATGTTGTAAGTTAAAAACATCACAAAAAATCGCAACTAGAGCAAGAAAAAAACTCACCTCTTCTGAAGCATTTCTTTCACCAGATCTAATCAGATAACAAAACGCAAAGCACATTAAACAGTCTTTTTCAGGAATATTTAGGTGTGCGATGATTCGCACATGTAAATCAAGTAACGCGTGCAATATAAAACGTACGTGCAAAGAATGTTACGCATGCAATACGTGGTAGAAAAGTGGGGGACGTTTTAAATCATGAACCCCGAGCACGATGATCGAGCGTCTACTGGTATAGCGACTCTCTCAATCTTAAATTCCTTTTCTGCATGTCCAAAATAGTCTGCATAACATACTGTCTTTTTTATATTTCTTGTTTATTTTTAGGTCATCACAAGTAAAGAGGCAAAAATATGCTGTGTTTTCGAATTAAAAAAAATCTTTATCCACGTAGCTTAAATAAAACTTCAAAATTCATTTAGAAAGTTCAGCTACATTTTAACAAAATTTTTACAGAAAAAAAATTATACTGCACGCGGGTTTTGTTTTTACAGGCATAAAGAAAAAACCCATTAAATTTGGACCTGCTATGGTTTCCAATTGATTTGTCAAATAAAGAATTTATCTACAATTAAATCCATGATAAAATGTCTATTACGTCTGTAGGTGCATATTTGCAGACTTGCTTTATCCGTGCTCCGTCGGCGTTCACTTCCGCATTAGTTAAGAACCGCATGGCTGAATTTCTTAGTAAAACCTGGTTACCAATGATTAAGGGGACAGGCTAAAGAGATTTATGTCTTCGTAGTTCTTTTAACTAAGTCAGGAGTCGGTGAATTAGCTAGGATGGTCAGGGTGGCTATGAATACGCTTGCTCGTGGATTAAAAGGACCAGGACTATTCAATAATGTCTGAGATCTAACAGTGTCCAACCAAGACGGAAATCTATCGAACGCTTTGTCTGACGAGTATCCAAAAATTATTTTGAGGTCTGCCATCACACGCTACAAAATGGATTTCATAGGTTGATTTTGAAAACTCAATATTTATTTTTCAGGCGTAGTCACACGCCTGAAACGATTTGGGCGTGTGCCAAGGCATGCGCGTGCGATCGCATGCCTCTCCTGAAAAAGACTGATTGAAACACAAATGACAACAAATTATTTTTCAAAGAACAGAAAAAAGCATTCTTACTTCATTAATAGAGGTGGCATTGTGCTGTTATCTACAATAAGATAAAGAAATATTATGCACTATAACTAAGAAAAATATATATTATATCTTTACCTTTCATTATTTACTTTGGTTACATGCACATACTTAGTTCAAGGAAATTTATAGTATTATTACAAAAAGGTATATTATGCATATTTCAGGTCAAATTTTTAGATTCGACTTTCAGATACTACAGAAATAGCTTATTAGTAATACCTGGTAGCGAGTTAGGTAAAGACAAAGTTTTCTTTTTTGGTGGTAAGGCTGGCACTAAAAAGTTAAATCGATCATTTATGAAAGTTGTTAATACATACAAGAGGGTAAAATATATACAAAAGGGTAAAATAAAATCAGATTTATTACCAAAGCGTAACCTCTTTTACCTTTTTTACTATCTGATGATTTTTAAAATGTCTCTAAAAATGTCTCTAAACAACTCCTTGCATTTCTAGTTTCTGAATCAGTAACTATATAATCCTGTCAATATCTGCCCCAGTTCTTTTATTTGCTCTAGAAGATCAGCCCAACCTACCCGAACAATGTTTGGACTCTCTGATGCCATAACCAGTATAAGACAATGCCATGACTAAATGACATAATTTATTAACTTACTATTTCAAAAGACTAGTGTTACATGACAGAACACAATAAACTAAGCTGTATCATAGGTGACAGAATTAGCACACTAAGATGTTAAATACACAAAACTGGTGAAAAAGAACACCTACATTCATCAGTACTGTCATCAAGCTTGGTATATTTTACACAAGGATTATCAAACCCCATACTTATTGGTCTTTCTTCATTGTCTGTAGGAGGTTCTACCTTCTTGTCAACTGGATCTATTTGATCTATATCTTCTTTTTTTACAGGTAAATTGACCAAATACATTTCTATGCGAAAATGAAAAAAGATTGGTGACATTAGGAAATCAATTTTTGTCAACCTTCTTCAAATTCTCCAAATACACGTTTCCTTAATGTTGCTTAAGGAAGCTAATAAACTTAAATACAGTTGTTGCACATTGTAAGGATTTATAAACTGGTTTTTAGTGAATTTTCAGTCACTTCATAGCAAAAAAGATTACAGTATGTTTATTACACAAATGCAGTTGTTTTATAATGTGCACCTGCATCTAAAATCTGAAATGTCAATCGAAATGCTTCATTTATAAAGGACATTTAACACAGCTGTATAAACATAAAATAGTAAATTAAACATTTTGGCACTATCGTTCTACCCTCACCTTTCTTCTCTCCACATTTTTTAGTATTTGGTCGAGAATCTAAACAAATCAGTTCATTTAACATGTTTCACAGATAGCTTCTATAAACCACAAACTATTTACTTTAATCAACTAATGTTAAATTTTGTTTTAATCAAACCAGAAGATTTAAAAAAACTTTATATCTGCCTCTACTTTGGGTTGCCACACATTTTACATAGTCAATTTTATGAGATTGGAGGGCTTTTGATGAGAATATTTTTTTAAATTTAAGGACAATTGAGGACATCTTCATATTTTCCACAAGGAGATTTTGAAGCTAATGTTATGAGTAAAGAATAAATTTTTGTTTCTGCTGTACCCATGGTATCATTTCTATGTATTTTAACATTTAGTTTTGAGGAAAAAGTTTTTAAAAATTCTAAATTTAGAGGGGATTTGAAGAACTCTGAGGAGAATTTTCAAAAACACTGTTTCAGATAGTTTGTTCTTAGGAACATTATATTTTGTTTGTTACCAATGCCTACTGACACCATTGTGTATATTGTACTCATAATAACATTTACTCATACTATGGTGACGTTTCTTTATTTAAACCAGAAAATCAGGTAGGAAAAAGTAAATAAAATAAAATCAAATGTTACCTTCCTCTTCCACCTTAATGAGATCTAAAACAAATAATGTAAACAAACAATTCTGAAACTTTAAGATTTTTAATTAATATGCCAAGACACACTGACATTAACAGTGCAGTCAAGAAACAAGTATTTTAATATATTTTGTAACAACCATAAGAAGAGTGAAAAATAAATCAACAAACCATAAACTTTAGATTTTTGAGATGCTGTGTATTCTATGGTACTTGGAATAATTAACTGAGCTTCCACCCTAGATGATCACAAAACATACTCAGGTTGATACAACTACAACAGATGTAACACAAGCGAAACAGCACATAAAATTTTTAACAGGGCTAAGAATCAACAGGGTTGAATCTAAACTGCAGTAACATACTTTAAAACACCCGTTTCCACTCCCAAATGTGTTATCATGACCTCAAAGACCTTTGGATTGCCGGACAGAAACATTTTCATTGATATGACACATTCTCCTGAAAGTGAAAGTGAAGAACAATTTCATTACAACAAAAACTTTGATAAAGGTCGGTAAAGTAGTAGTAGGGGGTCCTTATAACCGGTTTTTCAAAAAAGCTGGTTATAAATTGCAAAAGGGAAATTCCCAAATAATGCTGACATCATCAAAACTCAACGCATGCGCAATCGAACGCGATTGAGAATGGGGAAAATCCCAAATAATGCTGAAATCGTCAAAAATCGTGCCTAAGAAATGTACCAAGAGCTTCCTCGACAAGGCCTCACCTGAGGTGCTCGAGAAAACTTATACAGAGTTCGTTCAACGTGAGATTCATGAAAAGGAGGAGAAGACAGCAAAGGCCCTCTCCTCACACGCTATCAGCATTTGCGCCAAGGATGTAGGCAATGTAGTTTCAATCGGCAGTGCCGAGGGTCTGAGGCAAGACATCGAGTAGGAACCCATCATTTAAGACTCCATGGCCGACCTGGGAATCGTTGTGTACTCAACTTCAGGAAATTTCTAGTACCACTGTTACTCGCTGCTCATACCATTAACCACACTCAGCTTTCTGCGAAGCATGTCTCCAAGACAAATGAAAAGCGAGATGATGAACAGCAATAAAAAGATGAGCAGCGCGTGTAGTATTATCATCAATCAACAGCAACCCGAGGCCGTGGAAAAAATTGTTGAAGTACACAAAAAGCACCCGGGAAGGGTTGCCACAGGTAAGAGACTTGCCGAATGGAACCGCCAAAAGGGGAAGCTTGGAATAGCTCCACCAAAGAAAAAAACCATGACGTTTGGGGAGTTATTGAGATACTTCGAGAGAGATTTAAACACTCCCAAGGCTATACTCAAGGGGATAAAAGAGACCATGAAAATCCATGAGGAACAGGGTCTATCCCTCCATCTTGATGTAAAAAAGAAGTGATTTCTTCAAGTCTTGTGACTTAATGTGTGTGCCCTGGGGCACCCCTGTGCCCCAGGACACACACAAAAAGTCTTAGAGTAAATGCTAGACATTGTCAAGGAGCCACATACAGCAATTTTTACTGGGCCTACAATCTGCGGCAAGACCCAGCGAGTCTTCGACCTTCTGGAGAAAGAATACAAAGGGCACTTCAACAACGTAGTCGTGCTCTGCACCACGATCCGATAGAATGCCACCTACCTCACTAGATCCTCACTATGGCAAGATCCTTATGTCTTCCTTATAGAGCCCAAGGTGCTGGCGGGTGAGGAGACCCTCTTCATAGTTGATGATATGATCGCCGACGAATCTCTCGATAAAACTTGTGGGGCGTTGCTAGAACTAGCTGTTTCGGGTAGACACAGAAGACATAGCTTGTGGCTGCTAACACAAAGATATAAGAAGATTATCAATATTATCCATTATCAAAGCTGAGCTGAAAAAGTCCAAGCACGCTTGCTTGCACGTGAGGCTTGAGCACCCTCGAACTTGTAAGATTTTGGAGTGACCTGAGGCAGCTACTGCAAAGGAAATATCGGGGGTGACACCACCCTATCCCGGTCTGAAATAGTGGGGCACCAGGGGGCAAACAGCGCATATCTTTCCGTGAACAACTGCCCGATGGTCACCTCCGAGTCAGGGCTACCAAAGAGGTTCGCGGCTTGTTCAAGATGGTCCTTGGGTAGCATGGCGTGGCTATACAGTTCATTTGGCTCACCTTCCACCATAATTGAGATTTTCTCGATCTTTGGATTGTAGAAGACCTCTTTGACTCCACTGTAGGCCTTGATTTTTCCAGGGTCTACGAAGAACAGTAAGACGCCCTTTAAAGACTTAGCAGGAGTATCAATCTGGAGGTTGTAACTGGTGTCAGCCTTTTTCATGGTCACCACCTTGGAGCTGAGTATCCTCTCATAGGGCAGGGCCAGCCTCGAGTATCGTGACATTATAGCACTTGCGAGACCCTCGTGGTCCACCTTGTCAAATTCCAGGGCAATGTTGGTGATCTTAAACGCGGCGTCAGCTGGTTTAGCTGCGGTAGACCCTGAGGCTGCCGTGCCAGAGTCATTAATCACATGGCTGTGCTATGCAAAGTGCAGTACGAACTGCAGCCTGTTGTGGAGTCCTGCCTGGTATAGGGGTAGATCTGCCGTCAACTCAAACATCTTGCCGAGGGGGATGCAAAAGGTGTTGCCATAGGTTGCCACGATTGGCTTTTCTTCATTATTGCCTACATGTGCTCCCTTTTACCTGTAGGACGCGAATGGTGCCATTCGGGTTAATACCCTCCAGAATTAGGTTGTTCTTGCAAGCATACTTGGGCAGTCACAGGTCCTGGTAGACGGCGAGTACATTGTAATCGCTGATATTCTGAACCTCGTTGCTGTGCAACGAGACCTGAAGATTCTGCACCAGGGCATTGCCGATGTTGCTGACGATTGTGTTTGCACCAGTAAGCTCCAGGTCAAAGAGGAGTTTGAGAGAGCCAGGAAAAATGACATCATTCTGTCCCATGTTTGGTACGTCAACGTACAGGTCTTTCTTCTGGTTGATCGTACTGGGGACATGGGAGGCCTTGACACACTGCTTCTTTCCTTTCATTGCTAGCATCATTTTATCACTTGTGCGGATCTAGCTTAGTTCCAAAACTCATAGTTTTATTAGTAGCGACTTCCGGGTGGAATAAATGCTGATTAATTCAATATATGAAGGGGACTTTACGTCAGGGGTAGACATTCCAGATTGGGATGATGATGAAACTTTTAGTAGACCTGGGGATTTTCCAGAGCCCAGCACTACGCCCGAAGAGCAGCCGGGTCAGCAGCAGGGAGGTGCACGCAGGCGATTGAATGTGGGGCTGGGGGAATAGAATTTAGACAAAAACCATCGACGATCTTTATAATAAACTTAGCGAACGTCAACCGATAAAAAAGTATCATTATTTTAGGGCCGATGAGGGTAAAAAGCTTTTTAGGGAGGTAGCGTGGGGGGTAGAACCTATAAGGAAATAGTGCTTACGACTATAGAGACGGACTTAGGACATACGCGTCTGAAGGTCTTAGGTTTTCATAAATATCAAACACCGGGTAATAAATTCAAGGCAAGGATCCAGAGGATCCAGAACGTTCTTGTCAAATGGAAGCAGCACGGATCAAGGAGCGATGATATCGAGATGCTGCCAGTACTCAGGAATGGTCACGATGAAACAAGGAGTCTTATTGAAGATACTTCCTTTGGCGGGGATGAGATTACAGAGCGTGAGAGAAGAGGGTTCAATCGCGAACTACAAACGCTAAGGGGTAACCTCAAGCACTTGAAAGGTAAAATGATCTTCTACGATAGTGAGATAGACAAAGCGAAGGATAAGATCAACGGGCTTGAGGCGAAGAAAGCCGGCCCCGGAGCATCTGAGGAACAGATAGCTATCTGGGATAAAGACATAACGAAAGCGAAGGAAGAGCTAGAGGGACTCCATGATCTGAAGGAAGAAGCACTAAAAGCACACGGCCTACTATCCTCCAACACCCAGAGTCAACTGCTACACATCAAGGAGACTCTGATGAAGATCGCTGGAGATGATAAAACTTTGGCCGAAAAACTAAAGATCATCTTCAAGGAGCAGGAGATCACTATCACAAGCATCGCCTTGGCTGTTGGCTTGCTCATATCCACCATCGTCCTTGCAGTTACTTGAGGTGATGGAGGAGCGGGCACAGCCGGAGTAAGTGGAGGGGGAAGGGTTTTGTAGAGAAGCAGCTGGAAAGACTCGGGAGATTTTTAAAGTATCTTGCGGCTAAGGCAGGTGCTGCTTTACCAGGGATCATTGGCACGGTCGTCTCATTCTTCTTTAGAGTTGCGGCGAAAGTCGTCACATGCTGCCCAGCACGTCTACATGGCCATCGCTGCTGTCGTTACTGTTGTTGTGACGTAGGTTGGGAGGGGAGGAAGCAACCATCGTAGAAGATAGTGGTGGCGAAGACTCTAGTATGTTGACAAAACACACTAGACCTATTTCTTCAGCCATATGTAGGCAAGGATTAGCCCTACTCCCCCGTAATCAATGTGGTCTTGGTGTCATCATGCTGAGCTGCATCACCTGCGACTCTGTCCTGACGGGCAAGGTGATCATCATGCTTTTGATCTTCACGAAGGGGGTGTGGCAAACGCATCCCACCCTTTCCAAGGGGGTAGTCGCCGGCTACCCCCTTTTCTTGCCTTGGTGCTTCATGTTTAGTCGACTTGCTACTGCGTGTGCTAGTGTAAATCCTCGGGTTAAGACCAATGGAAAAATAGTCCTTGCTTATGAGTATCTTGTTCGTGAAATTCACGACACTTCCAATGTGAAGGCTCATGTCACTCGGGATCATATAGACGCCATGAGCAACGCTGAAATCAACCTCGGACCACGCATACTTGAGCACGTCTAAGAACTCGCAGATCTCCTTACTTGTGTCGCTAGGTCTGATGATCAGCTCTTCAAAGGTCGTCAGGTAGAGACGCTGTGCATCGATAGTGCTGCCTTGGTTTCCAATGATGCCAGATCTCGCGTTCGCTTGATTCTCGATGATGAGGTATGCGTAGAAACGTACGCTTTGGGAGAGCTGTTTGAGAGCTATACGAGTGGGACCTTGGGATTTTTCCAGGATCCACCGGCTCCAAGATACCTCGTCAAGATAGCTAGGGCCGGAGCCAGGATAGTCCGAGCGATGAAGTTGCCAGCTACTAAAGAGGGTCTCGTTCCTCCACTCCTGCTTGCTGTCGCTTATTCCAAACTCACGAGCTAGTTGGTGGAACTTTTGCTTGTTGAAGGGGTTGTTGAGACGTCGGAACCTGTTGGAGCCCGGTAGAGAGACGCAAGCTCTGCTAGAATATTGCGTATCTGGAAGTAGACGTGGAAGCTGTAGACAGCACGAACTAGAGGCAAAGAGGATTGTAAATGCTGCATAGAAATACCACAAGCGGATGTTGCACAAAAGACGGCAAAATTGAGCTGGGTAGACCAAAGACTGAAAGGGGAGACTGAAAGGGTGGCTCTTCCACTCCTTCACTGCTGTACCTGAGTGGAATTCAAAGATGTCTGAAAATTTCACCTTGAACGAGGACCCCTTTGCGTCAATGACGATGCTCTACACTGAAAGGTCATCCCCCTTAAACCTCTCCACATATCTTCCGTGGTTGGGCGCGTACTTTGCCTTCGGGTTGTACAAGTAAATACTCATGTTTCTTTAAAGAAACATGAGACAACTCTACGTCACAGATATAGAGAACCTCACAATATTCGAGTACTTCCTAGGGCAGGACACTAGGATCGCTCTGAAGGCGATCAGCATTCGACCTACATGGTTGAACATCTACAGCGACGCTGACTTCACCATCCGTATGGAAGGATCCACGGATGTGCTACAGAGGATCGAGATCATGAATGGTCTCTATAAGAACAAGGTTTTAGTGACTATCGTCAACAGTCAAGCGCAGGGTAAGATCCAGCTGTTCGTGCTGAAGAATGGACTCTGTAGACTCTGTGTCAACGAAGGGTACACACTCGTCATGTTTGAACCACTACACAAGCTCTTGGGCCTACCCTTCGATCCCCAGAAGAAGTTCTACACAAAGGGGGACTACGATTCCTTTTACAAGACTGACGCCTACCAGCGGCTGAGACTCGTTTGCCCTTAGCTGGACGAAGATGATTGCCTACTGGATTGGAAGGAATCGAAAATTCTTGTCGTGCTTCCCACCAAAGAGCTGTGCCTGGGGAGACATGCTTACATGGAGTTTCGATAACCCTGTGTACCTTCCCCTGAAGGGCTTGACCGATCGTCTCGAGTTCATGCTGACAGACGAGTATCACCACAATAAGAACGTTTCGTTCGTGGGAATTACGATGGACCTGCTCATAGAATAAATGACTGATGTTATGAAGCTTTACCAACTTTACCGCCAAGTGCGCCTGAGCAAGAGCATGATACTTTCCACGAAAGCCAGGTCTACTGGTTAAAAAAGATCTAAGAGATCGAAGCGTTCTTCCGAGAAGAGATCAAAGAGAGAGAAAAACTCTACAAAAAGTTCAAGCTTTGGGGGATAGGGCTTCGCTATGCTGATCACGGCATGATTGTGTTACTGTCATCACCTCCTTAGCAGGTATTGCCACGCTTGCAACCGGATTTAGAGCCCCTATAGCAATTTAGGGATGGAGCAAGTAGGTTTAAAGAATGCTTCCAAACACATAGGCGCAAAAGTGCGAAAGCATGAGTGCGTCAAGCTCCTAGCTGAATCAAAGCTAGACACTGTCTACGATAAGATTTACAGAGCGATCCAAGACGGTACAATTTCAAACGATGAGTTTACGTGGATCATCCAGAAAAAACAACATTACATGGTGCTCAAGGAGCAGATCTGACTACGAACAAAAAGGGCTGTGAATTCCATCAACGAGAATGAGCGTCAGCAGCTTGTGGCACAAGGCAGGTAAGAAGCCAAAGATGAACTCTTTAAAAAACTGCAATATGCACAGTATGTCAGTGGTACTTAGAAGCCCCGCCTGCGTATTCGTAATCTCTTGAGCTTAGTGTGTTGAACAACACACTAGATTACCTGCTACTCGATCTCGAGTACTTCTCCCGTGTCTTGATCGATGATAAGACCACAGTCATGTATGACTCTTTGCTGCTTTTCAGCGAGCTCTCTCAGGCATTGTTCGAGATTTTTCTGCCAGGTAATCCTGGTACACGCTTCGCAATAGGGGCCGTCCGTTTGCATTGAGACGTCCTTGTACTTGGCTTTGCGGATCGCCTCGAGAAGAGGGGCTTTGTTCATTGTGGGGTAGTGAGGAACGTGTAGTGCTTTTGCTTCCTTTTTCAGTGCAGGAACGTTCATGTTTGTTTCTATGGCTGAAGACAACCATAGAACCTTGACAAGCCACTTACAATACAGTGAAGCTGTCGATCGTATCGTCATCGGAGTCGCTAAAGTAGTAAGCGCTGTACCTCTCAAATTTACACTCTTCTAGGTAGGTCTGTAGATAGTAGTTTGAACCTTGCATGTAGATGCTGGCTAGTTTGATGATAGCCTTACACTCACGGCTTCCCCGTGGTATCTTCTTCTTGTGGAATTTGGTTCTGACTTCCCCATCCCATTTCTTCAACTTGGTGCTGAAGTACTGCCGCCGTTGGTTAAGCGATACCCTTCCAAAGAATTCACCTTGTTCAAGATCTCCTCGTATTGATCTAACCACTCGGGATAGCTGGCCAGATCAAATGACATAGTTAGCGCGGAACCTTCGCTGTATTGAGAGACACCCTTGGAGCGAATCTTTTCAGGGGTCTTGAGCAGTAGCGGTGCTAGGCTGCCGTCTTGGTCCTGATAACCAATCCCGAAGCGTTTATCATTCGCCTTATTGTCTGGGATAGAGTTGCTCAGCACAACTTTTTTTACACAACTTTGTTTTCGACTTGCACTTCTTCAATGTTTAGCGGTTTTGAGTTGGTGTAAAAGTCTTCGGATTTTATAGTCTTGTCTCCAAATTTAATCAACATCTTCTTTATTGTAGAGACAAAACCCCAACAAGGGTTTTTCTATATCGTTGCGCAATCCCAACTACCACCATTGTATGTGATGTACTCCTGGTAGCAGGACCAGCAGAGTAGCTTAGCTCTTATGAAGAATCTTCGTCAGCAGGAGATCTGTCGTACCCATCGAGTATGCGTTCACATTCATCGCAGTGTTCCATTTATCGTGATCTCCCTACCCTTATACTAAACCAACTCCTACGTGGACCCACAGGGGAACATTTCCTGAGATCTGAAATGCTCTGGGACATATTCTAGTAGCAAAGGTCTCTGTCCAACAACTCTAGCGCACATTTCCTGGGTCTTGAAACGATATGGGACAATCTCGAGTATCCGGAGTTCCTCCTCAACCTCTCTGGTCCACATTTCCTGGGTCAGGAGATGATCCGGAATAAACTTGAGTAACCAAGGGTACTCTTGAACCGCCCTAGTGCACATTTCCTGGGTCTTTAAATGGTCTGGGACAACCTCGAGCAGCCGCGAGTGACGCTCAACAGCCCTGGTGCACATTTCCTTGGTCTTGAGATGGTCCGGAACATCCTTGAGTAGCAAGGAGTTCTCCTGAGCCGCCCTAGTGCACATTTCTTGTGTACCAAATCGATTTTTAAACCAACTCATTTCTCTTTATTACATGCATGCTTCAACCAAGAATTTCTAGCGCTGTCATAGCTTTGAATAAGGAATTTCCCCTACTCAAATGCGCATGCGTCGATTTTTGATGATGTCAGCATTATTTGGGAATTTCCCGATTCTCAATAGCGTGCGATTGCGCAAGCGTTGATTTTTAATGATGTCAGCATTATTTGGGAATTTCCCGATTCTCAATAGCGTGCGATTGCGCAAGCGTTGATTTTTAATGATGTCAGCATTATTTGGGAATTTCCCGATTCTCAATAGCGTGCGATTGCGCAGGTGTTGATTTTTGATGATGTCAGCATTATTTGGGAATTTCCCTTTTGCAATTTATAACCAGTTTTGGTAATAACAATGGGGAAAATAACCACACTTTTAATAAGACAAATATTTATACCATAATACTCCTGGCCATCCTCCCCTTTAACAGCAACAAGCAAGTGTTGATCTTCAAGATAACATAAGTCAGACAACACAGGATGAAGCTAAGCGGTACAAAAAAAAAATTGAACACTTTGTTAAAAGTTAAATAAGCTGAAGGTAGTCTTTTAAAACAAATACAAAACCTTACATCAACCAAATCCGTTTTTGTCCACCAGGGATAGGAATATGTTTTGTGATCAGAAGGAATAGAACCTCTAAAAAGACTATCTGTCTGCCTTCTGCAATTCGTGTAGGAATTCTTTTTAGTTATAACACGCTCTAAAGGTTTAAAAATTTTTTACCACAGTTCAAGAACTTCTAAAATACAATTACTAACATAGAGATGAACATAAATTTTAAATTGCATAATATACAAACATACTTTCTAGGCAGTTGGAATGAAATTCTAACATAAATTTTGTGCCGCTACTTGTTAGTATCTAAACAATAAAAAGTGACTTTGTGAGCAATCCATTCCTCAGGGAAAATCCCCAAGAAGCAAATAGACAAAGGCTGGGGTCACATCAATTTTACAGAACTGATATCATACTTTCGCATTGTGTGTTTTTTTATATAATTCTCTTGTGTATAATACGGGTGACATTGAGTTCTAAATTGACAGCATGGGCAACTGTGTAAAAGAGAGAGTGAAGAAAACATGTAAAAGAAACTAGGATTTTTTTTATTACGTTAACATAAATTTAATGAATAAGGTGTTACCAATCACTACTGAAGATGCATTATTTAGTAACCCTTAAAACATTATTGCTATTGTATGTACCTTAGCCTCTGCAGAGAAGAAAACAATCTTAAGCGCTTTGATCATGCCACTATCTGTGTGATCTATAATAAAGTTTTGTAGGCATAGGGTAAATTAGAAAAGTAAAACCTATAATAATCAGAGAACATGAAGATTATATTGGTAACAAATGATGGTAATAAATGATGGTAATAAACGATGGTAATAAATGATGGTAATAAATATATTGTATGGCTCTTATAAAGTTTCTTTAGTGTAAAGACAGGTATCAGGATTAAGGGCTACCAGTGGTGTTTATTTCAAACATGAAAAAAAAATTAGAATGGCATCTTTGTTTGTTGTAAATAAACAACAATAAATCACAACAAAGTAAACAAACAATACAATTGACTTTAATACATTTGTAAATAAATGCTGTCAAACTAGCTCACTTTAATTATAAATCTTCAAAACCTTACTGCCTATTTCACCTTTCTTTCAATCAATACTGCTTCTCCAAATTCTAATACTCCATTTTCTAATACACATATTTGAGGCAAGTGACATGACAAACTTTCCAAACTTACCTTCGTGACTTGAAGCAGCAAGCGTCTGAGATAAAACACCTACGTCAAATGTAGCAAACACTGGAGAATGATCACTTGAACAAATACTTTCAGTACAACCTATAAAAGGGCATTACGATGTAGGTATAAGGCAAATATTGGGTCAACAAACCTCTCCTAATAATTTTGACTTTGTCTACCAACCTTGTTATTTCAAAGCTTGTAAGCATACAAAATTAATTTGATAAACCAGAGGTGATTAGCTGCCAAAAATGCAGTTATTTTAAGGTTAAAAAGCACAAAATTTTTTCAGGTTTTCTTCTCTTTACATGATATTCACATTTATATTCAGCTAGACAAAAGTTTAGAAAAATGGAATGAACAAGAGCTAGAATTTTTTAAAAAAGATGCAAGGTACATTAATGAACAATAATTGTTATTCTCACCATAAGTAGTGTTGCAGGAGGTGAGTTCAGGATACGACTTCCACAACACCCTGTCACACCAAGACGGAACATTAATTCTTGTCTAAATAAAAATTTTATAGCCACATGTAAGTTTTAGATAAACGAATTAAGACTTTAGCTACCTAACATTCATCATTACACAGATAAATATTTATAACTTTTGTTCAAAGTTTTTTTTTACTTTGTATATTTGAACTAACTGACAGCATCAACCAGCATCTCACTTTCTTAAAAACACCTAAATTGTCACATTTTTTAATATCATATTCTCAGTATAATATTTTAACAAACAATAACCAATGGTAATGTGGTTTTTTGTTTTAAATAAAGATAATGTATAACATCACTTAAGAAAACATTAATGGCTTGCATGAATGATAAACTGTAAAAAAAGTCAATCAAAAAAACAACTTTACAAATAAGAGTAAGAGGCATTTCGGAACTCACCCCAGTTCTTTTTTCTTTTGTCCAGCAATATGTTGACCTGGTTCCTCGTGTGTATCGATAAGTAGGTGGAAATGATATGTCTTCCTCTTCTACAAAAATACCTACTCTTCAATATCAAATAGATGCCCCTCTCTAATTTTGCCCAAAATTTTTACCTATAACATTCTTATTCTTGCTGCTTTCCTCCTTTACAACACACATAAATAATTTAAAAGAAAGCTAAATCACACACCGGAAATATCAAGTTAAATTTTTTATATCTTTAAGGAGCATAAGCCTTTTGTTTATTTCATGAATAGGTGTCACCACTTGTTTTTGCACTTATTCTTTAAACTACATTCTTGATTTTTTCACCATTTTGATTTATCTATATTATAATACCCGTATACGCCTGTCTGTCTGTCAGTCTGTCTGTCACGCAAAATTGTAGTTTAGCTGCGCAATAGCGAGAGGCACGCAATGCGGTATAAAAAGGACAGGTGAACCTGTGGATTTTCACTGCATTCCAGCCCCTTCCATTCTAAACTCAAAAGTAGCTGCTTGCACAATCAACTGTCAATGATTCTAATGCAGTGATAAATTTGATTAATGTGATATTTGCAGCTTACTTGAAGCAAAAGTGGACATTGAATCAGTTTTGACTGTAATATGAAACGCTTGTCTACATATCTTTTGTACCTACCAAAAGAAATAAAGGCATTTCCTTTTCGTATTTCAGCAATTAACTGATCAGCTGCAAGCAATTTCTGCCATTCTCGTTCCATAATCCACTTTATAATATCCTTTTAAAAAATAAAAAGCATGTTCATTGCCCTAAAGTTAATTATAATCAATGCCTGAGCTTCTAACTACAATTTCAGGGTAAGTTATGCATATTTCAGCTCATGCTAAATCTATTTAAATAGTAAAATAAATTAAAAACTAACTGTAACATCCAGATCAAGTCTGTAATTTAAATCGCCAAACCAAAACAAGTGGTGGAAGGACAACATTAGGTCAAAACTGTCTCTCTGTCCCAGATTTAAACCTCGTAATATGCTATGAAAATTCTGATTTCTCCTAAAAAATGAAAATCAATTCAATACATAAAAATACCTCATAAATTAATTACGCTAAATGAACAGTTTTTTTACCGAAGAATACTCTAGTGCACAAGGTCATACCTTTGTAGTTTTTCATTTCCTGAAGTCAAGTGACAGTTTACAAAACAGAACGAAGTAGTCCCAACATTAAATGATACACCAACTGCTCCTTTGTTACCTAAGCAATTTTAAGATATTATAAGGCAAGTGAATTAAAATTTGCGATGCAGACATTTGTCAAAAACAAACTGTGTTTAGATCAATTCTTTACATAAAAAAACACAAATAACACAAGCCAAATAAAATCTTTCGTGTTGAGATTTTATTAACTATTTATGGAATCTAGCAAAGAAAATAAAATTGCTAAATAAAATTCCTTTGCATGTAAAAACACTGAAGTTATTCCTTTTAAAAAAGCCAGGAAAAAAAACAACTACAACATTAGGTTGAAACTAGGTGGCTGCCTAGGTCACCTCTTATTTACATCAACCCTAAAATACTTAAGAGTAATTCTGGACAAAAACGTAACATGATATTACTCCCTTAACCTTAAAGCACTTTTAGTAAAACAAATTGTATCCATTCAAAACTTCTCTACCACATATCACAGACTCTTGGCTCTGTCTATTTTGCTCTTTTTCATTCTCACCTTCCATATGCCACACAGGTTTGGGATAAAATCTACTGACATCAAAAAATAAAATCATCTGACTATGCTCACTCCTAACCACTTTTAATTTGTTGCAGATTGTTACCTTAAGTGATACTATATTCACATAAATATATCTGCGTTATATATGGCTTTTAAACAGTTATCACCACTTCAAGTTTAAAAGTCCATTAATTGAACTTATTTGCCTGACAATTAAAAACACCAGAGCAGACTTCTTTGTAAACCATCTATTAGGACTTCACTGTACGGTACAAATTTTATCCACTACTAATCCATACCGAATTGGAATACGCTCCAAACACTTTTCTTCCCTCAGTCTTCTAAACTTAAATATTTTATTTATAAGTTCTGATAAAATGATCACAACACTTGAACTAATGTTCCACATTGCATACTGCACTGATAGTATTACATAAAATACATTGCATACTGCACAAATTTAGAAGTTATAAAAATACTAGTATTACATAGTATTACATAAAATAAAAATTGTAATAAACTTCTGTATTATATCTTTGCAACAATTGTTAAAATTTTCAGTTTGTTGCTTCTATTTGGTAAATCTTTAATATAAACTCATTGTCATCTTATAACATTGAACAATTCATGAGAAGCAGATAAACACTACATTTACTAATAATAAACAAGCATTCTAAGCATAGTAACTACAAAAGATGAATTTGGTAAATTATTTTTAATTAATGAATATCACAATTTTTCTCTTTAAAATGAGTTCACCTTAGGGGTGTTATTGTCCAACAAACAAAACCTTTTTATAGATAGAATGTGATTCAGATTAAGTCTGGACATAAACATACTACGAGAGTTTTATTTTTATTTTTTTATAATACAAATAACTTACTTATCAAGGGAGTCTTTTTTACCTTCTTTACATAATTATTTCAATCATTACTTTTTTTTTAATTTTGCTCTTACAAAATCCATAGCATCTTTATTACAAGTACTATAAAGAGATTGTGACAATGACACTTACCTAAAACGGTAGCTATACCAGTTTTTACACTTGATTGTTTTACTGAGTTAACCAAGTTCAGTAGCTCGGATTTGACAAAAATGACGATACGGATGTCCCACATAGAGTAGCAGGTTAACTAAATTATAATAGTAATCAAAAGTAAAATATGCCAACCACACTATGGACTTTAACTATCTACTAAAGCATAAGACTAGAGGTGTTAAAGAATTTTTATCATGTGAACCAACCAATCATGTGTTATAGCAAATTATGACTAGAATTTACAAATCAATATAGACATTAACCCAATAAACTTTAAAAACCTAGTGTACCGAAAAAATACTGATGACTAAATGACTAGATGACTTGTCTTTCTCTTTTTATGAAGAAATGCTATAGACAGAATATTTTGTCATGTAATTTTTGTTAAAAAAACCTAATTTTAACTGGTCCTAGTGAGAACTTTGCATTATTTGTTCCTTCAAATTAAAATTGTGTATAAATGGTAAAAATAATACACATTATACATATACATACATACATGCATATATGTGCCATTAATTAATAAAACTAATTAATAAATACCCTATCATTAGCTGAAAGAGAAATGAGTACAAAAAACAACTTTTACCAGTTTAAATTCTTTGCGAAACACACTTTTTAAGCACGTTTGTATTTTCTTAACCCATTCTTTTTCATGATAAGCACTTTCCTGAGAAAAAAATAGTCTGTCATTCAAAATGGTACCACAAGTACCAAGACACACGCAATACTGTAGAAAAAGGACAGGCGAACCCGTGGATTTTTCCACGGGCCACTGACTAGTATAAAATAAATACCTGTGTGCCTATTGCATAAATATCTGATGCAATATGACAAAACTCTTGTGGTCTAGTCTTTCCAAGACCAAGACATTTAAACCATTCAGAGATATCTCCCTCAACAGCATCCCCTACAAAAAATACCCAAAAATTAACAAATAGAGGATTACAAACATAAAAAAATAGACCAAACGCTTCAAGATGCAATACTTTAATTTTCTGCAATGGTATCATGATACGTGTAGTACAAGGTAAAATTTCATTGTGACACTATTTACCCTGACTGTAATGTGGCAAAAATAAAACAGTGTTGCACAAAATTCTGATGCTACATATGTCTTACAATAAACTTTTATAAAACCACAAAAAATAAAGATTTTTCAATCATATTTCTTTTTGTGTTACTACAACTTATCATTATAACGAAGTAATGATGACCACTCTTGAAATTTACAATATGTGTTGGGCTTTTTTCCAACATGACTGGCTCTTTTTTAAAGAGTGATGATTAATTGTGAATGGCATTAGCAACAAATCAAAAGAAAAATTACCCATATTCCAGGAACCAACGAATACAGAAAGTTCTGAGGAGTGAATATCTTTAGAATGAGCTATTTTGATTTGTTGAACGACTTGACAAAACAATTCACGAGACTAAAAGCATCGTAGATAAACAAAAATGAATACATTAAAATAGAGGATCATTTTAAATAAATCTAAAAAAAAAAGATTTGTATAAATCATAAAAATTCTTACACGAAAATTCTCAAAATAATAATTTTTAACATTCATATTTTCCAGCAAGATTCCAAGCTTTGATTTTGATGTTTTAGATTTCACAAGTTGAAAAACTAAAAGTAAAAATTATGGATCATAAATTTGCTGGATGACTTCATAAGTATTTATGCCAAATATTAAAGTTCTTTCTGTTACTGAGATAATTTTTTGAGGAAAATAAAAAAAGGGAGGAGCTAAATAAATATTAGAATTTTAAACATAATATCTTAGAATTTTAAACATAATATCTATTTCCCAATTCAATAAATAATATTAACTTCATCTGTTTGATCATCTTAATCTAACAGAAGAAGAACGTCTTCCATGCACCACTTGTCATCTGGGACATCAAACGGGTCAATGCTATAGTCTGCATTGTCAGGTTCACTCTGCAGATGATTCAGTAGACCAGTGCAAGCATAATACTTCATGCATATGATTTGGCATCTGTCACCTGGCTGGAGGATTCTCAAGATATTTTGACTCTGTAGCATAAGAATGTTTGAAAACCTTAGATTGGTGAAAGTTTATTCTGCTGACATGATACGAAAGAAAAAGCTCTTATTCACGATGATTATCCCGTTTTAATATATGAACATGATCAAGATAATTTGGTGCTAGTTAGGCATATACCAGTTAACTTTTATTTCTAACTTGCAAGTTCTTATCTTAAGAGGACTTGACACTATTGTATTTTTATCACTGTATTTTCTCCAACTGGCCACAGAAAATTGGAAGTAGACTTGCAGTGGCTGGAACATACACAGTCTGTTTTGCACACTGATGCAGCATATGGATATTGTTGTATATGAATGAATCATGAAGAGTTTCTTTGTTTACTTTTATTTTTTAGACCTTCCCCTCCCCCTTTACCAATATGTTAATTTTTAGCAAGGACAATTGTACTCCTAGTAAGGTCTTGTTTAAAGATCATAATATAGAAATTGTGGCATGAAAAACTAATCTAAATTTATGTGGTGTTAAAGATCTATCCTGTTTCATTTTCAATGTTCATAATACCTCTGCTATTAGCAGGGCAACAGGCAGGGCAACAGGTTATGATAAATAAATAATAAAAAATTATACCTTGTTCAGATGTAAATGCAGTACCAGATTCCAGTTTGTCTTGATTATTTTTAAGAAATATAATTTTTCCTACATAAAAGATCGCTTTGAACATAAATAAACACAAATAAATTCTCTGAAGCACATTATAGTGCTGTTTAAGCATTGGTAAGAGTTCCTACTAGGGAGGCTTCTGCCAATGTGTAATTAAAAAGTTTACCCGGGGATGAAAACGTTTTAAGATTATTCTGAGACATCCTTAGGCTAGGGTCACTTATAATAAATGTGTAAGTATATAACTAAAGTAAATTACCATTGGTTATGTCCAATGCGATATAACTTTTACTCTTTAATGGTCCTGATGTAACCTAGGTTATAAAGACCAAAATTATTATAAACTTTTGATGCAAAAAAACATTGGAATTTAATTTTCACTGAGTCATTACTAGGTGTAAAGATGGGTATAAAATTTTTATCACCTTATAATTTCAACAATTCTGCCCAATATAACAAATAAAAAATTATGTTACCTCAAATAATTTATGCTTTACATCTTTGGGTTTTTCAGCAATAACTGTAGGACTTCCTTTTGTATCATAGCTCAATACAGAATACTCCATTTCTGTGTTGGAAGGTTTCTGTTCATTTTGACTGGTACTTAGTCCACTGTACTCTTTTAATACCTTACATGCCTAATTCAAGAGAAGACAACTAAGAAAAGCAATACACATGGAGTATTTTTTTGCCTAAGTATATATAACTTGTTAAAACATTTAAATAATTATAATAGAATAACTATAACAGATATTTAGTTTTAAACTTTAGTCAATCTAGAGCCATTAAAAATAACTATAACTACCAAATAGAAAATCTTAAAGAAAATTGGATTCTTTAAATAGTGCTTGTAATTTGTTGATTTTTTGATTCAATATACAGGCCACAAAATTTAGAGGTAACAATCGTTCTGTTACATAACCTAGTACTGACCTTAAAATGGTGTGAATGTTTTTTCGTTAGCCAAGAGTATATTATTTCATGAATTTATTTTTATGATCAACTTGTCATGTCATATTTGCTTTAATAGCAATCGAGATCAATAGTGTGACATGGGCCATACCAACCTCTCCAATTCATAAATTTAGGTCTCTTAAAAATTTTAACTTGTCCCCAGCTCTTTAAGCTTTATTGGAGAAAAAAAATAGAGAAACAGTAGATAAGTTTGCCAAACTTTCACAAGTGTGTATAATGGGAGATATCAGCAGTAGGTCAGAAGATCAACAGGAACTTGGTGGCTAGGAAGTGAGACAACATTTGCGTAATAAAAGTCAGAAAGTTGTTAGAACACGTATTTATTTGCAGTCATAAAGAGTTGTTTTTATTATTTTCAATAATTATTACCCTATTAGTAGATCATTAATCAATCATTGCCCTAACAACAAAATGGGGGCAACAAAAAATTGTGCACTTTTACCCTAAGGTAAAATTTGGGTAAATGAAGCTCCATTTCTGTCAAATGACAAAATTTTGTGGCCTGAATATATATAGAAAGCTATATTATGTTTATGAAAAACATGAATTATTAATGAATGACACCATTGATGAGACATGAATACAAGTTTTAATATCATTTATACATCCATATAAAAGCTTTTTAGTTAAAATAATTTTCTGAGGAAACAAAACTAAATGTATATATGTTTTATGCTATAATGCAGTAGTTCTAAAACTTCAATTTTTTCATGTCTATTTTTGCTGCTATATGCATAGCTGATTCAGTCACACTTTATACCTGGACACACCTTCTTTTGACATGCACAGAAAACAGGAGTTGGTAAACAAGCATTTTTGTGCTGCAACATTGTAGACTTGTGGTGTAAAATGTCATAGTTGGAAAGTATTTTTTTTTTGAAATTGAAAAGTACTTTTTTTGGAATTCATTTTAAAGTCATTATTGCAAATATAATTAATTTTTATACTATTTAAAATGGTAAGATATGACCATGCTGGCTTTGTGCTCATTGGTTGATGGTAATTCAGGGTTTGCTCCGAGAAATTATTAACTCTATTTTGAATAGGAGAAATCTGAAAAAAGCTCAAAAAAAGCTTAAAAGCTCAGAAATTTCTTTTTAACCCATTTAGTGTTTCTGATATAATAATATTATGTCAGTCCCGGACTTGCATATTTTGTTTCTGACGTAATATTACGCAAACCTAGTTACTTCACAAAATTTGAGACCTTTTGACTGCCGTAAAATTATTCTACATAAACTAGTCTTTCAAATACGCATGCGCAGAAATTGTTTTGCCGACGTAAACATCTTGATCTTGAAATAACTATAACCTAGTTATTTCAAGATCGGGAAAGATCCAAGAAGTTGTCAAGCAAAAAAAGGTTAACATCCAAAGAAGCTGCATGCTCTAGGGAGAAATTAGAGCAGTATCTTTTCGATTCTGACTTTGGATTATCTTCACTAAGTGAGGATTTATCTTCTGATAAAAGTAATGAGAATGAAATTTTTCTTAGAAACTGACAAGGAAGTAGTACTTAAGGGGGAAGTAGATGGTTAGATTCCAACGTCTGATACAGACTCTGCTCTCAATGAAAGCCTCCCAGATGCTGAATTACATGCCGACTGCTTATAAGAAAAAGGCAGGGGGCAAAAAAGAGGGACTGCTAATAAATATGCTAATGCTAAGTGACAAATTTAACCCTTGGCAGGCGGCATGCAGCTACTACAATTTATTGGTACACCAGGTGTTTCGCATGTTGTTCGGTGTATTGAACTGAATAATATTTTTGAACTAATGCTTATCAACTACATTAGGGATCGTCCACAAATTTCGTCCCATTAACGAGACGCTATAAGACGAAAAAGTTAAAAAAAATTCGTCTCGTTTTGTTCTTAATTGAAATTGAGACGATTTAAAAATCGTCTCATAAATATCAGGAGACGATATTTTGTCAATTCGTCTCAGAATAAAAAAAGTGGAACAAAATATTTTAAGACGAATTGAGACGAATTGAGACGCTGCGGTAAAATCACGGAGACGAATTGAGACGAATTAAGACGCTGCGGTAAAATCACGGAGACGAATTGAGACGAATTAAGACGCTGCGGTAAAATCACGGAGACGAATTGAGACGAACTAAGACGACAGGGTTTCTTAAACACGAAAATTTATTTAAAAAGCTAGTGTTTTTTAAAGTGGTTTTAATGTATTCAGATATTTCAGATAGCGACAGCGACCTAGATTGGTTGTTTACGGACGATTCTTTGTCCGATGATGAAAATGAAGATTACATCAACGAAATTTTACAATGCGGTAAATATTTATTTTTATCTCGTCGTAAAATTTTCAGCAACGGTCTTGAAAACAAAAAAATATATAATTGCCCAATTTATCTTGTGATTTTTCCGTAGTCATGAGAAAAAAACTACTATAATTATAAAACTATATATTTTCTTTATTCGTAAATTTAAAGCTCGATGATGCAAAATCTTTAAAAGATTTGTTGTTTTTTTACCAACAACACACAAATATTCGAAAAACCTCACTATTTTAACTTTTCTCTTCGCACATGCCGGTGTGAGCATAAGAAGTAAATAATAGCAATTGAAGTTTGTTGCGATATTGCTTCTGAAAATTACGAAAAAAAACTATTTTTGCTTTATTATTTTTGTCAACTTGCACTGTTATATTAACTTAATGTATAATTATACTTATACAATTGATTATGGTGGGCTGCACATTGCAAAAAAAAAATTATTAACAATTTTATGTGACAGAAACGGCTTGTCAGAAGCAAATAATGTTCCGCAAAAAAACTGTGTGACGTGCGGTTGCATTACGTAAAATGATTTCAGACAAATTAGATAGCCGCTTGTTTAGACACTCAGTTGAGCAGCCTAGTGCCCATGGATTAAGATTTGAATCATTTTTTGTAAACTATCACAAAAAAAAATCAAATGGATAAACTTTTTTCCTTTAGCCTTCAATTTTGTCAATTCAATACGCGATTTGTTTTATAAAAACTGCGTTTTTAAGAGCGTTGAGGCTGAGATTTTGCCAATAATTAAGAACATATTAAAAACGTACTCAACCTGAATTCCTTCACAGATTATAAGAACAAAATAATGTATTCCAGTAATCTTTTTTTGTTTGCTTGAATTTTTTATATTTTGTGCTGGACTTAAACATATTATCTCATGTATATAAATACATAAATTTCAGAAACTTTGGGAAAAATATATCAATAAGAACAAATAGAGGCTAAATTCTGAAGTCGTGTTCTTACTATTAAGAACAAAAGAAGAATAAAACAGACTGAAAGTCTCAAAAGTAAGAATAGCCAGCCTCAAGTCAGATTTTACTAAATAAACATTAATAAACTTGTTTAGTAATCACTCGCGTCATTATTTGCATTTATAGAATAGTCTTTTTCTTATTTTAGCTTCAAAAAAACGAGGCAGACCAGCGCTACACGAGCAACATCCGGGCTTGGTTCCATGTATCGCATCCTACATAAGTCAGAACTCGGCCGAGGCCCATTTGAGGCGCAGAGACAGTATTATGTACACAAATGGTGTAAGCTTAAAAGATATTGTCTCTCACATAAAAAGTACGCTCGGGTTAAATGTGAGTAAGAGCGCAGTGCATTACCTCATGAGACCGAGGAGAAAAAAAACCACTTCGAGCAAGCGTCACAAATCGTTGGTTGATGCACGTGTTCCGCCCAAGCGCAACACGGGAGAAAAAAAGATCCATGAAGATTTTCATTTTTCTTGCTCCCAAGTTAACTTGGTTAATGAGTTAGCGCAGTTATGCAATGAAAACACAATCTCCTTGTCAGTTGACAACAAAAACAAGGTGGATGTTGGTATTCCCGCCACGAGTAGACGTGCGCAAATCCGACGTTATCACATCGAAAATGAGGCTCCCATTTACAATGACCACGACTTCCCCTATCCGAATAGTAAATTAACCCCAGCAGGTTATCAACAATTAAAGGTGAGAATAACAAGATCACGCTCATTATCTCCAACCCGCCAGCCTTTAAAAATAAATAGAAAAAGGTCTTTGTCTGAAGGAAGCAGTTTTCTGGTCCTAAAATCAGAAAGAACCAAGGACAAAGTTGGTAGAAGCAAAATCAAATGGTCCCGTAAAGGTCCGCTTTTCATACATTTATATCCTTCACGTTTAGTAGAAGCCACCAACGTCATGCATGTAAACTATCTTCTTCATCTTTTGCAACAAGAAAAAAAAATTAAAAATGTTTATAACGTCGTTGCAATTGCAGATGGAGGCCCCGACTGGTCAACAAAAGCAGTAGTTAACCTGATGTCGTTGGGTTATTTGTGGTTGAATTTACGTTTAGATTGTTTGATCGTTCAATGTTACGCTCCGGGGCACTCCCGTTTTAATCCTATAGAAAGATGTTGGTCTTTCCTCACCCAGCAGCTGGTAGGAGTAACGCTTCCCGTTGAGGTTGATGGAAAAACACCTAATCCAAATGATTCTGAAAAATGGTTAAACGTCCTCGACAATGCTGCAACGGTTTGCTCAAAGTTTTGGAACAATAAAATATATGATGGTTTTCCAATAAAAGTAGAAACCTTCCTATCTACAAATCCGTTGCTGAAGGATATCAAGTGCGCGCACGATACTATCAAAAGATTTTGTGTTGCATCCAGAAAATCGATAAAATCATCTGTTGAATTTACAGAGCTACAACAGAAATACCGCTTTTTCGTGAAGCATTGTACGAGGAAAGCGTATCAAATTGAGTTTGTACGTTGTACTAGCACAGATTGTGACCATTGCTCATCCTAACTCAAGATTCCATCTGTCACGACCAATAATAATATTTTTTGTGAGATTTGTTTCGCTTTTCCACAACATAGTTCCAGCTTCGAACGACGAAGTTTGCTGTGATAAAATGTTGCCAAGTTTGATAAATATACAGACCGTAACATTCAACAATCGAACGAGTACAAACAATGTAGCTTAAGTTAATCAGTAGCTGTGCCACTGCTAGCCAGGAGACCCAGCGTAATTTTTCTTACCACCGGGAAATCGGAGTAGTTAAGGTGGGAAAATTACGCTGGGTCTCAAACGATTTTTCTGCGGCCAAAATCTGGCCGCGCTTTTTGATTGGCTAATTCTATTGTTCTCTGCTCACGTGATTATTATCGGGGAAAGCCCTTTTCATCCCGAATATTCCAGCGAGTGGTTTCACTCACCCTAACAAACATTAGTATTCTACAAAGTTTTTACCAAAGTAAGATTTGACCAAGCTTGGTAAACAACTCACAGATAAATTAAAATGTCCTCCGAAGCGATTAGTCACATTGTTCGATTTAAACTCGGGGTTTCCGCTGAGTCATTCGTTCGCGTCTAAGCTTTAGTTTGAGAGAAACTCATTTTATCAACTGAAGAAGAAAGCTTAGTTAACTAGGCTATGCCACTGCCGTTCCGCTAGAACAATGGAATAATTTCTTTTTCACGGAACAAAATCACGCTGGGTCTCCTGGCCAAGATTTTTAAAGTTTCGTGTTAAACTCACGGAAGTGTTCGAAAATATTTTTCAACTTTTGAGAC
Source organism: Hydractinia symbiolongicarpus (assembly GCF_029227915.1). Lineage (NCBI taxonomy): Eukaryota > Metazoa > Cnidaria > Hydrozoa > Anthoathecata > Hydractiniidae > Hydractinia > Hydractinia symbiolongicarpus. The sequence goes on from NC_079877.1 coordinate 4,357,942, forward strand.
GAATTTATTATAGCAGAGACGAATTGAGACGATTTGAGACGAATTAAGAAAATTCATAGACGAAATGAGACGATTCGGAGACGAATTTGTTTTTAAAATATGATATTCGGAGACGAATTTGTGACTATCAGGAGACGATATGAGACGAATTAAGACGGTTAAGACACTACAATGTTATCACAAAAAATCGTCTCGTATGAAAGAGTTAAGACGAACAAAACAAATTTACAAGACGATTTAAAATGAGCCGAATTTAGACGAAATTTGTGGACGATCCCTTACCAATTAAACAAATTTATATTTCAAGCAAATGATTGTAGGAAAAATTTTCAAACAACATTCCCGCATCGCGAAGCATCTGAGAGGTGGTAGCGGGAATTTATGTAATCCTAACAAGATTTGACTTAATATTGTGTCGATTTTATATTGTGGTATGATCTAAAAGCCAACTTCGTACTTATCTATATTATAATACCCGTTTACGTCTGTCTGTCACACAAAATCGTACTGCAAGTAGCAAGAGGTACGCAATGCAATATTTTTCCACAGCCACCGACTTACTATTCAAAAGATAAACTATTTGAAACTCCTGGTTACAAGAGAATTTTACCTCAAAACAAGTTGGTCTTGATTGAAAAGTATATACATTTTGTAGACATCGAAATGCTTGGCGAGGAATATAACCAGTCTGCAAAAACTGAGCCTATTCATATATATCTTGTCAACAGATGGCAAGCTCTTCTAACACTTGAACGTGACACTTCTGTTGATGAAGCTTTGCTTCTTTGGAAGGGCAGGTTGAGTTGGAAACAATTCATAAGAACAAAGCAAGCAGGGTTTGGAATCAAAAGTTTTGGGCTGGTGGAAGCCTGTTCCTGTTAGCTTTGGAACTCAATTCTATACACCGGAGAGGATACCTTGCTTGAAAATAATCATTTTAGTTACCAAGCAACAAATATTGTAATCACTCTAACAAAAGATATTCTAGATGAGGGGAGATGTTTGTATGTAGATAATTGGTACTCTTCGTTGGAGGTTTTAGATACCCTTTGACAGCGGGGAAATGATGTAATTGGCACCGTACAAAAGATTAAAAAGGTTTACCAAAGCATATAATGAATACGAAACTCAAAGCCGGAAAAAGGAGTGTTTCATATTCACCTACTTATGGTGCATGTGTCTTCAGTGGAAAGATAAACGAGAATGCTTACTTCGTGTATACCCGATGATGAAGTTATTGTGATATGACGAGGTAAAGATAAGCTACAACAATGCAATGGGCGGAGTCAATCGATCAGATCAGATGATGAGCTCCTATCCAGTAGATAGAAAAAGATTGAAGAAATTGTCTAAGAAGACGTGGTTACATCTGCTGAACACATCAATAGTCACATGTTGCATAACAAACTTGATGCTGATCTTTCACTTTCGCACCAAGCTAAATGATTGAAAAATATGGATATGACACTGAAGTGTTTACCCGCTGTGGCAGACCAAGTTTATCTGACAACCCGTTTCGATTAGTTGAATGGTATTTTGCGTTGTATCTCCCCGCCAGAGAAAAAGACCAATGCCACTTGGAGATGTATAGCGTGTACGAAGCGTGGTGTATGGAAAGAAAGCCGCCATGAATGCTTGCGTTGTGATGTTGGTCTCTGTGCAGCATCATGTTTCGAAAGATACCATCAATTAAAAAAATACTGACTTTCTTAGCACTGACACTGTTTTTCTTTTATTTGGGACATTATTTTATGTTTACGTACAATGATATGTTATAATACGTACAATTGTATAATAAAGGTTGTGCCTTAAAATTTATAATACTTATCTTTTACAGTTGCAGATACTATCTACTCTTTTACATAAATTTTGACATAATACATCCGAATTTGCAAAGAATTCTCTAAAATTTAGCCAAAACAGTGAAAAATGTGGCTTTGGAGGATGACTTTTAATTGAGGGGGCTACTATTTTGTACTCAAAATATGTAAAATTGATTAAGGTGTATTCATGATACCTTGCAATAGTATATTTGTTATCATATTATCACTATTTCCTGAGTTTCAGAGATTTAAGGTGGCAGTAACCCTTTTAAAAGTAGGAATTTTTTTTTACATAATTAGTTACGAAAGATTATTTTTAGACTATATATCTATATTTTTTCTGTTATAACACACTTGTCACGATTTTATGGCTAAAACACTCTATCTTTCACGAAAAATATTCAGCCTCCATAATTCCTCTTTAAAATAAAAGTCATGAATAATAAATTAGTTCAGCCGAATATAGTTTAAGTCTACGCGCTTGCAAAATTGTACAGAAAGAAATGGCGTCATTATTAAAGAGAAACGTTAACAACAACAAAGATGGCCCATTATACAGAAATTTATGATCTTCATTATGCTACGCTGCATGAGCTTTATTTTCGATAGCATTTTCGTTTTATTTCAGACATGCTTGGTGAACCATGCAGCCGTGATAAGATGTGCGGAAATCTTTTCATTCAGAATATTTTTCTTTTAACAGCGTTCAATGCAGCAGGGGATGCTAACAAAGAATCTTTTGAAACAAACAAAAGGCTATTGTTAAAAAAATAAGAATGAACTAAAAAAAATCCGCACACCATTTTTACAGGGTTAACCAAAGGTTCATTTAAAAACAGAAGCTGATGAAAAATAACGAGATTTAAAAAGTTGGAGCTCATAGAAGCCGATTTTTTGTGGTTTATGATACATTTTTAAATAGAAATTTCTGCTGACTCTGCAATTATAGTGTTAAGTTAAAATCATTTTATTATGTATTAAGGCCTATATTTTTAGGAAATAGTAAAAAAAATGGTATAAATAAAACACTAAGTAAATAATTCAGTTATTTAGACAGCTAAAAAGGGTTACTGCCACCTTAAGTCGCCATTGTCAAAAATATGCTTTTTCGCCAAAATAACCCGAAAAAGTATGGAATGTTTTTTAAAAGGTAATGCTTAAGGGGTTAAGAATATTTTTGTTTTCAGAATTTTTGATAAAAAAGACCTCACAGAATAACTATTTGAGAAAATAATTTTTTAAGGAAAACAAGGCTAATAGTCACAATGGCAATTCAGTGCCTTGCATGAAGATTTTTTTTTTGTATACAATCCATTTTATTACCAATAAATGTTCTTATACTATGATATTCTACACTTGTCTAGAGAACCACTATTCCATTTACAGATTTACATATCTTTATTACTACAACCGATAGTTTTAACACAAAAAATTACCACAAGAACTTACCTTTTGCTCTAACCGTAACATACCAGATTTGCATTCACTCAACATTTTGAAAACTGATTCTAAATCTTTACTATTATTATCCTAAAATAAAATAAATATATTATAAAAACCTAATAGTTAAATTCCAACTATTTTATTAATTAATTTTTTATATATTTTTTTATTTTAAGTAAATGCTTCTTTCATATCAACACAGAAAAAAAAATTTTAATTTTAAAAAAATATGTTAAGTAAAACCCTCTATGTTTAAACGATACAGGGGAAAAATTTACTTGTAGATTACACACTATAGTCCCTAAACATTGCTTTAACTTACCAGTGGTCACTTAAATTATATGATTTACTGTCAATATTTCATTTAATATATTAAAATTAAATAATAATTTGGTTCTAAGTCAGAAAAAGAGACCTTTTCATTAATGAGTATAAATGATTATCTTAGTGAACATGAAAAGAGTTTAAAAAAATGTCAAAATCAATAAAGCCGCAGTCCAAACATAAATTTGCATTTAGTATGGTTTATACTTAAAGTAGCCTAAAAATTTTGCAGCTTTATTACATGTACTAAGTTATTATATATGTAATTATCACCTACTTGATTAATGTGTTCATATTGCTCCAACTAAAACAAAGTAAAAACGTATGATAACATAAAAAAAACTCTTCCAATATACTTAAAAAAAGTGGGAAGCAAAAATATATAGACCACATTAGAAAAGACTTCAACTACATTCACGAGAGTATAACTTTATTCGTACACAACTCACCGCCTGGACATTGCTTCCAACATCGAACAGCTCATGGATATGTCCCAGTCGTGTCAAGAACTTTTGAAGAGAACTAATTAGCAAAAGACTTCTATATAGCAGTGCCTGCAGGCAATATATCTTTAACTACTTTCTAAGTGATGAAACATTGAAGCATTGTCTTGACACTAACCAATCCCAGGTTAAATAATAATTTGACGATAGGAATTAGAATGACATCACACATATCAAAAATAGGTCTAATGCTATAGCCTTGATTTTGGTAGAATTGTAAAAAATATATATTTTTATAACCAATACAACATCTTATAACATTCTAACATTAATCTCAGCCAAATAAAAGCAATATCCAGCAAATGAAGCTTATTGCATTTTCACTACTTTTGGCAGCCTTGCTTTAGTGCGAATGGAATTAAAGTTAGTTAAAATTATGATTTTCAGGATCAAAACATATATGCCCAAAATCAGGCTTCTTCATCAAAAGAGCCTCTTAAAAAATGCTGTTATTTTTTTATTTTTTTAAAAAAAACCTTCACTAATAAAAAAAAAATCATGAAGAATTCACTTACAGTTGTAAATCTCCTGCAGCTTCCACAAGCAATTTTTGCAGCATGGGAGGTTTGTTTGAGCCTGACTGAACACGTTGAAAGTCTTTATTTATTCCTTTTGTAACATACTCCTGCAAACTCTCCTTTAAAACTGTGTCTAATCTTAATAAAAAATACACGATTTAAACAAATAAAAAAACTAAATAAACCAAATAACAATAACTAGAAACAAGCAGGTAAACTGAATTTTTAATTAACACATCAAAAATTGCAAAGCAATCCCATAAAAACAAAAACGTAAAATAGAAAACTTCTTTACTTCAATCCTTTTATAATGTCCAGCTGTTGTTGGAAAAACAAAGTTATAGAATCAGCTTCATCATCACTCTCACTGAAATCTAAATAGATCAACCTCCAAAAGTTATTCATAGTAAAGCAAAAGGAGGTATAAAGAATTTATTGAGGAAAAATGGGAGAAGCTAATTTTTAGAAAACTGCAAAGCTTAAAAACTTATAAAATGCCTTTCTTTGTACATAATTTTTCCAAAGTTGATTGGTTATCAAAAACTTTTATTTTTAATTTTTAAGTTTTAATAAGTCTAAATTCTCTTTTTACTATACTCGCAGTACAAAATGTCCATTTGTGTCTGTAAAAGGAAATGTACACATCTTTTTTTCTTTATTTTGCTTTTTATAGCACACCTTCATTTATGAGTCTAAAAATCATTATTATGACCAAAAATATTTACATTATGTGATATGAACAACTTCCTTTTAAAATAAAATATTTGTCTTAAAATCTGTAAAAAAAGTCTGCAAATTTGTAATTTAAGACTGATCAGGAACCTTTTCATTTTATTTTAATTTATTTACCTGCGTTAGCGTAAACCTTCTAATGAAATAAATATATGATATTGTTAGGGACAGTTTGCACTTTTCTGATCTATTTTTATAATACAGTTTAAAGCTTAAGGGCTTGTTACACGTATTAAAATTTGCAATAGCAAATAACATACAAGTGCTTGTGCAAGTACTTGTACAATACAATATGATGTGTAACAGCTGCTATAGACATTTGACATTTGCTATAGCAAAGAAACAATAGGATACAATCAAGTTAGAAATGTCAATCAATCAATGATTTTTGGCTTTTGATTTCATTGTTGTTTTTATTATAATTGAGCCAATAGGATATCGAATTGATGAAAATAAAAAAGTGTAGTGTGAATAGTTTTGTGGCGTGTATGAAAAATATTTCGTTGAAGATGGACGCAATAAATAAAAAAAGAAAGTTGGACACCCATTATGGTGGGACAACTAATAGCAGAGTGGCACAAGTGCCTTTTCAGTTTAAACCACGGAGAGTATCATAATGCGAGAAGAAGGAATATAGCGTTGGAGTTGATTTCAAACGAATTGGTAATGCCAGTCAAAGTCATACAAAAGAAAATGGTCTGTTTGAGATTGGATTACGGTCAAATAAAACATAAAGTCCGAGCTTCAAAGAAAAGTGGAACAGGTTCGGATGAGGTTTGTACTCTCCAATGGCCTTTTTATGGGGATATGGATAGCTTCTTATCTCAAAGATCCGAATGGTGATGATGAAACTCCTACACCGGCGCTCAACCATAAATAAAAAAGTCATCTAGTGTCAAAAAGATCAAGATGTATCTGTTGTAAATAAAGTTATAGTAAAAGCGTTAGAGTGATTAGCAGTAGCAAACCTATACCTGAGTCCTAATGAAAGCGAAACGCAAGAACAATTGTTTGGTAGAAAAATTTCGAAGAAATAGCTTGCTATAAAAAATGTACACCAAAGAAAAGTGTAAACTTCAAATAAAATAAGCGCGCAAAAACTCACACTTAACTCACACTCACACTTAACTCAAACACACTAATCGACAAAACTTGTGCAAGTATAAAAACTTGCACAACTGCTTGTACAAGTACTTGCAAAAGTACTTGTATGTTATTTGCTATTGCAAAGTTTGCTACATGTAACGGACCATTTAGCCTAAAATAAAGTAAATAATGTTTATACATAGCTGACACTGTAAAACAGTTCACTCACATTTGCAAATTTTTTTCCCTCAAATAATTATTTTTCACCACAATTATGTCCCTCAAATAATTATTTTTCACCACAATTATGACGAGTTTTATTTTAACTTCTTCAAAGCAAGGGCTTAAATAAGGGCTACTAACTCCTAAATAGAAGTTTCATCAAGGTAGTTTAAGGTAGTATTGAAATCTTATTCCTTAACAGCTTGCATAAAATGGGCTATAAGTCCCATATTTTGCAGTGAATATTATTAGGTCCGCTAATAAATTGGGAAATTTGGTATCAATTTCAATTAAGAAATAGCAGTTTAAGAGACATTTAACATACATTTAAGAGATTGTGGATTACACCCTGCAAAGTAACGAAATCTAAATAATTTTACTGAAATTTTGAGGGTCTATTTAGTAAAATTTAATAACTTGTATGGAAAATACACAAATTTTCCCTTCTTACAATAGAAAAACACATGAAGTGCTTATAGTTATTATCATGTTCACGAAAGTTTGAAACAATGGTATACAACATCTTAAATTTATATTTGCATTTAAATCTCAAGGCAAAGTTTAACTTTATTCAAGTAAGAGTTTACAAAACTCTTACTTCATACAAGTAACATACGCATATAGTGTTAAGTTTATTTTTTCTTCTTGTTTTTTTGTATAAAGTTGAACTGTAGATTTTTTATACTTATATTTTTATCATCATTTTGATCAAAGGTTGTCCACTTATGAATGCTATTGTGCAATTCTCATACCAGTGGATAGTAACCAGGGAAAAATACATCATCAACCAACCCAAGTAGCTTTCCTATAGCTTTATCTTAAATTTTAAAAATTACATACCAGAATCTACATCATCATCATTACCAGAAAAACTATCACGTGATATTGGCTCTGTTAACACATACGGCAATCCACGATCGGGATATTGATAGTAGCTAACAAGTTTATCAAGTGTATTAAAATAAAACTGTTCAACACCTTTTGCTGCCTGAAAAAAGAATTGAACTGACCTTTTGAGAAACAGTTTTTTCCTTTACAAAGATTTTTATATCAGAATCAGAGATTGTACCGATTGAATTCTTGTGCTCTTTTTGTTTCCTCAAAAAATTATTTCTTAATTTATTCGGTTTTATTTTTGGTTTTAATGCAAGTTGACTTAAGTTAGTGATGAATAAGATATGCAAGAACAGATAACAAAATCTTTTCATGTGACATTATTTCGGACAAATTGTTTCATGTCGCGTTATATTTAAATTTGTCTTTAAATACTTTGTTATTCTCCAAATCATTTAATTAACGCTTAACATCAAACTTACAGCTAAAAACATTCCTTTATCACTTCTTTTGATTTTATAGTGATGAGCACAACTGTCCCAACTATAAAGAATCGAAGAAATAATTTTAATTCATCTAAAAGACTGTAAATAAGAATTAAATCTCAACTACAGGAGATAATTTCTCTAGGGTGAAAAAGTGACAATTCACAAACATCCAAATTTACTGATGAAAAACTAGAGGTCTTTTTTAATCGTCCTGAAATAAATTATAAAACTAAACAACAACAAAGGTTTTAATACAAAATTGCACAGAGATCAAACATACCAAATTGACAATACTTGATCGGATACTGTGGATTCACTATTACGTATCAAAAATGAACCATCTTTTTTATGCTGTAAAATCTTTTCACATTCCAAACGGCTCATAAAGGGGTGATACCAAGTCATTTTTTCCATCTTAATAAAAGATAAATCTCCAATTCTGTTTATTACCACTGCATATTAACCTTTAAATCATCAATAATAAGCAGATAATACATTCCCTCTCATTAAATATCTAGTTCAAGTTATATGTATTAATACAACAAGGGCAAAAAACTATTGCAAAATATTATTAAAACAATAAAAAATCTCCTCTTTAAATTTTTGACTTCACTGTAAGAATATAAATGATTATCAAATTTTATTTTTTTATCAAATAACTCTGGTTATTCATTTCTACATTTGTTTAGGATATAAAAAATGCAGAAAATAATATAAGAGTCTTCAGGATCTCCATGTACACGTTTTACACATTTTCACAAGGATACTGCTGGTGAAAATGACTCCTCTTTAAAATCCTCTCACTTAAAATCGTGTAACCACTCTTTGGGCTTTAAGTTTACACTGTGAAAATTGTATAATTCTAAATGGGTTAAAGTTAAAATAAAAAAATGTGAGCAACTTTTCTTGCCCAAAATACACTATGACATCTAGAATAGCATGTGCAACAAAATCACCACAATGATTTTCGTCTCATTTTTAAAACCAAAAAATTTACACAAAAACATGATGCTTCATTTTACCAGACAGAGTGAAATACAACAGTTCGAAAGAACTTTGTGGAAAAAATAATTATTCATTTTTCTAGTAACTGAAATCTTATAGTATTTGTTACTTTTTTAAGATAAGATATATTTATTTATATAAAGTCAAGTTCTATACATGTGGCAGAAATAAAATAAGAGGTTAATACGGATTTCGAAAGAGAAGTTGTTTAGCCTTTATATGTGGCTAATAAAATTGACGATTAATAAAAAATAAGTAAAAAATTCTTTTTAACTTAAAAAAAAAAATTATATCATATGCACAAAAGCAACATTTGCAGAGAAGATTTGGAATGGCTCTCAATTTTGTTGAGAAAGAAGTTAACCCCCACTCTCTGGCAATGAAATAGGAGAGGCATCCCATAAATCAGCACCAATATAAGAAGCCGTTTGAAAATCATGTTGAGTTGTATTGGAACAATTTCTAAAATTATTACAACACATTCTACTTCTATATGGAATATTCTTTTTAAATCGAAAAACATCTTTATGTAAGAAGATGTATCTTAATTGAAAAGTGAATACTCAGAAAAATTTTTTAAACATGGCTGTACAGGAGGCCTTTTTGATATTTATTATGTTTGTGTTTAATAATAAAAATCAAATGAAAAAGGAAGAAAATAGCAGTTTTGAAAAACTGATAATTATTGTGCCATACCCTATCTTGCTTAGGAAAGAAAGGTATATAAAATCAACTCTTTTCACTGATTTTTGCCTAAACCAGGAACATATCATTTTGGCAAAGGTTACCATGATGATCAAAGCACAAAAATAAAAACAATAATTAAAGCACATATTTTGCCTCTCAATACTGCTGATTAGTATGACTTTTTAGCGCATCATAGGTAATAAAGCCTGGAGAACAATAAGAATTATTTATAATAAAAACAAGACAATCTTTGGGAAAATAATTATTTGAGGAAAAAATGCAGATCTAACATTCTCCAAATATTGCTAATATGGATGACTTAATGTTTGTCTGTGGTATTTCAAAATGATTACAAAGTTGACTGGTTTTTGAAATATTATGTCATATTTGTCACTTTTTTGATGTACTAGATTGCATTGTAAACTAAGAGGCCCAATATGTCAGAAAAGAGTTGTTGATGTCAGTTATTTTTGCTGTGTGGATTAGTAGTAAATACACAAAAGAGGAATGTTTTTTGTATTAACACAACTGACGGAGCTTTTTTATTGTTCTTCATTAAATTAATTCTAATTTAATGTTCTAAACTAATTTTAATTCTAAATTAATTTTCGACTACATAAATTAATGATTTAATTAATGCCATATAATTTTTTACTGAATTCATTATTTTAAATTGGGATCCCAGCAAAGTATTTGTGGAATTTATCTAGATATCATATTTATATAAAGATGCTCATAAATGCTCATTTAATTTTAGAACTTTAAGAAAGAGCACTCATTATGGAAATGCAGTTATTAAATATAATACCAAAATCATTTTTTTGCAAATTAAAGAAAAAAATAAACAATTCAGTTTAAAAAATACTCTTTTTCAATTTTGATTTACTTCAGGCATATTATTTTTAACTATCTTTTTATATTCATAAGGCTGAGCAATATATTTATCAACCACAAAAAATAAATGAAATCAATTATATAATCAAGATGTTAAAGAATTCACTTTTCAGATTCTTTTCAGGGAATAAAAAGCAATGTATTTTTTAATAATTAATAGTACTGTATTTTCCGATATATAACCCGCACATCGTATAACCCGCAGTTCAGCTTTTTTAGGGAGTTATAAACTAGATGCTATCAGATAGCCTGCACCTTCGTATAACCCGAATAAAATTTCAATCAATGTGTTTTACTTACCCGCACCTTTGTATAACCCGCATCGTGTTAAGAAAAAATTTCAGTGTATTTTTACTTACCCTAATCATTTTATAAACATGTGCGCATATTCTGTGTCATTTTTTTTCATGCTGGAGACAAGTGGGGGAAGTTTAAACTCGTCAACCCCAAACACAAGAACCAAATGTCTGAACCAGCGACTCTCTCAGTCTTAACTTCCAGCATTTTTAAAGATTAACTCATAATATTCTCGAATGCGAATAATACAAAATTTATGCGTCCAACATTCTTTAAGAAGATATCAAAGATGCAATAAGTAAATTGTTCTTAAACTCAGCTTCAAATCCAGATGGTTTTCCAGGACTGCTTCTCCTTAATTGCAAAGAACAATTATCAAACCCGCAAAGAATGTAAAAATGTAGACGTAACTTATCTTGACCTTGCAAAGGCATTCAACAAAAGTTTAAAAACTAGGCATACAAGGATAAATTCTAGATTGGATAACAGCATTCAGGAAAAAACGGTCTCAAATGGTCTATGCAAATGGCAGCATCTCTTCACCAGTGCATGTTCTCTTTATCACTCTCGTATGATATCGATAAAAGCATTCGTCAAAGCACACTCCTCTAAGTTTTGCGGACAACACACACTTGCATCAACACATACTCACCCCTAACGATTCAGAGAATCTTAAAATGTCACTGAACCACATTTATGCCTGGGCAAATCACAACAATATGTTTTTTAATGAAACAAAATTTGAATTATTACAATACGGTAAAAACCATGAACTGAAGCAATCTACCTAGAAGTCACCATCCGGAGAAACCATAACAACCAAGAATTAAGTTAATGACTCAGGAGTAATTCTGAGCACTGTACCTTCATGATTTATATCAACAATGAAAAAGGAAAATGATTGTCAAGCTGGATCCCTCCAGTGTTTCAATCAAGAAAACCAGTTGTTATGCTTATACTATGGAGATCACTAGTTGTACCTCATCTAGAATATTGCCCACAGTTATGGTCACCTTCTTCGAAGTACTCGAATTAGTACAATCAAGTTTGTTGCGAAAAATCTATGATTCTTCTTCTCTTCTTCCTTCACTACTCCCTTCTGCACTCATCTTTTCGTTATCCTTTAACTCTCTTCCCAGAAAGCTAAGAGATTTAACTCGATTGGACGCATAGTAGGGAAGTTTAAAACCTATCTTGAAAATTTTCTTCAGACTGTACCTGATGAGCCCCAGGTCTTATATATGCAACAGAATCAAGACCTGAACAACAATCTCCTGACAGTCCTTAAGAATGCTACATCTATTCCACTACCCTTTGCAGGTATTGGAACAGTACAAGAAGACACCGTTGAGGTGAACGCCGGTTGAGCACAACAGACGTGAGTGACCCTAACTAACGGAGGCTAACTGGAAACTGATAATTTACTTAACCTAAATACTAAACATGGTAAAATAAAATTCCCAATTATTTGTGTTTAAAGTTTGTTTACTATAGCCGTAGCAGTTTGTTTAATAATTATTATGAGAGAGAGAACAGGGGTTAACAATATTGTTATAACACTGTTAATGTGAATTAAAGAGAAAGTAAACAATCAAAGCTCTAACCATAAAAATAAAAATAAATCATAAATTTTTTGTGAAACTTTATGTGCATTTAGACATGTTCTATTAAATACTTATTTTCAGGCTCAAATAAGATTACAAGAATTTTAAGCATATGTGAAGGGTATTGTATTTATTTCGTGTGAGATAACTGTATATTTTACATTAAATAAATATCTACGGGAAGATCATCAGATAGTATAAATACTAATGCAGGTGATGGCCACCTATATAAGATCAAACGATTATTATAAATTAGCAGGTATGAGACTACAAAAAACATTTTAGTAGTATTGCTCAGCCTTAGTGAATCTCTCTTTCCTATGCCATAGGTATTTTAATGCACTTTACCTAGTTTGCCAAAAAGGTAACTCTGTTGGGTCTAGAAGCAATGATGTAATTCCCTTTTAGCCTATAGGCTAAAAGGGAATTACATCATTTCTTACCTAGGCCTAGGTAAGAAATTATTACAGCCAGCCAGATATGCAAGATTTAAACCCGTCGTGTGGTCCAGCAGTTTCTTCTTTCATTCTTAGGACTGCTGGGCAAAAAAAGTTGGCGCAATGCATGCCTGAGTTTGTATGGTAAGCCAGTGCCTGTGACGAATAGGAGAGTGAAAACGTTTCTTCTATAAAAATTCAACGGGACTCTTTTATATACAATACAGAAATTACTCTTCACTTTAACAGTAGGCTTTAAGTAAACGTTGCAAAGGTTGATTTGTTAGCTAGACAAAGAGTAAAGTGAAAGTAATGCTAGGTAGCGAGCTAACTTTGATTGAGTTTTAGTTAAAAAGTGAGCTGAAAAATGTAAGCGCATGATCGCTGAAACGAAACGAATGTTTGTTTCACCTCGATAACCCCCCATCGCATTCTAAATTTAACTGAGAAAAGAAGCCAAAAATCAAAATGTCGGGTGTAAAGCTGCGTGAGAAGTTCGCGATTGTCCACGGTAATAAAACCTTTTTTCTTTTATGTTTATTTTTTAGTATTCTTTAGTGTTTTGACATTTTTCTCCTGAACTTAACACTTCTTTGCTTGTTGTCAAAGTTTTTCTTTTGAAACCATAACTTCTTTCTTCTCTTCTTTATTTGCATATTTTAGAAGAGATAGCTAGATGTGCATATTTTACTTGGCTAGCCTCACAAACATACAGGGATACACCCTGTCTATTATTTCCAGGAGGGGCCATGGCTTAGATGGGGGAGTTCTAGAGTGTTTAATGCTAATTTTAAGCTACGCAGACCCAATTAGGGTCTGAGCTCTACCCAATTGAGGGTCTGAGCTCTACCAGCCAATTCCACATCCATAATATGATGCACACATACTGCCATCTCCCCCAATTTCCCTCACATGGCTTGGGTTAACCTGGGGCTATGAGTAACATCCACTCGCCATATTGAATTGCTGCTCTAAGAGAATCAAAACCCGGTCTCACACAAAGTACAAGAGTTATAAGCACTACGCTATGGTACCATAAACTTACTGGCTGTAATAATGAGACATTTAAAAACCAGCTCACTCTTAAAATGGTTTTATCAAAAATTAAGCCGAGCAAGCACTATTGCTATTTTAAACTGTAAAATTTTTCGAAATATGCTTATCCCTGTAAGTGTTGAAAAAGTTATTAGTTTACTAAAGCTAAATAAATCCAATGGAAACGCCTTGTGACTAGTAAAACAGGATCACCAGTTTTATTAAATCCTTATCCAAGTCTTTTTAACAAATTTGTATTTAGTGAAAAGGTCCAGCCTATTTTAAGATGCTGAAAACAGATGCTACAAAGTACCTTCCTGTCTCTTTTTCGCTAATTTCTATGAAAATTTTGAAAAGTTAGTGCACAAGCAAATTTTTCTTTTTACTTCTGAGCAAAGTTTCCTTAAGGTGGCAGTAACCCTTTTATGGCTATCCAAATATAAAGCTGACTTATTTACTCAGTGTCTTATTTCTCCATTTTTTTTACTTTTCTCTAAAAATATATATAGGCCTTAATACATAATAAAATGACCTTAACTTAACACCAAAATTGCCGACTCAGCAGAAATTTCTATTTAAAAATGTATTATAAGCAAGAAAAAAATCTGCTTCCACGAGCTCCAACTTTTTACAGTCCCGTTATTTTTCATCAGCTTCTGTTTTTAAATGAACCTTGGGCTAACCCATGAAAAAACGGTGTGCAAAGTTTTTTTCTCCATTCATACTTTTTTAACAATAGCCTTTTGTTTTTTTCAAAAGATTCTTTTTAGAATCCCCTGCTGCATCAAACGCTGTTAAAAAAATATTCTAAATAAAAAGATTTCTGCACACCGTATCATGGCTGCATGATTAACAACGCTAACAACGAACCAGCAGTATGGTTCCATTATTAGAGAAAAGACGAAGCAGGCAACCTTTTGATATTGATATCTGAAAAGTTTTAATATAAAAAAGAAGGGTGAGTCTATCATCATCATCATCATTCTCAGCTTAACATCTGTTTTCCATGCTAGCATGGGTTGGACGGGGTATAGTAATGACCCTCTTCCAATCTGATCTCGACTGTGTTAGATCTAAACTCAACTTCCTCTGTATTAAGTCTGTCCTTATAACCTCCTGCCAAGTCTTTCTCGGTCTGCCTCTCGGCTTTGCCCCAGGAACTATCAAGTCTCTGCACTTTCTCACCCAATTTTCCTCCTCCATTCTTTCCAAGTGCCCCAGCCAATTTAATCCCCAGCCAATTCAAAGCATGTCTAAAATTTTTAAAGTAAAACAATAATGCTATCAAAAGTTAAAGCTTGTGCAGTGTAACATAATGAAGATTGTATTAAAATTCTACATAATGCATCATCTTTGCTGTTATTAATGTTTCTCTTTAATAATTACGTCATTTCTTTCTGTACAATTTGGCAAGGAGGTAGACTTAAGCTATATTCGGCAAAACTAATTAATTATTAATGAATTTTATTTTAAAGAGGAATTGTTGAGCCTTAATATTTTTGGTGATGATAATAGTATTTTAGCTATAAAATCGTGACAAATGTGTTGTAACAAAAAAATAAGGATATATAGTTTGAAAATAACCTTTCGTAACTAATTGTGTAAAAAAAAGAATTCCGATTTTTCAACTATTAAGTCTCTACACTTTTTTACCCAATTATCCTCCTCCGTTCTTTCCAAGTGCCCCAGTCAATTCAATCTCCCTATCTGGATAACATCTATAATTCTACTGATACTTAGCCTGCTTCTTAGCTCATCTGAAACTCTTTCTGTCTCTCCGACTGGCATTACACATTCACCTAACCATTCTCATATCATTCCTTTCTAAACGGTCAAGATCTTCCTGCTTCACTGCCCATGTCTCACTACCGTACAACATTACACTTCCTACATAGGCCTCATATAACCTAACTTTTATCTCAATTGACAAGACTCTGCTAGTCAACAAAGGAAGTAACTCTCTGACCTTTTTCAAGCATATGAAAAAAAAAAAGATTGTTTGCCTGCCAAACTCTTGTGCCTTGTGGTACATACTATGAAACATCTTACTCATGCTTGGGATTGTTTCTTTATGGTCAAATAGTATTTATATTGCCCCAATTATACACAAATACAATTATAAAGCTCCATTAGCAGTAAAACAGATTGTCTCATATAAGCACTTACTTGCTAAATAAGAACAAAAGAAAGGTAAACTGTTTTGTTTTTATTATTAAGAACAAAATAAGAACAAATCACACTGAAAAATGTTTAAAAAATAAAACATTCGGAAAGTCCATAGCACAAATGGGTGGATTTAATGAATACTTACTTTGAAGTAGATTTTGTAAGATCTTCACGCATCCAACTTCATCATGTCAAATTATGTTCAGTTTCTAAAGCCCAACATGAACAGCATGTTCATGTTGGGCTTTCGAAACTGAACTAATTTGGTATCAGTGGCTCATCAGGAACAGTAGAAAGAAAGCAATCCAACTTCGACTTGAAACAGTCTAGGCTGCAAACAGACAGGTTGTGTATTGCCTTTGGTAGGCCATTAAACAATCATATAACTTAAACAGCTAAGCTAGCGCAACGAATCTTATAAAATGGCCCTTTTTTCACTACAGGAACAACACATTTTTGACCCAAACGATCATTAGTGTTCAATGTGATGCCTTTTTTCACCAAAGTTTGGTACTATGTTTTAATCACTTTTCAGATGTAAATTACCGTTACCATACCGTTTTCCTTCTCTCCAAAGAAAACAGAATTAATCTTTTTAGTATCCCAGAAAAACCATGAGTATTTTCATAGTAAAGGTTCTTTGCACCATTTCTATGTCTTGTATTTGTCCTTTCATTAGTGGAGACCGTAACTGGGAACAATTGTCAAGTAATACATTAATTTTATGAACTATTACTTTGGGGACAAAAACAATCAGGCAGGAATTTCGCGTCAAAGACTTTTGCGAATTGTAATTTTTGGACAAATTTTGAGCAAAAAATAAAAAATCGCTTTATTTGAAAAGAAAAATATTTTGCGAATGGCACCAATTCTTTTTTTGTCTTAATAAGAGTAATCAAAAGTCAGAATCTGTTACTGCTTCAGGGAATTAGGATTTCTGAGAAATGTTTGTAGCAGGATAGAAGAATGATAACCGCCAATCGTTGTTTGTAGTTGATTAAAAAAGAAATAAATCACTGACTTACATAAGAATTCCCCATTTTGATAATTTTTGTGTTAAAAGAATTTTCACGTCTGTAAAAAATATATGTATAACTTTGTGTGAAAAAAGTTTAATGTTAGGTGGGGGGAGGGGGGAGGTTAAAACTTGAACCAAAAAATTAAGAATTAGGATGATAGTGATGCTACTGCTAGGTCATAGATCATCAATCTTTGTTGTGTTTGGCTTTGAAAAAACACTAGTGTACTTAAAAGGTAAAAAACACCTAGGCTAAAATAATGTTTCCAATGAAAAAGTAATTACAAATTAATCAATATAAATTTATCTAAAAGTCTTCTTCGATGTACATATACTTAACTTAGTTACATAAAAAACCCACAGCTAAAATAAAAGAGTAGAAGAAAAAATATATTTATTATTGCTCCACCAAGTAGAATTTCTGATCATTTGCTGTTGCCTGCTGGTTTGCTGCTGGTATTCTGGTTGTTTTGTGCAGACTGGTTGCCTGTTGCCACGTAAGGACGTGTGAAAACTTAAAAACTGAATATAATGTAACCGTACCTTTATTAGAAAAACCAGATCATACTCTTTAAATAATTTTCTCATCAAAAAACAAGGCTGTGTTGGTTTAAAAAAAACATAAATAACATTGCTCCTGATTACATGCATTCAAAATTCCTTCTGACAAAAACTGCCACAAAACTAAACTAGAGGAGCTTCAGAGGCTTACACTTCCCTTGGTCATCATAAAATTTCGCAAAAGAGCCTTCCTTCTAGAGCTGCAAAAGTGTGGAATAATCTTCCGGACCAAAACTTCAATCTCTAATATATATGAAAAATTTTAATGGAGATCACTTTTCAAATTTAATTTTTGAAGATTATAAAATATTTTACTGTTTAATTGAGGTGGGGCAGTCTAAGGTTATTATTTTCTGTTCCTTTTTTATTTCAATGACATCCTTGCAAAATAGTCCTCAAGCGTCATTTTTTAATATAACGTAACTTATCATCACATTGACCCCTTAAATTAAATCTTGTGATGCAATCCCTATTTTTTCATATACAACCTCTAAAAAAGTTAATCATGTGTGTAATTTCTTTGAGTTATATGTAACCCTCTAAAGAAAAAGTTTTTGTACAGTGTTGTCCCATTTAGTTCTCTTAGGCTAGGTACATCAACAAGGTAAAATATATAATAACACAAAAGGGATATGTATTATTTGAAAAAATTGAACCACATAAAAACAGAAAGACTAAAAATTGCTTTTGGCTTTGTGGGTAAGGAATGGGTATACCGCCAAAATTACCAACAAAATACTGAGACATCAAAATTTTAAGAGCTAACTTCTAACTGTACATACAATGGAGATGAGCCCCCAAGTGTAAATATTTTTTTGGATCCCGAATGCAATGAATGAAAAAGATGTATGACAGCAATGTAGAGGTTGTTAATATATCAATATATTTAATTGGTTATATTTCAATCAACTATCATTAAGAAAAGCCTGTTCCTATTATCATCTTTATGAAGTATGATTCTAAGGGGATACCTATTCTGCTTGGTGAATACATGTGTATAAGAAAATCCTATTAATCTAATTCAAATATGTATGCAAATTATTAGAGGCAAAGTTTAATTCACTCAAAATTTTGCATTCTTACACTCTCCTCATATTTGGTAATAGGGTGCAAATGAACTATATTATGACATAAGGTATAGCATTATCTGAGTAAGGAGGCAAGTCATTTCCTGAATAAAATGCTTTGCGTCTACAAGGCATATCAGTAAGGAGTAACTACTTGTCTTTCTATTTTTTGTTTTTAGATTCAAAAAAGCATGAAATCATCATTGAGGTGCCACCTTCACATAAAGTTACACTAAAAGATTTTTCAGATGCAGTTGCTAGAAAATGTGGTGTTCCACAGCACAAACAGAAACTTATTTGCAAAGGTGAGTACAACAAGATTATTATAAATTTGCACAAATTACCACAGAGAAACTTACAATATGTGTGTTTTAAATTTGGTTAGAAAAAAGTAGTAGTTACAAAGAAAGGAGGTTGCAATCCAGGTAATTTGCGCCACAACGCATGTTCGCTTATGTGATGGTCAATATTTAGAAAATGACCGCAGAATGTAAATAGGCAAGAAAGTGAACTGATGTCATTGGTATCAGATTGTACTCTCAGCCTAAATGCCTTTTTTTTTTCGAAAATGGTAAAGTGTACATAAGAAGTTAATGATAACACCTGAAGTAGTTTTCAATATTGATTCTGAAGGTGAAATATACCAATAGAAGTTTATAATTTGTTTATAATATATTAATAACTGTATATTACAAAATATATCGTAGTACCAATATAATTTCTTAAAATATGTTCAAATTATGGTTATAAATAAATCATTGAATATAATTAGGAAGGGTATCTTAATAGATCACACATCATGTAATCATATTATCAGCAAGTGCAAATAGATTATAACCAAACAGAACTTATGTGCATTTATTTTAGATATCTATTTATGTATTTAATTTATTTATTTATTTATTTAGTATTTCTTTGTTGCAGATAGCAGTAATTTTTTAAGTCACAGGCTTCTGTCACTTCACTTCACTGCTTCTTGTTTATACTAGAAAACCTTTTTTCTTCATAAACTTTAATTTTCTTAAATTAACCTAGAAACGATGCTATTTCTTAACATATTTTATATATAAGACCCACTCGAAACAAAGTAATATCAGCATGCACAACTGGGTTATTATTAGAACAGATTCTAAAAAAACTGTCTAAAATTTGAACACTTCTTTTCAACTTTTCTTACATGTATTTATTTCAATAATCTTTTTACGCTCAAAAAAAACAAAAAAAATATAGCATATTTTTAATAGCGTAATAACACAAGGTAATTTTTTATGTCTACTTTAAAATAAAGTTAGATTGACAAAAAAAACTGTTCTGGTTAATATTGTGAAGTTGCCTGTTTATCTGAATTTGACTGGCAGAACACAAAAAAACAAAATCGATATATACTAACCAATAGTGTGTTTTACACTGTGAATGACAGACTGTATTTGTCGTTATCAGAAATTTATTCCTCCTAAAATTATGTTTTAGAAAAATCTTGGGGCCCATTTAGCTGGTCTAAATTATTTTAACAAATATTTCCCTCAAAAAATTATTTTTATGTTCAATGAAAGCAGGCCAAAAAAAGCAGATTAACATACTGGTTCACAAGTAATAACGATGAGATTGCTCTTGTTACATGCTTCAAAACAAATTTAATTTTTTGTTTGTTTTTAAAACGTCCATACTGTGTAAACAACACCAATACATATACTGCATTGAAATTGGCAGACAATGAAAATTTTTACACATAATAAAAGTTTTTGTTTTTATAAAAATACAAGAAGCCCTGGGGGCTCTAAGAATTTCCGCTCGCTACCGAAATATTTGATGACAACCTGCTAATTCGTTGTGTTATCGTGCCAAACATTCGAAGAGTTTTGATGCATGAAACTCTGAAGATAAAGCACACAAGTGACATTATATCTTACAACAAACGCAAACAAAACGAAACTTGTCATAATAAACTCACATTTTAAAAGAAATTTGTAACAAAAAATACAGCCTATGATTCATGATTGAAAGTCTTGCGATTGAAATTTTTATGGTCTTAAACGGCATTTAGTTTACAAAAAATCAAAATTTTGATGTGACCATCATTTTTAGCATACTTTTTTTAGTAACTGTGCCAATTTTTGTTGAAAATAAAGCAGTTTTAATTTTTGGATAAATTTTGGCCTAAAATGACATTTAGGTGACAAAAAATCAAACTTTTGTACCATCATCATTTTCAGTATACTTTATTTGTTAACTGTGCCAGATTTAGCCGAAAATGAAGTGGTTTTAATTTTTGGACCAATTTTGGCCTAAAATGGCATTTAGGTGACAAAAATCAAAATTTTTATGTCATTATTATTTTCAGCATACTTTTTTTGTTAACTTTGCCAATTTTTGTTGAAAATGAAGTAGTTTTAATTTTTGGACCAATTTTGGCCTAGAATGGCATTTAAGGTGGCAAAAAAACAAAATTTTGATGTCACCATCATATTTAGCATACTTTTTTTGTTTACTGTGCCAAATTTTGTTAAAAATAAAGTAGTTTTAATTTTTGGACCAATTTTGGCCTAAAATGACATTTAGGTGACAAAAATCAAAATTATTATGTCACCATTATGTTCAGCATACTTTTTATGTTAACTCTGCCAAATTTTGTCGAAAACAAATACCAATTTTGTCCTGAAAAGTCATTTAGATGACTTCCCAGTAGTTAGGCAGCTTGGGTACGAAGTTTACATCTGTGACGGAGGAACGTGTAATCCCAGGGTCGATTTTTTCTCAAAAAATGCTCCGAAAGAAAAAAACGACGGTTTTAAAGAATTTCCTACTCGGGCGCGGAAATTCAATTATGTATCTGATGTGGTATCGATATATAATCTATTGTTTTAATTTTAGGATCTTCCTGTCCATGTTTTCTGCTATTAAAGGACGGAAGAAGAACATTCAAAATAAGCTAGATTTAATAATTTTTCAAAAACAAAAGAATATGCCTAAAATAGATTGATAAAGAAATTAAATATTTATAATCCAACTCAGTTAATAAATAATTCACATAAACTTAAAATTAAAATTCATCTTGAATCAAGTCCTTCACTTAGTGCTTTTTAGTTTAATCATTTAATAAAACGAAAATTAGTAAAGAATATTATATTTGAGTTATGAACACATGGAAAATAAAGCTAAACTGATGCACTATGCTAGTACAAGTGCTGGTACTAAAATTTTAATTTATTTATTTGATTTTTTTCGCATTTCACATTCCATGTTTAAGTTAGAAAATCTTTTTTCTTCGCAGTGTTCAAGGTAGAAATTTTTTTTTCTTTGCAGTGTTTAAGGTAGAAAATCTTTTTTCTTTGCAGTGTTTAAGGTAGAAAATCTTTTTTCTTTGCAGTGTTTAAGGTAGAAAACATTTTTTCTTTGCAGTGTTTAAGGTAGAAAATCTTTTTTCTTTGCAGTGTTTAAGGTAGAAAATCTTTTTTCTTTGCAGTGTTTAAGGTAGAAAATCTTTTTTCTTTGCAGTGTTTAAGGTAGAAAACATTTTTTCTTTGCAGTGTTTAAGGTAGAAAATCTTTATTCTTTGCAGTGTTTAAGGTAGAAAATCTTTTTTCTTTGCAGTGTTTAAGGTAGAGAATCTTTTTTCTTTGCAGTGTTGAAGGTAGAAAATCTTTTTTCTTTGCAGTGTTCTATGTAGAAAATCTTTTCTCTTTGCAGTGTTGAAGGTAGAAAATCTTTTTTCTTTGCAGTGTTTAAGGTAGAAAAGTTGTATTTGCTAAAACAGTCCAATAAAAATTTTAGAGTTAGTAGAAAACTTAAGAGAAAAAAAATTATCTGTCGAATTCTTCTTGATACGTTGTGTAACATAAAAAAATATGTTACCTCGAATTTCTGAATTTAGGACCTCCTAAATGTTTTTGCATGGACGAAAATTTAAAATCATGTTTTATGGAATTATAGATTAGTTTTTATATTGTAATAAGATTAAAAAATCAAAAATTTTTGTTTACAGGAAAAACACTGACGGATTTTTCATCAACTTTAAGTGATCTTGGAATAACATCCAAGAGCAAAGTCATGGTTATTGGTAAAAAGGTATTTTTGTTCTTTATGATGTTGTTAAAGATTTTTATTAAAAAAAATTGACCCTACAATCAGGCTTCCAAGAGTATGTATGGAAATTTTGCAGAACACTAAACCAGTTGCGCTATATTGGTTTCGATTTACGAGGATGTCATTGCAACGTCTTCATAAAATTTAAAGAATTAGATGAAGCACATGTCCTTCTTAAAGAACTGAACATTGAAAACTCTTTACTTGATTATTTTAGTTCGATATGGCCGAGCAGCAAAATATAACTAGCATTGAAAAAATTGGTAGACAAACAGAAGAACTTTGGAGACTGTTCGAAGAAATTAAACAAGAAATAACCGGTGTCGAGCAGGTATGAGTTGAACGCTGTTTAATGTGAATTTGAAATTATTTAGGGGAATGTTTTTTTCAATACTATTTTATTCTCTTACCATCTGGCTTTGCGTTACAGATAGAGATCTAGAATATACAATTTTAGCGCATCATATCTTTTTCTAAACTTGTAATGAACCACCAATCGACGGGGAGAGGCGATGTTAAAAGACACTAAAATTCCCTATTTAATAGAAAATCTCTCTTTTTGTTTACCTGTTAATTTTTAGTCTTGTTTTGTAGGGTTACTTAGAAAAAGAACAAGAAAACGAATCGTTTAACAAATTGACGAAGAGAGTAAAGTACCTCGGCGAAGGACTGATGAAAAATTTAGAATCTTTAGATGCTTTGGTAAGAATGAACTGCTGATTTACACAAGTGTTATTGCTGCAAAACGTGTGCATTTTTATGACGACTTTGGTAATACACGGATGTCGTGCCTTTAATAATAACCCTTTAACCATATTAGACCTGTGTTTTTGACAACTCCCGGATTCTTGAAAAATGCGCCTTCCTCATAACGTGTGAATGAAAAAACGAAGTGATGAAATTCAGCGGTAATGTTGCATGAAACAAAGCAGCATTAACGTAAAAGTTTTTGCTAACGTCAGCATTAACGCGATGAAGTCATCAAGGAAATGTTGTTAGGACATTTTAAGCTATAATATTTAATTGTGTTATCCAGTTTTTTGCTACCCATCAACACATCATTCATTTTTATGTTTTCAATGACGTCATTGCGCGATTTATTAATTCAAATTTGTTCCCTTCTTGGAAAACGGGAAAACAAAGCAACAGTTTTTGAAGATCTGTTTATAATCTTTTATGTACCAAGTATTATCTGAAAAATTTATAATAAATCAAAACTTAAAACTATTACCAAGGTTTATAAGGATGTAATGAGAATCATGTCTGAAGTTTGTAAAATAAAATCTCACAGCAACTGACGCCTAAGAGCAACTGACAATAAGCTGTTTCTCAGTTTTAACTAAAAGAGATAAGAACTTTTATTTTCACCGTTTTTGTATTTCCATTATGGCCATTGTGCAGTCATAAAAAATGCAACGAATCTCTGCTTAAAAATACCCTACTATTTTTTGTTCTGTTTTCTACTGCTGACTCTACTTTCTAAATAATATATCTCATATTCCTTCTTTTTTGTCTTTAGAACTTGGACAGCAGTTTTTTAGATGCGAGGGAAAAACGGAAGTTGTTGATAACGAAAATTAATGTAAGGATATTGTTTGCTTGTTTGTTCGATGTAATGTTTAATTTGTCGTTCGTTCGTATACCTGTTCGCATTCTTTTTTATCTTAGGGGTACCTTTCAACTGTGGACGCAGAAGAAGAACGTCTAAAAGAAATAACATCAAAACTATAGCATTAAGCTTTAATATAGTCAAAATTTAGAAATTATTTATATATACAAATGTTAGTTAAGTGGTAGCAAGGCGAATTAGTTTATTTTAACGCATGTAATCATCTACCTCCATGATGCAATCTAGAAGAAAAGGATTAGAGGTCTGTTTTGTGGTTTCTATATTATATATTCCGCACTTTTGTGTATTGGACCTCGCATTCCATTTTGTTGTGAAATAATAGCAATTTTGTTACTAGGTCGTTTTTGTGTTGATGCACGAATTTTTTGAAATAAAATGTCTTTTTTTTAATGATTGTTTTATTACACAGGATGGTACTCAAACCAAATGAAATCACCATACTTTACAACTGTTTAAGAAGCATTGTCAGAAAAAAGACTTATTCTTGCTTTTGTGATCAAGTTTCGGTAAAAAATAACTTAACTTAAAAGCTCTAGCAAAGAGGAAGAAACACATGTAGACTTTTCAACTAAAAAGGTTTTTTTATCAATATATACCAGTCGTTAACCCGTAAAAAAATCCAGGCGATCGCCCATTCTACATATTTTGTGCATTTCCAGCACAAAACAATTTGGTTACCATGTGGAACAAAATGCGACTTTATTATAAGTTAAACTGGTAGTTAACTTGTGGATTTTTTCGTCAGTGTAATGTAATGAAGTGCTCTACAGGAGTCTAAAATAGAGCTGCGGATATCAATGTTAACACGTTGGTAACCCGTAGGAAAATCCAAATCCAGCCCTAGTACATATTTCGCATTTTTATTTACGTTTATAAATATTTCGTATGCCAGTAGCACGTTTGTTTTTTCTTGCGCACACGGGGATCGAATACGGCATTTTCATCCCCAGGGGTCTTTAAAATAAGCATCGAAAGTATCTGAAAGAGCTCTGCAGGCGAGAATGAGAATACGAGTCTTATCAATAGGCCGTTAGCCCCTTAAAAATCTTCGGAAATCAAAAATACAATTGCCCTTTTCGCCAAACATCTCGTACAAATAGTATAACATCAGCCCTGCTGTCGTTAACTGGTGAAAAAATTCCATGGGAATTCAACCGTTAGGAAACCGGATTAAAAAATATCGCATTTGCATTTGCTCCTTTCGTAGCATGATCATTTTCAAATGTTTCCTCGAGCACATATAGACAGTTGGAATGTGGGTAATATAACGAATGGAGATAAAGAAAAGAATTTTAAAGAGGACTGGCTTGATGGTGACAAAATCGTTTTTTATTAATCTAACCAGGCCTGGAAATTTGACGGAAACGATCATTTCGCTTCCCTGAATCAATGAAGACGGTAACGACAAATCCCTTAGACAATTTTTCAAATCTTATTCACTCATACTCACAAACTTATTACTACTTTTATCTATTCTTCAAAGAGCAGGAATAATATTTGGTTGTTATATTTTTGATAGGTTAATTTGTTTAATCGAACAATGTTTAGCAATTGTTGGCAAGTGAAACTTTCATTATAACGTAAAGAAGATATATCAATCGCTAGCATCAGAATTGGATCTTCTTACTCAGACAGTGCTCGAATACACAATTGTTTCTAATAAAGAAAATTTGTTCTTTTTTTTTAATTCTTGTCAACGTTGTTCCATGGGCTTCGTTTCAGTGTTATGACTTGAGATATTGACTATAAATATGTCTATGACTATAAATATGACTATGACTATAAATACGGTTTGAGTGCCAACATGGTTTATATATCCATCCAGATCCAAGTCGGCACAGTGACTTGGATTACTTATAATAAAGGGGGAAGATACATTGCACTATGGAGTAGGTCTTGTCACTAAGTTAGGGCAATTAAAAATTGTTTCTCGACTTATTTATCGGTTTTATGATAATCGTTACTGTCGTTACCATATCGTTTTCTCAAAGTCTACTTCACGGTACCGAAAAAACGTTTTGATCGTTTCCGTCAGCTTCAAATCGCGATAACGATGGATCGTTCCGTAGACTCCACAAATTTCAGGCCTGCTAACGGAAGTATTTGTTATCAACCTCCCGCAGGATTATGTCTCTTTGTCGAAACAGTGACAAAATACAAAGCTTAGGGCGAGGTCCATGGATAAACCCTCACACTGTCAAACACGCACGCTGGCCATGTTCATGTATCACTAGTACGCACTCGTTTCTGAGATATTTCGCCTTTATTATGAACTTGACCTGCGTAACGGCTCTTGGCAACCTTTGAAGTGAGGATGGTTTTAACCGCATCTTTAATCACACAATTAGTCACGTGCATTCTTATATAATGAAGACATGTTCCTAATTAGTAATGGTCACATCAACGTGATTATGTTTTCATATCACCATCGATTTAACATTTAAACTCAAAAATTAAGGCAACCTAGATTCCAGCACGCTATTAAACGTCTTAATGCAATTTTGTTAAGAACTATTTTGCAACAACAGGGGAACTGGGGACTAAGTTTGATTTTGACAAGCAACCTCGTTCTCAGGCTTTGTTCGCGCCAGCGACGTATCAAAGAGCGAAAATTTCTGTTCTTGTTGCTTCAATTTTTTTTCAGTGCATTCAAAAATAGAAACTCTCGTAGCCATATATTTAAATTCTTTATCTCTACTTTTACTGTGTTCCTGAATATCTATGCTGTATCAGAAAACTTAAAAAAATATGATAAAAAAAATTGTCATTCTCTAACTAAGAGTGATGTCAATCAAGCTGAACTGTGGTAATAATTGACAACCTGTAGTCATGGAAGTAGTTAGACAAATCTTGGTGATATATAAGTACTTCCTGAAATTAATTAATAAATTCTATTTTCTATAAATAAATACCCCACTTAATATCCAGATTTGTTTTGTAACGAAATAAAATTCAGTTGAAACCTTACCCGTTCGATATTCTCAGTTTTTCTAAAAACCTCTAACATTTTATTTTCAAAATCTACGAATTTTTCTCCTGATTGGCATTTATAGTTAACATAAGCACCAAATCTTGTTATCAATGAAGAAATTAATTAATTGCAACGTAGTTAAAGCTGCGTCATATCCACATACGAGAATTTACACAATTAAATTATTAATAACATAATTAGATGGTAAACTTTCAGCGTCTTTCACAACATCAACGCGTGCCATGGAGAGAGCATCTAGCATTGAAGGTAATAACATAGAAAGAACCATCACTGGATCCAGGATAAGCACAGATAGGACAATTTCTGGTGCGCGAGCTAGACCAGGCAGCAAGAAAAAACCACAAGAATATTATTTATATGTAAGTAAAGATTCTCTATATTGGGAAAAAAAATAATATAACCTAACTGATGTGAAATTCTATCACAATACCTGTATTTTGCCTGTTTGTGCGTCAAAATGAAGTGATGCCACGGAACACACGAAATATGTCAGGTGTTCGAGATAACAAACGGCGCAGTACAATAGGCGAATTCGTGTGGATTTTTGACACACTGCTGACTAGTCCTTAGTACTAATTTTGAAATAGTCTGATTTTTACTTTTACAGCGTTTTCATTGTCTTATATCTGTATTTCTCTTGTTAAGGGGCATTACGTAGTACAAATATAACAAAACTAAACCCTGAGGAATAATATGGAGAAATACGCTTTATCAGTTAGGCTGTATCAGGTAGTGGCCAATATTCAAGCTGTTAGTAGCAAAGCCTCTTTTATTGCATTTCTACTTTGCATGAAAATGATACATATAGATTTTTGATTTAAAACAATATGTCATAGCTACGTTGGTAAACCACCATATTTAAACGCTGTCATAGTCTGTTTGCATTTAAAAAGATTTCTTGATTTTATTTTCGGGCTATTCAAAGCCGGAAATATATTTAAAAAGTTTAAGTATAAGAGGGAACCTTAAAGCGTAACTTTGATGTTGATGCGTTGTGGTTTTTTTTTTGAAATCTATCGAGCGTGGTCGTTAATAATACGTAGGAAGAAGACAATCTTAAAATATGCGAACATTTTGATTGTCTAGAAACTCGGTAGCTAAAATGCTTTAATGCTTTTTCATGTGGAGAGGTACCAGTGTTTTTCGTAACCTCGTCCCCAGGCGACTTTTAGACATTTGAGGGTCGACGGCGAAGAAGAAGTGAAGTAGGCGATAACAGCTGTTAAATCAGGCATCAAACCGTTGTGTGCTTCCTATTTATAAAAAGAATCAAGTTTTTTTCTCAAAGCAAATGAAAACAATGTGAAAACATCCTCAACTAAGTCTTAAATATATCTTATATATAAATACGAAGCGAAGAAAGGATGAATTAACTTCAAAAAGCTCATATTAAACAATTTATGGAGATGTTTGTACACAGAACTCTGACTAATTTCCAAGTCCACAGAAGGCGAGGCTGTGAGTAGGTTGTTTTTTAAACGGTTCGCGGCTCCCTACCTTGTTCACAGAATTGCGTAAGAATAATTACCACAAGGACTTTTTTTACTCTTATGTATGCTAGATTGGGTAGTTTCCGTGTTCATTGAAAAAATATCTAAAAAAATGGAGTACTTAAAAGATTACTTTAGAACATGGAGTAGTATCCCAGATCTTCGGACAATGAATTAAAATTCTGGGTAAGATATCAATAGTAATAAAAATACTGAAAAATACACTTTCCCACAGAACGAAGGGGAGGGGAAAACCCGACATCGCCCCAGGGGCTTTTGCCTTTTTCAAGTAAGCGCTAGCGGCTTTAACATAGGCAACAAACCCTGGGGACGAAAATGGGGAAAACTATAACTGTGCACTGGTATAGGAAAAATGTTTATGTAGAAAATTGCTAGTGAGTAAATAATGATAAATTTTGTTCCGTTAGAAATCAGTAATCACGTAATAAATGACATAACAAAAACTTTAATCATATCAAGATCGTTCGGTCTTTGCTTTAGCATTAAAGCAAGTAATACAAAAAGAAAATAATTTTATAATGATTGCAATTCGAATTATAGTCTATAGAAAAGTTTTTTCTGCTCAGATTACGAATAAATTGAAATTGTATCCATAAATGGATATACAGCAACCTCGTTCCCAGGGCAACTTTTCGCTTTTTTGATATCCGAGACGGTGCGAGGAAATGAAAAAAATGAAAAAGAAATGAAAAATGAAAAACGAGAACTCATTTCTTCTCGCCGTCCGAGATTGTCAAAGAGAGAAAAATGGGCCTGGGGACGAGGTTGGGATATACAGTATATATTGTTGTTAAAAATCCAGTAGATTTAAATCGGATGCGTATTGGAGAACGTCTTTGACGTAGTTTTAAGGTTCTGACAAACGATCATCAATTCGAACATGGGGAAATTAGGGGATATACAATATTTTAACCTCGATTCAGCGTTTGCGAGAAAGAAAATAACTATTTCGTCTTGCCCGTCCCGTTATTAAAAAGAGACAAAAAGCCCGGGGATCGAGGTTGACATTACTCCGACAAATTTTCTTTCTGAAAAATTCTCTCTTGTTCTGCAGTAAGATTTTCACAGCTGTGAATTTTTCTTAGTTTGGAATGCAATAGGCAAAAAATTTCTTGTTTTCTGTAAAATACATAGCTATAGAATAATCATTTTGCAAATCAATAAAGGTGGCCTTATTTTTTGCTCCAAGGGGACCCAAGCCTCGCCCCTCGGTTCCGGGCGCGATGGCGATAAACAAACCTGATGTTGGTTGTATTTTCTTCATTCAAGATGGCGTCTGTTCCTGGGCATATCAGTTCGAGTTCCGCTCCAGCTCAACTTGGAACTTATAATTTCAGAGCGAATGATGTCGGTGGATACGATGTAGATTTTGTCGATCGTGTGAATCCCGACTATGAGTGCCCAATCTGTCAATTTACCTTTCGAGACCCAGTTCAAACAAGAGACTGTGGGCACAGATTTTGTGAAAGCTGTTTAGAACCAATTTTAAGGTAAAACTCATTTCCTATGCTCTTTTCGATATGCTATTTTATGGCTATCTATTGTTATATAGTCTTGATCCCTCTGTTCTCAGTAGCGAAGTCTAGGAAAAGTCTTTGTAGAACCTGTTTTGATACATTTCTTTTCTTGGAATGTTTTTTTAGCTTAGGCCACCCTCAAAAATATAATTTGTTAGCGTCACCCGAACGACTCACCTTAAAAGGAGAAAGTCAAGTCGGGGAGTCAGTGAATATGTAAAAAATAAACCAAACAATCCACGAACAATCTTCGACACGCAACAAAATCCACCATTTACCTTTTCAGTGGTCCTCCGAATTACAGTTGTTACATCCAAATGTTATTTCGATAGGGCACTGCGTTGCGCTACTCAGTGCTATATTTTCCTACTTCGCATTTATACGGCAATACAAGCGAAAAGCATGGGAACATGACGTTGACTGACAAAAATCGAACTTGAAACAAAGGCTAAAAATACAGCTGGCATACATTTAAAACGAATAACAAAATATGACTACGAAATATAGTATTTTTGTAATTTTTCGGGAAAAATTTCTATCCGACCGACCGACCCACTCACTTTTGTAATTAGAAATGAAGCTAACCAACATATTTTCGACTGTGGCCTTATGCTTTGTCAACATCATTTTAGGCTCTCAGATTTCTTTTGTAGCAAAATTATATTAATTTCCAACACATTCCAAACCTACGGCATAAATTTGCAAATTAGCTATAATTATATAACACAATTGAAGGACAAGGCCTACAGGGTGCAGAGGATTTGATAGTACTGCCTAAATGTAAACAAAAACATGCAAAGATAGGTGGTAAATCTTTCAAAATACCCTTTTTTAGGTCATAGGTTTTAAGTGTATTCTGACAATAGGTTATACAACCTCTAGGGTCAGCTCTAAATAGTTACAATAATGTCAATATATATAGTAAATATTAAAAAAATTAATTAATAATAATCAATAATATAAATCCAAATGAACAATAACAGAAATAATTTTATTTTAATATATATCTATATTATAATACCCGTATACGTCTGTCTGTCAGTCACGCAAAATGGTAGCTTGGCTGCGCACGCAATGCGGTATAAAAATGACGGGCGAACTCGTGGATTTTTCCACGGGTTAACGACACTAGTATATGTTAAATAGGTGTAACTATTTTTAGTAGTGTATGATATTTACAATAAAAAGGTTAAAAAGTGTGCTGGAGTCTTTTAGCACTTTTTTGGTCTTGCTACTGAGAACAGGGGGATTCTATTTATTTCACTTAGTAATGCCTTCCATACTCATTTTTTCATTCATAACATAGTTCTGACATTATGAACTCTTATTTCCCCTCACATAATGTTTGCGATGGCACAATTTAAAGTTGCTGTTGAAGGCCACTAACCATTATGTGGTATTTAAGAGCTAATTTCTGTAAAAGTGGGGCATTTTTTCTGTGTGTGTCAAGCTCTTGAAGGGCCAACATGTTTTCTGCTTACATATTCTGTGTTGGGCAAAAATACTAAAAACAAGAACCACAACATTAAAACTAATGTCTTATCAAAGCGCCTCTTAGCTGGCTATCTTTTTTTACTTTGTGTGATCTCTGTCAAATTGACATTATTACTAGGTAGGTTTTATATGTGAATAATATTTGAGAATCTTGAAAGTACAAGTATATAATAAATTCCTTCCTGTAGCTATCCCCAGTGTCCATAACAGTGATACATTCATATTTCTGGGCCTCATAAACACACTATGTTTTTATACTTTTGTTCAAACAGCGTCAGAGCATCATTAGACTTGATTCTCCAGATTATTTTCAGGAAGTTCAACTTCATGATAGGTGTTTGTGCAAAAGAGTGCAAATAGCACTAGAGCATCCTAGTCCTGTGACATATCTCCTAATTCTGTAATGTGTTTTCTCGATGTGAGACCCATTATGATTAAAATAGTTGCCAACTTGCGCCAGATATAGCTAATGGCTGCTTCAGTATTGTTTGTTTGGATAAGTAAAAACCATGGATGTATGGAATGAAATAAAAGATTACTTGATAATAATCATAATCAAAATCGTTATTCTAATGGGTTGAACAGGGTTGAACTTCTTTTATTCTGTTTTGAATGCAGGTTTTTTTAGGCCTTTGGATATTGAGAATATGTTCTGTTTGTTAATAATACTAAAATGATCTTAAAGGGAACCTGAGGTATAAAATGATACTGGACTTATGTTATAGAGCTTAAAAAGTTAGCTAACAAGTCTTTTTAAATTTTTCAAAAAGCTCTTTTCATTCTCAAGATATTCACATATAAAGAATTTCAGATTTAATTATGCTGCATGAATTATGATGTCATATTGTAGTAATAGCAAATTTAGACATTTTCTTTCATCAGTAATTTTTGACCTGTTAAGGGGTGCGCATTTAAACTTTATCAATGCATAGATATTATAAAGGTTAATTGATTAACATAAATTTTTTTGCCAAAATAACACTTGTTTGCTCATCCCAGGCCTCTTAATTTTTTGCTGATGAACTCATTATTCGAGATCTGCATGTTGGTTTGCAATCAAATTTTGTGAGTAAACATATAGGGCTTATACAAGCTTTGACAAACAGTTACAGAGATATTGAGGTGTAAAGGTTTTTTGATGACGTCATCAACCTGCTCATTCCAAAACGGTTTTAAAAACTTGAGTAGATTAAAAGTTGAATAGTAATTTCTTCACAGTTCAGAATCCCTTTATATGTAACACTTTAATGCTGTTCCTATATGTGAAGATGTATGTAAAATATATTGTAAATAAAATCATACAAAAAAATAATGCAATAAATTTCCAAGCTTTGCAATTATTACTGTTATTAGGGACTAAAGGTATATCAACAATGTTTTTGTTTCTAGGAAGACACCATCAGTTTGTCCAATTGATAGACGTACATTATCTCGAGACAAGGTAAGCTTAGTTTACATCGTTTGTTATGGACCTGCCTTAAGTATTTATATGTTTTAAGAATATGATTAATACAATTTTATCTGGTTTTAATTGCCTTTTTTAAAAATATTAAATCTTTATTTTTCTCTTTCTAATTTGTGTAAATGAAAAAATATTATTTTTGGAATTTGGCATTGATTAAAAAAATAAGAAAAATAAATCATTTTTTATTTACTGTAAACAAAAAGAATGAATTTTCCATGAAGCTGATTGCTGATTGCCTATTAGAAAACCCCATTGAAGGGATACTGTGGCAGAGTTTTTTGTGGAAAAGTTTCTTTTCTTTCTTTGTGGTGTACATATTTACACATGACTTTCTACAGTGTTTCTCATTATGTGTCATATTTTTATGATATATACTTTGGTGCATTCATTCTTCAATTGTTGATACTGGTGTCTTTCATTTTCCCTAAAATCAGAAGTTATCTCTGTCCTGTCTTTCGTGTGTAGGACCCATTTAACATCTTCCTCCAAGACTAATGTATTCTATCATTGAACCTCCTAGGAAATAAAAAATCTGCTGATTTTGCATTCTCCTTAACTGTGCCATTTATGAAAATCGATACCCTTTAAATTGTTAGGACAGGGTATAGTGGAGTTCTCATTATGACACTTCTTTTGCATTTATTCCCCTTTCTCAAAGAGGATTAATATCGTTAGTGACAAAAATTTTTTGTATTCAACAACAGCATACCTAAGTACTTAGTAATTTATTTTTTATACATAAATCTTTTCTAATTGCTTAATATAGCCAGTCTCAAAGCAATTCTTTTTAATTTCCTATTAATGACCATGTATTACACTGGATAAGCTGTTCATTTATTTTTATTCATTCATTTATTATTTATTTTTAATAAAAGTTTAAACGTTTCTTAACCATTTCAGTATAGAGGATGTTCCTTTATGACAGAAGAATAAGTTAATACCTTGAGAAATAGCTGATTAAACAATTTGTAAGACTCCTTTGGATAACCTTTTTGTGTTGAGAATATAAGAGATAATGAAAGTCATCAGGTCGTAGAAACAATTATATTAAAATTTTTACACACACAAAAAGATAGGATGCTGGTTAAAATGCTATAAAAGATGGCGTGTCCCTAACCAGTGTAAAAATCCTTGTAATGGCTAATATTTTTCGTAAAGTTAAGAAAAAAATTGTTGGTAATAATAGTTCACAAAATGGCACCAACAGCAAAAAGAAAGTAAATCATGACTTTGAGTACACAGATCCACTTGCAAATATAAACTTTCAGTCATCATCACAGAGTTTTTTTACCCCAACACATGGCAATGCAGCTGAGCTTACCATCTTTTGGACTCAGCCTAGAACAACTCGTGAGCGCAAAGACAATCCCATTTATGTCAATGAGCCGGTAGACTTTTATGAAGACTTTATACCTGCAGAAAATGTTCACGACCTTTATCGTGTGAGAGACAGAAGAAGCTGGGTGGAACCAGGAGTTATGAATACAACAACCCATGAAGTCCCAAGGTCAAAAAGTCTAAGTTACATACCTAATATAACATATGACAAAGAAATACAGAGACGCCCTGAACCCCCTAAAAGACTGGATACTTTTCAGAATAACAATTTGTCAGGTGTAGAAAAACTTACGAGTTTATTTACACCACCACCAAATTTAAGAACTAACTCAGACATGGCAAGAGATAGTGGCATTGGTCCTGATGTGAATGATGAACAAATTATTCCTTTGCACCAGGATGATGTTGAGGAGGAGCCTATAGAGGTTCTTTTAGCTAGAAAACTTTCAGAATTTGAGCCTAATTTAAAATATGATGATCATAATATTGCACCACTAAATGCTTCTAACCATTCTTTTTTGCCACATGCTACTTTTTCTGAGGAAGAAGGAAAGGAAAGTAAGGACAGTATATCATACTGGGCGTCAAGCGAAAGTCTTGATAACAACACAGACAATGATGACTTGTCCTTTTCTCAAGTTGAAGAGAGAAAGCTTTTACGAAGCCAGTTAGATAATAATGATGATGTTTTTAACGTAGGCATGCCTCAACAAAAAAATCTAACTCGTGATGTTTGTGATGACGACCAGCATATGGAAGTTGTTAGCTGGTCTTCAGTAGATATACTTGAGGAGCAAGAACAAAGTTTTCATTCAGATATTGTTACTGATGATAACAATCCTTTACTTGATCATGACTTATTTGCATATGACACATGTAAGGAAACAGGTAGACGCCTAACTTGGCCTCGTGGTTCCTTCATAAAACCTGGTAAGTCAACATCACTTGATGATATACCAAAATATACACATAGTGGTAAAAATGGAACAAGCTCAGGGTTGGTTTCTCCTAAATTTAAAACTGACGACTTGTTTTTCAATATGGAGAAAACCTTGCATGATCTTGAGTTTCAATTGAACGAGGTCTTAGAAACTAATCCCATTGACAACATTCCAATGCAGTCACACAACAATAAGAGTGACAGAATGCATGAAGCAAGGATTGAATCTGTGAAAAACTTTCTTCTAGCACCGCCAGAGACCACTTTAGGTACTAGAAGTCGCTCCTGGTCACTAAATGCTCTAACTAGTAAAACTGAAGCAGAAGTTCTGTCACCAGTTCTTCGAATACCAAAGAAGCCATGTCTAGAGGACCTTGAAGATCATATAAACGCTGTTAATGTTAACAGTGTTGAAGCTTTACCTTCTCCTGTTCTTGATGGTCAGATTGACGTATTGGAAGAAGAAAAACAGGCTGCATTATACTCAATAAAATTTAGCACTTCTGTTAAGCATTCAAAAAACGATATTATTCCAAAAAAAGATGGCACATTTGACATTGCACCTGTTTCTAATATAAGTCATTCTGAAGATGAAAGCAAGTCAAATCTTGCTACCACAACTCACTCATTTAAAGATACGTTGAAGTTAAATTTACAGCCGTCAACAGTTAACACATTTCAAAACTCAATACAGACATTGAATAAGGACTTGTCAGACAATGAATCAACAGACAATAATATTTCTACTTCAAGGAGTCCTGTGTTGCCAAAATCTATGAGCTTTAGTGTTAACTCATCCGCAAGGGCAAATAACTCATCTGTTAATTTGTTTGCACCTAAACCCTACAAACCAACTGCACGATCACATTCAACAAAGTTAAAAACTGCTACAGTTGATAGTGATTCTCAAAAAACACCTAGTTTTGATAACTGGAATATTAATTTGGATCATGAGAATGTTGTCAGCTCTGTTGAAAACAACATGGAAGCAGTTCCAAATTTATTTGATGACCTGCCATCTTTTACGATTGATTTAAATAAAGAACCAGTTGACAGTGAGGATTGCGATACTTCATATCTTAATGTTGACGGTCCAGTTAACTCCAGAACGTCTTCCGGAGTTTCTTTGCTGAGGCGTGGCTCGTCTGTTTACCATGTGAGAAATAAAAAGAAGAAATCATACATTGATGAGTTAATGGAGGGATGTGAACCTGAGAGAGTTAGTATTCATGTGTTAATGTTTAGAACATTACACAAACGTTATGCATATCTCGTTTGTGTACTGTTGTTATCACCTTTCGTTTTTTTGTTCAATTGATATGGTTGACATTTCAATTTTGAGATAATAATATTTAATAAAACCATTTGGCTTATCTTCCATCAATGTTATCATGTTATTAAGACATTCCTTTAATTCATTTATTTATTTATTTACATACATCATTTATATAAATGATGTATGTAAATTGCCGTGAGAAAATACTGTAATTACAACACTTCTAGAACATAGGGATACAGTTAGTGTATACAGGAGTATAATTTAACCTTTCTCAATTATTACCTTAATTCATACCTTGGTTTTATTGTGTCGCAATACAGCCCTTAAAATTAATACGATAATTTAAAGTATGTCTTCCTTCACATCTATCAATTGCTGAGAAAAAACAAGTTATATTTTTTTAAAGCCTAAGAACTTATTTCTTTGTGAGGAAAGATTTATCGTTGGTGCTTTATCTGTGTACCGTTTTCAAACGACATGACGTTGAACAAAATTACATAACACTGATATTGATACTCACATTGCTATGTGTATGTGATGATTAAGTCTCTGTATAAGTGCTATACGCGTGAATATGAAATTAAGTTAACAAAATTATTTTTTATTATTTTTTAAACTTTTAGCCCGCCCCTGGTTGTTTCCATTCATATATAATAAAATAATTTGCCACGTCTAATAAGAACGTGATAAAAGGTTCTCTATCAAAACTAAGTGCCTTAAACCAGTTGTGTCAAACATTTATTTTGAAGTTTTTTTTAATTTTGGCCAGACTATGGCTGTTCCTATTTATATATAATAGAATGATCCACCATGTTTCGTGTAATAAGAACATCAATAATAATATTCTCATAACAAGCATGAATAAAATCTTTTTTTAGGTTTATCCAGACAGAGCATGCAAGCGTACTATTATGTCATTAATGGTTCGTTGCTACAATTTCGGAAACGATTGTGAATGGACTGGAGAACTAGGAAGTTTGCAAGTAAGTTTACTTGTAAAGTTGTTAGCCCATGGAAGAGTCCTCAGAAATTTGCTTGTCCCTGCATCGCAATTTCGTTCATACTTGTTTTACTGTCAGTATGAAATAATTAAATTACTCTGTCTTGGTCGGAAATGAAGCTGTGCGCAACCATTTTGACCACACAAAATACGGCTATTATAGCTAGAGACTATTTGCTAACCTGTGAAGGAATCCAGGCTTCTGCTCGTTATTTAAATTTTATGGGAATTAGGCTACCGCTATAAATGGGTGATTATTTTGTCAAAGTTTTGTTTTCGTTTTTTCATCTATAACCTTGTTTATCTGTCAGACAGAACATAACAAAACGATGCAGCTCTGTGAGATAACGTTCTGCTACAAGTCAGGAAAGTATCGATGGCAGATGGAATGCGATACTAAACTTGTTTTACGGTTTTTATTTCAGGATCACATTGAGCAGTGTCAATTAGTACCAGTTGATTGTGTGAATGCATGTGGTAGGAGTGATATTCCAAGAAATCAGGTATGGTGATATTTAGCTGCTGTTGATGTGGGTGTTATTGTTCGTGTGATTTTCTTTATTGTTAATTGTTGACTGTAGTCGGTAAATGCTAACTCTCTCTATTTTTTAGATGAACCAACATATAGATTCTGATGGTGACTGTCCTCTTGCAGTGGTTGCATGTAGGTACAGCGATGTCGGATGCAAGTTTAAGGTAGTTTATTTTGTTCGTTTTAATTGACAAAACAGTGAGGTTGATCAACATTTAGGCTGTGATGTGGTGGAAGTTTCAATGCTACACAATAGAAATGTGAAATGTGATTGATATGTTTTCAACCGTTATTATTTCCTTTTTCTTTGTTCCAATTTCCAAATTTTTTTTTTGCTTTTTTTTTACAAATTTACAATAAATTTTCTTTCTTTATAAATTGTGTCAATAGATATAAATTTGAAATGTTTTTAAAAGGCTGTGGTACTTTTACTCTCTGATATTGTTAAATGTCTGGTGCTTTTGATTCTTTTCTTTATTTTTATCACGTTCCATTCATAATTATTTAACAACGTGTTCACTTTTCTCTAGTGTCGTCGGTTGGACATGGTGCAACATATCCAGGAGACTATCGAGCAACATCTCGATCTAGCGCATAC
The DNA here is from genome assembly GCF_029227915.1 of Hydractinia symbiolongicarpus. NCBI lineage: Eukaryota > Metazoa > Cnidaria > Hydrozoa > Anthoathecata > Hydractiniidae > Hydractinia > Hydractinia symbiolongicarpus. Next base: position 4,397,065 of record NC_079877.1, read on the forward strand.
ACGCATCAGAGAACTGGAAGTACGCCAAGAAAATATATGCATGAACGGGAAGTTTTTATGGAAAATATCTAACTATGACCACCTCATGAAACAGTCTGCTACGAAGAAAGACAAAGAAAAGCTTTGCAGTCCACCATTTTATACTGGTCAGTATGGCTACAAACTTCGAGCTGAGGCTTTTTTGAATGGCTTAGGACAAGGCAAAGGTTCCCATTTGTCGTTGTATGTTGTCATCATGAAGGGCGAATATGACGCCATTTTGCCGTGGCCGTTCAAACAAAACGTCGACTTTTTCTTGATGGACCAAGACGACGATATTTCGAACCGTCAAAACAAGGTGTGGAAGCTTTCATGCGAGAGAAATAGTGATTATTTTAAACGGCCAACGAAATCGAAAAGTCTTGGCTTTGGATGCCCGAAATTTGTATCGCTGGAAACACTAGCGACACGAAACTATATCCGAGATCAAACGATATTTATAAAAATTGTAGTAGAACCCACAGATGGACTTATATTTAACCCGAGTGTCACAACACATTAACGTGGAGTCCTGTTGTCTTGATTATTAATCGAGATAATTTATTGCTGCTATTTTGCGGCATTGGATATAACAATGCAGATAAACTTTCAAGTGTATAAAAAAATTACGTCTTTTTAAGTTATTAATGTATTAGGATTTTATTTTTGTGCGATGGTTATGTTTTGAAATTTGTAGTGAGGTTTACCTCATTAACATACTCTACATGAAATTTTCGCTGAAGTTTTATTTTGATGTGGCTATTTTAGCGCATGTAGGTTTTTGATATTCTCGTGCGTAGCGAATTTTCATTCACATGAATGATATAAGTATGTCTTTAACTGCAATATATATCTCACTTCTTAATACACTGAATTTGGATTTGAGAAAAAGAAATTCATCGCATAAGGGCAATTTAATTTTCACGCAACTAAATTACACGAGCCAGCTTATTTTGCCGATCTCATGCGAAAAGTTTTTGTGTTAACATATAGAACTTACTTCAATTTAACAAAATATTTAGGAGTGTTTTAATTATTTTTCTCGTTATTGTCAAAATATTTGTGATATGTGTTTGGATCGTGCAGTTTAAGAATGTTATTGTGTTGCATTGTTTACCAATAATTTTGTTTTGTTTTTCATGTCTTCCTTGCTCCTGATGTAAAAAAATTCATCAAAATAATCAAAGTAGTTGCTTTTACATAATTATTTTTTGGCAATTTTTTTACTCACACATGTTATTCGCGCACACATGCTTTTATAAACATAGTTTTTTTTATCTCAGCTTTAGTACCTCAGACAGAACTATTCTAATGACAGAGTTATGATTTTCTAAAAATTTCCTGTGTTTTTGGCCAAAAATATTTCGCAGATGCCTAATTTTTTTCAGTTTTTTTTCGTTTCTTCAGTTTCTTCTGTTAGAGCCGTTGTGCGTATTAATCTTTTGAGATAAAACTAACTAACTAACCAACAACCTTTAACTGTATGGGTGTATATAGTAAATTCTGTATATAAACAAATGATTTTTTAACACGACAATTTACGTTAACGTTTACCCCCCTACCGTTTCAAGTTTTACCTTTAAAAATTCTAACTTTAGCTCTTGTTTGCTTTAAGTTTTCTGAATTGCTAAGTTGGTTTATAAAACAAATTTTTCCACGTTAAATTCAACCTTCCAGTAAATTATCAACCATTTCAATGAAGGGAGACAGTATAGCTAACTCTTTTATGGATAGGAAAGTGTAACTATATGAAAATAGTATTTTGTATTTTTCTCTCTATTCGTGCAATATTTAGTTTTTATTGGCATGTTTGACCTTTGCAGGATATGTAAAGTTACATCAATTTAATATAAACTCTACATAAGTCATATATAGTGTTTAGTGGATTTACCCGATTTTAAAAGATACATATATTGCCGAGAGACAAACTGTATTTGTTCACAAAAAATTATTCTTTTTGAAAAAAAGATATAAAATTGTTACGTCACGAATCCATGTTGTCACTGTTTGGATTATCGACCGCGTTGTTTGTTTTGTAAAAAACTTGAAAGGCGCGTATCTCCGATGACGTAAACTTAATGTTTTTATTTTAAAGAGTGCATCAATGAAAACTACTGAGTTTTATTTTTGTGTTATAAACTGTTATGGTAATACTTTTCAAAAGCTTGAAACGTTTTTGAGTCGTTATTTTTTTACATGCTTTCACTGGAAAGAAGCCACAAGAAACTGATGTTTTTGTGTTCTGCAAAATTCATTTTCAGCGGGAAGAAAAAAAAGATGGTAGCAATGTAAACAAACAACAACGCAGAGAATTTTATTCTGTTAAGAATAAAATGTATTACTCGCTTAATTATTATGTGTTTAAAGTTTGCTACCAAATTTTTATAATCTATTTTTTTAGAATCTAAAAGTTCGTTACTAAGATGATTTGCGAGAAAACATATTTGAAAACTCGTAAAGTCTATGCTCAAATAAAGTTTCCTTATTGGTTTGTAGTTCTTGGTAAAGAGTCCTGTTTTTAGGTTATAATTCATACACCGAAGTTTTTTTAGATGATACAGCTGTATAGCTAAATATACTAGTGATGAAGATTCTCTATATTGCTTTTTTGGTGGCTTGTTGCAAGGTAAAATATAAATAAATTCTTTCAAATCCTAATTTCTACAATTTTCTTAATTATAAACAAATTTTGGGAGAATCTGGTCTCATTTTAGTGCATTCAGCTGCTTTATTTAAAAAACCCTTGTCCTGTACTTTTATTTCAGAAACTTTTGTGGTAAATAAAAATTATTTTAAAAAAAACGGCGAAATATTTTTTAAATAATATAAAATAATAAATAATATAAAAATACAACAAGTAAATTTACATGAATTATTTTTTGAGATTATCTGTAATCACAAACCTACGTGCGTGACAGCTGATGTTTGTTAGGTTTATAGATGAACTGTTGTAAAAAACTTTTCTGGCGTATTGCATAATTCTGACATATAAAATGTTGATTTATAGCATACAAACTTTGATCATATTTAGGGTGTTTTTGTATAAAATCAAAAAGGCCAAGCGAGACAGGAAACAGAATTTTGAAAGACTGCCTTACTCTCATGACAAACAGTTGTTGGAGCTAATGAAGCTTCTGTATTACACAATATTAAGGTTAAATACATTGACAAAAAACTAAAATAAACCAACATCCTCTTTTGCATAAATAACCAAGATGGATCTAACAACCTGCTTTGAAACCATCTCAAATATTTCCTTAACAGTTCAATTAAGGGACACGACCCTGAATGTATATTATTTTATGCAGCATGTTAAGCTGTATACCATTAGATAAGAATAAAAAAATTAAAGCATTTTTGTATGTGAATTGTTATTAATGTCACCTGAATGATCACCTCCCTAGTGAATTTTTTTTTCATGATACAGTTAATAATGTTACTTATCAAAATTACATTTTTCAGCTCTTAGTTCAAGCTTCAATATCAGATGGTGCTGGAGTCCCTCTACAGCAACCTGGTAAATTAATGCTTTCTTGACACTTTACTTTGATGTAATATTTTAGGTCATGTGTTGCACAATATTGTGTAACTATTGCCATGGTAGTTGGTTGAGTAGCGTCATTGTAGAAGAGTCTTCAAAAAATTTGCTTGTTCAATATCTGATCTTACTCTTCTCTTAATCTTTTTTATTTTTTTTGAAAAATCTTTATTGGTTCTCAAAATTTTGGACTTTCACTAATTCCCAGACAACTTTCCAAGCTCTTTGATATGAAATCAATGTGTTTTCAAGTGGGAGGTACGCTTTGAGTGTGCAGGTGCTAACAAAAAAGCTCGTGAGGTTTATAGCGGAAAATGCAGTCAAATGGAAAGGAGCGTTAATTAAAGCATAGTGTTAAATTACCCACTGTTGTGTAACTTAATTGTTAAAATCATAAACTTTGATGTTTATTGTAAAGTTATTTCTTATTATTTGTGTATGTGTATGTTATAATTTAGAAACATCTGCAAGTTCAACTAACTTGCCAACATTTGTTGAAGTAATGACAAGTTTTCGTTCAATCTATTTGAGTTGGTCAGTACCATACTTTCCCCTTCGTATGCTGCTTCTATTTGGGAGAGATAAAGAAGACCTAGGCACCATTCAACTTGGAAGTGGAACTCGAAACCATACTCTGGAAAGTTTAGGTGAAATTTGCTATTCACTTTTTCCTTTTTTATTACTTACAGGGGTGGTTAAAATGTCAAAAACCTGCATGCTATTTTAAACACCTTTTTAGTATTTATTAGCAGCAAAAACATATAAAAATATAGCTTAGATTACAGCCTGTTATTCCCTTTCCCTGATAATGCTCTGATAATATATCGCCTTTTGCAAGATTTCCAAAAATACTACCACTACTTTGATCTTGTTATGCATAAACGAAAACAGCAGAGTTGCAATATTGGCTAAAGTGTTAAAAAGCTAAAATATAGTGTTTGTTTGTTTGTTTGTTTTACTGACTAATAATTGTATAGTTAATTAACTAGATATGTATAAAAAAGTAATTGCTTTTCATTGATGTTTTAGAACCTGGAACCAGTTATAAGATTTTACTTCAAGTGTATTACAGCTCAGCAGATCTTGATACAGTTAGTAAAGTGGTGACCACCGTCCCAAATTTACCATCAATTGCAGGAGGTATGTTTCTTTCACACCACATGACTTTCTTGATTTTATTTCTGTTCTCTAACACTCTCAGGTGTAAAATAAAAGAAAAAATGATCAAATGTAATTAGTTTTTGTGTCTTTAAAAATGTACGTTTCGTCTTTTTTTAGATAAAATGAAGATAGAAATTAGATTATTGCTAATTGATGAAGGGACATCAGAAAGTCTTGTGGCAAGAGAATTGACCAACAATGTGAGTTAATTTGCAGATTTGAGCGTAGAACTTGTATGTTGTGTATTTCTCAAAGCTAGCTAGATAAAACTTATTTATGAAAATTAAAAACATCTAATGCAATGTCGTTTTAGATAAAAATGGCATTTCGTCATTTTTTTTTACATAATTAAAATTGCACATTGCGCTGTTTTCAGGTAAAGAAGTTAGTATCTGACTTCGCCGACGTTAAAAATGTATATGTTTATTCCATACAGTAAGTGCAGACGTTCTGTTTTTGAAATTAGTTAATACAGTGAAAAGAAAACTATCAATTAACTTTTAGGATAAATAAAGCTGTAAATAATTTTTATCTTTACTAAAGTTGTTAATGATTTTTTTTTCTTATTTTGAAATGCATTAGCTATGTACAGTTTTATGCTTAGTTTAATATTATATTTTTATCTATTTTATTTTAGAAAAGAAGTATCCGGCTTGTATGTGATCTTGTATGTGGAAATATTGGAACGGAACACTGGTCAAGCTGTTTTCTACAGAATAAGAGATAACATGAGTCTGTTAAAGGCAAAACATATTGGGTTCTGCTACAAAATATTTCAAAGTTGGTATAACTTTTCAAAATATATGCACTGTATTAGCAAATATGATTAATTTAATGTTTGTTAAACACAGTGGTATATAATTTATTTTTTTTAATTTCCACTTACAATCAGAAGAAGTATTGTTTGTAGTTGATGTTTGCAGTTGATAATAGTTTTTTAATTGCAAGAACTTTCTACTATTTAATTTAGTTGTTTCAGTATCAAGAAAATATGCATGTAACTCTCTTCGGATATTTAGAGGACCATGTATTTTACAACAATGGTATAAATCCAGTGTTTCAACTTCAAATTTGATAATTATTTTATAGGATGTTGTAAACCACTTTATTTCCATTCATTTAATGATCAAACAACGTCAAAGAAGGAAAATGTTTTAAACTTAAAAATCATTCCAAATAACGCCTTCTCTTCTGGTAAATGCCACAAGTCATTGGATATGGGTAAAGGCGATGTTACAGTTCAAACTCGTGGTCAACATTCGTTAGATGCACTTACATTTTCTTTATATTTTAAACTAAATCACATTAAAGGACTGCACCCTATCATATCTTCTGTTAACTACAATACACAGTTAAGACTTGAAGTTCAAGATGGCAAGCTGGTGTGGATGTTTTACAATATCCGTAACAGCAAAGGCTTCATCGTATCTACACAAAGAATTCTAAAAGCAAACACATGGGTGCATATTTTAGTGGATTACGAAGCAAACGGAGGTGTTGGGAGAATATTTACAGATGGTGTATTCCAAACCAAAGTGTTGAGCCACGTCGCTTTAAGCAGTAATTGGATGCTTGGATTGAGAATTGGAAAGTATTACTCTGGTGGGTTGGATTACAAGATGGACGGATATTTAGATGATTTGCATGTTTTTGATTGTGTGATGACTCTGCAACACATCCATGTTTTATCCAAGTCGTGTGGAGAGGTCATGTGTGATTCTGTTAAATTACAAGGTTAGTCTTGCATTGGAATTTATGAGATTGACATATGGAAACAATGCATTTGCAACCCAAAAATAGCATTCCCTGTGCCTTCAGCATTTGTAAAAAACTGACATTTTCCAAATTATTGTGTCGATTTTATTTTAATTAATTTTGTTGGCAGCTGAAAATTGAATCAGGAAGAACTCTAACGTTGACATTGAAACAGGACAAATTCTGTCTTTAAAGTTAAAGGACTAATTTAACTTTGTTACTTTTCTTTAAGGTCCAGATAAATTTGTGTTAGTGAAACAAACAAAAGAAAAAAGCACAGATACTGTAAGTCTCATTTCGTTGACTTCGAATTTTTCGAACTGATATTATCTCATGGTTGTAACAATAATCTTCTCTATTAAATGAACATTTTGCATAAATATAATACATATCTTTATAGGTGGAAAAGAAAAAAGGAGGTGTCAATAAATGCAATCAAGCTGGTTCTCTTCCTAGTACACAAACTGATAACAAATGCAGATGCAAGGTGAGAGTCTAACAACCATGACAAATTGGGCAATCATGACAAAAGTCAATTGAACTACCTTATTCTTCTGGATTAAATAGGATTATTTCTCATTGTTTGTTTACTGTGATAAGTTATGTAATGGTTTAATATAAACATCTACAATTATGAGAAAAAATATAATGAAACAGGGCGACTAATTTAGAATTTTTTATGTCATAGTCCCGCATTTTACATTTTTCACAGTTTGATTATCAATATTCACAGCTGACATCGGATCTTAAGTTATTTCATTAAGCCTAAACTCTTAAAATGTGATAATTGTTGCTGACGTCAGCATGGCCATTTATCACGAATTTCTAGGTTTTCGCAGACCCTGACGTTGATTATTTCGTTATTGCGTGCTAGCGATTGCGACTAGCAAATTATATATAGGATATCTGCCTGGTCTACGTTTGTGCAAAAGTTGCGACTTTGCAGCCTTTCGGCTGCATAGCATAGACCATTTGTCGCTTTTTGCCACTTGAAAAAAGACGAGAAAACTTTGTCTCAATTTTTTTGTCCAAGATTGTAGTGTGTTTTAAAAATTGTGTCTCAAATATATCAATTTTTATTTCATTTCTAGGATAATGTAAAAGGGAATTACTGCGATACTTGTGTGGCAGGGACATTTAACCTGCAACAAGAAAACAAATATGGCTGTCTGAAGTGTTTCTGTAATGGTCTTACAACTGACTGTAGAAGTGCAAAGCTGGAAAGAAAACAGGTAAGGTATAATTATGCGAAACACAATTACATACTTTGTATTTATTGCTTAGTGGTTAAGGTGTTAAGCTTTGTCTTAAGGTCTCCCACATATCCAGACCACAATTTTCATGAATTTAGTTTAGTGATCTACGGCTGTTAGGATGAATGATTTTAATACCCAATTAAGTATGGCCGAAGGGTAAAGGGTTTAATACTCTTGAAAAGTTGCAAAAAATGGAGACAACTCGAAAATTCCGACCTATTCGGAATTCCGTTCCGACCTATTTATTGTTTTTACAAACTAAATATGTAACAGCATAATTTCGTTAGTTTTATCAACAGCCTCTTTTTTTGGAAAAACCTTTTTTTTCTTTGTCCAGACTGTTTTAAATGCACAAGATATAAGAAACTTAAATCTCCGTACCATTGATGACAGCAAACTTTTGCAAGACAACCTATTATACAACCCACTTACGAATTCAGTATCGTACAAGTACTCCAGCACATCAACTTTAACTGATATATACTATTGGGAATTACCATTGCGCTATTGTGGTGACAAGGTAAGTGCTAGAAATTTTTTTTGCAGTGATTTACTTTTCACCTTTATGAAATGAAAAAATGTATTTGTATTTATATACTTAAATAAACATACATAATATTTTAAATTACAACTTAAATAATTTGTCTTTCAATAAATGATGCTTTTCTTTACCTTTTTAGCTTTCTGTAATGATTTTGTTTAGGTCTACATACAATAACTAGAATTTACAGAGAACAGATTTAATCTGAATTTATTATATACTTATCTATATTAAAGTGTTGTATTTTCTATTTTTTCTGCTTTCACTGTATTTAGCTTGTGAAATTTATTTTATAAATTTAAGCGTATAAGTGTTTTACGAACAATTAGATAGATATTTTCTTTCTATACCAGCATATTAGAGTGCTAATTCTTGATGTTTAGGTAGCGTCGTATGGAGGTAATTTAAGATACACAATATCGTATCTTTCGCGACCAATTGATAAACCACTTTATGGTGCTGATGTCGTGCTAATGGTATGTCCTAAATTTTTTCGAATTTTAACCACAGAATAACCATCTCCTCTTGCTAAATATTATTTAAGTAGAATATTTTACGCTATTTCTCGTTTTGGTAAGAAATTTTTTGAATGTAAGGCGAATCACTAGAAGTTATACGGAATCTCTAATCTTCTTCCAATCCTTCTTTTTAATTCTGTCAAAATACGTGTCTCTGTTTAACAACGCATTTGGTAAATTAAAAAAAAAAAAACATTTAACCATCTGAACGTGATTTTTGGCTAAAATCTCGTCAAACTGATTTGTTTTTAGCTCTCTGAATTCTCATTTAGTTCTTCATTTAATTATATTTAACCTTCTAAATGGAAATCCTATTTTACACACGTTGTTTTTTTAGGGAAATAATCTGGAACTTCACTATACAGAACGAACTGATCCATTACCTGGTCAGCAACACTATTACCAAGTAATTCTTGATGAAGTAAGTTTTACGTTGATTTTAGTGGTCTCCCTTTATAGAAAATTGAAGCGATGTACCTCATAGCTTAGTGAAGAAATAGGTGTAGCAGGAATTATGTCAGATATTTGTTCGACTATTCTTCATAATTAAATAAGATTTTGTAAGCGTTTTTTAAAGGGTTTTGTTATAGAATCTTTTTACCAGTGTAAACATTTCTTTGGAAAGCACATATATTCGTGAAAGTAAAGCTTTTTCACATGAATTTTTAGAAATTTTGGAAGCACAGATCAGGTTACGAAGTATCTCGTGAAGAGATGATTATTGCTTTGGCTGGTATTAAATCGTTCTTGTTGCGTGCAACATTTAGCAGTGATATGATCGAAACAAAGTAAAGATTATTTCTTATCAAAACAACATATTATTTTTATTTTATGTGGTCGACCTCACCAATTTTAAAGTAAATACCCTGTCAACTGATGCCAGGAGAATTCACCAAGGCTAGGCTTCACATGGATTTTTATTTCAAATTTTCTTACAGAGAAGCAAAAAAATTTTAACCAAGCTACCATAAGACTTTGTTAAATTTAAAATACACCAAAAAGCAAGAAACACATTTTGGCGCAGTACTAACCAACGTTTAGAACAAAAACATTGATATCCACGAAACTCACTTACATTCTTTCACATTCTTTCACATTCTCTCACATTTTTTCACATTCTCTCACATTTTCTCACATTCTCTCACACTTGTTTGTTGTGTTTAGTTTGTATGAAGTACGCTTAGATGTCGCAGGTTATAATCCACTTTCGTCAAACGATCATGTGGCACCCATGGTCGAAGAATGTAACTGCCCACCGCAATACTTTGGTACTTCTTGTCAGGTAGGCTATAATATCTGTTACAGATACTGAATAATATATTAAATCATGTGTTATTCCGCTGTACATTTGTAGCAACTCTAAGTTTATCTTTTTTACTGTCATCGCTGGCTAGTTTTCTTAGGGTAAATAACAAATTTAATTGCAATTTAAGTCTATTAAATTCATCCAGTGCTTGATTTTGATTGTCAAGCTGGCAATTAAGTTAAAGCTTCTCATGAGTATCCGTTTCAGTCATACAAATTATTAAATCCCTTTCAATATTGCTATTCTGTTTTGAAAAAATTATTCCACAATATTTAGCATTGTAACAAAGGTTATACCAAAATAAAGAATGGAAAGTTACTTGGACGTTGCGAAGAATGCCAATGCAATGGACATGCAGTAGATTGTGATGGTAAAACTGGTCAATGTCGGGTATGTTCAGCTAATCTGGTGATAGCTTGCATTAAGTTGGCAATAGATAAATTTCATCCAATGCTTTCGTGCTAAAGTTATAGAAACCTTACAAAATAAAAGGGCTATCAGAGAAAATATAATTTTTTTTTAAAAAAAAGCATGTACAGGTCAGGGCGAACTCTCCAAACAAAGTTACCGTTCCCCTTCAACTCAAAAATACCATTTTCAGGTTGTGGGTGTTGTGGTAAACTTTATGAGAATATTATAAGTATTTTTTTTCCAAATCTTACACGTTAAACTTTTTTTATCAATTTATTTTTGCTTCTTTGTCACTTTCGCTTTTCTGCCGTTTTGAAGGTAGCCATATTTGTTTTTATTTGTTTGTTTTTTCACATTTCTTCGCTTTTAATTTATTATTGCTTTTTTTTGTAAAAACTTTTGACACGTTTTTTACATATTAGGCCTTCAAGAAAAATCTAGAGCAAAAGCCCCCGTTCTTGTTTCTTAAAATTCTACTACTTCTGGCTATTGCACATTTAATAGACGTCTTGCATTGCGATGAATTTTGAGAAGTTACTTCTCTTTTTTTTATCTAAATTTTATTTCTTCCGTAAAATCATTTATTTTCACAACACACTGGATTCATTATAGGACTGTCAGCATTACACCACAGGTGCACACTGTGAGAAATGTGTACCTGGATACTATGGTGACCCACGTTCAGGTCAAATAGATGCTTGTAGGCCGTGCCCGTGTCCATTGTCGGTGAAATCAAATCAGTAAGGAATTTTTATTTGCAAGAACTTTTTGTTAAATAAAACTGTACTTGTAAGTGGTTAACACCTAACTCAACCTGGCTAAATAATGTGTCGAATATCTGCTCAAATCTTTCCAGGTTCAGTTCAACTTGCGTGCTGGACACAGATGGTCAACCCACTTGTGACGCATGTAAACCAGGTCATACTGGAAGACAATGTGAAAGGTATTGACTACGTTAAGGTGGTATCTTTTCAAAAAAATTATTTGGACGAAAATGGCTACTTTAGTAGGAAATAGTTTACACGAGTGTATATATGTGCTTTTTTTTTAAAAAAAACTTTACTGCTAAGATTGAAATTAATGAAGCTGAAAAATAACTTTTTAAGTGACACTACCTTAATTAGTCCCAGTACAAATTTGTTATTTTATTTTTATTTAGGTGTTTATCCCCATTTCTTGGTAATCCAACGAAGCCTGGTGATTATTGCAAAATTCCGAAAGGTAACTCCTTTTTTTATCTTCTAATAAAAATCTTTTTAAAACGCCTACTTTGAATAAAGTAGTACACATTTCTATGTCAAAATTTCATCGCAATGCAAGATTTCTATCAAATGTGCAATAGCCAGATGTAGTAGGATTTTATGGAGGGTTATAAATTTTCATCATATCTTTGACGATGTTCAAAGTATTGTAAAAGTTGTCATTATCCTGTTTCTATTTAGAAAGCAAATGTAGGGATTGCGATGAAAGAGGAAGTATTGATTCCACATGTGATCGTTCCACTGGTAACTGTGCATGCAAGGTACGTTTAGATAAGTGTATTAGAAAAACTCTAGAAATATATCTACTAATAAGAAAGTTATCCTTTCCATGTTCAGCTATAATATTATATTTATTAATTTCGTTCTTTTCTTAAGAAAAATGTAGAAGGACGTAAGTGCACACAGTGTAAGGAAGGCACGTTTAATTTGGATAAAAAGAATTCTGATGGTTGTTTGTCTTGTTGGTGTTTTGGTGTGTCGTCTACATGCGACAGTGCAAAATACTACAGAAGATTGGTACGTGTTTATTAATTATAGACTCTAATTGTTGACTCTTGCAGCATGCTATACGACACTTAAAAAGAAAAGAAAATCAGATTTCGTGATTTTTCTATAAAACATATTTCGCGGAAAATATAAAACCCTTGCAGAATGTTTTTAACAAAGAAAAGAATCTACGTGATATTAATTTCCCGATTTCTTTCGCTATCCAAATGTACCGCGTTACAATCTTACGATAAAGAAATTAAAAGTAATGTGTGAAATTTCTAGAGATTTAAATAATTTCCTTCATACATTTCTGCCTGCACAGAGCCTGGTAACTATTCTTTGTTTTAGATCAAACTTGCAAATATTGGGAACGGTTTAAAGATTACAGATTTCGATGAGGCGTTAAACATAAGACAAGGATTTTATGCGAATACAAAAGAATTAGTACTAACAGGTGTGGACAAACTTGCCCAAGTTCCTATGTATTGGTCCATGCCAAGAAAATTTCTTGGAAATAAGGTAAGCCATGATCAAGCTGTTGCAGAATTGACGTCATTGAGGATAATTAAAGCCTGTCTTACACGTGCACCTTTTGCCTTTGTTTACACAACGGTATTAAAAGTGCAGTACACTTAAAGGAAACCTTGGTTAATTTAATACCAGTGTACTGTAGTGCGCTGGCACGCTTTAAATGATGATAATATTTTCCCCTGGGCGTAAAAATAAATGTAAATCTTTGTTTCGCAACTAGGCGTAAAAATGGGCGTTCTTTGTCTTTTTCTTTAGATTACATCTTATGGAGGTCATATTTCTTACGTCGTCTCTTACGAAGCAATATCTACTGGAAAGCCATATCTTAAACCTGATATTAAACTTGTGGTATGTTTCTTCATATTGTCAGAAAATTATGTAAAGTGAGGTAACTGGTTAAAATCACAAGAGTCAGCCCACCAGAGATGTCTTCTTTAAGTTCTAATAAAGTTCAGATAAAACTTTAAATCATAATTTGAAAAAACGATGCTTAAAATAAAACATATGAAAAGCGAAATATTTGTAATCTTTTATCCTTCTTCTTAAATTGGAGAGAAAAATAAGATCAAATCTTAATTCTGGAAACAAAAAGCATGTCTGTGTTGTGCTCTCATTTATCCATTATATCGTCCGTTAAATACAGATTCTACTTTAACTTTGGAAATGTTGAAAAAGTAAACTCTAATAAGACGCTTTATTTGTACACCATGTCTTTCTTGGGTACCAGTAGGTGTAGAGTGTGAAACAACCGCCTGACTTCGTTTCAGGGCCGAGACCAAGTTTTAATCACCGAAACAGATATTATCATTGAAAACAGACAGTTACGACAAATCAAAGTAACTCTCAAAGAGGTGAGTATGAGTTAAAATCTTTTGTTGATTTTTCTATATAAGCAACCTCGTTGCTACAGATCTAGGCCTTAAATTGGTTTAAAAATTAAGCAATTTATCAACCTTATAACATAACATGCATTCCCCGGACATTCTTATTTGGAGACTGCGGCAAAAGTCTTCCCAGAAGCAACATATATCAGAACTATGGTGTGGTTTCAGAGTTAGTTTACGAACAAGGATCAATGTACGTTTCACGATGCCTATACTGTGTCAATTTTAAATTAGGTTCTAAAAAAACAGCTACTACGGGTCAAAAAGCTCTTCTAACCTTAGCAACCTAAGCTTTAAACCCAGAATCAAGGTTCCTTAAAAACGTATTGTATTATAATTTGGTTTACATTTTTCCCCAGAGTAACAATATGAACCAGCGGATTCGATCGAAATAGATAAGTATCATCGAGTGATTTTCAAAATCTCAGCTGCATCTGGGCAACATTTAATATTACCATCCGAAATTCTATCCTCCACAGTTACTATTGGTGTATGATTCTACGTAGCGCCGTCAATCTTATAAACGGGTGTTCATAACTTTATTGCTCATTATCTTTTCCTAACTCAGGATGACTGGACTACACTTTCCGGCGCGAAAGTATCACGGGAAGAGTTTTTGAATGTTTTGGTCGATCTTAAAAGCCTTCTAATTCGTGCAACATACAGTACCGGTACTCGCATCTCATCGTAAGTCCAAACTTTTTGTAAATAGAAAAGGGGATTTGTGGCCTGACTGTTTGTTTGTTGTTTTGTTTTGGTGTCCGTGATGTTGTGTTTTGTTACATGTCGATTCCGATTTTTCTAGCTTACGTAATGTCGAGATGGCTGACTCAGTTGCCTTTAACTTGAGATTGGGAGTTGCTTCCAGTGTGGAACGCTGCCACTGCCCAAGAGGTTATACTGGACTGTCTTGTGAGGTAAAATTATTTTTGACGTCCCATCTCTTGCCATAGTTTCAATTATATAACAGAGTTAGTAATAACAAATATTCTAATCAGATGTAAATATATTGACCAATATTGATGGTTTGCCAATAATTAAAGTCTGTGATTACGGTTCTAAATACAAGGTTATTTTACTAAACCACGGTCAGTTAAAATAGTTGATGTACTTTATGCTTGGAATATGTTACTGCCTGGTGAAGGGATCTAATGAAAACACACAAATGAAAAAATCTATTCGTGTATTTTTGCATTAATAATCCACTGTATCAACATTTCAGAAATGCGATAAAGGATACACTCGCCATGTCGATGCGTTTGGTCCTGGTGTAACATGTAAAAAATGTGAATGCCACAGCCATTCTGATAATTGCGACAAAGAAACTGGTGTTTGTGTTGGTTGCAAAAGTAACACACAAGGTGATCATTGCGACGAATGTATGGCTGGTTACTATGGTGATGCAATAAATGGTCGCTGTAAAAGATGCGCATGCCCACTATTGATTAAAACCAACCAGTATGTTCGTTGATAATATTTAACACGATCAACTATTTATTCTCTCTGTGGAATAATTTCTATTAGTCCACGTTATGAGCCAAAATTTTCAAATGCTTTCCAGACACAACAACAACTATTACCGTTTATCAGCGATCTTGTGGAACTAGCATAGATGCTTTGTATTTGATGACAGAATGATTATTGTTTTTTTCCTGAGGGGGGAGGAGATGGGGGTCATGCTTTTTCTTGTTTTGCTAGAAAATTCCAGTATGAGTTTTTGTCTTTATCAACTTATTTGGGTTTCGCTACTGGTCTCTTGTCTCTCTTCTATTAATATCCGTTTAGGTTCAGTACAACGTGTGTTTTAAACCAAGATGGCGGGTATTCTTGTGACAGATGTCAACAAGGTTATGATGGCAGCAACTGCGGAAAGTAGGAATTTCTTATATTTGTCCATAACTAATACACTCTTTTTTAAGCAACATGGTATAAGCAAAACGCGATTTAAATCCTTTTTTAAAATACTGAAATATTAATAAGCAACAAGCCAGCCTAAAGTGAACAAAACAAAATTGGGAAAAAATGTGAAACACGACGGTAGTTTACGACACTTTGTTCTAAAAGTTGTGTAAGTTTTACGCAGCATCTTGGTTAGAACTCAAGTTTGATTTGAATTGGCGTAAATTAGGTCCTACTTTATTATTTAAAAGTATTAATTAAAAAAATTAAGAGCTACATAGCTACAGTCACAATTTTGTGTTACTTAAAAAAATGCGCAAAAAAAAGAAAGCAGGTGCAGACAGATGGCATGGCATAAAGTAAACAATAAGGTTTTTTTCATCTATGGCCACATGCCTTTTGCTAAGAGACAAAAGCCAGCTGTACATTGAAGTAACAATGTGGCAATCGAATATAAATAAAGTCAAGTGTGATCTGATGTCTTTTCAAGTCATGAAAGTTTCGATAAGTTACATTTTTTTTCTGTCAGTGAAATCATATCTTTACCTTTTTAGGTGCAGTAATGGTTACACAGGAAACCCAATGACACCTGGAGGTACATGCAAAAAAGTTGCTCAGAGCTGTAGGTTGTTGTTGTTGTTGTAGTAGTATGAAATCTTTAGAAGTTAACCGACTGGTGCCCTTGTGGTAGAGCGTTCGCCTCCAGTGCGGAATCTCTTGGGTTTAAACCCAGGCCGAGTTATGTCAGAGACTATAAAAGTAATCGATTCTTTCTGCTTAACTTGCAGCATGAGGAAAGGATTGCTATCTTAGACAGTTGTCAAGTTGAGGGTTTTTGTTCTTGTACGCCTTTCGTAGCTTAAAATAAAGCTTTACATGCACTGGGACCCTCATTGATAATAGTTCTATTAGAAACTAAAGAGGCTTTCTACGGTAATAAAAAGTAAAATAAATGTTTTAATACTGTCATGTGTATGCTAAACATGTATGATTTCTTGTAATGCATTCGGAAGTCATTTTTACAACTACAGCAAGTATGAAATAATTGGCACTCTGCTTAAATTGTTATTCGTAGCATCAAAAACTCTCCCTCTTACCCAAACATAAGAAATGGTTTATTATTTTAATTTTGTCTGGGAAAGAAGATTTATCACTTTATGACACCAAAATAACAATTTTATTACTAACAACAATTCTCTAGATAACGCTGCACCATCTGTGCAAGTAGTTCCCAGACGTCGTTCAGATCGAAATGAATCAACAGCCACTTTCAAGTGCACTGTACATGGAACACAACCATTAACCATTATGTGGGCTCGTATTGACGGTCGCCCGTTTTCCAATCGTGTTTACATACACGAAGAAGGAAATAGTAAAACCTTGACCATACGAAATTTAAAGTTCACTGACCAGGAAACTTATATTTGTTCCGGTAGGAATGAATATGGTTTGAATTCTGTCAGAGCAACGCTGTTAGTTTTAGGTGAGTAAATTGTCAAAATAGGTTTGTTCTGAATTACATTTAGCTGTTCTGCAAAACCAAGGTTATAGCCAAAACTCTTAAAAGGGGTAAAAGGTAGGCATTAAAAGTGTATTACTTCTAAAATAGATTATGAAACAACAATACATCTTGATACAGGTCATAAGATGGAACCGATTCGTGCTAAAGTTACACCAAAATCAATGCGTATTGAACAGGGTGGAGTCGCTCGGTTCTTATGCAGGGGTCTTAGTCAGTTAACATCAACGATCAGATGGAACCGTGATGGAAATCGAAAATTGCCAAACGAAGCGATTGTTAATCATGGTGTTCTCACTATACCCGATGTACAGAGACGTCATTCTGGGTTATACACCTGTACAGCATCGAATCAATACACCACAGATAGAGTGAGTGCACAGCTGAGAGTTGGAGGTAAGTTACAAGCTTAATTTAACAGTCATGGTTAAACTTACAGATTAAAGAGGAAACGCGTGTCCATTTGATTTAATCCAAGACATTTTGTTTATAAGACGTTACCAATTTTGACCTGGAAGGGCCTAAACTGTTTTACACCATAGTTTATCTGAAAACTTAGCTTAATTATACCCATAGTTTAAAAATTATTCGGAGGATCCACTTCTCTCCTATTCCTTCAGATAGATACGGATCGGAATGCAACCACAGCTACACAAATCGTTCTCCATTGTTGTTAAGTGGGAACATACATTCAGTAACAAAACTTTTAACTAACATTGTGTTTGTTAAAATATAGTCATTTTCTTCAGAGAGACTGCATCACAGGTCAAATAAAATCCGCCCGTAGAGCTACTTAGCTGCTGCATGCGGTATTGGGTTTATATCAAGTTATTTGCTATTTCTTAGAATACAGTTTTTTTGCTTTTCTAGTTGTGGTTCCACCTCAAGCATCAGTACAACCTTCTTACCAGACTGTTGATATTGGGGACAACATTAAATTTCGTTGTTCTATCAATGGTTATCCTGCACCTAAAATATCATGGAAGAGAGGTCATGGAAAAGCTATGTTAGATAATGTAGAAATCACTGATAATTCTTTAAGAATAAAAAATGTTGTTATTGGAAACGAGGGTAGCTATCAGTGTATCGCAACCAACCGTGGCGGAAGTGTGACAAGACGAGCCGTATTGTACGTACGAGGTATGCTAGTTTTTAAGGTCTTTTTTGCAGATCATGTACCTTAAGGGAATTCATTTTCGCGAGTTTTTGTCAATTTTGCGAGACTAGTTCACGCAAAAATTATTGGAAACCTTGTTATCCTCTAAAATTACTTCCAGCGAAATTTAAATTTTTACTTTTACCTTTTTTTCTTTAAATTAGGGTACAACTACACATAACAAACAGCAGTCTTTATTTTTCACATTTAGCGAAAAAGGGTATAAAGAAACAAAATATTAGAAAAATTTTTTTCTTTTTTTTCAAAATTTAATTCTCGCGAATTATTAGGGCTTGCCAATTTTGCGAAAATTAGTTCTCAAAAATATTAATTCCATTAAGGTAAAATTACATTACTGTAACGTTTTAACAAAAGTTCTAGAGGTATCTTAGACAAGTGCTTAACTGTTAATAGACCTTTTAATTTATAGTGCTAGCATTTTTAAATTTATTTATGACTTCAATTAAAACCACAGAACAACAGTACACATTAAAAGCGACTACCTTCGTTTGTTAAGATTTGAGATACCCTGATTTTCCAATACGGCATTACGAAGTCATAAATTTGAAAATGGTAGCACTATCAGTAAGAAGCTCTATTCTGCAGAAGCTACGCGTTCATGTCATTTCTTTTAAACAGTATTACTCAACTGAATTTTTTTTCTTGAAACACAAGTACTGTTAGTGTCCAGACTGCAGTAAACATTCTCTGGAATGTGTGTTTTTTAAGAAAATTGATTTTTTTTATCTTCATTGGTGAGTGGAGATCTGAGTGTTCTTAAATTAACGTGTTCTTTTTCAATCCATGATCTTAATTCTCAAACTAACTCCTAGGTCCTAACAGCCTACCAACCATTCTCATTCAACCTTCCGAACGATATGCCAAACCGGGATCTCTTGTTAGATTTTTATGTTCAATCAGTGGCTCCTCAGCTGAGATAACCTGGAGAAAGAGTAATGGAAAGTTACCGCTTAGAAGTTTCATCCGTAACGGCGAGTTGCAGATCTCATCAGTTGCCCATGTCGATCAGGGTTTGTACACCTGCTCGGCAAAAAATGCGTATGGCACCGTATATGCCACAGCCAAACTTGTTGTTTTACTGGGTAAGTAAAAAGACAAGAAGCTGCTCATGCGGTTATTCATTTTATTATTTCAAATTTAACTTGACTCAATATTTACAACCCAACCGCGCCTTGTGCATCTCCCTTTTTTAGGTCTGAGGTAAATAAATTTATTTATTTTACGCAAAATGAAAAGAAATCTCGACAAAAAGTTTTTATTTTGACTTTGTGGGTCAAAATGCTGTTTTCTGGGTTTTACCCTTAAAACCACGTAAGGAAAGTTCATTATCTGCGTTGAGGAGTTTTACTATCCTGCTTTAACTAATAATGATCTTAATCTATGTAAAGTAAAAATATAAAAACGCATCGCGTCACTCAACATGATGTCACCTAGATTATCGATTCTGCCACACACAGTTTAATATATAACAAAACCTAAGAACCAAAAGTCTATTAAATGGTTCAATTTATGTCTGACAACAACATATTTCGTTCGTTCCAAACTTAAATAGCTAGAACGCATGCGGTTACGTATATGAATCTTTTTAAGAGAACACGTAAAATGTATGCGAAGATATTAGTCTATTTGAACCTACCAGGTATTATCTAGCTAGCATAGTAGAAAGTTTTATTTTTTTATATATATGTGTATATACGTATGCTAAATGCACTGTGTGTGCGGAAGAGGGTAACTTTGTGCGTAGCCGTTACCACGCTATTCACCCTGTGTTCGGGTCCATGTTTGTTTTGCTACTTTTTACTGTTTTTATTCTTCAACCAAAGCAGCAGTGTAAAAAAATGCTCTATTTGATGTTTCGACTAACTTTAGAAACAAACTTCTCTGTCACACAGTTCAAATAGCTTTTTCTTTTTTATAACAAATATTTATTCTCGCCAAAAGATTTTTTTAAATTATGGAAAATTTATTTGTTAAAGTAAAGTTGGAAAACGAAAAAATTTAATATTATCAAAGTCATAGTGACTCCTTCTGTTTTTTATGAGATTTTCATTGAGATGTGAAATAAAAGAAGCTAATGTTATTAGTGAAGTTTATAAAACAAATTTGTTTTGATAAATACATGTATTTTTTTAGATTTATAATACTTAAAACTCACTTCGATAAAATAAAAATTGAACTTGTGACGAGAGGAATGTTGTTTACTTACCCTTTTGCTTTCTGTGTCATTATTTAATCTCATCAGGGTAGCAACAAATTACAAGTTTCGATTTAACAACATGACAATCATTATGAATCATAATAACACAAAGTTTACTAAGAATGAAGCACGAAATATATTGTTGTTTCTGTGTTTTTAAACTTTAATTCTAGCCCCTTAGAAAACAGCTTATACTTTTCTCACGGTTCAGTTTTTCTGAAATTTCTACAAATTTACTTATAAGAAGCTTACACTGTTTTATCATTCGTCCCTGGGCACATACAGCATATTGTTCCAACAATTCAATCACCTTTCGACCTCAACATAAGCGGGTGGCGGTTCAAAAGGTAATTCTGGTCCACCAATTTGACCAGGAGTTGGTAGCGGTACTGAAAATCTCAGAGGAGGTAATTCCCGGCGGTGATTCAAATCACTTATGTCTTCTCGCTTGTCATCCAAGGCTTCTAGAATTTCTTTAAGTAAATGTAGTTGTCCAGCAACTTGTGTTAACAGAGCTTCACAAAAATAATCAAAAGCATCCGGTCCCTTCGTAACTAAAATATCTAAGAAGCGCTCAGCACGACGAAGACGAGTTCTTTCATAATTAATGTCTTCTTCATTATCCTGATCTAAAATTTGCTTTGAACGTAAAAATGGAAAGAATCTTTGAGGATCTATATCTTTACATAATATGTATCTCTTTTCTTCTAAAACATCTCGTTTCCATTCAGCATAGACTTTTAGAATTTCATCCTCATCATGCGCCATGTTTGTTGTCATTGAGATTTATGAGGAACGTAATGACACGAACTTATTGAATAGATTACGGCGTGACGCATTTCCTCCCCCGCTTTCATATGGAAACAACAATAGCCGTTTGTTTAATTTCCAAACATGGTAGCAATAATAAAGACGTTTAAACGTAAAACCTTACAAAAACGAGTGCAACAAAAACATTAGCTTGTTAAAATCGCCATAACGAGCTAACCGAAATTTCTGCATTACGTGCGTTTAAAAGTACGTTTGTTCGGGGAAGGGGAATGAACAAGTGGATGATTATATTTGCGCACGCTCGCTAGCTTAAGCCAATACTTTAAAGCTCATATTTTGGTGCTGTAAAAAGTGGTTACTTGAGAGAACGTACGTCCTTTGTTATATCCATCCCGGTGAGAAGTATAATATTTCGGACTGTTTTTAACACGTAATTTTCGCGCTGTGAAAAAATCTATTGAGCGTATAGCAAAGTATATCGAAACCTTCCCCCACAAACAAGGGGAAGTAAAATTCGTATATTACGAT
This sequence comes from Hydractinia symbiolongicarpus, assembly GCF_029227915.1. Classification (NCBI taxonomy): domain Eukaryota; kingdom Metazoa; phylum Cnidaria; class Hydrozoa; order Anthoathecata; family Hydractiniidae; genus Hydractinia; species Hydractinia symbiolongicarpus. The sequence goes on from NC_079877.1 coordinate 4,418,826, forward strand.
TCGCGCACGTAATTTCTGCACAAAATCGTACGGCCCGCATTGACTGCATTGTTTAAGAGGGGTTCTTTAGAAGTAAGAGAATGTAAATAGTGTTTTTTGTAAACTATGTACCTGTCATTAGGTTTCTCTTTAAACATCAAATTAATCTGGACAAGGTTCTTCACACTGTCGTGTTTAACATGTACTTTTCTGTCAGAAAATATTTTAGAACAACGCGCGTACAGTGAATTTCGTGTTTGAACTTCTCGGAATTAAATTTTGCAGTTTGTGGTTTGGCGAAATTTGACATTTATTTGGGGAAAAATAGGAAACAGCAAAATTTTTCCGACAATAAAGTATAATTTACAAACGGTTAGTTAAAAACAAAAACACGGCGCATAAAGCTGCGTGTGGTATGGTGGTTAATACAGCATTTGTAAGATATAGCAAAAGTTTTAGCTCCAAGAATTATTTCTGTGGACGTAAAAAACCAATATTGCTATTAATGCGCACAATAAATAATGTATATATTTTGGTTCTATCATAATATTTGAATATATATATATATTTTTTTTATCACTCAGGAATACAAAAACATATTCAAAGGTTATTTTTACCAACTATTCATGCGCTCGGCTACAAGAGGTACAGGAAACCTTCGCAACATCGTTTTAAAAAAATGAAATTTGAGAAGCATTGTTTTTGATAAGCAACAACCAGATGGACAGTGAAGTGTTTTTGTGCAAATTTAAGAAATAACACTTTCTGTCTAAATTCACTCCCCCCACTCTATTTATTTTGATGTATCCATTTTCCCCTCTTCATCCTCCAATTCGGCAAGTTCTTTTTCAATTAGCTCTCTGGCGCGTTTTACATTTGTGAATTCGTTGTAGTGTTTCTTTCTGTGGTCTTGAAACTCCTTCTTTTTTTCCTTCGCATCGTCAGTTAAATTTTCTTCCTCATCACTTTCGTCGGGATTACTCTCGTAGTCTTTTCTAGGAGCTCCTGTAGCAAGTTTTTCCGCAACGTTATCTATGTTAGCCATTTCTCCTTCTTCCCCTGCAAGCTAAAAAATAGTTTTATTAAAACTAATTATTGGGAGGTGCGGGACAAATTATACATGTGATAAATTTTTCTATTATTAATTTTTTTGCGAGGATATTTGAAATTAAACACTTTTCTATAGTTCATTTTAAAACATTTACATTGAAAATATTATACAAAACCCCCCAGAAAAGATAGACAACCAAAACAGGAGCAAACAGACTAAGCTTTCCTTCCATATAAAAAAGCCGCTGTCATATGAAATAGATTGAGAAGTTGTCAAGGGGCTGCTTTATTTAATTAAAAAAAACACATTTAGACCCAAAGGAAAGAAACTATTTTTAAAGGAAAGATTGTGGAATTAAGATTTGTAAATAGGACTTACAAAATTATGCCAAATGCAAAATACAAAATATGTTGGGTATGCACACATTTTTATTGAAATAGCAGAAATAATAACTCACATAACTATAAAAAAATAAAATTTAATGCTGAATTTACAGAAAGACTACAAACGAGCCAGAAATAAGGTAGGACATGGAATAAAAGTTTATTTATGTATTGTATATTGAGCATATTTATACAGGATGGTTTTGTCAGTTTAACCCTTTTTGATCTAGAGGTTTGCAAACATAATAACAGGTTAGGAGATCCCCACCCCCTTAATAACTTTCAATAGGCTTGTCCAAATTGAATCAAACTTGGCACACTTATTATACGTCATGAAAGGAATGAAATGTCAGCAATGTCAAGTACTTTTTCGGTGACGTAATTGAAGGCTTAAACTTGTCCCAAAAATGTTTACAATTCAATAATAATTTTAATAATAAATAAAAGTTATTTAACATATATAACTCTGGATTTTACATAGTTTGCATGAAAGAACTCCTAAAATTGTTTGAATATCCAATTTTTCCAAATTTTTGTGTTAAAACCTTAAAAATCTTAAGGGGTATTTTCGAGTAATAGCCAATATCCAAGGTTCTAAGAAATTAGGGGCCTAAAATTTAGCATGCAGGTGTTTAATGAATAAATATTGACACTCACATGTCAAAACCATGCAACCTAGCAAAAGAAAGTTATTAAAAAAAACCCAGCAGAAACAGTGGAATCAACCAGTTGGGAAAAAATCAATTAATTGGGAGGTAAGCTTTAAAAGCTTATATACCTCCCAAAAAAAGAAAAGTTAATTTCATATGTATAAAAAAGCTAGCTATAGGACTAAAATTGCTGCTAGCTAGTTGTTATGAGTCATGATGATACTGGCAATAAAAGTCATATTATAACCCTATATGATTTCCTAGACACCTATTAGATTAGATGTGCATATTTTACATGGCTAGCCTCACAAATATCGAGGGATATACCCTGTCTATTATTTCCAGGAGGAGCCATGGCGTAGATGGAGAGTCCTAGAGTATTTAATGCTCATTTTGAGCTACGCAGACCCAATTAGAGCCCGCGCTCTACTAGACAACTCCCGGTAACATCCAACGGCCCACACAGTGGGCCATCTTCCCAATTTCCCTCACATGGCTTGGGTTAACCCTGGGCTATGGTAACATTCACTCGCCCATGTTGAATCGCCGTCAAGAGGAATCGAACCCCGGTCTCCCGCACAAAGTACGAGAGCTATAACCACTAATCTACGGCGCCACGGCCTAACTTAACTTCTTCACCTTTGTGGACGAGGGTGAAGATAAGCTGCATACGCCGTAAAAAGTGCGGGCGTTTTCAGGCGAGTTCGGCGTTTTGAAAAAAATTCAAGTATTCGCCCGAAAAAACCCGCATAGACCCGAACAATGCCCGAAAGAAAAAAAAAACAGACACTAATATATGATTAAAAAAAACTATAAAAATTAAAATAAACTTACTATGTCGTAGCGAAGTTCTTAGAAGAACTGTTTTTGATGGTTTTTGAAGAAGTTTACTTTATAAATAACTTATATATAAACTTTATTAACTCCTTTCTCATCAAGTGCCTTCTTCCCAACCATCGTCCGCATGGTTTGTTACAAGGAACTGCATTTCGGGAATGTTCCGGACGAGTTCGGGAAAGTGCGGGCGGTTTCGGGGGACAACCGCCAATTTTATTTGAAAAGTTGCTCGAGCTCGCCCGTATTTATGCGGGCGTTTGCGGCTTATCGGCACCCTCTTCTTTGTGGGTCTCTAAATATAGACCTTTTTGAATGTATACATTTTTTGGGGTAAGTCGCTCTTGCTCTAACAACTGCGTTGCAGGCAGAAAGATGTGGGAGCTTGTTAAAAAAGGTCTTTTTTAGCCCATTTTTTTCTATGGAAACATTTTTGAGGCTTTAAACTATCACCAAGAGTGTAGATGACTTCTAATTGACTACATATAGATGAGTTGTGAATGTTTACAAAATTCCGTATTTGCAGTCAAAAAAAGAAGGACTGTATAGTCAAATTAAACCTTATGCTTATTTATAGATTTTCAGGAATATAGGGTTGAAAAGGAATTGAAATTGTTTTTTTTTTAAACTATTATCCTGCTGAATTTACAGAAAGACTAAGGGCAGACTTAACCAATTTTGGTGTTATTTTTTTTTTACACTCAACATTTTTGATCTCTATTTTTTGCATATGCACATGCATGTCCATCCTTCTTGATGCAAAATCAAAACATTACGTAACGCCGCAACTCATCTATGTTTATATAAAGTCGTAATGATACCTTTGTGCGAAGAAACAGACTCTCAATTCACCTTGCACCTGCATCTTTTTGCTTGCCTTGCAATTGTTAAAGCCAAAAGGTTTTACCGTGAAAAATGTAAACACTCAAAAAGGTCTAAGCTACCCAAATAAAATAAAATAAATAAACAGGGTATATATCTCCATATTCGTGAGGCTAGCCATGTAAAATATGAACATCTGTATGGGCACTATCGTATGAGAAATATCGTACAGCCATGACATATTAAGAAAGAACGCTTCCGAGAGTGGCCAATGCAAAAAATTAGGCAAGCTGTTTTACCTCATCATAATTATACGGTGTTGGGGGTTCATCAATTTTCATATGTCCATAGTCCTTGTTCGCAGGATGATAAGTTTCTAATATATTCATTTCGTCCCACTTCACTTCTGGATGCGTATGATCTTCAGACTTGTGTTTTAAAATTCCTTTAACTTCTTTTCCAGCCGGATTCACGGGACATGTTGTTAGCTGCGACGCCTCCGCCATCTTTTCCGGAGTAATGTCTTTCACAAATTTACGTTCAGTAAAATAAATGGCGGGTCGCCAATCCAGGTTATGCAGGTTTCTTTCATTTTCATTTTTGCACGTGCAAACGTATCAAAAGTTTAGATTCCACTCAAACTTTTCCATAGGTTTGCGCAGTTATTTCTTTAGAGAACATCAGAAGTTTTACTTCTTATAGAGGCAGTTGTAGTTAGCGTATAAGCTTCATTGATTTTCGATTGATATGTAAAAAATCAAAATGTTTGGCTTAATTTACAATATTATTTCTTTTGCTTGTCTTTGTTGTAATCTTTTTGGTATGTAAACTTGAACCGTGTCCTATTACATTATTATGCAACCAGGAAAAACTGGTAGCTAAGAGACTAAGAGGCACACCTTAAGTTGCCCTAACAATTTGTTGATTCGTAGGCATTCACAGGTGGAAGGGGGTTGTCTTGAATTTCTGTTACTTTTGAATGCATCATTCCTTTCAAAATATTCAGAATTAACTAAAACATTTTTCTAAATATTTTTTTTGGTGATGAATTGGCCTATTTAGTATTAATAAAGTTGTTTAGCAACGATATTCAGAACCAAATGATGGCACATTTCAATGTAGCTATGACTTAATTTAGGTGATGCTCATATGCCCTGTGGGTTATTTTTTAATAAAAAACGAGTCATTATTTTATCACGGTACTATTGGTTTGATATGTTTTAGCAATGCAGATTACACAAGTGAGAAAGTACGATTGCGAAAACTATGTGTTCGGTTGCAACTCATATTGGTTACGTGTATTTTTGGTCCTTTTTTTTTCCGTATTATATAATGCTAATGCTAAAGCTGAAAATGCCCATAATTCTAAAAAAATTTGAAGTTTCTTACATTTGCTACCCAATTTGTATAAACAAATTGTTTTATCATATTCGTAATCTTGAAAGAGCTGTAACCATGCTAGAATTATGAATCTAAGGAAAAACAATTGGCCAAGAGTACAAATTTGTTTTAGACAAAAAAATAATTAAATTGGGTCTGAAGTATTATTAAAAAAAACAAATTTGACGTACAGTAATATGCCGATAATGTAGAATTTTTGAATTTCCGCGCCCGAAGGCGTAGGAAATTCTTTAAAACCGTCGTTTTTTCTTTTGGAGCATTTTTTGAGAAAAAATCGACCCTAGGATTTCACGTTCCTCTGATTTTTTATTACCTAAATGTCATTTTAGGCCAAAATTGGTTCAAAAATTAAAACTACTTTATTTTCCACAATATTTGGCACAGTTAACAAAAAAAGTATACTGAACATGATGGTGACATCAAAATTTCGATTTTTGGCCACCTTAAATGTCATTTTAGGCCAAAATTGGTCCAAAAATTAAAACTACTTACTTTATTTTCCACAATATTTGGCACAGTTAACAAAAAAGTATGCTGAACATGATGGTGACATCAAAATTTTGATTTTTGGCCACCTTAAATATCATTTTAGGTCAAAATTGGTCCAATCGACAAAATATGGCACAGTTAACAAAAAAAGTATGGTGACATCAAAATTTCGATTTTTGGCCACCTTAAATATCATTTTAGGCCAAAATTGGTCCAAAAATTAAAACTACTTTATTTTCGACAAAATATGGCACAGTTAACAAAAAAAGTATGCTGAACATGATGGTGACATCAAAATTTCGATTTTTTGCCACCTTAAATATCATTTTAGGCCAAAATTGGTCCAAAAATTTAAACTACTTTATTTTCGACAAAATTTGGCACAGATAACAAAAAAAGTATGCTGAACATGATGGTGACATCAAAATTTCGATTTTTGGCCACCTAAATGTCATTTTAGGCAAAAATTGGTCCAAAAATTAAAATTACTTTATTTTCGACAAAATTTAGCACAGTTAATAAAAAAAGTATGCTGAACATGATGGTGGCATCAAAATTTTGATTTTTTGTCACCTGAAATGTCATTTTAGGCCAAAATTGGTCCAAAAATTTAAACTACTTTATTTTCGACAAAATTTGGCACAGTTAATAAAAAAGTATGCTGAACATGATGGTGGCATCAAAATTGTGTTTCTTTTTGTCAACTAAATGCCGTTTAAGACCATAAACGTTTCAATCGGAAGACTTTCAACCATGAATGATAGGCTATAATCTTTGTTCGCAATTTCTTTTAAAGTGTGAGTTTATTATGACATGTTTCGTTTTGTTTGCGTTTGTTGTAAGATGTAATGTCACTTGTGTGTTTTATCTTCAGAGCTTCAAGCACCAAACCTCTTTGAATGTTTGGCACGATAACACAACGAATTAGCAGGTTGTCATCAAATATTTTGGTAGCAAGCGGAAATTCTTAGAGCCCCCAGGGCTTCTTGTTTTATAACAAACTGTGCTGTAAAGCTTAAGTAAAAAAAACAAGATATATCGGTTTTTGAGATCTGGGATTTAATGTTTTAGTAATCATATGAAATTATGACATCATCAAGAGGCTCTTAAACAAATAATTCTGTTAAACAAACAATTATAATTGCTATTTAAAAAATATTCATGTGCAATGTTTATGGTGTAACTGAAAGCATGCAGGTCCAAAAGAACAGGAGATACATCTTTATTGGAGCTATTAAAACCATGTGTGATGCAAAAACAGGTGCTGCATTCAAAGAGAACGAACTCATCTTTAAATTTGCCTGCGAGAAGTTAGTTTGATTGTTTAAAAAGTGGAGTAGCAGTAGCTAACAAAAACCACGATCACAGTCCTTATAAAAGAGTTAACCAAAAAAATATAAAAAAAGTTTTGTTAGATATATATTTATTCAGACGGTCTTCGTCAGGATCTTAAGTACATCAGTCTATGAAAACGTTTCTTTCTTCAATCTATGTTCATATTAAACATTTCACATTTATTATTTGTTTTTTCCAGGCTAAGAAAAAAGCGAAAGAAAAAAAGCTTTTTTGAAAAACATGTAAAACTAACGTGTCTAATACACGTTAATTTCAGATGCTTCCCAAAAATTTATGCTTTCTTTTCAGTAAGAAATCTTAAATAAACAAAACTTTAGCATACAGAAATGAAGCAAAAGGATCATTCAGGGAATAAAACATTCATAATGGCTCTTGCCCGCGTTTTTTACAGAAATTTTGCTTAAAAGTATGTCAGATATAAAAGCCTATAAACTGTGCAAACATTAATAGATCGACTTGAAATCTTCAGAGACGTTTTCTTAAACATTAATTGTGCCATGGTGATAACGGCGTTACAATGGCCCATGTAATATCTTATGTTTTAGGCCACTCTTTTGCAACACATATTTTTAATGTTTTTCCACTTTTTCTCAAAAATACTGAAGTTTTCTCGTGTGTCTAATGTTTGCATATCCTTGAAAGATGATTGACTAATAAATTCAAAAGCCACTTAGACCTCAGCCTCCAGGGAATATGTATTTGAATGGCTTTTAAAAAACGGAAACAACCACAAGTGTGCAGCAAAACTCTGAATATCCAGGGAACTTTGCATCACGCATAGTTTCAAAGAACACCCCTTTCAATACAAATTTGTATAGAATTTAAATGGACAAATCGTGAGTTGTATCTTCTGTTCTTTTATACCTCCATGCTGAATGAATTTATCACCTCTTATGTACCTTAGGCTATTTTCCACCTCTGGACAATTTCCTGTGCACTTAAATTGTTTACACCACATGAGTAAAAAATTTTCCAATCAGTTCAAGGGGAAGTAGAACCAAGGTCACAATTTTTTCATTCTGTGTGGAAACAACAGGTAGAAAATTAGGGAGGAAATTGCACTAGTGTTTTTACTTTTTAGTAGCATTTAATTTTGTTTTATTTAGAGCCAGGGTATAAACCAACAACTCTATTATCACCAAAGTTTGCCACAGTTATTGAAGGAAAGTCTATTTTCATCAAATGTAATGTCACTGGTTCACCATCTCCTCTTGTCTTGTGGAGCAAGCCAAATGGACTACTTACTAGCAATCATGTTGTTAAAGGTCATGAACTGCATATTATTAAGGCAGTTCCGACAGACAGTGGCACTTACGTATGCACTGGTCAGAACAAGCTTGGTGTGCACAGTTCAACATCAGTTATCTCAGTTGAAAGTAAGTGAATTAATGCTTTATGCTCCTTGGGATTCATACTAATTATTAATATTAAAAATTAAATTGAATGTTCTTCCTGTAGGGCTTACTTAGAATGAATAGATTAAACCTGCTGTTTTCATTATTATATAATATATTCCTTTAAAATCAAAATTCTATGTATAAATTGCAAATAAGACCTATCTTTTAGACCTAATGGTTATTTAAATCTTAAGCACAAAAGAATGAATTCCATTTATGTTAAATTTAACTATTCGTGTATGTGCCTTAACTAGTTTCTGCTTATGGCAAGTCTGATATATTGTAGCAGTTTGACTTGACCGTCCCTTGAATAAGTCACTATTTTATACTAAGAGTGCACAAGATATCCGGTTAATATTTCTTTAATAAGAACAATGATTTTTTGGGCAATAATGTATGTGCTGTTTCATATTTTTAAAAATAATTATAGGGCGATTGTCTCCAAAGTTAACAGTTACCGGTCCTCATCACCGAACAGTATATGCTGGTGATAAAACAACTTTCTTTTGTAAGTCAACTAGTGGCATCCCAAAGCCAACTTTACATTGGATCAGTTCAGGTGGTTATCGTGTATCATCTCGTTACATTAAAGAATCACATGGTGGGTTATTGTTAAAGTTTGCAAAGTTATTTAAAAGCCATGAAGGAAATTACTCTTGTGTCGGTATAAATATTGCTGGTAGAGTGGAAGAGAAAGTCTCAATTAAAGTGAAAGGTATTACTCAGTATTTTTGTTGTTTAATACCACACATTATGTTTATATGTAAAATTTTATTAATTTTAACCTGGAAAGTTTTGGAATCCTTATTGCAAACAATTCCTTGGAAAGAATAATTTTTTAAGGAAGAAACTTATGATATGCTTATGAGATATTTAATGCTAAGTTTGATGTTGATACACAATTATTTTGTAGCATAAGTGATACTTTTTGAAAATTTTAATTTTTATTTTTAATTATTATTTTATTACTTTCAACTTTTTTTTGTTTTGTTTTTTTTGTAAGAACTGTTGTAATAAAGTTAAAATTTGTTTCCTCAAAAAATTATATTTTAAAGAACTAAAAAGTTATATTTTTGTGGAGTTAAACTTGCAGATTTCAATACTATACTAAAATACTATATGCTATAAAGACAGTTGTAGAGTGTATAAAGCATTTAAGCTAACAATTTCTTTTTAACTAGTTAACAGCCTAAAATCGTTTGACTTTAGGCTGTTAACTAGTTGGATAAATTTTGGTTTGTTCACATTTAAACATCAAGACTGAAAGTTCTACCATTACTAATGATTTATTGTTTCACTTTTTATTTGATTTAGTTTGTTTTTATTTCCTGCAAATTTGAATTATCCATTAGTGCCAATGCAGTTCTTTTAAATTCATAGCTATTTATTTTAGGAGACCCAAGAGTGCATCTTAAACCAAGAGGACTACGACATGTTGCTAATGGCGATAAGATCAAAATTGAATGTTATGGCTTTGGTCACCCTGTTCCTGCTGTTGTGATGGCTTTTCCAAGTTCCATTAACATATCAACCAAAGATGTCAAAATAAATAATACAAAAGGATATTTAAGAGTGGAATTTGTGGCTGATTTTGATTTCTCTGGCATGTATTCTTGCAAGGGAGCAAGTGCTTTGGGTGAAAAACATGACTGGCTCAATATAAGAGGTATTATATAGTATAGAAGGCTTTTGGTATTTTAAAATTATTGTTTTTACTGTAACCTTTGGAATCTTCTAGTGAATAGTGAGGATAAAGTACCAACAGCTAGTATTCTTCCATCACAAGTAACTGCTAAGGTTGGTGATGAAGTGAAGTTATTCTGTGATGCAAGAGGTGTGCCTAACCCAAAAGTTTATTGGACTAGAGATAATAGCCGGACAAAAATATCACACAGACGTCTCTTGCATATTGATTCGGTAGAAGAAAGTGATGCTGGGGAATATCACTGTCGCGCAAAAAACAGGAAAGGTAGCAGCAGAGTGTCTGCAACCTTAGACATTGTTGGTGAGTACAACAGCTATTTTTTATTAATTTTGTTCAATTTGTTTTATTAACCTTTGTGAGATTAAATGAATTAATATACGTAAAGATTCTTGTATTATTAGAGTTTGAGCGACCTTAAATCTAGCATTTTTTAGTTCCAAATATATTTGAAAATGCTTTTTAGTTAAACATCTAACAAGCAAACCTTTAGAATTTAGTTTTGAGATCAATATATACTGTGATCAGTTGCTATAGTAAATCTTAGTTATTTTTTTACCAATAAACATTTCATGTTTATTTTCAATTTAGTCCCACCCACAGCCAAAATATCTCCAGAATATGTTGTAATAAAAAAAGGAAGGTCATTTAACTTGAAGTGTCAAGTACTTGGTTCACCACCACCTACAATTGAATGGAAAAAAGTTGGTACAAACGAACTTTCTTATCAGTCCCTTCTTAGCTTTGACAATGAATTAGTTGCAACAGCAGCAAGAACCGAAGATGCAGGAACATACGTTTGTACTGCTAAAAACATCCATGGCGTTTCTATATCTTCGGCTGAAGTTACCGTAGTAGGTGGGCCATTTGTAAGAACTAAACTAAATGGATTTTACTGTTAAACCAGCTGCAGTACTGAAATCAGAACACCTAACATCGTGGACCGCGTATCATGCGATAGTAAAATTTTTTAGCATCATGAAAGTCGCGATCCATCGTGGGGGTGACTTTCATGATGCATCGTGATTTTCGCAATCCACATCGCGACCGTCATGATACATCTTTAAACATTATAATAACACTTAATTAGTGTCATGAGAGAATAACACCATTGAAAATAAAAAGTTATTTTATTGTTGGTTTTTTAAATGAAAAATAGTTTCGTCGTTGTAAGCTTCTTTCTTGTTTAGACAAATCCAACCTAATTAGTTGTTCTACAGGCCCAAGCGGCCCTAATTTTCAAGAAAACAAAAAAATAATATCAAGCAAAAAAGTTTTTAAGAAAAAAAAAATTAAAAACATAAAAACATTTTCTTATCCCATCTCATAAAAAAATATTATTATTGTCATAACACCCTTCTTTGTTATGATTATTATATGTGTTTAAAATTACGCTTGCTAAAATCTAATAGTGCAAGACTTTTACCGTATTCTCTCTAAAACACAATTCTGGAGATAATTTTTTCTTTTGTGCTGAATGTAATTCTAATGTATTTATATCTTTGCAATCACATTGAGAACAATTTGCTTCTGGTAATAGAGCAGTATAGCAGGTATCATTTTTAAGGTGTTATTGACATGTGTTTCACAACCTAGTGCCCAAGACTTCATTATTAATTTCTGTAAAAAATATTTAAAAATGCAAAATTAAATGTATCTTTTTTATCTTCGCTACCTTCAAGCAACAGGACCATTGAAAATATGAAAAATACAATTCAAAATACAATTAATAAGACACATGCAACTATCTCCTCCCCATTGCGGCAATATATTTTATCATGCACACTATGATTATTATTATTATTATTATTAACATTTATTTGGGTTCAATTTTGTACAAAATTGTTCTTCTCCCTAAAATGAAATATAAAAATGAAAAAAATTATAGATTAAGAATAAATAAGTGTTCAAAAAATAAATTTTTTTATATACATTAAATAAAAAAGAAAACCGCGATGAGAAAAACTGAAAAGGCTTGAAAGAAATTGAAACGCTCGAATCGACGAGAAATTAAGAAACGATATATGGAATCAACCTAAATTGTAACTAGACAAAAAGCAGAGAAAACGATAAATGGCCTCTATGATTGCTGAGATATAAATGGATAACAAAATTCTATAAAAATTAGAATATAATGTGCCGTACATCGCTGTTACAGACAATCCCTGATAATTATTATGTTGTTAGCTTTTTACCTTGAGTGCTAGTTCCATTTTTTTAGTGAGACAAATTTTTATTATTTTTTCTTCGCAACTAAAAAATATAAACTGCGTGCGTTATGCGAAAATACATAGAAAAAAATTGGTTGTTGTAAGACCCTCCTCCATCGTTATTTTTCAATTTTTTTTGCTCTTGTTGTTCCGACTATACATTTTTGATAAAATTATTTTTATTTTGCTGACAGTAAGCTACTATCCTATAGCCCGTGAACAACTAATTACGGTATGGTCGCCTTATTTCTAAAATCCAATTTCCAATATAAATATATTGCAAGATGCAAAAGAATTTTTAAATTTGAAAAAAAAGACACAAGATTATACCCATCTATTGTTTAATATTTTTAATGTTATTCACGATCCATCGCGACAATCACAATTAATAGTGACGATCGGGATAGCATGATTATTTTTTTATACATCGAGACTATCGTGAAGTTCTTTGTTAACATTTTTTCTATGGCAATGGTCACAATAAGATCGCGGATCATTCGTGTCGCGCATGATACACGCTCACGATGTTAGGTGTCCTGATTCCAGTACTGTATGCCTTTCCTTAGACTAAATAATTATTTGAGGAAATCTGGTGCAATCAAAAATTCCAGTTGTGCAAATTTAGGAATACAGTATATATTTGTAGCCTTTGATATAACGTGCACATTTCTGTGCATTTTTCTTGAGGTAAGGAATTGTTTATTTGTAAAATAACTTTTGCTAATTGATTTATATGATATTTTAGAACCTCCATGGATAGTAACAAGTAACAAATCTCGCACGTATGTCAACCTCAAGGACAGAATTATGCTGCATTGTGAAGCCACAGGGTATCCCAAACCTAGCATTAAATGGCTGATACCCAGTAGTTCAACTGCGACATCAAGAAAGGATTTCTTAACAATTGATGAAGTAACAAAGTATGATCATGGTCAGTATAAATGTCAGGCCAGCAATTCTGGTGGGATAATCGAAGAAACTTTTACAGTTGCTGTTAATGGTAACACTTTTCTACGTTTTTCTTTTCTTGTGTCTTGTGCCAGGGCCAGTAAAGTTCATTCAGCTGTTATTGATTCTAATACACGAAGTTTTAGTTCTTTCAGTGTTTAATCTACATTTATTGCTTAAGAAACACCTTGTCAATTATTTTTAGAAATTCCGCGAGCAAATATTGATGTTGATAGTGTTATCACAGTATTGGCAGGTACCCAAAAATCAATTCAATGTAAAGGTTATGGACAACCAAAACCCTCACTTCAATGGAGTAAAATTAAGGACAACATGCCTAGAGATGTGATTATAAGGGGTGGGACATTGCATTTCAGTAAAATCCATTCTGAACATGCGGGAACCTACCGCTGTTTGGCTGAAAACAAATTTGCATCTGTGTTATCAGAAGTTCAAATTATTGTTAAAGGTAATTTAATGTTCTTTCTAGTTTCTGCCATTTCAGTGTTAGTCAATTTCTTTAAATGATGTTGTATGTTTTATGTTTTAAGCTTGTTTGGTACACCTTTTAATAGTACAACTTTTAATAAAAATATTTTTTTGGTTTGAGATTTAAAGATATATGGCAAAGAAATGCAGACATGTACTGCACTTTAATCTGTTTTATTTACAGCGTAATCTGTGCAACTGTTTAAACTTTTTAAATTATAATGAATGGTCTGCAAAACTTAATTAAAGCTTATGAAAATTTATGTTTGCTAACCATATCAATTGTAGTAAAGTAAATTTTTTTCTGTATACAAATATATTTTTAGGTGATCCTATTGTTTCCGTTTCACCTAAAATCTTAACGGTTAATTTTAAAGAAGAAGCAAAGTTTTACTGCTCCGCTACAGGCTCACCTAATCCAAAAATAACATGGTTAAAATTAAATGGTAACCTACCAGAAGAAAGATACATCAAACGAGATTTTTTTCTCATATCAAGTGCTAAACCATCAGATGCAGGCACTTATATTTGTCGGGCTGAAAATGATCTTGGTATATCTGAGGGATTAGTGCAGTTACAAGTTTATGGTAAGCAGCAAAAATTTAGTGAGCAATTAGATTCAATAGGATTTAATAATTATAATGAAATGAAACTTTGCCAGTATCGAATTTTCTGAATCTTCTTTTTCATAAACATTTTCACATAATATATACATGCTTAATTAGAATTTCATTTTAGAGTTTGTTCCAAGTTTCAATACTACCTACAATTCTATGATCATGTTCGATAAAATGGAATATGATTTGCACACCACAAGGATAACAATTTCTATGAAGCCATTACAACCTGAAGGATTATTATTCTATAGTGGAAAGGCTTCGAAAGATTTTATCTCGCTTAGCCTAAGAGATGGTTTTGTTGTATTTCAGTATGACCTTGGATCTGGTCAGTCATATATTAGGAGCAAGTTTAGGGTCAGTTTAAGCCAATGGGTAACTATTGTTGCATCACGCGATGAAGGCAGTGGTTATTTACAAGTGAACAATCAACAAATTGTTGGTGGTAAATCAGGAGGAAAGTACCGTAGATTGAACTTAAACAGTGAAATATTTCTTGGTGGTCATGAAAATTATGATAAGATTGTCAAGCAAATTAATTTAAGAAGTGGTTTTAGTGGATGTATTAGTCAGTTGGTTGTAAATGGTGTAGAAAAGCATTTTGGTAGGTATCAAGTTTCTTTAACTCTGGGAAACAAATTTTTTAATTCAAGTTACCAAAAAACGTAATGCTCCCTTGCATTCTTTCATCAATTTTCACATTTAAATAAGGTTTATGGAGTTTATTTACTTTTCTTTTAGTTTCGGAGCCCCTTCTTTTAAGAAAAGTTGTTGCTTGTAAGACGTGCAGTAAACAGTCGTGTCTGAATGGAGGAGAGTGTTGGCCAGCCAAAACAAGAACAGGAAAGACATGCAAGTGTCCTGCTTCTTATACTGGTTCGCGATGTGAAGAGCGCGTTGAGAGTTGCTATCCTGCAGCTTGCAAAAGTGGTGGAAAATGTACGAATAATGTTGGCAATGGTTATACTTGTAAATGTATTCTTGGACGATATGGTAAAAGATGTGGGAAAGGTAAAAAAAAATTTCATTTAGTTTACTTTGTGTTTTCCCTTTTGTTGTAACATCGTTTAACTACTTTCAGCAGTTGTGTATTGATTACAAACATGAAGTTTTATTTATCTTCGTAATCTTCTTAACAAGTTTAGATCTAGATAACTTAGTTTTGTGTTAGAATGAAATCATACAACCCAAACAAGTCAAAGTTCGCTAAAGTAAAAATGTGAATTTTTACGTTAAAAGGATTTAAAGTTATTTAGGATTTAAGTTTTTTTTTCATGGACGTAGTTGGTAACTGTTGCCTGTTGAAACGACTGTGTTCTATACATCTTTGACTAAGGGGTAAATTATACGCAATAAAAGTTAATATGTTATGGAGGTATCAACATTGTGGGTTTACAATGTTGATACCTGATGATCATTTTCCAATTCACATCCTCTAGTACTTGTTTTTTTTAACGGTTGTTTAAACAATGTCTAAATCTAAAGGTTTTTCATACAAAACCGCAGTAAATAATAAATTATAAAAAACAAAAGTTGCTTCAAAAAAAGTAACGAATCATACACTTTTAGGCAAATAAGAGTGACTTATTTCTTTCTTTCTTTATTCCCAGGACACTCTATTACCATACCATCTTTTCACCGAAAGACTTATATTTCATACAAGCTAACACAGTTTCTCCCCAATTCATTGACCGTCTCAATTTCATTTAAAATTTTAACACGAGACGATGTGGAAGTATTTTCAATCAAGCAAAAATTTCGAAATTCACAAAAGTTCTTAAAAATTCACATACGGAATGGAAAAGTTGTTTTAAAGTATGACCTTGGTGATGGCGTTGTTGTTATAACTACAAAGAGAAAAGTTGACATTGGGAAATGGATTAATGTTTATGCAGAGCAGAGAAGAAGATATGCTTCATTGTCTGTAAACAATGGTCAAGCTTATAAAACCGCCTCATCTGGACGCCATTACTCATTAAGCTTAAACGCAAAGTCGACCTTGGTTATTGGTGGTGGGAAACGAGGCGAACTTCCAGGTATGCTTGGTTGTATTCGAGAATTGATTATGAATGGGAAAAGAATAAATTTAGCAGAAGATTTCATCGAAGCAAAATATTATTCCAGTTGTTATAAATTCAATTCACCATGTTTGTCTCAACCATGTCTCCATGGTGGTACATGTCACATCATTTCAAAAGAATCTTTTAAATGTAAATGTTTGTCAAAGTATAGCGGAAAAACATGCGATAAACGTGTGAAATCATGTGGAAGATATCCTGACTGTAACAATGGTGGAAAATGTTCCAATAAGACAAGGAAAGGAGACCTCTGCATGTGCCCAATTGGGTATACGGGAACATCATGTGAAAAAGGTGAAATACTTATTTTGTTGCTTCCTTTAAGAAAACAAACCTTTTACTTTGTTGCTGGCATTTGCTGATATCCTAGTGATGGATTTTTGTCTGACCCCTAGACTTCTACATCATTTTTTAGGAGTATGGTATAAAGCGATAGTTATGTGCTTACATTTTCATGGCGAGCAATGTACTAGAGTTTCTTTTGTGTATCAGTCACAGATTTAAATTTTTCTTGATATAATATTTAAAGTTTCGTAATATTTAATTTGGAGAGGAGAAGCTTCAAAACTTTGCAGGCTTTCTTATGAAAATGTAAGGCACAATTTATAGAACTTAGTGTTCCAAAACATTGTTTGCTTTTGTTTGCATAAATATTCGCCTTTTAGCAACCTCAATCGGTGATGCTATCTTATTCAATGAAGAGAGCTTTTTGGTTTATCCGAAAAGTCTAATAAGGTATGCCGTAGGTTTATTATTTTTTTTAGGGATTATCAGATGCTTATTTATTTCCTTGCTTTGAAAGTTTTTTTTTTGTTTCTTGTGTTTTATTTTCCTTAGGTCTTTTCCTTTGTTTTGTTTTATGTTTGTTTTTATTTTGTAACTTGTATATTTTACTATCTTGTTACCCTTTATTTGGGTCTATATTTATTGTAGAAGAGTGGAAAGAAGTCGCATTCTCATTTCCATGAAAACACGAGAACAAAATGGCTTGTTGTTGTGGTTCGGTCAGAACATTGATATTAGTCCCGACTTTTTGCTTCTTGGATTACGTAATGGGTACTTTGAAGTGCAGTAAGTTTTTGAGGACAGTTTTTTTCCTTTTGGAAACTCAGCTTTATATATTTTTAACTGTCGGAAGTGTGTCCATTTGTTTCAGAAACTTTATTGTTACAACTTTGTAGGAAGCTCAAAAATTGTGTTTGACCAAAATGAAGGAAATCATAACTAATTATAAAACCTGTTTGGAAAACTGTTTACTCATAGAAATAACTTTAGTTTAACTTTCATAACAGGTATGTAAATGCTGAAAAAGAACATTTAACCTGTGTTTTAGATATGAATTGGGAAGTGGTCTTGCAGAAGGAAGAAGTCATACTCGTGTTAGTGATGGTGAATGGCACGATGTTGAGATTACCAGGTAGACCTGGTTTGACATTTTACTGTAAAGCTTAATGAAAAGATAGCTATACTTTTCTTCCATTTCTTTCTCAGATTTTTTTATGCCATAAAATAAATTTAATAAAATTTCAAAGCAACTGGCATACACAACTGACAAGGATTGTTGCAACAGCAGACTGTTTCATGTTTATTAAATCTCTATAATAATGTCGATAAACCGGGCCATGCTAAACCAGGCACAACATCTTTCAACTACAAGTAACAAACGTGTTGTATTTTTATCGACTCTGCTGCGACGGGTAATTTTCCATTGCTTCTCTAATGGTTAACGACTAGTTTCACACATATTAGTGGTGCAAATTTTGTAGACAGACGTCTAGCACGATGCGCGATATCACAACCACATCACAAGTGCTTTTGTTAATCCAATCAACATAACAATTTACTTTTTATTGGTTCTGTTTATTACGTAACTAAATTTTCTCCGTAGAAATGGACCTACATTGGGCTGTAGTATTGACGGCAAACGAGAATTCACGATTTATTCTGAAGGTCGGAACAGAAATCTTGATGTTTATTCCAACTTAATCTTAGGTAAGACATTGATTTAATTCTTCCTGTCGCAATTTTTAAATTTTATCTCGCGAAACTTTTAAGGATGATTATTCGCAAAGAATTTGTTAGGTACAAACTTTTTCAATTGCCAATTCATAAAAGTATATGCACTAAATTTTTGTTAAATAATATGGTTTAAAATGTCTTATCTTCGAGTCGCCAAATTTTTCTTCAAACGAAAAAATATATTTGCGTAGTATTAGAAAAAAATAGGGGGTGATGCTTTAAACGTATGCACCTTAACAAAATGATCCTGTCTCTGAAAATTACTTCTTTTCCTTTTCTGTTATTAAAAATATAAGCCACTTTACCTGTAAAGCACAAATAAAAATTGATGCTTTGCTACAGGGTAAAAACAAAAAAATCCTCTGAGGGACATTTGTTTTAAACATAGCAATTCGAAATAGTGAAATTATTATAAATCACGAATCACGAAACATTTTCTTGTCCAATTCGTGGATTTGCGACATTTTTTTTACTCATAAAAATTTACTCCTGAAATTTTGAACTTACAATTGTCAATTCTGCACAGATAGAAAACATATTCGCTTCGAAATGTTTAAGAATCATGTTACGTTTGTTATGAACTCTTTAAGTTAAAGTTGCTGTAAATTTTCGATTAGACCCGAAACAGGTCCTATTATAGAGGTTAAATACTGAAGGCAGTTAAAACTACAATAGTGAAAAAAATGAAACCGCACATCTCACCGCGCAAAAGTAACAATTTTGCGAAAAAGCTGTCTTTGTTTTTTTATTTTTTTCCCGGATTGTAGTAAACAAAGGTTTCACTTGTATTAATGTAGCCAATTTTTTTAAAACTTATTCAAATAGAAAATAATTTTTTGTGGAAACTGTATCTCAAAGATAAAAAAGTCGAAAGGGGTAAAAAGAAATGTTACTTTTTACTTGAAAAAGTAGAAAGGTTTTTTTAGTTATTGAAAATTATTGAAACGTTTTCTTACGTGTTAATAATATTTTACACTCAAAAGTATGTGCGCAAAATTGTTTCTCTAAACTATCTTTACTACTCATATTTTCTGCACGCGTTATTTCAGGAGAAAAGTGCAAATGTTGTTGTTAAATTTAAACTACAAGTCGCAAGAAAATAATTGTTGTTAGAAACAAAAGATTTTTAAACTCGATTTTTATTGCGCAGTAAATTTTTGCAGAGGCAAGTCCTCGAAGGAAACCTTCAAAGATTTCTGTCAATTTTTTGATCTTTCTTTTGTCAGATGCTGACTGTTTGTTAGATTGAAAAAGATGGAGAATTGAATAGAATAGAAAATTGGAGGAAAATTAATTTTAAATATTATAGAGCCTGAATGCGCATTGTAATTAGGGGAAAGTAACAACAGTAGAAAAATATTTCATGTTTTTTAATATTTATTTTTCTTTGAGAGAAAAGTAAGTTACATATAAATAACCACAAATGAAATTTTGTATATTTAAAAAGCTCAACGGTGCTGTCCCAAAAGTTTTAAATCCATATAGCTACCAGACCTTAATCATGAGAGGAAACTAAAATACAAAAGAATTTGGGCACGCGAGCAAAATTGAAGAAAAATGAATTACGATTGCTAATAATGCCCCCCTTCGCGTTATTTGCGGCCTCCCTGAGTCAGCTGTTAATTTAACTGATTCTTGAAAATTTTCTCAACATTACACACATCGTAATATAAACCTGGAATTATTAGTTTTTCTTGGAAAGTGCATGAATTTTGTTTTCTGGTGACCTTGTGTAAAAGAAACCTGTTGTTCAGTATAGCGCAAGTGTATACCCTATGTTGTGAATGTGTATTAAATAGAGTTCAAACGTTTTTAGGTGGAGGTGAGGATGTTTCAGTTTTGTCCCGAAGAAAATTTTCTCGTGGTTTTCAAGGCTGTGTCAAAGATTTTAAAGTTGAAGGAAGATCGATAGATTTTAACAGCAAACCAGAAAGAGGTTTTAATATTTATCCTTGCGAAAAGTATACTTAAAATTGTATAAAAAAATTTTTAAAAGAAATTTATTTTTACTATTTTTATACATTAAAGAAAATTCATGATAATATAACTAAGCTACTTGCTATAACACGATTTGTAATCTACGATACAAAATGTTTTTGCATTTGTTTACATGTAAAACTGTGTCTTCTTTGTTGGATTTTTACTTCGCCTCTTTTTTAACGCAAAAAAAAAAAAAAATCAATTCTATCGAATTAGAATTTATAAAACTCATGGTAACTTTCTTTTTGACAGTGGTATATAAATGGCATTAAGACATCTTTATTTTGCTATTTTTTACTTCACTTAATTTATTTCTAAATTCATTCTGCATTTTATATAATCTTATATTGTGCATTAAAATTTTTCCTCTCAAAGCCACTACTTCTTAAAAGTCCTGCAGTGGAATACACTCCTGAAAATTTGAGAAAATTCCTGGAAAATAACATTTTCATTCTTTTTTTTTTTGACTAGATCTATTTTACCATTCTCTAAGTTATAAAAGCTTCTAACGTTTTCCTTGTTATAATTCCTGTTTTGTCAAACTAACTCAAAAAAATGGAAAACACCTGGAATTTTCCTACTGAAAATGAGTGGCGTTCCTGTCTTAATATATGTTGAGTTTTTCATATATCAACCGGTATTGTAAAGTCAGTTTTACTTTTACATTATTTTGAGACTAACTTGCATGCCTTGCTCTTTAAACAGAAGTTAGTAGTATAAAAGTAAATAAAAAGTTCAGAGACTGATATTTACAATGGTTGAAATCTGTTTTTATCGATGTAAATGGTTTTAACCTAAAGTTTGTCGCTTACCTTGTATTGTTGCTTACCCTTTTTACTTAAAGGATTGGTGGAGAATGAAAATGACATATATACTCTGTAATATGCTATACCAGCTACACCATGTAACATCGGTGAACTATCCGTAGTATATTTTGCGCGAATGGGTTTTTGTTACATTTTTGTATATATCCTATTTTAACTTTAGCAGATATGAGCAAATAAAGAAAACCTATATATGTGAAAGTTAGTAAAAGTTAGGTGCTATTACTATGGGCTACATATACAGTGGCAATAGAAGCGTAGCAGCTTGTTACCTTGCTTCTTGTGTGTTCGCACCAATTTTAGGACCAAACTTTCGCTGTCATAAAGTTTGAAGGAAATTTGTAACATTTTTGCATTTTAAAACTTAGTACGTATACTTTTTTTAAGTAGATTTTTTGTGCAGAATTTGATGGATAAGGAAATTTTGTCGTTTAAAATTTTGTAAGAATTGCTTTCACCAACTACGAATGTGGGGAACGTTTTTCACCACTAAAGTTTTTGAATAGTTTTGATAGATATGTTCGATGTGCTCTTTCGTATATTTATACTGTTTTTTCCTGCAAATCCGTTAAACGCCATTACCAATGCCGCAACGAAAGATTAATTGGCCATCAGCTGCAAAAGAAAAACGAAGTTCTTTGGTTGCCACAAACGTTGGAAATTTTTTTCTGGATTAAAGACAGAGACTTTAGGCTAGCCATTCCCAAGGGAGAGCATTACGCTTACATAATATTGTGTGAATAAAATCTTATTGTTACGCAATGAACTAACCGCAAGTTTTCTCTTTTTTAAATGTATCGTTTCGATGAGTTTGTCTTTTTTCTCCCACTTGTACACTTTTGGCATAGTACTGCTGTGTTAAAGGAAGTACTTCTTTCAAATCTTTTCACTGCAACCAGACTATTTAAATTCATTTGTTCAAAAAAAAATAACATATCTTCATGCTATGATGAAAGCAGAAAGTACCATTCAATTCGCAGTTCTATTTAAAAAAAACAACATCATGCGTGCCAGGTTTTTTATTACTGAACGCATGTTGGCCAATACTTATATTACCTTGTCTAAGACAGCGAGACCACCATTGGCTTTTGATGTAAAGACAGAATTCGAAGCAAAGAGATCGCAACATCGATAATCCCACCAATTAAAGTGCACCATTATTGCTATCACTGTTTTACCAATGTCAGAATTATTTACCCTCTATATTCATAACCTTTGACGTAACCTTCTCTTGTCTCACCGAACTCCTAATTTCCTATTCTGCATTCACTTCAAGTCAAAATAGTAAAAAGCACCTGTTGTCGTCATCTTAAAAACGCAAATTACTGTCTTCTACACCTGTGGGATATGTGGGAAGCCAATTGATAGATTGGCACAAACATTGTCCAAATGTGTCTGGTGCTTTAATCATATCTGTCTATCGCCAAAGAAGGAGTTGAAAAATTAAAATAACATTTTTTTTAAACGGTATGTTTTATATAATACAATTTTTTTCTGGTGTTGACTGTAATCATTTAACTTAACTCATGTTTTTAGTGCATACCATTCTTTTGCAGTGCTATTATAAAGGAGTACAATACCATTTGTGATGTTATATACAACACCCGTTGGATGAATAACTAAAATGGATAAAATAATCCTCAAACAGTTTAAATATTTGCCGTATCGATGACAAAAGCAATGTTAAGTTTATTTGTATCAGTAACTGTTTCGACCTCAGAATCTGCACGCAAGCTGCCTCATCACTCAACTCGACCTAAGTACAACCAAATAAATATTGTAAGTTGGGTCACCAGCTCCTAAATTTTTATTTGTCACTGCGACACATGTTACTTGTTTAATATTTTTTTTACAAATATTCAGAAGCACAACAGTGGGTGGAGCAAAACTAAAGAAAAAGTTTTTCTGATTTTTGAATTTTAATTTTTCTGTAGTGTTTTACACATCTCGAACGGTAACTGTACTAGTTGAAGCCCAACCAAGAGGTTTGTATTATATTCGAGTGCGTAAAACAAATCAGTGACGAAAGTTTAATAAATTTTAGATTATTTCTCGTAGCACTTTATCTCTTAGATAAATGACATAACATAGCGACTGACGTGTTGCCTTTTTTTCTACGTCGAACTTCATTCTAAATAAAAAAATGATTTAAGTGGACTGTCCGAATTAATGTTAAATTCGAAATATTTCTGAAATAAAAATTTCAGACAGTTTCGAAATAAAAATTTTAAATGTATCTCGGCTTTTAGAGGGGAACCAAGGGAACGACGGGTGGGATCTGTATTTTTTTTAAAAAACCCTATTGTTATTGGGCTTATGCCATAAATATATTCTTTTATTACTAGGAGTCGGAACCGAGGTCCAAAATATGCAAATTTTAGCACCATAAATCTGAAAATCACAAGCAGGCAAAGGCATAATAAAGCCGGATTTCCATTCAAATTATTTCAACGCTTGCACATAATTTATTAGCTCTTCTATGTCTTGGTTTAATTTCAACTGTTTTCATTTATCACATTTTGCTGCAGCTTGTTTTGTTACATTCCACCATGGTTTGAGAAAAAAAGTACAGTGGAATCTCTCTAAAACAGAGACCATTGGTGCAAAAAAAAGAGGTTTCGGCTTTAGAGAGATTGTATCCAAAAACACTCAGCAAAATCTTCCACCGATTTACAAAAATTTCCAATTGCGAAATAACATGTCGAGCCACAGGGAAGCCTATAAACAGGGGGGCTGATTATGATCTGGAAATTTCAGTTTTGTACGAGTTTGTTGGTGTCGTTACAAATTTTAACAAATGTTTTTTTTTCATGCGTCCGCTTTACACAGAACTTTTCCAAGGGAAAATATCATTTGGCGCGAAAAAAAGTGTCCGTTTTATAAAGTGTCTGCCTTATAACTGTCCGTCTTATAGTGATTTTCTTGTGAGAGTTTGACCTGAAATCAGTCCGTTCCAAGAAATAGTGTCCGTTATATAGAGGTGTCCGCTTTACACCATGTCTGCCATAGAGGGATTCCACTGTATTTTTTTAGTCTTCCAAGAATTTAAAAACTCGTCCTTTCTTAAAAAGAAAGAAATCTACATTTTGTAAAAGAAATTTATATTTTTCAAAAATATGACTGTCTACCTTTATGGAATTAATTTTCGCGAGAATTTAATAGATTTTGCAATAATTTTTGCGAATGGCGAGAGTGACAAAGTATTTCGTGAAAAGCGAAAAAAAGTTGCGAAATTGCGAAATTTAATTCCACCCAGCCGGCACAAGACGTCTTTTAGACGTCTTAAGATGTCTTTTTTTAATCTTCTGTTAGAAAACGCTATTAAGATGTCTTTAATGCATCTTCTTAAGAACGTCTTTCAAAAGACATCTTTTATACGTCTTTTGAAAGTAAATAAATGCGAATCCTGTAGTATACGCATTTTAGATGTCTTTTAGAAGATCTTTAAAAGACGTCTTTTAAAAGACATCTAAAAGTTATCTAAAATATATCTTTTAAAAGACGTCTTTCTCTTTTTGCTATAATGCATCTAAAACGCGTCTTTTAAAAGACGTCTTTTCCTACTTCTAAAAGTGGTCTAAAATGCGTCTTTTAAAAGACGTTCGATTTTTTATATGGAAAATTCGATTTAAAATAACGGGGGTGTTCGCAAACTTAGTTAGCATGTTTATTTTGTAGGAAATCAATTTTTCACGAAATTGAAAGTGGTAATTGTCACTTTTAATTATTTTTAAATACTAATGTATTTTGGCGACCCTTCATAATACGTTTTTATTTCATTACGTCGTAATTTTGTTTTCCTGCACCCCCTGACGGATATTCTTTGACACTTGACCATTGGAACACTCAATAAAAATTGGCGGTAGTTTCATGAAAGCATCTGCGGGATACCGGTCGTTTAAAAAGTAAGTATTTTTGTTTTGTGATTCTCGGAATAGAGTACAGCGGTTTTTAGTACTAAGTCTAAAGGTCAAATTCGTGTTCGGTTTCCCTGGACACAAAAAGTCGGTCCCGGCCATCTTTTACAGAAAGATGGCGATATGTAAACAAGCAAACCCAGCTAGCCAGCCAGTAGTCAAAAAAAAGGACAAAGACTGGAAAGAAAATATTAAAGAAATCAAATTTGTTTTCTGGTTTTGGTGTTTAATGAAGGAACCGTTATTTTTATTCTATATGCTTTTATTTTTAGACAAAAACTATTTCTTTTAACCTTGAAAGAAATTGAGAAAATGTATATATTTTGTTTTTGTTATACACTGCTGAAGCTAGCTAATTAGTTATTAGGTAGCACCTAGCTATATAGGACGCTAGCTAACTTCAAGCTAAATGGAAAATACTGTCTAATTTTATCTTTATCTAACTCTAATCCTAACCCTGTCTTATTGCTCTTCGGTACAAACTGTCAATGGAAGCTCTGCCCTCCGCCTTTCTTCCTTTACCAGTCAATCAACAAAGTCAATTTTTCATATTTACCATTCATGACACTGTCCAGGTCTACTTACCTTTAATTTTAATTTTAATTTTCGTCAGGATCTTCACCACTACATTCATGGCGCAAGCCAATTTAAAAGGCAAGAAAGACAAAGTCCCGCTGGAAGGGAAATTAATTTATAGAATTATAGTAGGTACGTGTATTAGCTGATGTATTACGTTGTTACCCTTCTATGTATGGTGTGTTTTCTCTTAGTTTTTGGATAGAGAGATTGATTGAGAAAGGCACGGTTGATTCAAGTTATAATGTTTTAAGAATGTTCTACTGTGCTACAGTCATTTACAAAAATAATGAGTAAATCGTTTTGCTATTACATAGTATGCAAATGATCGCGTTAGGTTCATTGGTCTATTTCTCAAACATTTACTGACTACGTTTCTATAAAAATCTATTATTTATCTGGAAATAAGCTATTTCTTTCTCTCTAGAATCTGTCAACGAGCGTTTTAAAGATGCGAACGAACAAGAGATGAGACGCATAATTGGAACCAAACTTCGAAACGCTCCCAGTCAAAGGATCAGGGACATAAGGGGTACCTTAAATGTATAAATTTCCAAAAAACAAATAAAAAGCCCTTTCGACTTACCTCATTTATGAATGTCATTTATACATTTAATATATCTCTTTTTGTTTCTTCTGAACAGACTTCCTTATTATTTCCAATATTTATTTTGTTTATTTCGGCCTTGCAAGCGTTACGACGAATTTCAACTACTAGCAACTTTCACAAAATTTTTAAGGTGACTCTTTCATATGGCCTAAGCTCAATATGCTTAAGATTTTTTCGACTAGAGTTCCAATTTATGCTTTAAATAGCATGGATAAGTTCACAAGTAGAATTCGTATTACAGATTATTGTAATGATCACAATTTGTAAATATGAATATATAAATGAATTGTATAGTGTTGATTATTAATAATATTTTATTTATTTATTTCCGGTTATATTTAAATTATATTTATGTAATTATAAAATATATTTATTGTACGAGTTTGATATAAAAAGTTCAAAATATTTTTATCGCAAAATATTTGTCGTCTTTCATGTCGTTATTTCTGCAATTTATTAAAAATGTACGTTTTAAAACGTTAACGTAAACGTCTTAAATTTATTTTATCAAATGCCTACAAAAACAACAAAAACAAAGGAAGACGTCTTATAGATAGATAAAAGAAGTCTTTGTCAAGATGCATTTAAGAAGTTGCATTTAAGATGCATTTTAGTCGCTTCTACATCTGTAAAAGGTCTAAAAGGCGTCTTTAAAAAGATGCGTCGTAATAGTTTTTCTTAAAAACGTCTAAAAGAAGTCTTTGGGAAGATGCATTTAAAAAGTTGCATTTAAGATGCATTTTAGTCGCTCCTACATCTGTAAAAGGTCTAAAAGACGTCTTTAAAAAGACGCGTCGTAAAAAAATTTCTTTAAAACGTCTAAAAGACGTCTTTGGAAAGACGTCTTTTAAAAGATGTCTAAAAGAGATCTTTTGGAATGCATCTTTGAAAAGACCTCTTTTAGACGCTTAAAAAGATGCATTATAGACGGACAAATCAGCGCTAAAAAAGACGTCTTTTAGAAATGCGGAAGATGTCTAAAAGACGTCTTTTAGACATCTTTGTGCCGGCTGGGCACTAAAGGCTTACAGAGCATTTTTGCGATAGCACAAGGAGGATCTGTTTCTACTTTTTTTACTTCAAATAATCCTAAAATTTCTGGATATTTTGTAAAAATTATAAGGAAAATTTTAGTCCATGTCAAACTTAATTCTTATAATGGATTTTCTTTTGTGGAACGCAAGTTCAAAATAGTTCAGCATCCAGTACGAAAATAAACTTTTGTCCATCCAATTGCTTGTTTAATGCTTTTGATATTTGTGGATTCTTGTGTGTTTTCCTGAAATCTCCTAAATTTTCGTGTGTACCTTCAGTTGATTAATTTGAGGTTAAAAAAAATTTATTTCGACCTCGCGAAGATTTGCTTGAATCACAGAGTTACATGGCCTACAAAATGGAAGGTTACAAGAGAATTATTTTTTGTAGGAATTTTTTCACAAATTGGGTTACAAGAGAATAATTTTTCGTAGGATTTGATAACGTCAATAAAAACAACGTATTTATCGCCATATCGTTTTTCTTCCGCCTTTTAGCTTCTATATCTGCGCATCGTGCTATGGAAGAGGATCAGTTTAAGATTTAGAGACAAAAAGTGCATATCTAAAGTGCTTGAAATTCGTCCTGAGGGCCCTCTCCGTATAGGTAGGTTTTTATAAACGAGACAGCTTTTACGGGCGATTGTAACAAATGAACGTTGATTACTATCGCCTAAGAATGTCAGCCTGTGTCGCTGTAGAAGCTTTTTGTTGCTAATAATAATATTTGTTACTCAGGACAGTTGTCAGTAACAAGGTACAAAATTAAACCAGATCAATTTGATTTTGGATCTTGGAATTTTACCATTTATAACTATTTTGTAGGTGTTTACCAACGTAGAATTTACCATATTTTCTTTTATGTCGCCAGTAAATGATTTAGAAGTGTAGTGCCATAAAACTTTACCTGTATATTCAAAGTTTGGGCGTTTGACCCGCTTTTTTGACAAAACACAGTTGTGTCCGCCTGCTTGATACTTTAGCCAGTGGGAATATGTGTCAATTTAATTAGCAAATTCTAAAATTTGGCGTTGTTTTAGTAATAAATTATTTACAATTTTGCTTTGAGTACCATGACACAGTGTGCCCGGTTAGCTCAGTCGGTAGAGCATCAGACTTTTAATCTGAGGGTCGCGGGTTCGAGTCCCTCATCGGGCGAAATTATTTGTTTTTTTATTCACAGTAATTAAAGCGAAAACATGCGAAATTCTTTTATTTTAATTGTGTGTTATTGTTTAGACAGAAATGTTTGATACTATGTTGACATTTATTTTACGAAATGAGAAAAAATTAAAGGGATACCGACATTTTTATGCAAATGCTGCTAGTTGTAAAACATGCAGTACAAGAACTTGTGAAATAAACACGCTTTAAAAAGCATTTTAAAAGTTCAACAAAGTATTTAATTAAAAGTACGTTTTTTTTTGTAAAGAAGAACGTACTTTTGCGCGATACTTCCACCAGATCAGAGAGCCTATAAAAATTTTTTGTTGGGGCCTGTCCGGGTTTATTGAAGGGCCTGTCCGGGAGTCGAACCCGGGACCTCTCGCACCCGAAGCGAGAATCATACCACTAGACCAACAGGCCTATATGCGAGAGGTAAAATATTGTTATTTATAAAGTAAACCCTTACAATTTTCCATGCTCAGTTAAGACAAAAATCTACAAAAAAAAACTGGCGCAAACATTGCCCCCCGAGGTGCTGGTGCTGTTGTTCAAGCATTTTAAGACAGATAAATAGATTTTGTGGTAAAAATGAAACCCCTGACAAAGGCATTATCAATGATATAGGATACTAGTTTATATGTTTTGTTCCTAACTTTTTGTCTAATTTTATCTTGAATATTCTTTTATAGTATATTCTTTTAAATAAAAAGCTTTTACTTTAAGATGCCCTTTATATTTATTTGTATACGTAAAAAAATTGACAAAGAATGGTTGGACGTAGCAGAGGGTAGTTTCGATCTACCGACCTCTGGGTTATGGGCCCAGCACGCTTCCTCTGCGCCACTCTGCTGTGTACCTTTGAGGATTGTACAGTATATGTTCGACAAAATGACCTTGTTAGTTCCTAAACACCACCGATTTTATTTTGTATGTATTTGTTTTAAAAGATCTGGGCTTGGTTTGTGTCACGCGATTACACCGTGCTTATTGCAAAGTGTTGTTTCAAACAAGAGGGTTTGTTCTCTTTTTGATCACGCAGTTATGTAAGTTCATTAATATCCCTTATATATAACTTTCGTAGGTAAATTTGGTCAACCAAAAGTCATATGTTTAGTAATATGTTAGCTAGCCAGAATTAAAAGTATCTAGAGCCGAGCAGCTTTATACTAGTTAGCTATCTAAAAAGATATAGAAATGTTAGTGATGTTCACATTATATATATTCATTATATTCTTCACATTATGTTATTTGTGGTGTTCACATGCTTCGTAAAATAATTTCCTAAATATTGAAAAGGTGAAAATGACATAGCTTGCTAGTTAATGTTTGGTATTAGGGTCCCGCTTTATTTTGAGAACAATGGAAATGCTAACTTGTATACACAGGTGAAAAATATACAACACTGTGATGATCGAAAATATCAAGTAAGAAAAAAGCACTGACGCTAAAATTGATAAAGTCTGCTTTTAACAGCCTCCGACTAAATGGAGTTAAAACTCTATTTAGTCCAGGGCTATTTTAATAAATATTTTTTTGCTATGCTGCATGGTTATAATACTTACTTTCATATCTACTATTACGCATCTGTATACCAAATTTTTAGATCCTGTACCTCTTCAATCTTTAGGTATGAGCTATTACTTTATAATCAGGAAAATATCATAACTTTTGTTAGAATTATTCCTAGCACTGGAAACTCAGAAGACAACTGTGAATAATCGTTTTCCCCCCTCCTCCTGCAGTCATCATACATTAGAAACAGCCCAGGCCGAATAGGTTTAAACGGAGAAAATAATAGTTGAAAATTATTAGCCAACTTTAAAGGTAAAAACTTTAGACTTTGTAAATCAATCATAAAATTCTTTATAAAATTTTTGTAAATTGGTCAGTTTTGGGTTTTAATTCATGGGTGTAACAAAAAAATGATCTATATATTATGTATTTTTCACACTTGTAAGGAAGTATATATTTACAAATGCAAGAAAGAAGTAAAGAAAAGCAAGTTAACCAAATTTCAAATGCAAATATAGAGCCCAAATTCAATTTTCTCTAGAAACTTGATCCACAAAAATATAACCAGCACACCCTCATCTCAGTTTTTTTACGATTTATCATTTTTCGCAAGAGTAAACATTCACCATTTGTGCTAACAAATATTTCACAAGAATAGACTTTCACAATATAGAAATCAATTTTTTTGTGGAACTTCTTCAGCGAAAGTTTTTACCTTTAAAGTCATCAAAAATTTATTTTTAATAGCACGTGCTGAAGGCTGGATGGTTGATATGATTTCTTTGAATTCTTGAGCTGGCCATTTTTGGAGTGCAAGGGACTTATTAACACAGCATATTTGTGATGTTCGCCTAAGTCTGTCCAGTTGTATTAAACAAGGCTTTTTCCTTGTCTTCTTATACACCAACTTTTTTCACAGGAGGAAGCTTTAAAATCACTAAAGTTTTCCATTGTTTGAAAATTCCTAACTTGCTCGGTCAAGTGAAACTCACCCAGTTGGGGATAAATCCCGTCCTTTAACTTAAATTATATACCTTGTATATTGTATTGTATTGTACATTATATACATTGTTGTTTTTGTGGCGCCGTAGATTAGTGGTATAGCTCTTGTACTCTGTGCAGGAGACCGGGGTTCGATTTCTCTTGACGGTGATTCAACATGGGCAGTTGAATGTTACCATAGTCCCGGGTTAACCCAAGCCATGTAAGGGAAATTGGGGAGATGGCACACTGTTTGGACCGTTGGATGCTGCCAGGAGTTGTCTAGTAGAGCGCTGGCCCTCCTAATTGTGTCTGCATAGCTCAAAATGAGCATTAAATACTCTAGGACTCTCCATCTAAGCCATAGCCCCTGCTGTAAATAATGTGCAGGGTATATCCCTCAATATTTATGAGGCTAGCCATGTAAAATATGCACATCATCATGCCAGGCAATAACGATATCTAGTGACAAGTCACATAAGAATGAAGAAATATTAAAGGGAAACTCCAGTGAAAGAAAACATAATTTGAAAATTGTTATTTTGATAAGATATACATTATTCCCCCAAAAGAATTTAAATAGCTAAAAAACACTTCCTATTCCGAAGAATTTTTTAAGGACTCGCAAATTCATGAAGGCTAGGTAGCCAACTATGAAACGTCATATCGTGCTCAAAATATGATAGATCCACAACCTTTTTAAATATTTTGTTTACTTCTTTTGCTTTCTTCCTTAATTGATATAATGTCTGGCAGTTCTATTGAATATAATATGTTTTCATTTATTTCGTGTTTTGGATATTTCACTTAAGAACAGATATAGGAAGCTGAAGGCATTGAGCTTCTTGCCTTGCATCTGCGGATGGACTTCCCAAGTGTAAATACACAATTTTTTTTTAAGCAACTAACTTAGAATTTTGGTTACATTTCAACTTGCTTATTTTTTGGCAAATATCTAGATCTAAAGTTTCTTCATGGTTAATTTTCTTCAATTTAATTATCAGTGTTTCTATAGGAAAAGAGAAAATACGAAAGAGTCACTGTTTTGAAGCCAAGAAACAATGGATTATATAAATTAAAAAAAAACATCAAAAATGTTTCTATCTTTTTCATTGCAATTTTATTGTTTTGCGAATTATAACTCACAACTGTGCAGAACTGAAGTTGCGTGGGGGCTATTTTTTAACACAAAAGATTTGGTTCTAGATGCTCCAAGTGCTCCAATTACCATCTCTATTAATATAGAGCATACAGTTTTGAATCCCAGGTATGAAAGAAATAGCCCCCACGCTGCTTGATAATTTTTCAAATTTAGTTGAGTTGCTTACAGACAAGTTGCTGATAAAACAAATGTGTATTAATAATGAACGATTTATATACAAGTTTATATATTTTTTTGCTTTTGTTATGGAAAAATGTTTTTATAACTCTTAATTCATGTTTTTTGTTTAAAGTTTCTTATTTAGCTTCTCTGTTTTGTTACTTCTTTTCTAACCATTTATCTTGTCAATATGATATCATTATTTCGGGTAGAACCAACATTTAAATGCTTAAATTCTTGAACTTAGAGAGTACATGTAGCTAATACATTTTTTCACAAAATTTCATTCATGTCTTAATAATGTTTAAATAACGCTAATAAATTTACAGCCCAAAACATTGTTTTGTTGCCCTAAAGCTAAATAGCTTTTCGTTAACGCCCTATATATAACTATCTTATAACGCGGTATGGTATGGTTTTAAGCCAGGAGGATGAAATAGAGCGAAAAATATTTTGACGTGTTGTGATAGGTCTTGAGTTTCAATTAAGATGCCGAAGAAATTACCATGTAGACGAGGTTAAAATTTTAGCCTTGTGTTGCTTATAAAATACATGCTCGTCGCCTATATATTCGTTGGCATTGTTGCTCTATCTGAATCACCGGGTCATTAAATGGCATCTTAACAGCTGTTAAATCTGTACCCGTGACAAACGAACCGACAAAATAAGTTTAAATCCGATATAAGTTTGAAAAATAATCATTAAGAAAAAAGACAATCTCCAAGCTTAAATCTACTTAGGCCAAAGGGAGGGTTAAAAGAGTTAAATTAAATTAGTTTGTTAATAACAGAATGGTTGGCTAAGTGCTCCAGAGACTTCTGATAGCTGATTTTATTATCCTTTTAAAATGGTAAATTTTTTTTAAAGCAGGCACACCATGCCCATTGTGAAGAGCACTATGTAATATTTTTCAAATCTCTTGGTCTTTTGATAAACTCTGGTACCTTAGTATGTCAATAAAAGAGTTTGCTTTTTGTAAAGACAGCCTAAATCAAGATTCTTTTTGTTACTGTATTTTTATATCTCGTGTTCTTTGTTTTTTTCAGGCACTAACATCTTGATGTGTTTGTAATCAATTATTCGAAATGGCTGATAATTTTGTGACAGGAAATGGT
Organism: Hydractinia symbiolongicarpus; assembly: GCF_029227915.1. Classification (NCBI taxonomy): domain Eukaryota; kingdom Metazoa; phylum Cnidaria; class Hydrozoa; order Anthoathecata; family Hydractiniidae; genus Hydractinia; species Hydractinia symbiolongicarpus. Next base: position 4,452,288 of record NC_079877.1, read on the forward strand.
GAAGAAGAAGACTTGATGGGAAATATTGAAAGTGATACCGGTTCAAAAGAAGCATCAGTCCCCCCACTTGGCATTTCTCGACCTAGCTTTCTAACTCAAGTAAGAACTTGTGCCACAATCCTTCTGCAATTTATTAATTCTCTAAGTCCAAGCACAGAAAATATAATTGCATTTTTTTGGGCTGCTTTGATATTTTTTATTGGTGTGATATTTGTTATCGCACAATACACATCCAGCTTATCAAATTTAGTCTTTGTATCTACATATTGGGTGTTGTTTACGTTTATTACCATTGGCATAATTGGAATGTCAGCAGCCATTGGAAATCGTAATAACTTAAATTTTATTAAAAAAAGTGTGGATGATCACGATGAACATCACGAGGAAACAGTTTCCAAATACCTAATAGGCAATGCTTATGTATTTGCCACTGGTAATTTTTTGATTGATTTATTTTCCATTGCAACAGTTTTTCATTGCAGCTTGGGAACTAATATAGACCGTGATAAATATGTAAACAAATTCATATTTCATTCTTCAAGAATAATCTTCACGTCGCTGCAGCTGATTTTTTTGCAAATATTCACTGGCGTAAAAATACAAAGAAAGTACCAACTTGTATTTAAAGTTTTAGTTGTACATCTTATAGCAACTAATTTTAACATATGGTTTACATTTTTGTGCCAAGAAACTGGAATATTATCAGGAGATACCGAAGAAGGGACACACTCAGGTGAATATAATATCAGTTGTACATCGACACCTAATGATACAGTGTATGCAACGGCAAGATATATGAGCGAGGTTTTGCAGCCCTTTATTTTAGAATTTAGTTTATTGGCTGCATCTTTATTATATTCAATATGCCCGCTAAATTTAACAATTTCGCAACAAAGAAGTGATGGCAGGAGAAAATACAATTATGGAGCTGTCGATGTTGTTCAAAGAGACGATTCTAAAATATACAGATCTGATCCTGGTTTGTTGGTTGGTATTTTTGTTGCCTTGCTTTTAGTCATATCTTCGTGGAGCCTTGGTGACAAGAAGCATTTTATTTATGATATTCGCTTTAGTTATTACATGCAAATCATTATGCATATCTTAATTATAATGTGTTCTAGTATAGTTCTCTATGAACTTAAAACGTATCACAATAAAAAGCCACAAACAAGAAAATACAAAATCGATGATTACTTGTTGCTAATAACAGGTCCGTGCGGCTTCTTACCCTTTTTAATCACTGTTATCTTCTCGGTTTCTGAGGAGATAAGTCACGACAAACTGCGTCGTGTTCTTGAATACACGGGAGAAGATATCTTAAAACATACAACTGAAATAAAAGTTTTATTAGGAGTCCTGAGCACCATTAATGTAATGTCAGTTCTTTTGCAAACATATTTCCTGTTAGAAGCACACTCTTATGATCGAGCTCGCTTTTCCGCTATGAGTACACGGCGACATTCGTCAGATCTACCAGTGGAGACAGAACAACAAGAAAGGAAAAAGTTAAAATCAGCTGCTCGCATAGGACAATGGCTAGTACTGTTACTGTTTGTAAACTTTGCTTTTTGGGTTACTGATTCATTTTTTGAATTAAGAAATGATTTGAAAAGAACTTACAGCGTTTCTTCGGCTTATTGGTCAAAGAGTACATGGAATCTTTTTGCAAAGTTTTTGTATCCAATTATTATTTTCTTCCGATTTCATTCAGTTGCTATGATTGCTCATATTTGGTTACATTTTCGTGTAAATAGAAAAAGCGCTTAATTTTATTGTTTAAAAGCTTGATTTCCATTAAAATGCGTTACAATTTTTGTGCGACTGTTGTAGAGATGAAAGAATTCTATTTTAAAAACAAGTTGTGCAACTGCATCGATGTACAATATGTATTTGCATTAAATTCGATACGGCTTTTACCAGCTCCAACTTTTTACAACTTCATGATTATTTACCAGTTTTTGTTTTTAATCGAGCTTTTGAAACATGTTCAGTATACTCAAAATATCTCTTTAACATATCTCTTTTTTATATATAAACATTTTTATATATTATAAAACATTGATAAATCCACTACGAGTATATAAGAGTATATAAGAAAATAAAAGTCGTGAAAAAAACTGGAATTGAGAAAAAAATTCCAAACAAAAAAAACACCCTTCCTTCTTAAAGCTTTGGTAACACCCCTCCATCAATTTTTTTCGTTTAAAAATACATCGTTATATTGCTCTTATTCAGCTCTACAATATCTTACTACATCTTTTCAAAATAATTATTCGTTCTCAAGTTATAATGCATACTACATAAAAATAGTACATAAATCAACGATAGCTAACACGATAATTATTCAAATTTCGAAATAAAAAAACACAAGAATTTGCAGCCAGACGTGTAACTCTTTCAAAACAAATTGTTTCGCTAGTTTTTGACGAAATGGAGGGGAGTTATTAACGCAAACACGCAATATATCGACCGAATTTCTTGTTTCGATAAAAAAAGACCTAAACATTTCTTTTGGTACCTGTGAAAAAGTGTAGTATTGGAATTTTAACCTTGTTAATAATTGATGAGTCGAAACATTTTCGGTATAAAATTAAAGTAAGTTAAAAATTTGTGTTGATAAATGTGAAACATGGTTTCTAAACGTACAAATAAAAACGATGATAATAGAAAATATTTTTATAATAACAGTATGTAAAGGGAAAAAGTATAACAGTATAACTTCACAAAAAAAAAATAAAAAAAATAAAGAATAATTTATAGCTTGCTAATAATAGTGTGCATGGTGAATTATATTTCTAATTTTAAAGAAAATTAAATTTGTCCCTTTTATTCGGTGCAAGGTCAAAGATAATGTTATAAAGAAATATATTTTTCCTGTTTAATCCCACCAAAATAACACTTTTATAATATATTTTTTCTAAAACTTATTTTAAAATTAAGCATACATGTTACATCCGTGAAAAAAAATTAACTCTGAGGGTCTACCGTATCCTTAAATTATTTTGTGTTCTCTGTTTTATAAAGTTGTTAGAATGTGTAACTTTAAGTAACGTTGAAAAACTTTTGCCTTCAAGAAATTATAAATCGCCATTAAGGTTTATTTTCTTTAATGTGTCACAGCTTTTGACAGAAAGTGAATGAATTTGATTCAGTTTATATGTTTTATGTGATCTTTGTTTGAATCCGAAAAAAGTATTTTAAGAACAATTTTATGAAAACACGATCCTCAGAAACCATGGGAAAATCCAAGGTTTCCCCGACGTTAAAATTCAACGAAGTTAAAACAAACTGGTTAAAATTAATGTTGCATTTGTTATTTTGTGTGTCCGTAGCACGACCTTATTTTGTGCATAGACTGAATACGAGTGTTATTAATAGAGAGAGATAAAGATAATGTATAATAACAATAATAGTGTATACTTCGATAGATATTTTGTATACCCGAATATAAAAAAATTGATATAAGTAAATTATTTTTTGTGACTAATTATGAATGTTGGTAATTTGCACATGTATTTGAAATTTTTAGACTTTAGTCTAAATTTTTTATATAAATTATAAATTATAAATTTTTATATAAATTTTATTTCCATAAACTAATTGAGTTACGACAATATATGTAACAGTAGTAATAACACGAATGTAAAATCATTTGAGAAATGAGTTGCCACTAAATAATCCTTTTGCAGATTTGTAATGTTTTATAATTGATATTTTATATGAAGTTATTATTTAAAAAAGCACTTTGCCTTCTTCAAAAAATTATATTCTGAACCTCGTCTCCAGGGCTCGTTAAGTTTTTATATTTTGACGGAACAGGTAGCTTTGATTTTATCATGGATCACTATCACTACCTGAGCAGAAAAGAAACAAGGCTTGTGTGTCTGTTTGACCCATACAACAATCAGAACTTTTCAATTGTTTTTCTGCCTAAGTGGATTTTTCCACGGGCCTAATCTACTAGTCTATATAATAATACGCCAGTTCCGTGTGTCTGTAACAGGCAAAGTGGATGTGTGTTTTTTTAAAGAAACAGCCGCGGTAACATGCCACTTTTGCTAAAATTTTATTTTTATTTTGTCTTTTGTGTGCTTTTTCAAATTGATTTAAAATTTTTGTTTTGAAAAGTCACGGTTAATTTTTTTTATTGTTTTCATAAAAACCTTTGTGTAATGATGTAAACTTTATTACACAAAAGTCACGGGTAATTAATTTTTATTATTCCGTAAAGCGCGTGTCTATTGTTTACTGTTATATGAAACATATTGGTTTTATTTATTCCCTCTTAAATGGAATTAACAACAAAGCGTTTTTGACAAAAAGAGCAATGAATTTCGCTGTTTTTTTATTCGGTATCTATAATGGATTCTTCCACGCGACTAAATACTAGTGTACAATAATCCGCCAAGTTTTTTCGTCAACATGGTGACGCAAGGGTAAATCTCAAGCCTATCAAGGTTAAGTTTTATTTAGTAATACATATTTTATTTTCTTGAAAAGTATTCTTGAGCATTTCGATCAGTAAGGTTGAGTTTCTTCAGCATCTTTCTCGTTGCTGTACCCAAAAAATATAAACATATTTTTGAATGTTGAAAGTTTTAATGCATTTTCTTTACTCTCACGGAGTAACATTCCATGGTTATTCCATAGAAAACAATTAAAATCGTAATTTTGGTTTGTGTTATGAAATATAAGTTAAAAGAAGTCGTATAAGTTCCCATACTTGCTTAATGTATTCCCAAGGAATCATACATTGCGTTGCGGTGTATCGAGTACTGCACTTTGGGGTAAAATAAGACATATTGAAGGTATATCAAAAATATATCAAAAATCAAAAGTTTTTGTGTTTAGTTCTTCCTTAAAATGGGTCACACCAAATATGTCTTAATACTTCAAGACGGAAGGTATTGCCGAGTGAAGAATAGATTGTATAAAATGTATAAAATATGAAATAGATCGTATAAAAAACGTAAAACTTTTAAAGAACGTTATAAAACAAAACCAACATCAAAGACTAAGTCAACCTAAGTATTTTGAAAAAAAAACAACACTTATTTTATACATATTTTATACGTTATTTTTGGCAGAAAACATGTATAAAATCGGTTTTTACGCTAGCAACTATATAGCAACAGGGCCGGTGGGGCAATTTTAAAGTGGAGGGGCTAAATTATTCAGTATTACAGCAGTCCGACCATGGCTGGGGCCGACGGGTGAAAATTTTTTTAAACTTTCGGCCCCTTAGATTGGCTTAAACATACTTCAAATTCCGAAATATTGCTATCTGTTGTTACCCGATTAAGTAGATATGCTTTCGCAGTTTTGATCAGGTTTAGTTTTTCATATTTGTGTAAATTAGGATTTGAGATGGAGTGAAGGCTGAAATACACGGTCAGTTTAAAATGATCATTTTAAAATGATCATTTTAAACTGACCGTATATTTCACAAAAAATGACGAAAAACACCAGTCATTTTAAATGATCATTTTAAAATGATCATTTAAACATGTTTGAAGTTTATCATTTTAAAATGATGAACTTCTGCATAGAAATTGCTAGACGGAATTGTTTTACTATGACGCCATTGAGTTTTTTGAGTATATTTCAGTTATTTTTGTCTAAACAGAAGGAGTATAGAAGATAGTAATTTTCAATTTTTTTCGAGTACAAATTTAATATATTACAAGAATAATTTTCAAGATGGGAACTAAAGCGCAGAAAACGGAATCAACTGAGAATTTTATAAGTGCATGGGGAGAAGAAGAAAGTCTGTGAAACGTAACTTTGACAGTTTATGAGATCTATTTCTTCTGCGTTTTTTTCTTTTTGAAAGAATGGTAATTATAACAACTGCTGCAGCACATTCCTCTTCAGAGTCCATAGTGTAAAGAACTTTTATTTACAAATTCTATCATTTCAAAATTACTCATGTATTCAAGTGTTCCATCATTTTAAAATGAAGGAAAACACCAGTCATTTTAAAATGATCATTTTAAACTGACCGTGTATTTCAGCCTTTAAGGTTACTGTACAGGAAACAATTTTTTTTTAGGTTTTTTGCAAAAAATTCATGACATATAGAAAAAAAAAATTATCTTTCGAATGACATATTTTATATTCCATAAAAATATTTGGAACATTCCTTTTTTCTGGAAAAAGCCTTTTTAGAGGTGTTATATCCTTCACACCTTCGAGAAAATATGTGCAAAATGAGTTGAGCATATTTTTGTAAACATTATGCATGATATGAAACTACCGTATAAATATATGCACAATAATATTTTTTAGATAGTTTACTTTCACCATCGGGAAGCATTGTTGATCTCATACAGAGCATGGGTATGTATTGATCAATTAATAATTGATTAAACACATGATAAACTCCCCTCACCCCTGAGCAACAACTTCAGAATTCAACCCAAGATCCTTTGTATATTTTAAAAGGAAAAGGACCAAGCCAACTGCAAGAATGTGAAAGAGTACGAAGTTACATCAATCGTCCGTATTATATACTTAAATTCAAAAGTGCTGCAATTCTTGTATGTACCACAAGCGTAACGCAACCAAATACACATAATTAGAGGCGCCAATTGAACTTGTCAAAGTTCACTTGTCCAATTATAGACTTAAGACTTAGGTCTTCAGGTTTTAGGTTACGTGATCATACTGTCAATGCGAAATTAAACAGCAAGAAATGCTCTAGACATATGCAGCGCGGTTTAGTATTATTATTATTATTATTAATACCAGGTAATCTTACGAGCATCATAAATCCTCTTATGACCATTGGCAACTACTGAAATGAGTATAAAAATAAATAAATTAAAAACATCGTCTTGGAGGATCCGGGCATCGATCCCGGTACCTCTCGCATGCAAAGCGAGCGCTCTACCATGTGAGCTAATCCCCCTGGAAATGGTAAAAAGGTCATAGTTCGAGTGCTGTTCGCAATACTAAACTACACCTTACATGAGACACATTTCAGCTTACCTACCTTCAGCAGAGTGGCGCAGAGGAAGCGTGCTGGGCCCATAACCCAGAGGTCGGTGGATCGAAACCACCCTCTGCTACGTGCGAGCTATCGCATCATTTTAAAAACCACGTCATACTACAAACGTGACATGACCTGCATAGTCCTGCACAAGAACTGTACGATGCTACATCCACCGATAGCTCAGTTGGTAGAGCGGAGGACTGTAGACGAACTTATACCACTCAGGCATCCTTAGGTCGCTGGTTCAAATCCGGCTCGGTGGACTTGCATTTTAGGCCTAAAATTTTGTGTGGCAGGGAAAAGTTGTCGGAAGTGGGATTCGAACCCACGCCCTCATTCGAGGACCAGAATTCTCCACGCGATGAGTGGAAGAACATTTTGTCTTGAGTCTGGCGCCTTAGACCGCTCGGCTATGGAGTCATGTACTGGACAAAAGTCACGCTATAGAGTGTCGTGTTGCGTAGTAGAGTGTCGAGGTGCAATATAGATCCCAAGGTCGCGAGGCGTAGTATAGGTGGACGCGAGGCGAAATAGAGAGTCGCGAGGCGTAATAGTGAGACGCGTATGTAATAATAGAGAGATGCGAGGCGTAATAGAAGGACGCGATGCGTAACAGAAGGACGCGTTGCGTGATGGAAAGACGCGCAAACAAGGGCGACGCGGCGTGTAGGAAGAGGGGACGCGTACTTTCGCGCCATTTGCCTTGGTTACCCGTGAATAAATTTCGAATTTTTTCAATTGACTGGCAAATTAATCAAGACAAAACACGAAAGAAAAAGTAAGTTTTTGTAGCAGCTGGGCTGACCGTTCTCTCTGATTTTTTCTCTCCTGTTTTTTTAATTTCTGCTGTATTATAGTTATATTCTGATAAATTGTGAGAAGTTGCTAATTCATAAGTATGTGTAGTAGTGAAGGGAAGCAATGTAGGGCAACGACGACATTTGTCAACACAGGTATAGCTGGCACCCCCCCCCCTCCTCATATATATTTTCTCATTAAAATTTGTAATGGGCTAGCTATACTATTGCTATAAATAATGGATTATATTATTTGCCCTAGCAACTTTTACTTCCTTTTTTCCTTCCCTTGTATACACCACCAATCAACCCCCCTCCCCCTGCAACGAGGAGGGTGCCGATAAGCCGAAAAATGTTATTACACTGCTTGCATGCTATTCTGTTATAAGCAATGTGCTGTTTTTGTATTAATATTGTGTTTTGTATCACCATGTGATTACAATGTTTTGATAGGTAAACAGGGCAGCTTATAAAACAGAACGTAGGACTACGACTGGTAGTTAAATGGAACTGTGCGGTGCATATGCATGTGTACAACAACACTGTCAACAGGTGTATTGTAATGATGGCAAATTTCTCAAGTTTTGGTTTTCTTCAAGTGACACTGCACCCATTTTCAAGAATTTTAAATAATGCAGCAAATATGTACAATGTTCTTATTCGATTTTCCTTTAAGGATATTCTTAAGACATTTTTAAATTTTTGTCTTACTATCGTGAATATTTATCGGCATGGTTGTAATTTTCAAAACTTTCAAGCTAAATTGTATGTGATGTTTTAGGAATTAAAAATTGATTCAGCATGCAGAAAGTGAAAGACGCTATAGACAGACTGAATAATGCATTGGATGGTCTGTCATCATCAACAACAAGTACTCAAAATAATCCAAATCAGAACATCTTCCAGAGTCCAAACTCACATCCAAGTCCAAACTTACATCCAAGTCCACAACATCAGAGAATTCTACAAGATTTCAAGTAGGTTGATATTTTTAAGAGTTGTGAATTTCTGCTCCCAGCATGATCATTGCCTCCTTTGTATCTTTTCGATAAGTTTCAATAATCATCTCTCCAGGAGTACTGCTCACAGGCATTATGCTGATTGTGACTATTGAATTTTTTCGTGCCTTTGTACCTTTTTATAACATTTTTCATTTTTTTGATTTTGTTCAACTTTAATTTCTTTCTGTATACACTGAGTAGAAAGATTATTATGTTTGAGACAGATTTTTATTTTAATTCTTGTTCTGTTTCAGTAAGCAATTTCCAGCGTTGAATGCTGGTGGTAGCCGATATCGCCCACAAGCAAAGAAACCACGTCTCTCTAATAACTTCATTAAGGACACATGGACCCATAAATTCTGTGCACTGAGCTACAAAGATACATCAGTTTCACCTAATACACGTGAATTAATGGAGCTAAACCAAGTTGGTCTCGGAATTGAAAAAGTTGTTTTTCCTTCCAAAACTGGAACACATGCTATGCTTCTGGAAGAGTTAACAAAAGCTTATCCAAAATTATCATCACAGAGTGGTGGCATTGAACTTCTGAGGGCTGAGAGTGGTGGAATAAACCGACCATTGGTGTTGATACCACCAAGAAAAGATGGTTATTCTATCAGCTATTTAAAAAATTTAGTACCCGGTCACGCTGTAATATACATCAGACCAGTGCAGAGCGACTTACCAATGGAGGAACCAACTATGGATTCAGTCCTATGCAAGAATTCTTCCAGTGATATACATACTTTTAATGATCAGATTGATTATGATTAGTCTCGAATTTATGACTGACTTGTACGCTCCTTGAAGTCTATATATACTGCACATGCATTTATAAGTTCGTCTTTTTGTTGTTCTATTTTGTTTGTTTTCTAACTTTTATATGGAAAAGATGTATGGTTATAGTCGTGATCAAGTTACGCATTGCATTATCATTCAGCTGTGCTAACCAAGAAGATATTTTTCTTTTCTTTTTATTTCACAAGGGTTATGTTTGTTATTTTGTTCTTTATGTGAAAAAATGTTCTACTTATATACGGTCGACTCACTCAGAGAAAGTTATTTAAAAACAGAACTGTTATCGTTAAGTAACTTTTAAACATATTTCGAACATTTTGGAGGGAATTTCGTCTGGCATTTTTAGGATTTATTGTATGATTAAACAAACAAGTGGTTTTGTTGACATTTCGTGTACTTATGCAGTACTTTTATTTTTCAGAATATAACATGAATATACAACAATTGAGTCCAGTTGATTTTATTAAGAATTCTGTTGTTGATACATTGAAACTAATCCAGTCGTTATTGTCATCCTTTGTTGACGCGAATACAGCAGATTTGGATTATCCTGTCTATAGACTTGATGAACTTTACAGCTTCTGCTCTAGAGCAGCTTTAGAGTATCCAGATGTTATAACCGAAAATGTACTGAGTAGTATTCATCAAGCATCAGTGATAATTCAATCAGTGAACAAAACTAGTAACGCGGAAACTGTACGGCACAAGATAGGCAGGCCTTCTTTCGATATACCTGAGGAAACTCTAAAAACTTTAGTGAGGTTGAATTTTTCGCAGACGGCAATAGCTGAAATGTTCGGAGTAAGTGCAAAAACTATTCAAAGAAGATTTAAAGAGTTTGATATTGAACCTAAATCGCACACTATGATTGGTGACGAGGAACTTGATGAACATGTCAAAAAAATTATTTCAGATTTTCCTAACTGTGGCATACGTAGAATGAAAGGTTTTTTACTGTCTCATGGTTATCACATTCCTTGGAAAGTTGTTCGTGATAGTATGTGGCGGGTTGATCCATCAGGGCTATTGATGCGCTCGTTGCAACGTAATGTAGTTCGAAGAAGAAAATATAGTGTTGCAGCGCCAAGGTCATTGTGGCATATAGACGGCAATCACAAATTGATAAGATGGTCGATAGTCATTCATGGCGGCATAGATGGGTATTCTAGGCGTCTAATGTTTCTGTCGTGCGGATCAAGTAACAAGGCTACTGTAGTACTCGATTTATTTCTGACCGCAGTACAAAATTTTGGCTTGCCGTCGCGTGTAAGAGGAGATCATGGGGTGGAAAATGTAGACGTTGCTTGGTTTATGATATCAAGACGAGGAAGTAATCGTGGTAGCTTTATCGCTGGGAAAAGTTGCCATAACCAAAGGATAGAGAGGTTCTGGAGAGATCTATTCCACGGCTGCACATACATATACCACAACATATTCACTTACTTGGAAGAGATAGGAGCCTTGGATATATCGAATGAGTTGCATTTGTTTTGCCTTCATTATGTTTTTATTCCAAGAATAAATGCACATTTTCAAAGATTTATCCTGGGCTATGATCACCATCCTATCCGAACAGAGAGAAACCTTTCTCCTCTTCAATTATGGGAAAGAGGTTTGTTGTTGCAAAGGAGACCGTCAGAAGATGATATTGTCGATGACTGCGATTCATATGGTATAGATTGGAGTGTACCGAGTCATTATATCGAAACCCGTGACGATGCTATTGTGGTTCCCGAGATAAATCATCCATTTCAAAGTAATGACTTATACCTGGAATTTTGTAGATCTAACGATCCAATGGCAAATTGCGATAACTTCGGTATCGAAGTGTTTCTTCGAACTGTTCAGGTCGTAGAAAGTACATTGTCATGAACACCACTATTAGTTCACTCACAGAACTTTTGATTGAATTGCTTAACTTGACATTAGTTACATTAGATACATTACAAAGAAGAAATTCAAACATTTTGTTCACTATATACGTACTAGATATTATGCTTAGGTAAAATAAAGCTCCTTCAGTTCTTCTAACCACGCGAAAAAATAGCCACAGCAGTAGTCATTTAATAAGTTCTTCCCGTGCCTAATTATAGAGCGCGCTCTTTTTTGTTTCCCCGTCCCAACGTCGAAAAGTTGTATTATGCCCTGATCGAGGTTGTTATTCTGCTTATCATAACTCCCCTCTAATAGGCATATAATATACACGAGAGGTTATGATGAACTAGTAGCCCTTGTACACCAAGTATGGAATCTTTTTTTTTCATTTTTTCCTTTTAAAGTATTCATGACAAGAAAAAAGTGAAGATGTATGTAAGCGTAGTTCTTTCTCTGACACGGATCCTCCCATCACACATCTTATTACGCTCCGACTTTACACGTATTTCTATTACGCCTCGCGTCCTTCTATTACGCCTCGCGTCTCTCTATTACGCCTCGCGTCCTTCTATTACGCCTCGCGTCTCTCTATTACGCCTCGCGTCTCTCTATTACGCCTCGCGTCCTTCTATTACGCCTCGCGTCTCTCTATTACGCCTTGCGTCTCTCTATTACGCCTCGCGTCCTTCTATTACGCCTCGCGTCTCTCTATTATTACATACGCGTCTCACTATTACGCCTCGCGTCCACCTATACTACGCCTCGCGACCTTGGGATCTATATTGAACCTCGACACTCTACTACGCAACACGACACTCTATAGCGTGACTTTTGTCCAGTACATGACTCCATACTCGGCCATCCCGACATGACACGAACGCTGCTGCAAATTGCTCTGCGCAAATTTCATTCATTTTACGCCTATGGAAAAGGCATTGGAGAACCCGGGCATCGATCCCGGTACCTCTCGCATGCTAAGCGAGCGCTCTACCATCTGAGCTAGTTCCCCATCAAGTTTGCTTCGCCTTTGCCACTCCGCAAATGTTACGTTATTCATCCTCTTTCGACAAGACATTGTGGTGAAAGTTAGTTCACCATCGTACCAAATAATTGTTACGCCCGATGAGGGACTCGAACCCGCGACCCTCAGATTAAAAGTCTGATGCTCTACCGACTGAGCTAACCGGGCGTAAATCTGTATTCCCGGACAGTCCCGCGAACGCTACTGACGTGAAACGAAACATTGACAAGATAAAAAGAACCTCCCCGGCGGGGAATCGAACCCCGGTCTCCCGCGTGACAGGCGGGGATACTTACCACTATACTACCGAGGACGAGTTCATATTTAAATAATATGTTCGCGATGGCGTCAATGCCCGAATGCCACACGGTCGATCATGTTAAAAGCTGAAACTGTGTATACTGTCAATGCGAAATTAAACAGCAAGAAATGCTCTAGACATATGCAGCGCGGTTTAGTATTATTATTATTATTATTAATACCAGGTAATCTTACGAGCATCATAAATCCTCTTATGACCATTGGCAACTACTGAAATGAGTATAAAAATAAATAAATTAAAAACATCGTCTTGGAGGATCCGGGCATCGATCCCGGTACCTCTCGCATGCAAAGCGAGCGCTCTACCATGTGAGCTAATCCCCCTGGAAATGGTAAAAAGGTCATAGTTCGAGTGCTGTTCGCAATACTAAACTACACCTTACATGAGACACATTTCAGCTTACCTACCTTCAGCAGAGTGGCGCAGAGGAAGCGTGCTGGGCCCATAACCCAGAGGTCGGTGGATCGAAACCACCCTCTGCTACGTGCGAGCTATCGCATCATTTTAAAAACCACGTCATACTACAAACGTGACATGACCTGCATAGTCCTGCACAAGAACTGTACGATGCTACATCCACCGATAGCTCAGTTGGTAGAGCGGAGGACTGTAGACGAACTTATACCACTCAGGCATCCTTAGGTCGCTGGTTCAAATCCGGCTCGGTGGACTTGCATTTTAGGCCTAAAATTTTGTGTGGCAGGGAAAAGTTGTCGGAAGTGGGATTCGAACCCACGCCCTCATTCGAGGACCAGAATTCTCCACGCGATGAGTGGAAGAACATTTTGTCTTGAGTCTGGCGCCTTAGACCGCTCGGCCATCCCGACATGACACGAACGCTGCTGCAAATTGCTCTGCGCAAATTTCATTCATTTTACGCCTATGGAAAAGGCATTGGAGAACCCGGGCATCGATCCCGGTACCTCTCGCATGCTAAGCGAGCGCTCTACCATCTGAGCTAGTTCCCCATCAAGTTTGCTTCGCCTTTGCCACTCCGCAAATGTTACGTTATTCATCCTCTTTCGACAAGACATTGTGGTGAAAGTTAGTTCACCATCGTACCAAATAATTGTTACGCCCGATGAGGGACTCGAACCCGCGACCCTCAGATTAAAAGTCTGATGCTCTACCGACTGAGCTAACCGGGCGTAAATCTGTATTCCCGGACAGTCCCGCGAACGCTACTGACGTGAAACGAAACATTGACAAGATAAAAAGAACCTCCCCGGCGGGGAATCGAACCCCGGTCTCCCGCGTGACAGGCGGGGATACTTACCACTATACTACCGAGGACGAGTTCATATTTAAATAATATGTTCGCGATGGCGTCAATGCCCGAATGCCACACGGTCGATCATGTTAAAAGCTGAAACTGTGTATACTGTCAATGCGAAATTAAACAGCAAGAAATGCTCTAGACATATGCAGCGCGGTTTAGTATTATTATTATTATTATTAATACCAGGTAATCTTACGAGCATCATAAATCCTCTTATGACCATTGGCAACTACTGAAATGAGTATAAAAATAAATAAATTAAAAACATCGTCTTGGAGGATCCGGGCATCGATCCCGGTACCTCTCGCATGCAAAGCGAGCGCTCTACCATGTGAGCTAATCCCCCTGGAAATGGTAAAAAGGTCATAGTTCGAGTGCTGTTCGCAATACTAAACTACACCTTACATGAGACACATTTCAGCTTACCTACCTTCAGCAGAGTGGCGCAGAGGAAGCGTGCTGGGCCCATAACCCAGAGGTCGGTGGATCGAAACCACCCTCTGCTACGTGCGAGCTATCGCATCATTTTAAAAACCACGTCATACTACAAACGTGACATGACCTGCATAGTCCTGCACAAGAACTGTACGATGCTACATCCACCGATAGCTCAGTTGGTAGAGCGGAGGACTGTAGACGAACTTATACCACTCAGGCATCCTTAGGTCGCTGGTTCAAATCCGGCTCGGTGGACTTGCATTTTAGGCCTAAAATTTTGTGTGGCAGGGAAAAGTTGTCGGAAGTGGGATTCGAACCCACGCCCTCATTCGAGGACCAGAATTCTCCACGCGATGAGTGGAAGAACATTTTGTCTTGAGTCTGGCGCCTTAGACCGCTCGGCCATCCCGACATGACACGAACGCTGCTGCAAATTGCTCTGCGCAAATTTCATTCATTTTACGCCTATGGAAAAGGCATTGGAGAACCCGGGCATCGATCCCGGTACCTCTCGCATGCTAAGCGAGCGCTCTACCATCTGAGCTAGTTCCCCATCAAGTTTGCTTCGCCTTTGCCACTCCGCAAATGTTACGTTATTCATCCTCTTTCGACAAGACATTGTGGTGAAAGTTAGTTCACCATCGTACCAAATAATTGTTACGCCCGATGAGGGACTCGAACCCGCGACCCTCAGATTAAAAGTCTGATGCTCTACCGACTGAGCTAACCGGGCGTAAATCTGTATTCCCGGACAGTCCCGCGAACGCTACTGACGTGAAACGAAACATTGACAAGATAAAAAGAACCTCCCCGGCGGGGAATCGAACCCCGGTCTCCCGCGTGACAGGCGGGGATACTTACCACTATACTACCGAGGACGAGTTCATATTTAAATAATATGTTCGCGATGGCGTCAATGCCCGAATGCCACACGGTCGATCATGTTAAAAGCTGAAACTGTGTATACTGTCAATGCGAAATTAAACAGCAAGAAATGCTCTAGACATATGCAGCGCGGTTTAGTATTATTATTATTATTATTAATACCAGGTAATCTTACGAGCATCATAAATCCTCTTATGACCATTGGCAACTACTGAAATGAGTATAAAAATAAATAAATTAAAAACATCGTCTTGGAGGATCCGGGCATCGATCCCGGTACCTCTCGCATGCAAAGCGAGCGCTCTACCATGTGAGCTAATCCCCCTGGAAATGGTAAAAAGGTCATAGTTCGAGTGCTGTTCGCAATACTAAACTACACCTTACATGAGACACATTTCAGCTTACCTACCTTCAGCAGAGTGGCGCAGAGGAAGCGTGCTGGGCCCATAACCCAGAGGTCGGTGGATCGAAACCACCCTCTGCTACGTGCGAGCTATCGCATCATTTTAAAAACCACGTCATACTACAAACGTGACATGACCTGCATAGTCCTGCACAAGAACTGTACGATGCTACATCCACCGATAGCTCAGTTGGTAGAGCGGAGGACTGTAGACGAACTTATACCACTCAGGCATCCTTAGGTCGCTGGTTCAAATCCGGCTCGGTGGACTTGCATTTTAGGCCTAAAATTTTGTGTGGCAGGGAAAAGTTGTCGGAAGTGGGATTCGAACCCACGCCCTCATTCGAGGACCAGAATTCTCCACGCGATGAGTGGAAGAACATTTTGTCTTGAGTCTGGCGCCTTAGACCGCTCGGCCATCCCGACATGACACGAACGCTGCTGCAAATTGCTCTGCGCAAATTTCATTCATTTTACGCCTATGGAAAAGGCATTGGAGAACCCGGGCATCGATCCCGGTACCTCTCGCATGCTAAGCGAGCGCTCTACCATCTGAGCTAGTTCCCCATCAAGTTTGCTTCGCCTTTGCCACTCCGCAAATGTTACGTTATTCATCCTCTTTCGACAAGACATTGTGGTGAAAGTTAGTTCACCATCGTACCAAATAATTGTTACGCCCGATGAGGGACTCGAACCCGCGACCCTCAGATTAAAAGTCTGATGCTCTACCGACTGAGCTAACCGGGCGTAAATCTGTATTCCCGGACAGTCCCGCGAACGCTACTGACGTGAAACGAAACATTGACAAGATAAAAAGAACCTCCCCGGCGGGGAATCGAACCCCGGTCTCCCGCGTGACAGGCGGGGATACTTACCACTATACTACCGAGGACGAGTTCATATTTAAATAATATGTTCGCGATGGCGTCAATGCCCGAATGCCACACGGTCGATCATGTTAAAAGCTGAAACTGTGTATACTGTCAATGCGAAATTAAACAGCAAGAAATGCTCTAGACATATGCAGCGCGGTTTAGTATTATTATTATTATTATTAATACCAGGTAATCTTACGAGCATCATAAATCCTCTTATGACCATTGGCAACTACTGAAATGAGTATAAAAATAAATAAATTAAAAACATCGTCTTGGAGGATCCGGGCATCGATCCCGGTACCTCTCGCATGCAAAGCGAGCGCTCTACCATGTGAGCTAATCCCCCTGGAAATGGTAAAAAGGTCATAGTTCGAGTGCTGTTCGCAATACTAAACTACACCTTACATGAGACACATTTCAGCTTACCTACCTTCAGCAGAGTGGCGCAGAGGAAGCGTGCTGGGCCCATAACCCAGAGGTCGGTGGATCGAAACCACCCTCTGCTACGTGCGAGCTATCGCATCATTTTAAAAACCACGTCATACTACAAACGTGACATGACCTGCATAGTCCTGCACAAGAACTGTACGATGCTACATCCACCGATAGCTCAGTTGGTAGAGCGGAGGACTGTAGACGAACTTATACCACTCAGGCATCCTTAGGTCGCTGGTTCAAATCCGGCTCGGTGGACTTGCATTTTAGGCCTAAAATTTTGTGTGGCAGGGAAAAGTTGTCGGAAGTGGGATTCGAACCCACGCCCTCATTCGAGGACCAGAATTCTCCACGCGATGAGTGGAAGAACATTTTGTCTTGAGTCTGGCGCCTTAGACCGCTCGGCTATGGAGTCATGTACTGGACAAAAGTCACGCTATAGAGTGTCGTGTTGCGTAGTAGAGTGTCGAGGTGCAATATAGATCCCAAGGTCGCGAGGCGTAGTATAGGTGGACGCGAGGCGAAATAGAGAGTCGCGAGGCGTAATAGTGAGACGCGTATGTAATAATAGAGAGATGCGAGGCGTAATAGAAGGACGCGATGCGTAACAGAAGGACGCGTTGCGTGATGGAAAGACGCGCAAACAAGGGCGACGCGGCGTGTAGGAAGAGGGGACGCGTACTTTCGCGCCATTTGCCTTGGTTACCCGTGAATAAATTTCGAATTTTTTCAATTGACTGGCAAATTAATCAAGACAAAACACGAAAGAAAAAGTAAGTTTTTGTAGCAGCTGGGCTGACCGTTCTCTCTGATTTTTTCTCTCCTGTTTTTTTAATTTCTGCTGTATTATAGTTATATTCTGATAAATTGTGAGAAGTTGCTAATTCATAAGTATGTGTAGTAGTGAAGGGAAGCAATGTAGGGCAACGACGACATTTGTCAACACAGGTATAGCTGGCACCCCCCCCCCTCCTCATATATATTTTCTCATTAAAATTTGTAATGGGCTAGCTATACTATTGCTATAAATAATGGATTATATTATTTGCCCTAGCAACTTTTACTTCCTTTTTTCCTTCCCTTGTATACACCACCAATCAACCCCCCTCCCCCTGCAACGAGGAGGGTGCCGATAAGCCGAAAAATGTTATTACACTGCTTGCATGCTATTCTGTTATAAGCAATGTGCTGTTTTTGTATTAATATTGTGTTTTGTATCACCATGTGATTACAATGTTTTGATAGGTAAACAGGGCAGCTTATAAAACAGAACGTAGGACTACGACTGGTAGTTAAATGGAACTGTGCGGTGCATATGCATGTGTACAACAACACTGTCAACAGGTGTATTGTAATGATGGCAAATTTCTCAAGTTTTGGTTTTCTTCAAGTGACACTGCACCCATTTTCAAGAATTTTAAATAATGCAGCAAATATGTACAATGTTCTTATTCGATTTTCCTTTAAGGATATTCTTAAGACATTTTTAAATTTTTGTCTTACTATCGTGAATATTTATCGGCATGGTTGTAATTTTCAAAACTTTCAAGCTAAATTGTATGTGATGTTTTAGGAATTAAAAATTGATTCAGCATGCAGAAAGTGAAAGACGCTATAGACAGACTGAATAATGCATTGGATGGTCTGTCATCATCAACAACAAGTACTCAAAATAATCCAAATCAGAACATCTTCCAGAGTCCAAACTCACATCCAAGTCCAAACTTACATCCAAGTCCACAACATCAGAGAATTCTACAAGATTTCAAGTAGGTTGATATTTTTAAGAGTTGTGAATTTCTGCTCCCAGCATGATCATTGCCTCCTTTGTATCTTTTCGATAAGTTTCAATAATCATCTCTCCAGGAGTACTGCTCACAGGCATTATGCTGATTGTGACTATTGAATTTTTTCGTGCCTTTGTACCTTTTTATAACATTTTTCATTTTTTTGATTTTGTTCAACTTTAATTTCTTTCTGTATACACTGAGTAGAAAGATTATTATGTTTGAGACAGATTTTTATTTTAATTCTTGTTCTGTTTCAGTAAGCAATTTCCAGCGTTGAATGCTGGTGGTAGCCGATATCGCCCACAAGCAAAGAAACCACGTCTCTCTAATAACTTCATTAAGGACACATGGACCCATAAATTCTGTGCACTGAGCTACAAAGATACATCAGTTTCACCTAATACACGTGAATTAATGGAGCTAAACCAAGTTGGTCTCGGAATTGAAAAAGTTGTTTTTCCTTCCAAAACTGGAACACATGCTATGCTTCTGGAAGAGTTAACAAAAGCTTATCCAAAATTATCATCACAGAGTGGTGGCATTGAACTTCTGAGGGCTGAGAGTGGTGGAATAAACCGACCATTGGTGTTGATACCACCAAGAAAAGATGGTTATTCTATCAGCTATTTAAAAAATTTAGTACCCGGTCACGCTGTAATATACATCAGACCAGTGCAGAGCGACTTACCAATGGAGGAACCAACTATGGATTCAGTCCTATGCAAGAATTCTTCCAGTGATATACATACTTTTAATGATCAGATTGATTATGATTAGTCTCGAATTTATGACTGACTTGTACGCTCCTTGAAGTCTATATATACTGCACATGCATTTATAAGTTCGTCTTTTTGTTGTTCTATTTTGTTTGTTTTCTAACTTTTATATGGAAAAGATGTATGGTTATAGTCGTGATCAAGTTACGCATTGCATTATCATTCAGCTGTGCTAACCAAGAAGATATTTTTCTTTTCTTTTTATTTCACAAGGGTTATGTTTGTTATTTTGTTCTTTATGTGAAAAAATGTTCTACTTATATACGGTCGACTCACTCAGAGAAAGTTATTTAAAAACAGAACTGTTATCGTTAAGTAACTTTTAAACATATTTCGAACATTTTGGAGGGAATTTCGTCTGGCATTTTTAGGATTTATTGTATGATTAAACAAACAAGTGGTTTTGTTGACATTTCGTGTACTTATGCAGTACTTTTATTTTTCAGAATATAACATGAATATACAACAATTGAGTCCAGTTGATTTTATTAAGAATTCTGTTGTTGATACATTGAAACTAATCCAGTCGTTATTGTCATCCTTTGTTGACGCGAATACAGCAGATTTGGATTATCCTGTCTATAGACTTGATGAACTTTACAGCTTCTGCTCTAGAGCAGCTTTAGAGTATCCAGATGTTATAACCGAAAATGTACTGAGTAGTATTCATCAAGCATCAGTGATAATTCAATCAGTGAACAAAACTAGTAACGCGGAAACTGTACGGCACAAGATAGGCAGGCCTTCTTTCGATATACCTGAGGAAACTCTAAAAACTTTAGTGAGGTTGAATTTTTCGCAGACGGCAATAGCTGAAATGTTCGGAGTAAGTGCAAAAACTATTCAAAGAAGATTTAAAGAGTTTGATATTGAACCTAAATCGCACACTATGATTGGTGACGAGGAACTTGATGAACATGTCAAAAAAATTATTTCAGATTTTCCTAACTGTGGCATACGTAGAATGAAAGGTTTTTTACTGTCTCATGGTTATCACATTCCTTGGAAAGTTGTTCGTGATAGTATGTGGCGGGTTGATCCATCAGGGCTATTGATGCGCTCGTTGCAACGTAATGTAGTTCGAAGAAGAAAATATAGTGTTGCAGCGCCAAGGTCATTGTGGCATATAGACGGCAATCACAAATTGATAAGATGGTCGATAGTCATTCATGGCGGCATAGATGGGTATTCTAGGCGTCTAATGTTTCTGTCGTGCGGATCAAGTAACAAGGCTACTGTAGTACTCGATTTATTTCTGACCGCAGTACAAAATTTTGGCTTGCCGTCGCGTGTAAGAGGAGATCATGGGGTGGAAAATGTAGACGTTGCTTGGTTTATGATATCAAGACGAGGAAGTAATCGTGGTAGCTTTATCGCTGGGAAAAGTTGCCATAACCAAAGGATAGAGAGGTTCTGGAGAGATCTATTCCACGGCTGCACATACATATACCACAACATATTCACTTACTTGGAAGAGATAGGAGCCTTGGATATATCGAATGAGTTGCATTTGTTTTGCCTTCATTATGTTTTTATTCCAAGAATAAATGCACATTTTCAAAGATTTATCCTGGGCTATGATCACCATCCTATCCGAACAGAGAGAAACCTTTCTCCTCTTCAATTATGGGAAAGAGGTTTGTTGTTGCAAAGGAGACCGTCAGAAGATGATATTGTCGATGACTGCGATTCATATGGTATAGATTGGAGTGTACCGAGTCATTATATCGAAACCCGTGACGATGCTATTGTGGTTCCCGAGATAAATCATCCATTTCAAAGTAATGACTTATACCTGGAATTTTGTAGATCTAACGATCCAATGGCAAATTGCGATAACTTCGGTATCGAAGTGTTTCTTCGAACTGTTCAGGTCGTAGAAAGTACATTGTCATGAACACCACTATTAGTTCACTCACAGAACTTTTGATTGAATTGCTTAACTTGACATTAGTTACATTAGATACATTACAAAGAAGAAATTCAAACATTTTGTTCACTATATACGTACTAGATATTATGCTTAGGTAAAATAAAGCTCCTTCAGTTCTTCTAACCACGCGAAAAAATAGCCACAGCAGTAGTCATTTAATAAGTTCTTCCCGTGCCTAATTATAGAGCGCGCTCTTTTTTGTTTCCCCGTCCCAACGTCGAAAAGTTGTATTATGCCCTGATCGAGGTTGTTATTCTGCTTATCATAACTCCCCTCTAATAGGCATATAATATACACGAGAGGTTATGATGAACTAGTAGCCCTTGTACACCAAGTATGGAATCTTTTTTTTTCATTTTTTCCTTTTAAAGTATTCATGACAAGAAAAAAGTGAAGATGTATGTAAGCGTAGTTCTTTCTCTGACACGGATCCTCCCATCACACATCTTATTACGCTCCGACTTTACACGTATTTCTATTACGCCTCGCGTCCTTCTATTACGCCTCGCGTCTCTCTATTACGCCTCGCGTCCTTCTATTACGCCTCGCGTCTCTCTATTACGCCTCGCGTCTCTCTATTACGCCTCGCGTCCTTCTATTACGCCTCGCGTCTCTCTATTACGCCTTGCGTCTCTCTATTACGCCTCGCGTCCTTCTATTACGCCTCGCGTCTCTCTATTATTACATACGCGTCTCACTATTACGCCTCGCGTCCACCTATACTACGCCTCGCGACCTTGGGATCTATATTGAACCTCGACACTCTACTACGCAACACGACACTCTATAGCGTGACTTTTGTCCAGTACATGACTCCATACTCGGCCATCCCGACATGACACGAACGCTGCTGCAAATTGCTCTGCGCAAATTTCATTCATTTTACGCCTATGGAAAAGGCATTGGAGAACCCGGGCATCGATCCCGGTACCTCTCGCATGCTAAGCGAGCGCTCTACCATCTGAGCTAGTTCCCCATCAAGTTTGCTTCGCCTTTGCCACTCCGCAAATGTTACGTTATTCATCCTCTTTCGACAAGACATTGTGGTGAAAGTTAGTTCACCATCGTACCAAATAATTGTTACGCCCGATGAGGGACTCGAACCCGCGACCCTCAGATTAAAAGTCTGATGCTCTACCGACTGAGCTAACCGGGCGTAAATCTGTATTCCCGGACAGTCCCGCGAACGCTACTGACGTGAAACGAAACATTGACAAGATAAAAAGAACCTCCCCGGCGGGGAATCGAACCCCGGTCTCCCGCGTGACAGGCGGGGATACTTACCACTATACTACCGAGGACGAGTTCATATTTAAATAATATGTTCGCGATGGCGTCAATGCCCGAATGCCACACGGTCGATCATGTTAAAAGCTGAAACTGTGTATACTGTCAATGCGAAATTAAACAGCAAGAAATGCTCTAGACATATGCAGCGCGGTTTAGTATTATTATTATTATTATTAATACCAGGTAATCTTACGAGCATCATAAATC
Organism: Hydractinia symbiolongicarpus; assembly: GCF_029227915.1. Taxonomy (NCBI): domain Eukaryota; kingdom Metazoa; phylum Cnidaria; class Hydrozoa; order Anthoathecata; family Hydractiniidae; genus Hydractinia; species Hydractinia symbiolongicarpus. The sequence continues at coordinate 4,475,410 of NC_079877.1, forward strand.
CTCTTATGACCATTGGCAACTACTGAAATGAGTATAAAAATAAATAAATTAAAAACATCGTCTTGGAGGATCCGGGCATCGATCCCGGTACCTCTCGCATGCAAAGCGAGCGCTCTACCATGTGAGCTAATCCCCCTGGAAATGGTAAAAAGGTCATAGTTCGAGTGCTGTTCGCAATACTAAACTACACCTTACATGAGACACATTTCAGCTTACCTACCTTCAGCAGAGTGGCGCAGAGGAAGCGTGCTGGGCCCATAACCCAGAGGTCGGTGGATCGAAACCACCCTCTGCTACGTGCGAGCTATCGCATCATTTTAAAAACCACGTCATACTACAAACGTGACATGACCTGCATAGTCCTGCACAAGAACTGTACGATGCTACATCCACCGATAGCTCAGTTGGTAGAGCGGAGGACTGTAGACGAACTTATACCACTCAGGCATCCTTAGGTCGCTGGTTCAAATCCGGCTCGGTGGACTTGCATTTTAGGCCTAAAATTTTGTGTGGCAGGGAAAAGTTGTCGGAAGTGGGATTCGAACCCACGCCCTCATTCGAGGACCAGAATTCTCCACGCGATGAGTGGAAGAACATTTTGTCTTGAGTCTGGCGCCTTAGACCGCTCGGCCATCCCGACATGACACGAACGCTGCTGCAAATTGCTCTGCGCAAATTTCATTCATTTTACGCCTATGGAAAAGGCATTGGAGAACCCGGGCATCGATCCCGGTACCTCTCGCATGCTAAGCGAGCGCTCTACCATCTGAGCTAGTTCCCCATCAAGTTTGCTTCGCCTTTGCCACTCCGCAAATGTTACGTTATTCATCCTCTTTCGACAAGACATTGTGGTGAAAGTTAGTTCACCATCGTACCAAATAATTGTTACGCCCGATGAGGGACTCGAACCCGCGACCCTCAGATTAAAAGTCTGATGCTCTACCGACTGAGCTAACCGGGCGTAAATCTGTATTCCCGGACAGTCCCGCGAACGCTACTGACGTGAAACGAAACATTGACAAGATAAAAAGAACCTCCCCGGCGGGGAATCGAACCCCGGTCTCCCGCGTGACAGGCGGGGATACTTACCACTATACTACCGAGGACGAGTTCATATTTAAATAATATGTTCGCGATGGCGTCAATGCCCGAATGCCACACGGTCGATCATGTTAAAAGCTGAAACTGTGTATACTGTCAATGCGAAATTAAACAGCAAGAAATGCTCTAGACATATGCAGCGCGGTTTAGTATTATTATTATTATTATTAATACCAGGTAATCTTACGAGCATCATAAATCCTCTTATGACCATTGGCAACTACTGAAATGAGTATAAAAATAAATAAATTAAAAACATCGTCTTGGAGGATCCGGGCATCGATCCCGGTACCTCTCGCATGCAAAGCGAGCGCTCTACCATGTGAGCTAATCCCCCTGGAAATGGTAAAAAGGTCATAGTTCGAGTGCTGTTCGCAATACTAAACTACACCTTACATGAGACACATTTCAGCTTACCTACCTTCAGCAGAGTGGCGCAGAGGAAGCGTGCTGGGCCCATAACCCAGAGGTCGGTGGATCGAAACCACCCTCTGCTACGTGCGAGCTATCGCATCATTTTAAAAACCACGTCATACTACAAACGTGACATGACCTGCATAGTCCTGCACAAGAACTGTACGATGCTACATCCACCGATAGCTCAGTTGGTAGAGCGGAGGACTGTAGACGAACTTATACCACTCAGGCATCCTTAGGTCGCTGGTTCAAATCCGGCTCGGTGGACTTGCATTTTAGGCCTAAAATTTTGTGTGGCAGGGAAAAGTTGTCGGAAGTGGGATTCGAACCCACGCCCTCATTCGAGGACCAGAATTCTCCACGCGATGAGTGGAAGAACATTTTGTCTTGAGTCTGGCGCCTTAGACCGCTCGGCCATCCCGACATGACACGAACGCTGCTGCAAATTGCTCTGCGCAAATTTCATTCATTTTACGCCTATGGAAAAGGCATTGGAGAACCCGGGCATCGATCCCGGTACCTCTCGCATGCTAAGCGAGCGCTCTACCATCTGAGCTAGTTCCCCATCAAGTTTGCTTCGCCTTTGCCACTCCGCAAATGTTACGTTATTCATCCTCTTTCGACAAGACATTGTGGTGAAAGTTAGTTCACCATCGTACCAAATAATTGTTACGCCCGATGAGGGACTCGAACCCGCGACCCTCAGATTAAAAGTCTGATGCTCTACCGACTGAGCTAACCGGGCGTAAATCTGTATTCCCGGACAGTCCCGCGAACGCTACTGACGTGAAACGAAACATTGACAAGATAAAAAGAACCTCCCCGGCGGGGAATCGAACCCCGGTCTCCCGCGTGACAGGCGGGGATACTTACCACTATACTACCGAGGACGAGTTCATATTTAAATAATATGTTCGCGATGGCGTCAATGCCCGAATGCCACACGGTCGATCATGTTAAAAGCTGAAACTGTGTATACTGTCAATGCGAAATTAAACAGCAAGAAATGCTCTAGACATATGCAGCGCGGTTTAGTATTATTATTATTATTATTAATACCAGGTAATCTTACGAGCATCATAAATCCTCTTATGACCATTGGCAACTACTGAAATGAGTATAAAAATAAATAAATTAAAAACATCGTCTTGGAGGATCCGGGCATCGATCCCGGTACCTCTCGCATGCAAAGCGAGCGCTCTACCATGTGAGCTAATCCCCCTGGAAATGGTAAAAAGGTCATAGTTCGAGTGCTGTTCGCAATACTAAACTACACCTTACATGAGACACATTTCAGCTTACCTACCTTCAGCAGAGTGGCGCAGAGGAAGCGTGCTGGGCCCATAACCCAGAGGTCGGTGGATCGAAACCACCCTCTGCTACGTGCGAGCTATCGCATCATTTTAAAAACCACGTCATACTA